>NC_139685.1:68866800-69466800 GCF_964106915.1 Podarcis gaigeae
ACTACACACAAACCCAGTAAAAATACAAGTGGGGCAGAAGGCCCAATCAACATAGTGTACAAGCCACCACCCCCAAATAAACTTTTGCAGGCACACCTGACTGTTGTTTATTTTAACAATGGCAAGTTTAAATGAGTCAGCTCCAGCAAGTATAGCTTTAAGCAAACTCTCTGAAACTAGTCCCCCCACACACTTGCTGTTTTGGATGGCATGACAAGTCTGCTCACCCCTCTTGGTGCAACAGCATTGCAGGATGGCAGAGGCTTCACTGGGGCCCTGATGAGGGAACTTGAACAGCAGTGCCCTTCCTGGTAGGCAGCTTAAACCTCCTCCGCCTATCAGGAACAGATCCTAGCAGGCACCCAGCTTTGGCAAATGGGGATGCAGGCTGGGGACTCGGGCTGTGCCAGGGGGTGGAGCCAACGAAGCAGGTAGGCTTCCCTCAATCCACCCCTTGCCCATTTAAGCAGCCTGTACCTGGGGTGCTACCTGTTTGTTCCTTTCCAGGGGTTTTCCCTGCTCACCCACCCTAGGTTTAAGCTGATAGTCAATGACTATGCTGTGACTACAGTGGTCACCGTTCTTTAAGCAGCCAGGTAGAATTTGCTCACCGGGTGGTTTTGCCTACCTCATCCGGTGGTTTTGCCTACCTCATAGCAATCGTCTGGTTGGGCATTGGGGCAATCCTTTGCTTTGGATGGAGGGGAGGATGTAGTCTCCATTAACACACACTTGCTGGTTTGGATGACATGACAAAATGCAGTTAAACTAAAGGAACACATGCTCCTAAACTCCTTTTCTCACCTGCATAGGAAAGATGAGCTGAAAGGGGAGCACGTAAGCCGGCGGCATGCTCCTGTTTAGTGTGGCATGAAAAAATATGGCCATTCTCTCAAAAATCCTTCCCACAAGCTTTCGAAGATTTTGCTTTCAATATGCAACGTATGGCAATTAAAGGGTACTCAAAAACACACTGAAAGAGAATAGGAGCCTGAAACTGATTCACCACACTTGGATTATGCATACTTTTGGTTTTAATTCACTTACACATTTACAAATAGAGACCTTATACACACACACACAAACACACACTCTCTCTATATACATACATATACATATACATATACATACATATATATATATATATATATATATACACACACACTCCCATACTGTACATGATTTACAATGGTTAGTAACTTTGAAACAGCAAAATCTGATAATGTGTCTATTTCTGTTGCTTATTCGTTTTCTGGAACAATGCTTTCATAGAAAATGAGAACTCTGTACAAAAATATAACAACAGAATATTTCCATTATTGAAAGCTTCCCAGCCCACCTCACTAGAAAAGATACTTAAGTGAAAACCTTACAGTATTTTTAAACTGCCTGTATTCAGATTGTATAAATACAGAGAACTTCTAATTTAAATAGAATTTAAGAGTAACACTAGTTTTGTAAAAACAAAAAAAATTCCTTCCAGTAGCACCTTAAAGACCAACTAAGTCAGTTCTTGGTATGAGCTTTCGTGTGCATGCACACTTCTTCAGATACACAGATGCACACGAAAGCTCATACCAAGAACTGACTTAGTTGGTCTTTAAGGTGCTACTGAAAGGAATTTTTTTTGTTTTGACTATGGCAGACCAACACGGCTACCTATCTGTAACTAGTTTTGTAGCCAGCATGAAAGGAGATGTATAGAATGTTGCAAACTCTTACCACATTAGGAGCCTTTTATTTATATGTTAAGGCACAACCACCTCCAAGCAGCTCCTAACCTGCTGGAAGCAACATGGAATGCCTTCCTTTAAGTGTCTCTGTATTGGCCTGGTTACCATACAGTGTGCATTACATCCAGCTATGCCAAAATCTCAGAACACACTGTGCTGGTTCAGATTATCATATCTTGTATTAAGATATACACAGCCCTTTTGTTCAAGCTGTAATTAAGCCTTGAGATTTGTAAGCCATGACATTTCCTTCCTTTGTCCAAACTAGAAAAGTATGGCTATCAAATTAGGAACAAGCCAAGACTATTAGGACCAACTTCAAACCATGGTTTAATACTTCTGGCTTGCTCCGAAGCTGGTAACTATAGTTTCCCAGTTTGGGCAAAGCAATGAACTATGGTGAATAAGAAACTTCCTAGCTGATTTTAAAGTAGTCTAAGTTGAACAAGTCTGTATCCAAATCCTAAACCCCCATATCCCTCTCTAAGTTAGGGTAATCTATTGGGCAAACAGATATCTCAAACACAGCACAAGGTCAGAGGAAAATCTGATCCTCTATCCAGCTCTAAGCTTAAGTCAGGGTGGGTAGTGGAAAGGGACAAGCTTCTGTCTCTGACAGATCAGGGTGGGGGTGGGGGAGTCTCTATACCTTCTTGATCTTCAAGCTGATGGGGGGAGGCAGAGCTAGCTAGTTTACCCCTGCATGTAGCTCCATATTTAGATTCAAGTTGATCATACTTAGATTAATATTGTTGATCATAGCCTGGGTTCCATCTAACCATGGGGAAATGGGGAGGAGGCCAAACAAAATCTACCTAACCCTGTCACACATAAAGAACCTGAAACAAAATGCTGCAATACATCTCCAGCTCTTAAACAGAATTGTTCCTGTTTTGGGCTCCAGTCAATCTGGAACAAGAGTCAGACAGCACTGTTCAGAACTTGAGGGGAGGCCTTTAGGAAAGACAGCAAGAACTTCTGAAAACCTCCCCTTACTGCACTATATACAGCTTGTTACTATCTCAATAAACCAATGTTTATTATGACACGAACACAAACTATTTTGGAATCATAAATACAATGTCAGTTATGCACTCATTCTGTTTTCTATTTCCCTTAATAAACTTTGTTTGCTAATTCTGTCATACTTTCTCCTGTAATATTTCTTTAAATCAAAACAATTGTGAGAGGGATAATATGGATTGAGGTGTTAGCTCTTTCTCTGTACACACATTTCTCCTCAAGATACAATCCCTCTCCTTTCCCATCCAAGCATTTTTTTTCTTTCTCTCTTTCTCTCCCTCTCTCACATACAAAACCACTTCACCCAGTTTTTTTATTCCTCTCCTTGCTTCCTCCAATCCAGTGTTTTCCCACTTTAAAAAACCCTTCCCGCCCCTAAACACCTATCTGGCATCTAGAGGTGGGCAGGAGGAAACTAGAGAGGAAAAGTTTAAAAGTCCATTCCTCTGGCCCCCCCCCCCCAATAGAATGCATCTTCCACATTTCAAGGTTTTAGTACCCTATACTAGTGCTGAGGGCATCAAACATATCTGAACTTCAGAGAGCTGAATATTTAAGCATTAAAAGATACTAGAGCAGAGGTTTTCAGATTGTCTGATGACTAGCTGCATTCAGGTGGAACCACAATAAGGCTGCGTAACTGTCAATAATTTCTATGCTTGGCCCTGTACAGTACTTGATTCTCTCCCTGCCCCACTGCTGAGACCATTTTGACCACCCTTACTTCTTGGCCATCATTACTGCCTTTGGTTTGGCTAGGTCACAATGGCTGCCGTGAATGTCGAAGCCACAACTAAAAAATCCATGTATACTGGGCCTCATGGCTTCCCTTCCTCCTGGGAGCTCTTTCAAGTTTCTGAGCTGCTCAACCAAAGTATTCCTATCCTGGGACCTGTGGGAGAATTTGAATTCCATCAAAACTCACTACTTTCCCTCCTCTCACAAAAGAGACTACACCACTTAATTCAGCTACTCAAATCTTCACCCACAACTGAATCCAAAGGTGTTTTCCTGTGAGTACAAGAACACTGCCTAAGAAAAAGGAATTGAAATCCAGAGACGGCCCTCTTTTGTTCAAGTCCTTGCACAACATTATATACTATTTTTCTATGTATTCTGTACCTTTAACTGCTTACAGCTTAAATTCCTTTCTTGTGCACAATCATCAGACATCATAATTATGTCAGGTGACTGACACCTGTCAAAGTTGGCCCATGAGGATGGGAGAGATAGGTCAATGAGGCTTGCTCAGTCCTGTCCACAGCATTTCCCAAACACCTGACTATCAGATGATTGTCAGACTTTTGAGAAGTGCTGACCACAAGGATAAATAAGCTTTGCAAGCCCTGCACTAGGTTTTTGGGAAGTGTTAAACACAGGCTTGCAAAGTGACTTGTGCAGCGTTTCCCCAATCAGCTGGTTGTCGGGCATTTAGAAAGTGTTGCACGAAGGGCTTTGCAAGGTCTGTGCTAAGTGGTTTCCAAGAACATGTCTTGCAAAGTTATTTGCACAGTATCTGACAATCAGCTGATTGTCTGATACTTCAGAAGTGCTGCACAAGGGGCTTTACATACACAACCAACAAGCAGTGCTTATAAAGCCTTTTCAGCCCAGCCTCATGTCATTATGGCATCAGGTATAGGACAGATGGGTATGGGTTGCCTGAAACAGCCTTGCCAGCCGAAAGGGGAGGCCTTGTGGGCCAAATTTAGACCTTAGGTTAGAGTTTTCGCACCCCAGCAATACACAACAAACCAGTATTTTTTATTTGACCATATGCAGTTTGTTTTGCAATGATTATTCAAATACTGTCAACCATGCAAGACAGAAAACTACTCAGAAATACTGTGCATCAAATTCATGCCTGTTGGGAAATACCCATTATTCACAACTCTGGCAAACTTCTGTTTCCAACACAATTTTGGAAAAATAAGCTGAAGATAATCTGTAATAAGAATAGGGCATCTATCCAATAAAGTTAAGCACCTTCAAGTTCAATTTATTTAAAGACAAGAAGTTTAACTCTGGCTCACTGAAGTCAATGAGACATATGCTTAACTCTGGCTAGTTTGTGCCTGTGGTAACCTTATCAAATTTAACTATCTGCAGCATATCAGAAAGGCAAATTGCTACTATCAGCTTTGCTAATATTTATTTTCTAAATCAACTAAATAAATTACTCTCTTATATTATGCAATTTGAGACTTTCTTTCAAACACAACCACAGAATAGGGCTAACACACAAGTATTTGCAGGTAACAGGCAACACTTGAAGACTTCTCAATTCTATTTCATTTAAAATATGTAAACAAAAAAATCAACACTTGAGCTATTTGGCTACTTCAGAGATTCTGGATACTACAAATTATTAACAAAAACTGGAGAATGGGGGAGACCTAATTGCAAACTTCGTTATAAACGGGCTACTTAACTGAATACTAGCATATAAGTAAAGAGCACCTCAGACTTCAATCCACAGGCAAAAAGGAAGAGCTGGATGGATATAAAGGAACCATGAACAGGCTTCCCATTCCTAACATCCCATGCACTGCCAGTATGCACATAGGTATGGGGAGAAACAGAGCTCTATTAAATCTATCAGGTTCTAACATGCATGGGTGCTATCCATGGTGCAAATGGATCATTTGCAAAATGTTTTTGAACTGAAGAATGCTCAGGTGTTTGTTTGTTTGTTTGTTTATTACTTTGAACACTTTCCCCAGCATATCTTAAATAAAACCACAAGACATCTATACTAACTCCTGGTGTATGGCATTTATACCTCACACAGGAAAGCATTTAAATGACCAGAGAAAATATATTGGAGGAAAGGCACCTTCCCCAATTAAGCGGGTACCAATTAAGATTTCAGGATGAAAGTTAGACTTGAGACAAGGTTTCACTTGTGCCAATGAAGGTGCCATCTAGCTGCTCTTAAATGGGCATGCATTATGGTACCTTTGTCCCACAGTAAGGACTATAAGACTAACAAATATTAAATATTTAATGCACCATTTAGGCACCTAAAATGATAGGAGTATTTAACAGGATCTTTACAATCTAAGGGAAGTAACTTCAAATAATCTGTTTTTCAGGATGATACGTTATAATACAGTTTATTTTACAGATAAGTTTACACATAAGACACACAAAAATATATATTTTTAAGGAAGCCACCTGTAATTTACCTATACCCCAGCCATGGGGAAAGAGGACTACAAGTTCTATTACAATCATTGCTTATAAACAGCATTTCCTACATCTCTAGAAAAAGAAAGAAACTCATAAGCTTTAAAGCTTGCATAGACTGGCAAGTGAGTGCTAATAGCACAATCCTAAAGTTCTTTTTCAGCATCAATAAAATAGTCCATTTTCTAGGGGTAAAGAGCAGAAATATATCCCAACACAATATAGGACTTTACTGCATCCTATCATCCCCACAAATGACAGATGTATCTACAATAACCCCCCAAAAGACACATGTTTATGTTTGGGTTAGCCATGCCCCAAGATGAATGGCACTGCCTGCAAACCTTAAAAAAAAAATATTTTTTCCCTCAAGAAAGAAGTACATTCATTACTTGATTAACATGTCTCAAATGCAGCAGCAGCAACTCTTTTGTCAAAAGATATGGACATTTTTAAACTACTACATGCACCATAAACAACACACGTGTTGTGTTTTGTGTGTATTACAGGGACACACAAATTCAGGGCTACCTCCCTGATTTTTATTAAAGGGATACTCATGTAAGCAGTTTTTCAGGATAATCCTTTCAGTTTCATTATTTTATTTACAGCTGTAACTAAACTGTGAATTCTTACAAGTAAACACCACAATATGGCAAGAAATTCTGCCTCACGTTCTAGGGCAAAAGTGCACACACACACACACACACCCTCTCCCTCTATAAAACCTAGGGTGGCTGGGTCCTCCAAGGCAACACACTCCTGTGTATTCCTCACAGTGCTTTTCACCTGCCACAGGATTCCACCCTCCCTGAAAAAAACACATCCTTATCTAAATGATGTTTACCAAAACTGTGTTCCATAGGATTTACAGTACTTTCTTATGTGCGTGCATGCAGCTGGAGTCTGACCCTGACGATCAAGAAAACACAACTCCACTGTTAAAGGACATCAGCGCAGGCAATAATGACCCACTGGGGGGGAACAATTAGAATAGACGTTGTGGTGGCTTTCATAGACCCAAACAAAAAGGTGAGTGGGGTCTAACTCAGTTTGGGGGCCTTAGATCCCCTCCCTATTCCCCAAAGATAAGAAGAGTGCCTCTCTGAGGCCCGCAGCTGGAGAAAACTACACCACAGGCAGCTGCTTCGGCACAGAACCTTATCATATACACTGTTGTCGCACTTGCTCCCCACTTCACACGACACCTCCGGGATGAGGGCACCGGTCCTGGGCGTGTCAAAAGGTGCGCTTTGGAGAGCAATGCATGCGCCCTCCTGGCTTTGCAGCCGATCCTGCTCAAGGGGGCAGCTAAGGCCAACGCTACCAGGTGTGCAGGTGTGGCCAAGCGCTGTTGGCATCCGCATCTGGCCGTAGTAGCACCTCTTCCCCCAGAGTAGCATGCGGGGTTCTTACAGCAGAAAAACACAGGGAGGGGAAGAGAGAGAGAGAGGCGAGGTTGGGGGGGGGGGAGGAAGAACACGTCTGCAGCACTTATCACAACTTACGGGTTCGGCAACTCCGTGGAGATTCCCACCCACAGCCACCCTCGGTTTACCAACAGCTGGCGTTGAACGCAGCTGGTCTTGCGAGTCATGGCAACAGCCGAGACCCCACCCCAAGGAGTCCTTGCACCCGATACCGGGGGGGGGGGTCGCGGCGGAGCCCCGGGCGCCCTCCGAGGCCTCTCCGAGAGCCCACCCCGCCTGGAGGTCCTTGCCCGGCCTACTTCCCCAGCTCACCTTCCGCCAGCAGCTCCTCCACGGTGACCTGGAAGCGCCCCACGGCGAAGACCCTGCTGCTGCCCACGGCCGGCCCGCCTCCGGCCACAAAGCCCGACACGGCCGCCGACGTCCCTCCGCCGCCTCCACCTCCGCCGCTACTCGTGCTGCCTCCGGTGCCGTCAGACTTGGGCATGCGAGAAAACTTCTTCATGGCGGGCGACGAGCTCGGGGAAGTAGACCCGAGGAGGAGCGGGGCGAGGAGGGAAAGAAGCCGCCGCCGCCGCCCAAGGAGCCGCCCCTTCTTCCCTCAGGGGCTGGGACCGCGAAGGCTCGCCGCCAGTCAGTCAGTGCCCGGCCCCGCACTGGGGAGCCCCAGGCCGCCGCCGCCGCTACTGTGGGAACCTGCGCTTGACAACCCCGGCTCCGCCGCGCCTCACATTCCGGGAAGGAAAGTGGCGTGTTATGTGTGTGAGGCGAGCCGAGTCTCGGCCACCCCCGCCTGCAGCGCCGTATCTCTCCTCTCCTCTCTCACACGCGCGCTCTCTCGCGCTCGCGCTTCTTCCCTCACAGGGAAAAAAAAAGAGAGAGACGCTGTGAGGGACGGAGAGACCCCTCCCCCTCCCGCTCAAGAACGAGGCTGCAGGCGCGCGCGCGCGCACACGCCACCCTTTTAACGTTCCGCGCACGGCTGAGGGGAAGGACGAGAGGGAAAACCCGAACTGGATTTCATGCCCACCCCCACCCCCCTTCGCCCTCTCGCGCTGCTGTCAAATACTTCCAATGTCTCCCTGCTTGCTTTTTTTTTAACCCCTTCGCGCAATCCAGAGGAGTTGTTGTTGTTGGGTGGGGGGGGGGCGGGGGAAAGAATCATTGCCCTGAGGGAAGGGAGGGAAAGGCAAGCCTCGCCCCCCCCCGAAAAAAGGAGGTCTGCGCACGCGCGTGGCTTTGCTCGTTACTCTCTCTCTTTTTTTTTTTTCCTTCCCCTTCCTCTTAACAAGTCCCCGCCCTCCTCGCAACGCCGCTCTGTGCTGCCGGAAGTGAGGTTGCCACGCCTGGGTAGCACGTGCTTGGGAGGGGTGGGGTGGGGGAACCGCTTTGGTTTGGCTGGCGCCGCCCATCTCTGTTTCGGAGGGCGCGGGCGCTCACGTGCTGCTGCTGCTGCTGCTGCCGCCGCCGGGATTTTTGTTTTTCACTTGCGAGGCGAACGTTCGAAATCGTTGGATGGAGCCGTTGGAAAAGGACCGTTAGGCTAAGGGGGGGAAGGGGGTTGGGGTGGAAGGACTGTACTGTAATGGAGTTTCTGCGCCGCTGGTGTTGCTGATTTTCTTATTTTATTTAGATTTATTTCTGTTCGCTTTATATTTTTAAGAAAAATATCAAAGCGATTTACAGCATATTAAATTAATAAAACATAAAATAATCTAAAGAAAGTCAAATACAGTCATACCTCGGGTTACAGAAGCTGCAGGTTGCGTTTTTTCCAGTTACGGGCTGCCGAAACCTGGAAGTACTGGAATGGGTTACTTCTGGGTTTTGGCAGTCGTGCATGCACAGAAGCACCAAATTGCAACCCATGTGTGCGCAGATGCGGGTTGCAAACGTGTATCCCATATGGATCATGTTCACAACCCGAGCGTCCACTGTATAGAGTATACAGTGAGCCCTTGGGTTACATTACCTGTGGGTAGCGTAACTTTCAGGTTGCGAAAGCTGCAAACCCAGAAGTGTATATTTCTGGGTTTCACCCTGCACACATGTGCAGAAGCGCTCTATCACGCGCATGTGCGCAGAAGCGGCACCTCATGTTACGGACTTTTCCTGGTACGTAAGGACCCCTGGAACAAATTAAGTTCGTATCCAGAGGGTCCACTGTACAGTCAAAGCAGCATAACACAAAACTAAAATATTAAAAGATTTCAAAATAAAACATTACACAGGAGGTCAACTACAGGATACATATTTAACATTTATCTAGTATAGCCATACTTTGGGTTACAGACACTTCAGGTTGTGTTTTTTCAGGTTATGGACCGCCAAAACCCGGAAGTACCAGAAGGGTTACTTCCAAGTTTTGGCGGTCGCGCATGCTCAGAAGCGCTAAATCGCGCATGCGCAGACATGCCGAATCGCAACCCGCATATGCGCAGACACGCCGCTGCGGGTTGCAAACGTGCATCCTGCACGGATCATGTTCGCAACCCGAGTGTCCACTGTATTGAATTCTGCATTGCAGCATATTTCCCTGCATTTCTTCAAAATCATACAAATAGATAATTTGTACTATTTATTGATTCTGAGAGTATGGACTTTACTCTTTAGAGTGTGCACCTGCTCTAAAAAGCAGTCTGCTCTCTGGCACCAAGCCAGAAATTAAAAATTGACAGTTGGATCTTAGTTCCATCCAGGAATATGTCAGTTTCCCCTAAAAAAATAAATAAATGCAGGTTTGCCTTTAAAGGTAAAGGTACCCCTGCCCGTGCGGGCCAGTCTTGCCAGACTCTAGGGTTGTGCGCTTATCTCACTCTATAGGCCAGGAGCCAGCGCTGTCCGCAAACACTTCCGGGTCACGTGGCCAGCGTGACAAGCTGCATCTGGGGAGCCAGCGCAGCACACAGAATGCTGTTTACCTTCCCGCTGGTAAGCGGTCCCTATTTATCTACTTGCACCCGGGGGTGCTTTCGAACTGCTAGGTTGGCAGGCGCTGGGACCGAACGACGGGAGCGTACCCCGCCGCGAGGATTCGAACCGCCGACCGTGCGATCGGCAAGTCCTAGGCGCTGAGGTTTTACCCACAGCGCCACCCGCGTCCCCAGATTTGCCTTTAGGAATGCCTAATAGTTCTCATTTACTTTTTCTGAAAATAGTTAAAAGCTGGTGTTCCATATGTCCCTTAAAGTTTAAAAAAACAAAACGAAAAAACTTTGATTTTGGTAAACTAAGATTGTACTGTACACCCTCAATTATTTGCCAGAGCTTTAGCAGCTGCCTTCAGTTTTCCATTTGGCAGCTCTGGAAATTCAAGGAACTAATGGCACTTTACCTACTCAGTTGCCTTGGAAATAAGATGCAGCATATGCAGGTTGGATTTACATCTAAATATCACCACCTTCCCCCGCCCCCCCCCCAAAAAAATCTGTAAGTACTTTTTGCAATGTATTCCCAGAGTTTGTAATAATCCTCTAAGACTGATCTGTGCAAAACACATGCATACACACAAAAGCAAAAGTCTATAGTGTTCCAAAATCTATTTCCTATTCCCAGGTACAAAGTGAAAAATGTTTAACTGCTGGTTTCAGAACAATATTAATAAAGAAGCTAAAGAGCGGTTGAAGCAAGCCCTCTTTCAATTCCCCAGGTAACAAGTAGATTTAGAGAGCCTGAAAAGAAAGCCTAAGGTTTTTAAAGTTTTTTTAAAAAGTACCACTATTAAGGGGGTTGTAATAAATATGGCAAAGCTTATATTTGACCAAAATATTGTGTCTAAACAAAATAAATCTCCATACATCAACTAAAGCAGCAAAGGCAAAGGCTTCCTTAATGAAAATATTTATGCAGCTTGTGGTTGAGCACAGAACATTAATCCACTGGGGAGAAGCCTCTTCTAACTCCAGCCGCCTCATTAAAAATGTAATTTCTTATTGCCCAGTTCTCAAGTTCTCTCAACTACTTTGCATACAGTTTTACAGCTGTGTTAATCAAAATTATCAATCTGTAATTGGTAGGTAGCTTCCTATTGCCCACCCCTCTTTAAAAACAGGAACCGTAATACTCAAATCCTACCCAAGAGTAAAAAAATAGCTGCCAAATCAGTATAATCTTAAACCTGGTTTCATTTAAACAATCTGTATGTTGTGTTATCCTCGGTCCTTGCCTCTAGAGCAGGCATGTCCAAAATCTGGCCCTAAAAAAAGCTCATCAACTTAAGGAAGCTTTGGTTTAAAAGGTCAACAACTTTGGTCGGCCCTCACGCATGTTCACTTCATCAAATGTGGCCCTCTGAAAAAAGTTTGGACACCCCTGCTTTAGAGAGATGGCTCCAGCTCCAGCAGGTCGACCGGCACCAGGAACCAAGATGGATTTGATGCCACTCCAAAGGCTTTGAAAGCGAAGAGCCCTCATCAATCCAACAGACCTTGAGCAACGTAAGGGGGGGAAAGCTGCATGGTGTAGCATCCTACTAGGTGCATTGCAGAGGAAAGCATGACTGACCACACTGCCATGCAGTTCACCAGTGGAAACAGCCACTGACAGGATGCTACTTTACATTGAAGTCCTTTCTCAGATGCAGTTTTGGGCTAAGAATCGGGACATGATCGCTGCCACTGTTTTGCTATTGGGGGGTTAAGAGTGGGTGGGGAGCAGAGCAGGTGAAGGAGGGTGGCATGGGTAGAGTCTTCAAGGTCAGACAGAGAAGCCTGGAGCATCGTGTTAGGCCATGGGTGGGCAAACTAAGGCCAGGGGGCCAGATCCGGCCCAATCGCCTTCAAAATCCGGCCCGCGGACGGTCCAGGAATCAGCGTGTTTTTACATGAGTAGAATGTGTCCTTTTATTTAAAATGCATTCTGGGTTATTTGTGGGGCATGCTTGGTATTTTTTACATGAGTATAATTCATTCATTTTTTATTTTATTTTTAATATAGCCCGGCCCCCCACAAGGTCTTAGGGACAGTGGACCAGACCCCTGCTGAAAAAGTTTGCTGACCCCTGTGTTAGGCCACTGGACCCAAAGTTCCCCAACCCCTGTTGTAAACAGTGTTGCATAGCTACTGAACGTGTTCTTTGGACTGTTACCGGTGCAGGGGGAGAGAGATTTCCAGAGAGACTTCCCTCCTGTGACTGTTGCCATTTTGGTGATGGTCTTCTGAGAATTGAATAATCAGAATGGAAGCTATAGGGTACCTTTCCAGGAATCACATCTTCCCCTGGGGCCTTATCACACAGCAGCTTGTAATTAGTTTCTCTGTGTCAGGATTTATCTACTGCTATATGGGTCCATGGGGGGACGCAGGTGGCGCTGTGGGTTAAAGCCTCAGCGCCTAGGACTTGCCGATCGAAAGGTCGGCAGTTTGAATCCCTGCGGCGGGGTGCGCTCCCGCTGCTCGGTCCCAGCGCCTGCCAACCTAGCAGTTCGAAAGCATCTTCGGGTGCAAGTAGATAAATAGGGACCGCTTACCAGCGGGAAGGTAAACGGCGTTTCCGTGTGCGGCTCTGGCTCGCCAGATGCAGCTCTGTCACGCTGGCCACGTGACCCGGAAGTGTCTTCGGACAGCGCTGGCCCCTGGCCTCTTGAGTGAGATGGGCGCACAACCCCAGAGTCTGGCAAGACTGGCCTGTACGGGCAGGGGTACCTTTACCTTTACTTTTTATATGGGTCCATAGATCGGTATCACGGAAATTAACATTAAAATCTTGCAAAGCTAGATCAGGAAAGTCTTACCAAATATAGACAGGAAGCGTGATCTCCAGGCAAGTTGTGAAACACCGGTTGTTAAAATATTGTTATAATAATAAAAACCATAATTAACATTTTCTCAGATGTTGGCACTGTTTGAATTTCAGCACCGAGAGAAGCCCAAAGTTGCCTTTGGTAATCAACCTTCCTTTTCAATTGAAATTTATATTCCATTTTTGCTTTCTAAGACCCTGGTGGACTATTCTTTCATAGCTGATTTGCACATTATCGAATCATAAACTTTTGAAAATTGGTTTATTGAAGCTGGGACCACAGGAGCCGGCTTAATATTTTCCAGCATTTGTTGAAAAGTACCATAAGACTGGAAGAAGCCAAATCTTCAGTTTAAAATCTGATACACAAGGGTTATAGGATCAGATGTTAATAGGTTACTAATATCCACCACAGGCCCATCTCAGTGAAGATATTTAGACTATGAAACTTCTACTGCTATCATATTTGGAATTACAAAATTCCCATATCAGAATATTTTTAAAATTGGCTTTAATTGCCTGTTGAACGCTGCTTCCATTCTGGTGGTATATCAGATCCCCAAAACTGTCAATAACATATGCATAGCACAAGCACTGGTGGCAGAAATGTGTGAATATTTTCAATAACAGTCAATGGGACTTCTTCCACTTAATTTTTTTTAATGTAACATAGGGCCCATTCCCACATTATATTAAGTGTGTAACTTGCAGTCATGTCAGGAGATTAAAAAAACTAAATATATGTGCAGTTCTCAATTAGGGTTGCCATATTTTGATGAGCAAAAAAGAGGACACATTTGCCGACTTCTACTTTTGACTATGGATCTGTATGATGACTCTCATCAGGAAAAAGAGGGTGTGTCCTGGAAAAAGAGGACATATGGCAACCCTAGTTGGTAGGATTTAACCCTTCCCAGCCCACCTGTGATCCCAATGAACATTACCTACCCCATGCTGCAGTTAGTGACAGGGAAAGCACCAGTTCTAGTGCCAACAAAATACAAGAATCCTAAGATTTCATAAGAGGAAGGGAGAAAATGTCCATTTCCCTCAAGTCCCAGTTTTGCTGTAATAGTCTTGGTATTCCTGCCAATAAATATACCAGCCAACGTCGTAACAGTTTGGATAACTATCCTTGTGCGTTTCAATCAGAAAAAAGCAACATTTTTCTAAACAGCATCAATAAAGTACTTGGAATTTCTAAGGGGAATATAAACATTGATTAAAAACTAAGACCATCTGTCTTCATTCTGGGTCTTATCTGTGATGTTTATATTTAATGTGTAGTCTTGAGTTGTTTAAAATAACTTATCTTTTTTTCCCTTTCTGCAACTAGAACTTATTCCCGGGAAACAAAATTTCATCAGTGTCAGGCTCAGTGACCCAAGATTGCTGGAAAGAAACATGTGTTACATCACACTTTTGTTTTTTGATAAACTGAAAATTTCACAATTGCTCTTACAAGGAGACTTCCAGGCTGGTTGGTTGAAATGCTGCAGCTGCTGAAAGGATCTCCAGAGATGGGGTGTGATCCACCTGCTTCCTTGCCACAAGAGGGGAACTGGATGGTGCACAACTTGAGTTACTGCCATAGGAAAAAATGAGCATTATGAATTAATGGCACGTGTTCCTTAATTTAAACTATTTTCTTTTATTCTAGAGTCTCATACAGTGTTAGGGAGAACAGTTTCCTTCATATACAGTACCTCAGTTCTGCAAAGCTACTTTTTCTGCAAATTAGCATATACCAATGTACATTCTTCTGCATTTTCTCTTTGTGTTCTGAGAAATAACTTTTAGACAATCACAAGCATTTTATACAAAGAACACAAATGCTGCAATCCACTCTCCCTTAGCTTATCAAATTTTGCTGATGTCCCTGGCTTATGTACCGTTTCAGTTACAGTTACCAGCTTCCACATCAAATGTTTACTTTTACTGCGGCAACTAACGAAACACACAGGAGTCCTATGGCTTTTGCTCATGTCGGGAGCATAATGTTAAAGATCCAGTATGGTCCAAGAGATAAGAGCCCAGGCTTACTTCAAATCACATCATAGCATACTCAATGGGCTTTGCTGACAAATTATCTGTCAATTTCAGTTTCCCAGCTGTAAATGAAATAAGTATCCAGCCCACATTCTACAAAGCATGCATGATGTAAGGGAGGCCTCAAACCAGGAGCGTAGCTGGGATTCTAAGGCAAAGGCTTTAGTTCTGTGGCAAGCTAGCTGGGTTTTTGCAACCCCAAGTGCTTTAAAAAAAAAAAAAAACACTTTTGTACTTACCGTATTTTTTGCACTATAAGACTCACTTTTTCCCTCCTAAAAATTAAGGGGAAATGTGTGTGTGTCTTATGGAGCAAATGCAGGCTGTGCAGCTATCCCAGAAGCCAGAAGAGCAAGAGGGATTGCTGCTTTTACTGCGCAGCGATCCCTCTTGCTGTTCTGGCTTCTGAGATTCAGAATATTTTTTTTCTTGTTTTCCTCCTCCAAAAACTAGGTGCATCTTGTGGTCTGGTGCGTCTTATAGAGCGAAAAATACAGTAGGTATTTATAGGATGTGCACAGGAAGGCAATGATGCTCTGGTTGCTACTAGCTCTGCTACCTTTTGACTGTCTTCGGCGTGGTGTACTGAATTACTGCAAGTTACTTGTGATCGTTTTATTAAGGGAAGGGACCCTCTGTACTCGCTTGGCTGTCTAGCCACTTAGGAAATACTTTTTATAGTTATTAATCATAAGGAGGACAGATGTGAACTGGAACCTGGGGGAACACATTGATGCTGGTTCCTGTGGGATGCAAGTACTTGGCAACAGCAATTCTATGGAGGAGTTATTTTTTAGTCATGGCCTCTAGAGGTTCCACAGTGATTTAGCTAAGGGGTTAGCATTGCTGTGCTGACAGCTGCTCCCATCTATTATTGCCTAATTTCTAAATGATGATATATTGAAGTTTATAAAGCCATGTAAAAGAGAGATCTCTGGTGTGTGTATTTGGCGTTATTTTCCATGTTTCTGTGCTATTTAACTTGAAGCATAGGAAACTGGCCTTTACCAGGTCAGACTATAAGTCCATCCATCCCAATATTGCATATTCTGGCTTGCAGCTGTTCTCCAAAGTCTCCCTACGAAGGTCTTCCACATCACTGACTACATGATCCTGGAAGCATCAGAGGTTGAAACTGGAACCTTCTCCATGGAAAGGAAACTGACAAGGAGAAAGTTCTGAGCCATGCACTCCTATAATATCTAGGTCAGAATTTGGCCAGGTCAGAAAATCTCGCATCGCTTCTGTGTACACATTCCCTGGCAGCAGAACTGCATTGCAAAATTCAGAGGCAGGCAAATTTCAAAGGAGAGCTATGTTTCAGCTCACATATTGTGTGAGAAAGTGTGGGTTTGGCAGGCTCATCTTCAAAATCAGTCGAATTTCTCACCCAGCCCTAATACTGACATCAAATGGTTTCCTAGCTAAGGTGAGATCAAAGCCAGAGACATTAAAGCTTGCTGATCTGTAAACTGCTACAGCTGGGAAACAGGTAAATTCTGTAAAATGTGAAACCAAGCCCATTTAAAGTGCTATATGTTCAAACCAGAGCACTGAATTGTCCTTGAGAGACTTGAAAAAGCCAGTGGAAATGAGAACCAGTGTTAATGCACCTCTAGTGCCCTATTCCCATTGAAAGGCAGGCTGCCGCATTCTGGGCCAGGTATCAAAGGGTGCACATACCTGTATAATCTAGTCAGCCTTAACTATTGGTTAAAGCAAGCTTTTAAAAGTTTAATTCTGGAGTGGATGCATGTTTAAAAGATACCTAGAAAAGCTGGGACCAGCCAGTAAAATCACACACACACATATACACCATTCAATTTTAAAACCATGGCTACTATTTTTTCTTGTTTCCCTTTATAATGGCCATGGCTCCGCTCCAACCTGCTGTTCCATCAGCAATTCTTTATCCTTCATCAGTCCCCAAGGAGCTGTGGTTCAACCCATCACTGTTTAGAACAGGGTGTCAGCTACATAATGACACCAAACACTTCTATAGCCCCTTTCATCTTCAAAGCCATCAAGCATATTAACTTAACTCATTTCCTTGGGAAGTGAGTGAGTAACAAGGTGGCAAGGAATGGACAGAGCTCTGTGTTTTGACTGTTAAATACAAAAACTTCAACATGAAACACTATTCTGATACAGTTAAACTTAACTTAATGTGCATGAAAATCTTCGTTATCCAAATGACCTACATTTACCAAAAGACGCTGTAATAATAATGCTTCCTGGCTAGTAAAAAAATAATAATAAATCATTTTTTCTGCTGTGGTGAAGTGGAGAAATGAAGCATTTTGAAAACAACAACAACAACTTATAGGTCCATTATCTCCTTAGCATAGTGGAAAATATTAATTTTCCACTTCAGACTACTGGCTCATGTCACTAATGCAATTTTGACTAGCAGAGGTCTTTCCTATCCCTGTTTCCCATGGTCCATTTTGAGTGGAAATATCGAGTCAAATCTGGTGCTTTCTGCATGCAGAACTACCTGTTTCTTTACTGAGTTACAGCTCTTCCTATCAGGCCTGTTCCAGAGATGAGTGAGATCATGAATTTATTGGGAACTCAAGAAGAATGAGGAACCCACTGCCCCAACAGCAACACCACAGCATCCCAAGAAAATCAGAAGGGATTCCCAATCTTGCAGGCACCACTTTTTCTAGGTTAAAGAGTGTGGGCCAAATATCCCTTTCTATGGGCCCCACGGGATGCGGGTGGTGCTGTGGGTTAAACCACAGAGCCTAGGACTTGCCAATCAGAAGGTCGGCGGTTCGAATCACCGTAACAGGGTGAGCTCCCGTTGCTTGGTCCCTGCTCCTGCCAACCTAGCAGTTTGAAAGCACATCAAAGTAGATAAATCGGTACCGCTCTGGCGGCAAGGTAAATGGCGTTTCCATGCGCTGCTCTGGTTTGCCAGAGTCATGCTGGCCACATGACCCGGAAGCTGTATGCCGGCTCCCTTGGCCAATAAAGCGAGATGAGCACCGCAACCCCAGAGTCAGCCATGACTGGACCGAATGGTCAGGGGTCCCTTTACCTTTACCTTTTATGGGCCCCACGAAACCCGGCACCGGAACTGTCTTCAACCCATAGTTCAAGAAAATTGTCACTTGGATGTTGTCATACTGACACCTTTAAATATATTATTGATTTATGCAACACCTGAACATTTCACAAAAAGTATAAATACTCTACTCACAGCAGCTTACAGGCAAAAATCAGAAGATACCAAGAACTGGAGTGGGAGAGTGTGCAGGCTGAAAAGCAAAGTGCATTTGCTGGCAGTTCTTTCCCTTCTAAGCTGTAAAAGCAGAGGCTGGAAAATGTTGCCACAAAACACGAAGCAATATAGTGCAGGGGAGCTCCTGGCCCTGTGCATTCTGTTGAACACCTGAGCTTATGCGGCAGGTGCCTAAGGCAACCTAAATTAATTGGGTTTCCATTAGAAGCAGGGCCTATTTACTAGTGGTACCATCTCTTTGAAAAGTGTGCCCCAGGCAGGCCTGCCTGCTCCCAACCTGGAGAGCCCTCAACAGCCAGATAAAATCCGGGATCTTTCAAGAAAGCTTGGGGGATCTTCTGATCTCTATGTTCATTGCTTTCCAGCTCTAATGGCCGTTCCCTTTTCATTCATTAGTGCACGGTGATGTGCATAGGCTGTTTTAAGTGTGCTATTATCTTCGTTCTGCTGTTGTCTTTGTTTGTCATTCGTAGAAATTGGTTATTCTCTCAAAGTGCAATTCTATGTGTGTGTGCTCAGAAGGGAGGCTAATTGAATCTAAAAGGTTTTACTCCTAGCCTTAATCTTGTTTTGCTAGCTGTGTTGTGTTTTTCAAAACTGAGATTTGATATTTTTTTTTTAGGGAATAGCTAAATAGCAAGTTGCCTGATATAAAGTCCGTCCATTAGTCCATCTAGCTGAATATTGTCTACACTGACAGGCAGTGTCTCTCCAGGATCTCTCTCCCACCAGGACTCTGAAGTGCCCCCAATCCGAGCAATCTTGAAGTTACTGCCAATCAGCTGAGCAGAAACTCTGAGTTTAGCTGATCCCAGCAGTGCCTGAAGCCATCGTTACTCAGCTGATAAGCAGTGTCTTGAATCCTGGCTTTTGGGCAGGAATCACATACCCTCCAACATTTATCCAGTAGTGATGTCCTATTGTACACCCTCCAACACTTCTTTGATGAAAATAGGGACGTCCTAGGGACTTTCTGGGATCAAATCAGAAATTGGAATGGTTTCTGTAAATCCGGGACTCTCTGGAAATTAGGGACACTTGGAGGGTCTGGAGTTAGCTCCACTTGGGAATGCCAATTGGGAACTCCCCAGCTGAATCAAACCCAGCAGAACTTGCCTTTGGCACCAAATTATACAGCCCCAAATACAGTCCCCTCCCAGAGGCCTCCTGTGCCCTCAGTGGCCTTACAATCCTGCTCAAACCTTCTCCCTTCTATTGGAGTGGGGCAGGTTATCCGAATCCCTGAATGCTTATCCCTGTGTTGTGCTGATCTCTGTATTTCACTCTGGTGCTAAAAACACAGGAGCAGGGTAGACTGCTTTATTTCTACTTACTTGGCAGCCCTAAGTATTAAGGTCACAAGTTCTGCAAAATTCTGGCTCAGAATATGCATGCTTTCAGGAACCCAAAGCACTTCGTCCCCAACAGTAGCCTTAGACAGATTACGGCTGAACTGCACTCATAAACTTGTTTTCTTCTATTTAACTGTGCAGTTCCAACACAATTTCCACCTTTATCTTTCAACCTTGGCCAAAGGCCACATGAAAGTCTCTTCTTACCTAGCCCATTAACTTCCTGATTGTCTCCTTAGGAACAGCAAAGGCAGCAGGTGATTATGTAAACACCTGGGCATTCCAGTCCCCAGAACATCCTGCTGAAACAAGTCCTGCTGACTTGATATAAGGCAGAAAATGTAAGCCAAGGGATTTTTGAGGACTGGCATGCATTTTTCAATAAATCACAGCACCAATCCATCCCAATCATTTGTGAAATAACCACTGGAGCTGGTTCACAAATACACGTATATTAATCTCCCATCTTTAGAATATTAAATGCTTCCTGGCAGGTACTCAGTCCATGATTTGGAGTTTTCACCTACCTTTTCCTACCTCCTCCTTCCTCCTTTTTCCAGCTCTCCTTGCACACAGATCACCCCCATTTCCATGCCTTGCCCTCTCTCTTATTCTGCACCCCCCTTTGCACAACTCCCCCCACCAATGATGATACATGTTACTTAATATTTAAGATGAAAAGAATATTAAGAGCTAGCCTGTTAATTTGGAGAATGTTCAGTTCAGATGATGGCTAGGGGACATACCTGGGTGTTTGCTTGCTAACAAATTATTGCTTCCAAATCACTAAATTGAATCCGAAACTTCATGCTGAAGACAACACATGGTACCAGAAGCGAAATACATTGTGTGTATGTACTATGGAATATTTGAGGATTTCACATCTGTTATCTTTCTCACATTGAAAAGGTGAGTAATGGAAGAGGGAGAGGTCTGAGTAAAGGAATGGACACTGAAAGGAAAATAGTGGCTGATAAAACAATGACAAACTTGGAGTAAAGCAGAGGTGTAGAGGCACTGAGGGTTTTTTTGTTTTTTTAAGAAAACAAACCAGGTTTAACAAGGAGAAATAGCAGAGACAAGGACAGCACAGAAGCCAACAAACACCAAAAAACTAACACAACAGAGCCTTTCCAAACCAACTTCTTACTGTACTCAAACCTTGTTTTAAACTTCCACTTCCCTCACACAATATCACCACCAGCTCACTCTACTCAGACCTCTGCCATTTTTAAAATTGCCACTTTTCACCTCAGTGTTTCTACCTCCATGCTTTATTCAATCCTCTGCTGCTGTTTAAAACCACCATTTCCCACTCAGTGGCCTTCCATTCCCACTGGAAAAGGTTAGCATCCCCTGTATTAGATTTTAATTCTTCCTTTTTTATGTAAGATTTGCCTGAAAAGAGATGGATCAATACCTTAAATAAACAAGTGAAAGATAAATTCCCACACATCTGCATAGGAAATTCTGTTTCCCAAACCATTTTTGAGCTAATGAGTAGCTACAGAGAGCTGAATGATGTGCTACTTTCCCACTAAACTGGTTAGTGATCAGGTTTTCAATGATTAAAAACAAGACATTCATGGCAAGGGAAAGAGGGAGTCTAGAAAACAAACCTTGCTGCTTCTGTTAAAGGAGAAAGGAAGGAAACAAGAGAACACATCATTACTGGCAAATACCCATAATTAACCGTCAGCATTGGAATGTGTTGCATAACAAGTCACTAATGAGGTTTCTAACGATATAATCTTGACTGTTATGTAAATAAGGTATACTTATTGTACAGCCAGGTACTTAAGTCCTTGTTAAAATGCAGATGCATTCCTGACAGGAAGTTACCCTTCAGGCAAACTGGAGGTGACTTCCAGATGTTTCCCACTCCATTTCCCTCAGCCCCAGACAACATGACCAATAGTCAGGGGTGATGGGGGCCTTGATCTAACATCTGGTGGTTGGAGAAGGCTGCTCCAAGCTATACTATGGAGCCAGAAATGTATTTTGTTATGCAAATGGTCCTCCCCTGCCACTTCATGAGACTAACGTCATAGCATGAAATACATTTATTTCTCAACGTATTTGTATTAAAACTGGGCTGAATACCACACACGACTTTCTCTGGACCATTTAGCCCCCACAAAGCAAGCGGAAAATATATTCAGAGGCTTTTCTGAGAGCCGGAGAATTGTTCAAGTGCCTGGGTTTCTCTCCCTGGTTTCTTTTATTTTTGTGGTTTTTAAAGTCTTACTGCTAGTTGAAGTGGCAGCTTCGCTGTTCCACCATGTTCCTGGGATAAAATGCCCCAGGGAAAGACTCTAATGTAGTGTCATTCCTAGGCAAGGGGGTGGAGGAGCATGGTGGACAAACAGTGCTCAGCTTTAAAGCAAAATCAATTTCCCCAAAGAAAAGAACACGCCTTGCAAAATCTTCAGAGCAGGATTGCCAAACAGAATGGTTCAACCAAAATCCTGCAGGGCTTTTTGGGAGAGTTTTGATGACGTCCACTGAGAAGGATCCCCAAAGCTCTCCTTTCTCACACTGTCGGGGTGCACACCCCAGCCTCAGATTCTCAGTGTACTTCTGGACAGGTGCCTCACTAGCTTATAATAAGCCAAGGTTTTGTTTTGCTTGGAAATGGGGTACTGCTGGGAATCACAAAGCTGGTGTAGTTACACGTCTCTGTTCCTGGTTGGTTGTCGTGAGTCATAAGGAAGTCTCCTGGGACACAGGCTTCTCATCATCAGCTGCGCTTGCAATTTGGTTGGCACTGGCCTCTCTCTCTCTCTCTCTCTCTCTCTCTCTCTCTCTCTCTTCCTGAATTACTTGCAGCTGTTTTCTTCTGTCTCCCGTATTTGTGGCCAAACCGTTCTCTGGGACTTCTTCCCTTCCTGCTTGCCTTGCACATTTTGATGCTTGGAGTCCTGCTAGAGTGATAGCAACCAGGACTTTGTCAAGCATAGGAAGAATACAGGAAGCAGCAGCCTTAAGCTGAGTCAGACCATTGTTCCCTCTGGCTCACTGTTGCCTGCACTGGCTGGCAGAGGCTCTCCAGGATTTCAAAGCACAGATCCACATGGATTCTCAGGATTTTTGCATTGAGCTACCCCAAACTTACCGTCAAATCACATATCGTGTCTGTGGGCAGAGCATGAACCACAAAAATCATACATCCACTGTTTCATTCAGAATTTTTTTCCCTTGTTTTCCTCCTCTAAAAACTAGGTGTGTCTTATGGTCAGGTGCATCTTATGGAGCGAAAAATACGGTACCTGCCGAAGTATTTGCCAACCAGGGACCATTGATAAGGTTGTCAATGGCTACTAGATATGATGACTGTGCTCAGCCTCCATGGTCTGAAGGCTTTGAAATGCAAGTTGCCCAAAACCACAGGAGGGAAGAGTGCTCTTCTGCTCCTGTCCTGCTTGCAGATTTCCCATAAGCCACTGCGAGAGCAGGATTCTGGACTCAATGGGCCACTGGCCTGACCCAGCAGGGCTTTTAATATGTTCTCCAGATGTTTTGAACCTCATCCGTAACTTCCATTAGCCCCAGGCAGCATGGTTAGCGATGACAGGAGTTGTAGTTCAGGGTTATGGGGTCCAGCCCCACGTTGGGCAAAAGGTTCCTGCATTGCAGGGAATTGGGGTAGATGGCTCTTGTGACCCCTTCCAGTTCTGATTCTATGAACTGCATCTGGATGGCACCAGGTTGGAGCAGGCAGGTTGACAGTGCCTAGCTACAGAATTCCCAGTCGGAGGTCTCTCTCTATTTGCTTTGTTAGTGTCCATGGACTTGGCCTTATGTAGGCATAGCAGGTGCTCTTTTTCTAAGCAGAGGTTGGATGGCCATCTGTCAATGATTCTTTAGCTGAGATTTCTGCATTGCAGGGGTTGGACTGGATGACCCTTGGGGTCCCTTCCAACTCTATAGAGCCAGTGTGGTGTAGTGGTTAAGAGCAGTAGACTTGTAATCTGGTGAACCGGGTTCGCTTCCCCGCTCCTCCACATGCAGCTGCTGGGTGACCTTGGGCCAGTCACACTTCTCTGAAGTCTCTCAGCCCCACTCACCTCGCAGAGTGTTTGTTGTGGGGGAGGAAGGGAAAGGAGAATGTTAGCTGCTTTGAGACTCCTTCAGGTAGTGATAAAGCGGGATATCCAATCCAAACTCTTCTACCCTTCTTCTTCTTCTTCTTCTTCTTCTTCTTCTTCTTCTTCTTCTTCTTCTATAATTCTGTGTTTCTATGATTCTATCACTCAGCTGTGAGTCTTACAAGACTTGTGTCCTTCAGTTCAAATGTTTCCCAGACCTCAGCCTTAAAAGGGGTGGGGGATGGGAGCATGATCCAGTTTCTGCATACATTCCACAAAAGAGAAATATGTGAGTGTGATCTCTGATGGGATTGAGAGTGGACTGGAGTAGAAAAGAGGAGATGGAATTGGCTATGGTAGAATTTTTATTTTCCTTTCCCACCCTAAACTCTCTCTAACTCAGCACACACACACCCATTCTGTACTACATGGGCGGGCTCTGTGCCTTCTCTTTCAACATCAGGAGGAGAGATCTGAATTGCCTTTTTGGATTTTTAAACAGTCGCTCATTATTTTAAATTTTAAAAATAAGCAGGTTGCCAAGTTGCACAATTATTTACACATGGTTTTCCGCGAGTTTATGAAGATGCCGCGAGTGACTTTGGTTCCTGGCTGACATAGTTCTGCAGGTCACAATGGGAGAAAGAAAATAACATACCCTGATGTTTTGCCTTCAACGCCATTCCGATGAACTTGTTGATTTTTTCAAATAGTGTCCGTTTTCAAGAATGCACAAGTTGCTTCCAAATGTCTTGTTTATTGAGCATGCATCATGATTGGTTTGCAGCTTAGAATCATAGAATCATAGAGTTGGAAGAGACCAGAAGGGCCATCGAGTCCAACCCCCTGCCAAGCAGGAAACACCATCAGAGCACTCCTGACATATGGTTGTCAAGCCTCTGCTTAAAGACCTCCAAAGAAGGAGACTCCACCACACTCCTTGGCAGCAAATTCCACTGTTGAACAGCTCTTACTGTCAGCTTACCAGTGCAGTTCCTCATTCCATTCCTTATCACAAAAAGTTTGATCTTTTGGGAAGGTGGGTTTGTTGCACAAGACCTCCACATCAACTTGAATTGCAAAACCTGAATTTGCCAGTATGTGATTGAATCCCACCTGAAAATATTGGCAGTCTGGAAGCCCCCTGCCCACCCACACGTATTCCCTGGTCTGTCGCTATTGCCAAATATCAAAGTACTGGTGATGTGGGGAGATGCATGAATAGGATCTTTCCCAAATTTAAAAAAGTAAATAGCAGCAATGGAGTGCCTAGTTCAGAAGGAGTTTGTAGTTCTGGGAGCGACCCTTCTTTCTTGAATTATTTTCCCATCAACATCTCCCATTCCCCAAGACTACCATTTGCCCACATTGGGCAAAACATGTAGGCATTTTACTGCCAGCTGTATATTTTGTCCCATAAGGTAAATAGGAGGTTGTGGTGGGCAGTTAAACTGGGAAAGCGAGAGAAAATTAACCAGCACCCAGCCAGTCACACCTCAACCATCCCCATGGTTGAATGATTGGGTCAAAAGGTATTCGAGACAGTAGAGTTGGCTCTTTAATTCCTATAATGCAATTGTATTTTTTAAAAAAGACAAGTGGCTACCCCAAGCCTTCTCCCTTCTGGGATGTTTGTGGCTGTAGCTTGGCAGAATGTTGGGGTGCTGGATAGATGTTGTACTGGGACTGTCTGTCTGCTTGCTTCCCCTCTGCTCACCCTGTTCCTTTGCAAGCAAATTGTGTTCTAGAAAAAGTTTCATTAAGTATCATCTTAAATCTCTGACTTTCTCTTCATAAGGAAACCTACAATGAGAAATGCTGAGCTTCAAATATACATTATAATGTAGAAACATATATGACATTTTCCTTACCAAAAGAGGGTCTCCTGTACCTGAAAAGCAGCTGTATTAATCTGACCAGAGCACTTTTCAGTCTGTATGGAAGGCATCTTGTCAACTTGGTGCTTCAATTGCCCACTGAAAGCCAGCCATGAGCACAGCACCTGTCTCTCTAGTCCTCTTGTAAGGCTCATAGCTCTGCACTGTGGAACATGTCCTATCTTGACTCTCCAGTTCTCAAGGGTGTGTGATCAGGTCTCTTACAGAAACAGAATTTGACAGGAAAGGATTAAAAATATAGTTTTATAACTAAGTCTAATGGTCAGTATTTAGCACCAAGTTGACAATCCTGCCCCTACCTTTCCCCTGGCACCTGGCATTAAATTTTTATGTGATATACACACACACACACACACACACACACACGCGCGCTGGTAAGCGGTCCCTATTTATCTACTTGCACCCGGGGGTGCTTTCGAACTGCTAGGTTGGCAGGCGCTGGGACCGAGCGACGGGAGCGCACCCTGCCGTGGGGATTCGAACCGCCAACCTTTCGATCAGCAAGTCCTAGGCGCTGAGGCTTTAACCCACAGTGCCACCCGCATCCCATATATACACACATATATATGTATATAGCAATACTGTTTTAAATGTAAATTTTAGGTTCGACTTGCTTTAGTAATGTTTTCTTTTGAAATGTTCAAGATTTTTTTGTCAATTCATTAAATACGCATTCTGTAGTCAATCTCCTTTGTAATGCTTTGTTTTGAAATCTTTTCAGATAATATTTTATTTTCCTGTTAATTATGTTACTTTGAATGTATACTTTATGGCCGACTCTCTTCAGTAATGTTTTATTCTGGATTGTTTTATATTATCTTTCAATGTGTTGTAAACTGCTTTGAGAATTTTTCTTAAGAATGTAGAGCGGTATAGAAATGAAATTAATAAAAATATATATACTTGCAATAAGCAAGTGGGGTCAATGGTCTGAGGCACGCAGTCACACTCCTTCCAAATTTCTTGCTAGCTCAACATTATAAATTGATTTCTGAATGTTCTGAAAAAGAAACTGGAGAGAAAATACGCACTGAAACTGTGAAATTGCCATCAAGTGAAAAGCAGAAAGAGAAAACAATGGTCTGACAGGTGGCAAGGCAGATTGCATTGCCATGAATATTCATATTCGTTATAAATCTGGGTGAGTGTCATATACCTCACAGAAAATAGGGCACAACATGCTTAGTGAAACACTCAAGCACTGATTGTCAGGAGTGTGGCAGAAAATTTAAAGCATGTAAAGCTGTTTTCAAAATGACAATCAAGTTGTTATTTTTCTAGTATGTAATGTTCAGGCCTGATGCCTGACTGCCAACAGCCCATACACACCTGAACATATTCTTGCTGTATAAACTGATTGCTGGTCTACACGTCTTATGTTCCTCCCATTATTGGTGCATAAAACCCAGAGGTATCTATTACAGTGGTTAAGCACGGGCTGTCTGCAAAGGCAGGCTGTGGCAGATTGAGCAGATGAGACCAATGGTCAGGTGATAACTGCACATTCTGGAGAAGGGACTAGGAAGGACTTAACTCACAAATTTGTTGACAGGAGCAAGAGTTTCCTCATAGCTAGGAAACGGAAAAAGCAAGGTGGATATCAAACAGAAGAATGGCACAAAGAAGTGTGGGATACAACGATTAATGATAAATTGGTGTGTGGTGTTAAAGGAAGAAGGGGAATATGGAAGAGAAATTACTTTGAGGAAATAGGGAAAATATTTGCGGAATTTGTATTGCGGGCCAAATGATAAGACAAGAGATCAGAGTATGGGTTCAAATTGGCCACAACTTTATTGAACTTCAGAAGTGGGAAACGTGGCACAGGCCTTGGCAGGTAACCCTCTCAGCTCGCTTGGCTGAGGCAGTTGAGGCCCAGTGAGGGAAGGGAGGGTGGATATTGTTAAAACAGAAGGGGGTCAAACCATCTCAAGAGGTGTTACATTTTTGGAAAGTTGGCTGAGTATGATGAATAATGGTCTCGGGGATGGGGTGCGCATTTTTTATTTGTATTATTATTACTTTAAGAAAATAATAATTACTAAAAAGAAGAAGGGAGTGAGAGGCAGGTGGGGCTTGTCAACCTGGGAAGGTAGCCGTGATCTTCACGTCTGTGCAGAGATTCTCACCCTGGGCTCCCAGGTCCATAGCTGTCAACTTTTCCCTTTTCCTGCAAGGAATCCTATCCGGCATAAGGGAATTTCCCTTAAAAAAAGGAAAAAGTTGACAGCTATGCCCAGGTCCCAGCTTGACATTCCAACCACTACACCAGCCTGGCCTCAAATAATGATGGTCTCAGCTATTCTTGAAAGGCTTGCGCTATGCAGTTTGTTCCTGGTGCACAGCAATGCAGACCAGAATTAACAGCACAAGCTTTCTGCTAAAAATGGAAAACTGCAAACAACGTATGCATGTGTTTGCTGGAGGACTTGGGCGTTCCGGACCTGGACAATATAAAAGGAGCAGCTTTCTCCTTTTTTGTGCTGGTTGTGCTTCTTCTCAAGCTACACAGAGCATAGACCGTTTCTCCCTCTCTGTTCCCCCCTCCCCGCCCAGATGCTGCGTAGCAGCCGTGCTAGACAAGCTGTTTTCCTTTCCAGGGAAATGGCACAAGACACCGTGGCGTTTTGCCCTCTGGATAGGGAGTTCCAATCTGTGCGTAAGGCAGACTTGCACGGGCTCTGGAAATCTCATTGATTCTCTTCTGCTCCTTTGGCAAAGCCATCCGTCTGACTGAGCTGGCAGAGGGCACCATCCTGACAGGCCCACGAGGTGCTGTATTTCTCAAAGCCAGATGGAATACAGACGAGAAGCCAACTGCGAGGTGGCTGTCATGGGTGGGTGGGTCGGAAACCCAACAGAGTAGGGTGGCAATGTTGTATAAGTGGACACACAGCTCCTATAAAAGACTTAGACATAATGGAGTAATTTTTTGCTATTTTTAGTGTGTGTGTGTGGTGCTGTCTTGTTGAGAAACATATGCATTATTTAGTATTTTATTCATATACACCGCTCCTTTCAAAGTACTATCTTTCCAAGCTGGCTTAAAAGAGAGTAAAAACAACAGGGAAGAATAATGTTACAAAAACCAGGGGTCTGTCCCTCTCTTTGCCAAGTGGCGGCAAGAGTCCATGGGGTCCCAGGCACATACTGTACATGGCGGAGACTGTCGTGCTTTAAGAAATATGGTTTATTCACCTATTTACACTTTCAGTCTGCATGGAGGAAGTGGTAAACAAAAATCTGCCCTTTTTTCCCTTATGGGGTATCGAAGAGCCATACAGAGTCCTTACGTAGGTTCCCTGTTGGTAGGAGGAAATAACAAAGGCCAACCAGAGAATATTGAGAAGCAAAGCAGCTGGTAAGCCTGATCTTTATTGATCTGTTGCCACAGGGTGCTCCCCTCACACGCAGGAAAGGAGGAGGAACCCAGAACAATGGCGTGCAAGGCCTTATATAGACATTTTAAATTCCCTGCCCTGGAGCTCAAGGGTGTAGCTCAAGACACACACCCCCAATACATCATACCTACATCACAAAAAAGGTAACACAAAAAAGTCACATCACAAAAAAGTAACTTGTTTATCTTGTCTGACAGGTTACCTGTTAAATGGTCACTTGATTGGGTTGCCTGCTTACTTGATTGGATACCCTGGGGAGCCTGGCCAGTCTTTTGTAATGATAAATACTCAGTTCCTGAGTCAGGTCACAGGCTCAGCCTATTCAAACACAGACATACCCTTAAGACAGGATTTGTGAAGGAAAAGACAATGGGGAAGCTTTTCCATTTTCCTTTGACCTTGCAGAGAAAACATTGGGACAGTTTGGGAATCAAAAATGGTTCCAGCTGTGCCCATCTATGTACGTGCTTGGTTGGTACACTTATGACCAGAGCTTACAGCATGGCCCGTGGGATTGCAGGCAACATTCCCTCTCACTGGCCAAGATGAATCTCACCCCTTCTTCCTCCTTCTTCCCAGAAAACCCCTTGCTTCCCAACTCCCTTTTCCTGTCTCCTCAAACATGCGCTCCATCTATCACCTTGGTAACATCTCACCCCCCAGGCTAAAAGATTCCTCTCTTCAGTGGCCCAGCAATTGTTCCCTTAATGGCCCTAGCTTGGCCAGGCTGATTTGCAAAACCACTGGTTTGCCTCCTGAATTCCCTGTATGGCACAGTTCTGCACTTTAATCCATATTGCAATTAATCAAAATCCTAATATTTATTCATTCTTAGGGTTTAGGGCAGGGGTCGGCAACCTGCGGCTCCGGAGCCGCATGCGGCTCTTTAACGCCTTTGCCGCGGCTCCGGCAAGCCTCGCGCCCCAAGCCTCGCGCGCCCGACGGGAGCTCCTGCCGGGCGCGCAAGGCATGCAGACACTCGCCCGAAGCACGGGGAGCCCTCCGGAGGGCTCCCTGTGCTTCGGGCAACAGGCTGCCGCCCCAAGCCTCGCGCGCCCGACGGGAGCTCCTGCCGGGCGCGCAAGGCTTGCAGACACTCGCCCGAAGCACGGGGAGCCCTCCGGAGGGCTCCCTGTGCTTCGGGCAACAGGCTGCCGCCCCAAGCCTCGCGCGCCCGACGGGAGCTCCTGCCGGGCGCGCAAGGCTTGCAGACACTCGCCCGAAGCACGGGGAGCCCTCCGGAGGGCTCCCTGTGCTTCGGGCGGCAGGCTGCCGCCCCAAGCCTCGCGCGCCCGACGGGAGCTCCTGCCGGGCGCGCAAGGCTTGCAGACACTCGCCCGAAGCACGGGGAGCCCTCTGGAGGGCTCCCTGTGCTTCGGGCGGCAGGCTGCCGCCCCAAGCCTCGCGCGCCCGACGGGAGCTCCTGCCGGGCGCGCAAGGCTTGCAGACACTCGCCCGAAGCACGGGGAGCCCTCCGGAGGGCTCCGCGTGCTTCGGGCGGCAGGCTGCCGCCCCAAGCCTCGCGCCCGACGGGAGCTCCTGCCGGGCGCGCAAGGCTTGCAGACACTCGCCCGAAGCACGGGGAGCCCTCCGGAGGGCTCCGCGTGCTTCAGGCGGCAGGCTGCCGCCCCAAGCCTCGCGCGCCCGACGGGAGCTCCTGCCGGGCGCGCAAGGCTTGCAGACACTCGCCTGAAGCACGGGGAGCCCTCCGGAGGGCTCCCTGTGCTTCGGGCAACAGGCTGCCGCCCCAAGCCTCGCGCGCCTGGCGGGAGCTCCCGCCAGGCGCACAAGGCTTGCGGACACTCGCTGGGGCTGCAGGCTGCTGCCCGCAAGCCTTGTGAGCCTGTGGGAACTCCCGCCGGGCTTGCAAGGCTTGCGGATAGCTTCCTGAAGCCTGGAGAGCGAGAGGGGTCGGTGCGCACCGATGCCTCTCGCTCTCCAGGCTTCAGCAAAAGCCTGCATTCGCACCATAGGACGCACACAGATTTCCCCTTCATTTTTGGAGGGGAAAAGTGCGTCCTATGGAGCGAAAAATACGGTATATAGCATGTCTTTGTTGCTGGCTGATTTGCTGCTATTGCTTTGCAATTTGCAGCTACTGTTTTGAAGGGGAGTGAAGAACACACACTCAAAAAAAGGTAACTTGTTAATATAACGTTTATTTCTATGAGGAGGAGTAATTCTGAGGGGTCAAACAAAAAATAATTAAAAAGTGTCAAAAAAGTTATTTTTATAATGACGAGGATAACATTGGGCTAAGAAACAATGTATGCAGTGTTATATTTGTTTTAAATGTCGCAATGGTTTTGCGGCTCCCAGTTGTTGTTTTTTCTTCGGAAACAGGTCCAAGTGGCTCTTTTTGTCTTAAAGGTTGCAGACCCCTGGTTTAGGGGGATCCCCCCCTTATCTATAACAATAATTAAAGGCTCACCAGAGATATTTGGATCAGGAGAAAGGTTTTAAAACAGTATCTACAAGTCAGCGCAGAGGCGGCAAGGGCTCATTCCCTGTTTAGGGAAGTTTTTAATGTTTGATGTTTTATAATGTTTTTAATATTCTGTTGGGAGCCTCCCAGAGTGGCTGGGAAAACCCAGCCAGATGGGCAGGGTATAAATATATCATCATCATCATCATCATCATCATCATCATCCAGACTTCCTTTTGTGCTGCATTTTCTAGGTACAGGTCTGTGCTTTTAAGCTCCACATCTGAGCATGTTGTTGTTTGTCTCAGCACTTCCCCCTGGAAAACCTGTGTTTTGATTTGAAGCAAACCTCAGTCTGCAGAAAACCCAGTTGCTGGTTGCTCCGATTCAGTGGTAAAAACTGAGTTCTCCCAGAGAAAGCACTGGGACAAAAAACCAAAACAGACAGACAAACAAAACCCCTCAGACATGGAGCTTTAAATTTCGGATCTGTGCCTGGAAATGCCACACAAAGGGAAGCATGGATGAAGCCTAAAGCTCTATTCATAGAAAGGATTGGAGAATAAGCAAATATCTAAAGATGGCAAGAAAGGATGAAGCCAGCTGGATTTCCCCAAGGAGGGAGTTCCGCAGGCCAAAATGCTTGAGGTGTGGAAGAAGGACCAGGGAGGGGCATGGTCTGGGAGGGTTTCAAGGGCCACATAGAGAGGCTTGGAGGGCTGCATGTGGTCCCCAAACCTGAGATTCGGCAAGCCTGGTGTAGAGCTGTAGGGCTGAGGGTTAAGTAATACCCTTTCATTGTTGTTGTTGTTGTTGTTTAGTCGTATAGTCGTGTCCGACTCTTTGTGACCCCATGGACCAGAGCACGCCAGGCACTCCTGTCTTCCACAGCCTCCCGTAGTTTGGTCAAACTCATGTTAGTAGCTTTGAGAACACTGCCCAACCATCTTGTCCTCTGACGTCCCCTTCTCCTTGTGCCCTCCATCTCTCCCAATATCAGGGTCTTTTCCAGGAAGTCTTCTCTTCTCATGAGGTGGCCAAAGTCTTGGAGCCTCAGCTTCAGGATCTGTCCTTCCAGTGAGCACTAAGGGCTGATTTCCTTAAGAATGGATAGGTTTGATCTTCTTGCAGTCCAGGGGACTCTCAAGAGTCTCCTCCAGCACCATAATTCAAAAGCATCAATTCTTTGGCGATCAGCCTTCTTTATGGTCCAGCTCTCACTGCCTTGCCGTGGCGAAGGGGCTTGAATAACTCAGAGAAGCTATGAGCTATGCCGTGCAGGGCCACCCAAGATGGACAGGTCATAGTGGAGAGTTTTGACCAAACGTGATCCACCTGGAGCAGGAACCGGCAAGCCACTCCAGTATACCTGCCAAGAAAACTCTGTGGACCCTTTCATTAGCTAGCATTAAAAACCAAGGACAGTTAAAGGCAGAAGCAGTTTCCTCTTTCCCAGCCAGGATTTTGCAGTTGGTTGGTGGTTTTGAACGTTTGTGCTTTCTGTGCTGGAAGCCTGCCCTTTCATGGCCTCATAGTCAGGTGGTATCTGGTTGCTGTTTGTCATCCTGACTGCAGAAGGTGGGGGAAACCCTGCAGGGAAAATAATGGCCTTTAAAACTGAAATTGTGCTAGGGAGGGACATCTGGGAAACAAGAGAGCTGGGGGAAACAAGACGCTTTGAGAGAGCATGAATGCCTCCCAAAGGCAAAGTATCGCTTCGCTTTTTCCACGGAAGCTGTATTTTACGCTCGCCAGCTTCCCCGTTTCAGAACGGCTTCTTCACATTTATTTAAAGTCCAGAATGTGCAAGGTGCTGTATGAGAGTGAAGCGGCAGCAACATGACGCTTCCCCTGATGGGGTACAAACTAAAGGTTAGACAAGACAGCGCTGGGAAGCCTGAACTGCGTGTAGGTATCTGCTCAGCTGGGACCTGTCTGCAGTGCGTCTATGGTTTGTTTGCAACACCTGACCTTGTATCCATGCCACCAGGCCTGATTCTGGCACACAGTGTTCTTAGCTGTCAAGACTCCCTGCTGCAATGATGCTTAATGTGGCAGGTGAGCAGTACCAGGCAGCCTGCACTGTCAAAGGCGGTGTGCATTTGAATATCAGTTCCTGGGTGTGCTGGTCCTGGGGGCTAACCGAGAGGCGGGGTCCAAGTCCAGTCCGAGGTTGATGGTGTGGTATGGAGGCTGTCTGTCAAAGCTGTAGCTGGGTCCAAGGGAGGGAGTCGGGTGGGGTCAGGAACTCTGGCAGAAGAGCAGGACAGGGTGCAGGCAGGAACAGGCTAGCAACAATGTTGCTCCCGAACCTGGGACTGGGGCTGGCTGGCTTTTATCAGCCTCGAGGCATAGGGCGGCCCCGGTCCACAGGTGACTCGCCTCTCCTGGCCTGGAGGCGAGCACTCCTCCTGCGGGAACTTAGTTCCTTCTGCCTCTCTGCCCTGAGCCTCTGTAGCTCAGGAGAGGCTGGAGGGTGACCGGACCCAGAGGCAACCTCAGCTTCCTCTGACGGGGCTGGGAGTGGAGAACCTGCAGGCAATGGGTCCTCCATCCCCTCAGGGGCCAGAGCAGACTCAGCTGGTGCCTGCACCTGAGGATCCAGCACAGGTGAGGACCCTTCAGGCCCAAGCCCCAGCCCTGGCTCAGCTGGTTCTGGAGGCGGGGACTCCTGTGCAGGCTGGGATTCCTCAGGTTCAGCCTCCGAGTCCAAATCCCAGGCCATCACACTGGGAATCACTAGTGGAGAGAGAGCTCTTGTGTTCAGGTCTTGCTTTTGAGATTCCCACAGCCATTGGCCATTGTAAGAACTAGATGCTGAATTAGATAGGTTTTTGATCTGACCCAGCAGGTCTCTTCATGTGTTTGTAGGCAGCTGGACTGGAAGCTAGTTGCCATTTGCATTGCACCCAATGCCCCTGAAAGCCACTGTATTGAGGGCTTCGTGGGAAATAAAAATGGTGGCTCTAAGTTGTTGGCAGCCTGCGATGCCAATGACTAACACCTCCAGATATGCCTGCCAAGGCCCACCAATGATGGTGGTGGTGGGGTAGCTACCAGAGGGTCCTAAGTAAAGGACCCCCTTCTTCTACCTGGAGTAAGTCCTGTGGTTTATTGGCAACCATTTCTATGTGCATGGCAAACTCCAGTTCCTTCCCTTCCCTCGAACAGCCCTGGTGCCATGTCAGGTTAGAAATGCCCACCCTAACATCTGTGCCCCTCTCAGCCAGAATGTGCATTTAATGCCTTTGATGCTCAGAAGTGAATTTATATTTCTTGTGTGCTAATTCTCACGTCTAACTCCTCAATTACTACAGCTCTACAAATTTCAGCGTGCACTCGCATCCACAGCGCACATTTAAAGTGCATTTAAAACTCATGTCTTCCCCCAAAGAATCCTGTGAACTGTAGTTGATGAAGGGTGCTGGAAATTGTAGCTCTGTGATGGGTAAACGACTTTGGCATCTTTCCTTTAACCTGTCTACTTAGCACTCATTTTGATTTGCACAGAGATCGTACAACATCACTCTTTACTGAATATTCATTACTTGCACAGATGCTCCATGTGCTTCAAATATATGCTGTGGATGTGACCAAGTGTTGAGTTCCATGCGCCAAAAGGGTCGTCATTCATGTGTCTCCCCTAGTCACATGGAATGGGGGTCTTTAACAAGAAAGGGAGTGGGATGCTGAATCTCCTCTGCACCCCACCCTGTGCAGGGCAATCTGTCTGTCCAGACTGACTTTTCTTTGTCCCTATCTGCAATGCAGAAACTGAACCAGGCACAGAGAAAGATGCCTGCAAGAAAAGGATCGAGAAGGAAGTCAAGGCCACCACCAGGCCACCAGCATTTTGTGGGCACGATTCAGTCATATCCCAGCTGCGCAGTCAAAGTCGATATAATGCTCTTTCGCTTTTGAGCATCAAATCCACTTCAAAAGAATCACACACCCACCCAAACAAACCCTGTTGTTATTTTGTGGTAAGAAAACTGACGGGAAAATGTACTGGGAAATGCGGTGATATGTCATAGGGCATCTGCGCAAACAGTGAATATTCAGTAAACAGTGATGTTGTACAATCTCTGTGCAAGTCAAGATGAGTGCTAAATAAACAGGTTAAAGGAAAGGTCCCAAAGTGTAGGAGGAAGAGGGTTCAAGCTTGTCTGTTTTCCTATCTGCTCCTTTACTGTTAAAGTAAGACTGAAGAAAAAAGCCATAACTCGGGGATAAAACATCTGCTTTGCAAGCACTGGTTCAATCCTGGGCAGAGAAAATTAATTCTGTCTGAACCCTGCAGAGCTGTTGCCGGACAGTAGACAATACTGAGCAAGATGGGCCAATGGTCTTACTTAGCTTCCTACATTTGTTGTATATGTAAACAAGACAGAAACATAAAAATAAGCTTTCATCTTTTGCTGCTTGGGAAAGATATAGGGCTGTATAATAAAAGAATTGAAATTAGTGGTTCAAAGTTAACAACTATTAATTCGATGGGTCTACGCTGGGCAGATACAGACCTACAGACCTGTATCAGGAAATTTTTAATACAGTGGTACCTCGGGTTACAGACTCCGCTAACCCAGAAATAGTGCTTCAGGTTAAGAACTTTGCTTCAGGATGAGAACAGAAGTCATGCTTCAGCGGCGCGGCAGCAGCAGGAGGCCCCATTAGCTAAAGTGGTGCTTCAGGTTAAGAACAGTTTCAGGTTAAGTATGGACTTCCGGAATGAATTAAGTACTTAACCTGAGGTACCACTGTATTTGGTGTTTTATTATGTTTCATTTTATGCCGCAAGCCACCCAGAGTGGCTGGGGAAACCCCAGCCAGATGGGCAGGGTATAAAGGATAAAATTATTATTATAAATAAGTGTCTGTTTTAGTTTCAAAGCCACTAAACACTACAGACCTGTATAGTGAATTTGAAAGCAAAAAACAAAAACCAAAGCCCCTTTATTTACAAGATTGTACAGCTGAAGGAGCTATCCTTTATTGTTGTGCAATGCAAGTTTCAGTTGTACTCTTGGTTTTCCCCTCGACGTTGCATCTAATTTGTCCTGTTCCGTTCATTTCACCAGTGGGCTTACCCATCATTTCCCAACCAGCCCATGACTCATGTCAGGGACCACAGCCGTTCCATTTCGACACACATCAACCCCCTAATTGCATATCGCTCTTGTGGCTATGTCAGGACGAGAGCCCGTGCTGAGGGGAGATGGTGCTAAGCAGACTGAAGTGTGGGGTTTTGTAGCTGAAATGCTGGCAGCATCTAAGCAGCAGAATATTCCAAGATTACAAGGACCGGGCGGGGGGGGGGGGGAGAGAGAGAGAGAACCACAGGCTGCAACCATGTTGAGGGCAAATTAGGGATGAGTGAATCTGTCCATTTCAGCTTCTCTCAGTTATTCATATTTGGACTCTTCATTTCTCCACATTTCCACTTCAGTTTGTGGGTTTTTTGAAAATCCATCAGCACTGTATGCAATTTTGCCTAATATATGCATTTTTTTAAAAAAATATATTTTATTAAGGGTTTTCTTGTTTTACAGTGTAAGTATAATGCCTCGTATTTTTTCCCCCCCATGTAACATTTTTACAAATCCATTTCATTTGTTGAGGCATTAGGGGGAGAAGAAAAAAGAAAAGAAAAGAAAAAGAAAAGAAAGGAGGGTGGAGGGAGGGGAGATGGATGGGGGTAGGGTAGCGGTGTTTCTATTATGCTTAATGTATGTAGTTTGGTGTCAGCGTGCTTGTGTTGTTCACTTGTGTTCCTTTGGTGGTGAGAGAGGTTGGGGTTGGCCTAGGATGTGATTGTTTGTTTGTGATTGGCTGTGGTGATCTTTGTTTTCGTGTGTGAGTGAGGTGGGTGGGTGTTTTGGATCAAGTTAGCCATATTGATTTGTATGCTGTTGGTGGATTATTGTCATTGTCCTGTTGGGCTGTGTATGTGATAAAGGGGAGCCATACCAGGGTGAAGGTGTCTTCTTCTGTTTGTCCCCGTGTCAGTTTCAGTTTATTAGTTAATTTTTCTAGTAGGGCTGTTTCCCATACTATTTGGTACCATTGGTCCATGCTTACTCCTGACAGGTCTCTCCAGTGTCTGGTTATGGTGTTTCCTAATATATGCATTTATACAAAGCAATTTTCTCAAACATAGAGCATTTTGTATGTCGTTTTTCATGGATATGTGCAGTTTTATGCAAATGTTTCCTTCAGATATGTATTCATGTATGCATGACGTGGCTGAAGAACTGCATTGCAAAATTAAGGGAAGCATGAATTTCAAAAGACAGCTGTGTTCATGCATTACTTTGGAAACTGTGATTAAGGGAGTTTTGCCTTTTAATGTGAAATGAATCAACTTCCTCCCCCATTGCTTGGGCAAATCAGTAAGTTCATGAGGAAATGACAAATGGTCAAATTTGCGCAGAAGAAAAGCCAGTGTTTAATTTCTTCAGTACAAGTTGCTGGGCCTGCATTCTGCAAAATAATAATAATAATAACAACAACAACAACAACAACAACAACAACAACAACAACAATAATAGCAGCTGAATTTAACACCTTTCCCTGCAACTACAGGTGTTGTCTGGACTAGTTGTGCTTAGTCATTGGGGAGGGAGAGACACATTTCATATCTCATTCATTACAGTGCAGAGCTGAATCATAACATTTTTAAAAAATGTTGAGACCAGGTAAAACTCTCAAGCTGGGAGTCAGCCTTGGGGCATAAGGGACTAGGAGTAGGTTGACTCATGAAAAATATCCCAAATCAGAATTCAGGGCAGGTCTGATATTTTGTGTCTATCATTTCTGAAATTCTAAACGTCCGTCTAAAACCCACCAAGTTTTTTTATGTACAAATCAGAACAAATGTTCAATAAAGGCTGGACTTGGGCCACATTGGCAAAGCACTATTATATCATCTTAACAGTCATGGCTTCCCATAAGGAATCCCAGTCACTATAGTATAAGAGTTGTTAGGCGATCTCCTTTTCACCTCACAGAACATAATTTTCAAGTGGTTTATCAATCCCTCTTCCCAGGGAACTCTGAGAACAGGAGCTCTGAGAACTGAACTTTTAACATTTTGGTTCTACTTTCTTCTAATAAACGTGTTTGCATGCCATTTGGGTGACATATTGGTGAGAGGAAACCAGGCCCCCATTCCTCTGTCCTTCTGTGCTGTGGGGATCCGTAGCTTCTCTATGTATTTTTGCCTTTGGCACCTTTGTGTCAGGAGAGAGTGGTTTGAATGAAGCATTATTAATAAACTGGGCAGGTTGTCAGCAAGTGAATAGCCAGTCTTCCTCTCAGCCATTTGTAATGGACTCAGGCACTTTCTTCCATACAAGCGCCTTTTCAGAGTTGTGTGAGGGGTTGCCAGGGAACAGTATCGTTCCACATGAGGGTCAGCCATTAACTCCAATTGTGCTTTATTATTTCTCTCTCACACTCACTCACTTTCCTCAGGGTCCATTACTTTGTTTATACCTCCCTTGATACGAAAAACAAGACACACACATACCCTTTTCGGAGGGGGGATTACAATCCCTCCATCTCTGCATCTTATCCCTCTTGAAGCAGCAGTATGAAATGAAAACAAATGCATAAATAGAAATGACAAGAAGGAAAAAGTCAAAACAATGTAGCCTGGCTCTCTGCAAGAAGTGGTTCGTACGGACAAGCAACAAGCCAACATTTAAAGGGGGCTGGTTTCAATAAAACTCTGAATGCTTTGAATGCATCATTTACATGCATATCCTGATTTTACTTGGGGTATTTCCACGCTACAAATTTATATTTGTTTTGTTCCAGTCTAGCTGTCATAGCTTCCCCCTCCCACACCCTCCCAAAGAATCCTGGGAACTGTAGTTTGGTGAGATCACGTGCTCCCATCATGAAACAACAGCTCCCTGTGTTCTCTGGAGAGAAAGAATGACTACTGAACAACCATGTAGGATGCAAATTATGCACTACTAGTGCTGTGTATGGCAGCTGTTACAAGCTTGCCAATTTGAGCATCAGGTCCATTTTCTTTGTATCAGAAGAAAACTTTCCTTTCCACCATTAGCAGCGATGATACGCGTAAAACACAGTTTACCAAGGGATGCTACGCACAACATAAAAGGTAAAGGGACCCCTGACCATTAGGTCCAGTCGTGACCGACTCTGGGGTTGCGGAGCTCATCTCGCTTTATTGGCCAAGGGAGCTGGCATACTCCGGGTCATGTGGCCAGCATGACTAAGCCGCTTCTGGCGAACCAGAGCAGCGCACGGAAACTTATTTATTTGTATCATGCCCATCTGGCTGGGTTTCCTCAGCCACACTGGGCAGCTCCCAGCGGAATTGTAAAAGCACGACAAAAAAACAAAACATTAAAAACTTCCCTGTAGATGTCTTCTAAAAGTCAGATAGTTGTTTACTTCCTTGACATCTGATGGGAGGGCGTTCCACAGGGCAGGCGCCACTACCGAGAAGGCCCTCTGCTTGGTTCCCTGTAAGCTCACTTCTTGCAGTGAGGGAACCACCAGAAGGCCCTCGGAGCTGGACCTCCGCGTCCGGGCTGAATGATGAGGGTGGAGACGCTCCTTCATGTATATTGAGTATTCAAAGTCTGCTGCAAAAGAAACGTGATTTAGGGACCCTGAGACACTCCCCAACATTTTCTCCACGGGGAAATCATCCTACAAAGGTTATCCTGAACACCCACTGCTGTGGGGGTGGAGGAAAAGCATGCATTACAAGTCATGCTTTCCTATGATTCAAAGCTTCCTCTCCCTTTGATGTGGCTCAGTCATGAATGAACGAGAATTAATAAGCAATCAAGGGAGATCATCTCATCCGTTTGGATGGTCAGTTTCTGTACACCTGCAGAGAGGTAGGGAAACTGGTTTGCCCCGTCTGTCTGTGGGTGGGATGTGTACAAGCGGGGGAGTTACCAGAAGAGTTTGCAGTCAGCTGGAAAGAATTGCAGAACAATTTCTGGAGAAAAGCTGTTCCTTTCGGATAATCACAGTGAGCTGCTTTCCTTGCAAATATGGTACTCCTTTGTCATTCGAGCTCAGCCTATGTATTTCCTACAATGAACAGCTTCATTATTCTCTTACCTACATTTGTCCCTTTCTGTGACTGCAACAGGTAAAGCCTGCTCTCCAACCGAGACTAACTAACCAAATATTGCTCACTCTGCAGACGAAAAGGTTTAAATAGGTAATTGACCTTGTTATTACTTTCCAGCCCCTAAGAAGCAAACCATGGGCAAAGTACAGTGGTACCTCAGGTTAAGAACTTAATTCATTCCGGAGGTCCGTTCTTAACCTGAAACTGTTCTTAACCTGAAGCACCACTTTAGTTAATGGGGCCTCCCACTGCTGCTGCACCGCCAGAGCACAATTTCTGTTCTCATCCTGAAGCAAAGTTCTTAACCCGAGGTGCTATTTCTGGGTTAGCAGAGTCTGTAACCTGAAGCATCGGTGTTATGTACTGAGTTGAAGAGGATCCAAAATGCAGCAGTCTGATTGGTCCTAGAACAATAGAATCCAAAATGCAGCAGTCTGATTGGTCCTAGAACAATAGGATTCAGAATGCAGCAGTCTGATTGGTCCTAGAACAATAGGATCCAAAATGCAGCAGTCTGACTGGTCCAAGAACAATAGGATCCAAAATGCAGCAGTCTGACTGGTCCTAGAACAATGCAGCAGTATGATTGGTCTGCAGGAGCCACCCAATCCAGCTCCAGATGGAAGTGAATCCACAACCTGATTGGCCTACAGGAGAATTCCGGAATTAGCCAATCACGTGAAGCCCATTGTGTAAATAATGTATATAAAGCAGATACTTTGGGGAAACATTCATTCCTCCTCAGCACTATGAGCTGAATAAAGAGCATGAAATCCACTCTCGACTCTGAGTATATTTCAGTCTGTAACCCGAGGTACCACTGTATATGGAAGTAAGGAAGTCACTAGGGGGGAAGCCCTGGTCTTCACCCCTAAATGCCTGACTCCAGACAGCAAACACCACCAATCCATTTAATATAATTCCGGTATTAAAAACAGAGCTTGAATTAATTAAGAACAGAGCTCATGTCATTTGGCTGCCTCCACTCTGGTGAGCTCTTCTGCTTCTGGTTCTTTAATTTCTTTTAATAAAATCAATCAATTGCTTTGCTAATCATTTTAAAATGGAGCAATTAAGCAGCTGGTGCTCCTTGCCCAACCTGCTGCCCTCCAGCTGCTCAGAACTACAGCTCCTATCGGAAAGGACCAGAGCTCAGTGGTAGAACATCTGCTTTGCATGCAGAAGGTCTTGGGTTCAATCCATGGGACCTCCAAGAAGAGCTGGGAAAGGCTCCTGGAGAGCTACTGCCAGTCAGTGCAAGCACTACTGAAGTAGATAGGACATGGTCTGTCTCAATATAAGTCAGCTGTGTTCCACCCCGGTCAGCATAGCTGTTTTGGCTGCGGCTGATGGGAGTTGAAGTCAGAACATCTGGAGAACATCGGGTTGGGCAATGCTCAGCCAAAACTGCCCTTTAATTGTCTGGCTTCCATTATAATCAAATGGGCACAATATAGAGGTCATAATATTATGCTAGAAGATTGGGAAAGGTTATGGAAAATTGACCTAAAATTTACAGATTGTTCTTTGTTGAAAGAAAATTATATGAAGATGATGTATAGATGGTATATAACACCAGTGCAGCTAGGAAGAATGTAGAAAACCAATTCATTTTTTTAAAAATATTTTTATTGCTTTTGAGAAATACAGAAAAAAGAATAAAGAGTAGTTATGAGAAAATAGAATAGAAAAATAACAAATTTCCATATTCTTTTTCCATCCATTCTAAAGGACTTCCCCACATCCTCCAAACCCTGCGTTCCCTGTCTTATAAAGCATCAGCAATTTGTTAACTTATTTCAAAGCTTATTGTATCTTCCATTTTATCATGTTCCCTAATTTCAATTTTACTGTAACCCAATTCTTATATGCTTTGTATTAAACACAATAAAGTTGTTTCATTATTTTACCTCTAAATTCTTGTGTCTTAATTTTCATTTCATTAACTTACATTTGCTGAAGCTAGAGTTTCCTGAAAAGTGCATTTTTTAACATTCATACAGCTTATAGTGTTTTTTCAAATAGTCCTTAAACTTTTCCCAGTCCTCCTCAATTGTTTCTTCTCCCACGTCTCGGATTCTGCCAGTCATTTCAGCCAATTCCATATAGTCCATCAACTGCGATTGCCATTCCTCCAGGGTGGGTAAATCTTGTGTCTTCCAATATTTTGCGATCAGGATCCTTGCTGCTGTGGTAGCATACATGAAAAAGGTTCTGTCCTTCTTAAGCACTCTCTGGTCCACCATGCCCAGAAGGAAGGCCTCTGGTTTCTTAGGTAAGGTAAATCTCAGTACCTTTTTTAGTTCATTATGGATCATTTCCCAGAAGGCCTTCACTTTCGGGCAGGTCCACCAGAGATGAAAGAATGTCCCTTCCGCCTCTCCACATTTCCAACATTTGTTGTCAGACAGATGATATATCTTAGCTAGCTTGACTGGGGTCATGTACCACCGGTATACCATTTTCATAATATTTTCCTTCAAGGCAGTGCATGCCGTAAATTTCAAACCGGTGTTCCATAACCTTTCCCAGTCTACAAACATAATGTTATGCCCCACATCCTGAGCCCATTTTATCATAGCGGATTTGACTGTCTCGTCCTGTGTATTCCACTTAAGCAGCAAGTTATACAGTCTCGAAAGTAGTTTACTTTTAGGCTCTAACAATTCAGTCTCTAGTTTCGATTTTTCCACCTGGAATCCAACTTTTTTGTCTATTTTAAATACCTCTTGAATTTGCGCATAGTGCAGCCAGTCTCGTACCTTAGTTTTCAATTTCTCCAAGCTTAGCAACCTCCAATTGTCTCCAATTTTTTCAATTATTTCCCAATATTTAGGCCAATGGGCCTCCATATTAAGTCTCTTACGTGCCTTGGCCTCCACCGGTGAGAGCCACCTCGGAGTCTTACTCTCCAATAAGTCTTTATATTTTGTCCAGACCCTCCAAATTGCTCTTCTGACAATATGGTTTTTAAACAATTTGTGCACTTTAACCTTATCATACCACAAATATGCATGCCACCCAAACGCATTGTCAAACCCTTCCAGATCTAGGACGTCAGTGTTCTCCAATAAAATCCAATCTTTCAACCAGCAGAAGGCTGCAGATTCATAATATAGCCTCAAGTCTGGCAGGGCAAATCCCCCTCTTTCTTTCGCATCAGTTAATATTTTAAACTTTATTCGGGGCTTTTTGCCCTGCCAAACAAACTTAGAAATATCCTTCTGCCACTTTCCAAAACATTCCACCTTGTCCACGATCTGTAGGGCCTGAAACAAAAATAACATTTTCGGCAATACGTTCATCTTTACAGCAGCTATTCGGCCTAACAAGGAAAGTTTCAATCTTGACCATATTTCCAAATCTCTTTTGATTTCTGACCAACATTTCTCATAGTTATCTTTAAACAAATTCAAATTTTTGGAGGTCAGGTACACCCCTAGGTATTTTACTTTTTTAACCACATTCAACTCCGTTTCTTTAGAGAACTCATCTGTTTCTGTAACTGTCAAATTTTTTGCTAAAACCTTGGTTTTTTGCTTATTTAACTTAAACCCCGCCACCCGACCAAAGTCAGAAATTAATTCTAGCACTCTTTTAGTACTGGAGACTGGTTCCTGAAGTGTTAATACCAAGTCATCTGCAAATGCTTTCAATAGAATGTAGAAAACCAATTCAAACGTGTGTTGGAAGTGTAAAGAAAAGGAAGGGACCTTTTACCATATGTGGTGAGACTGTATATCAAAAGGTTTTGGGGAAGACTCTCCTCCTGCAAGAGAGGGGAGTGGTTGCGGTCAAGATCCGGACTACGCCTCAAGCAGGGCGCATTAGCCCCCTGCCTCCCACTCACCTGGCTGGCGCCCACGCCCACGGCCAGACACCCAACCAGGTGCCTGCGAGGTGGCGTGTTTAAATTGCTGTGGAGCCATCTTCCCGGCCTCACTCTTTGTCGTCCCATTGCGAGTCACCCATCCTCCACTCCCTTAAAGCTCAGGGTCTCAGTTTTCTTTTGGCCTTGCTATGGACCTTAGGTTGGTCGCCCTGGTTGTCCGGGGGGGGGGGGCTGGTAGGAATTTTTCCATTTGGCATTAGGCTTCTTGGTTTTTTCGCCTACCTCGTAGCAATCGTCACAACTTTCGTGGTATTGGTGGGTAGGTTAGGCATTGGAATAATGTGTTGTGGTGTGTCGAAGGGCTAGGTGTGGCCATCGCCTACGCCTTCAATTTTTGGGTATTCCGTTAAAGGAATCCAGCGGTCGTGTATTCTGTCCGATGCCTGCGTGGCGGGAGGCCATGGCACGACCCTCGGTGACATGAGGAGAGAGCTTATAGTTGGATTAGCATCAACAGGCTCCACCTACTGGTGAATAAACCCCCCTGTTTTAGACTCACCCCTCTCTGAGGGGGTGGAGTCAGCTGACGTAATCCAATGCCTAAGCCAATACCTTTTCACTTGCTGTAATCAATAAAGTTGTGGCCTTTTCTTGCCCATTAACCTTATATCATGTGTCCTTGTGTTTTCATTCCACTATGCGGAGATCGGGTCCTCGAACCGCAAATGATATACAATGAATTGAAGAATATGTTCCATCTAACATTTGTTTAAAAACCTGAAGCATTTTTGTTAGGGATTGTAGGAAAAGACCTGCCAAGGAAATTGAAAAATATTTTCATGTATGCGACAACCGCGGCAAGAGTCTTAATAGCACAAGGATGGAAGAACGAGGAAATCCCGACTTGTGGCAAGAAAAACTGATGGATTATGCAGAATTGGCAAAACTGACACACAAACTACGGGACAAGGATAACTGTGACTTTAAAGATGAATGGGAACCCTTTGAAAAGTACCTAAAGAAGCAACAAAATGAACTGGACTCCTTGGCAGGTTTTGAATAAACACTCACAAACTTTTATTGACAATAGCTAGTTAGATAAATTAAGGATATATACAGTTTTGTAACATGCAGAGAAAAACATTTGTTGATAAACCAGAGAGAGGAGCTGAGGGAAGTCCGGGGGGGGGGAGAGGGGAGGGGGGGCTATTTTATGGGGAGGGGGAAAGGGGGGAATTAAGGATGATATGTTTTTTGATAAAATGTCTTGTTGAAATTCCATATATATATATATATATATATATATATATATGTAAACTTAGCTGGCCTCCATTATTTCTCACTTTTGCCCCTGTAGCCCAGCTCACATATTTACCTCACTGCATCCCATTCAGACTCTCAATCTCCTGTGAAGAGCCAATAAGACAAGTTTAAGGCTGCTTGCGAACACACAAACACCAGCTGAGTCATTGCTATGCTTGTGTTTACTTCAAGAGGAACAATTGCACATTGTTCCCCTCTTTTTTTGTAAAGGCACATTGTAACCATTCGCCACCCACCAGAGATCTATGGGGCAGACTCACGGCTTGAACGCTGGCACAGTGGGGAGTAATGCAGAAGACTCAGCAAGGTAGGGGTGACTTTTTGACTAAGCTGGGGATGCAGGTAAAACGCCCACATTTCCAGAGCACCTTCACATCCTTTGTCAGCAAGAAAGCAGCTACAGTACACGTGTTTTTGGCATCGGAGGAGATACACAACGTTACTGAGTCTATTGAGCTTTCTGGGTTCCCTTAATTACCCCCTTTCCTGCTTAAAATGCAGATAGGTTGTTCTTTTTCTCAATTTGGATTGAGGCCAGTTTTGGAAAAATGCATCAAATTGTAGCATGTCCTAAGAAATTGCAGGATACAGTGGTACCTCGGGTTAAGTACTTTATTAATTCGTTCTGGAGGTCCGTTCTTAACCTGAAACTGTTCTTAACCTGAAGCACCACTTTAGCTAATGGGGCCTCTTGCTGCAGCCACGCCACCGGAGCACGATTTCTGTTCTCATCCTGAAGCAAAGTTCTTAACCTGAGGTACTATTTCTGGGTTAGCGCAGTCCATAACCTGAAGCGTATGTAACCCAAGGTACCACTGTAGATACAGGATACAAATTGTGGCTAATGTCATGTGCATGCCTCTTCCAACACATTTGATGCCGAGTCACAGCCTTAGAAAGAATTGCGTGCTCCACAAGGGCAGAAAAGGAGATGTTTGAAAGACAGGTGGAATGGTGCTGAGATTTGAGTGGCTTGTAACTCATACTGTTAATCAACTTGTAACACCAGCTTTAGATGGATTCCGTCAGCAATGTGGTACCCTTGGGGACAATGGCACTCTTCAGGTCTTTCCCTGGTTCCAATGAAGCCTCTGAGCTACCCCCCCCCACCTCTTGATCACATACCCTCCAACATTGATCAGATGAAAATAGGGACATTTCTCCCTCCCTCCCAACTGACCCTCCTCGACCCCACATTTTGGGGGGTTCCTACCGCAAAACATTTCCTATCAGCAGAAGGGTGAGTGCCACCAGCACTCTCTTTGGCAATCACTCGTAGCCGAGTAAGATTGTCTTCCATAAACACAGTTTTAACAGTGAGTCTGTAAGTGACTGTGGAGGCCAATTCTGGATCCACACATCCTTCCACAGTGGGGAGATTGGTTTCTGGGCGGGAGTTGATCATGATGTGGATTTGCCAAGTGTACCTTCCTCCTAGCATGTTTCTCCCTTGCGTCCTGAGTTCGAGCGTCTTCAAAGCCCATGACACCTTTGGTAAAGGCTGTTCTCCAATTGGAGCTCTCGCAGGCCAGTGTTTCCCAGTTGTCAGTGTTTATACTACATTTTTTTAGATTTGCCTTGAGACAGTCTTTAAACCTCTTTTGTTGACCACCAGCATTACTCTTTCCATTTTTAAGTTCAGAATAGAATAGTTGCTTTGGAAGACGATCATCAGGCATCCACACAACATGACCAGTCCAACCAAGTTGATGTTGAAGAAGCATTGCTTTGACACTGGTGATCTTTGCTTCTTCCAGTACATGGGCATTAGTTCGCCTGTCTTCCCAAGTGATGTGTAAACTTTTCAGCGACACTGTTGATGGAATCTTTCAAGGAGTTGGAGATGGAGATGGCATTATGCTTTCCATTTTTAAGTTTGGAATAGAGCAGTTCACCAGCACTACACCAAAGGGACACAAAAAACACACCCTCCAAAGACTCCTTGCGTTCCAATCCGCTCTCTCTTTCTTCCTGCCCAGGGCAGCCATGCCCTCTGCCTGCCTGGCATGTCACACAGGGCTGGATCTAAGCAGCCTCTCCTCCTCCTTGCCTCTGCAAGCTGCCCAAGTGAGGAGGCTGGCAGCGACAGCTATGGCGAGGCCATGGAGAGGCAACAGAATGCTCCTTTGTAGCTGCCACTGCCACCACAGCTGAGGATAAGTGCCAGCTCCTCCTTCACCCTGAGCTTGGCAGCACTGGTGGGGTAAATAGGGACATTCCAGGATCACATCAGAAGCTGGGATAGCTTTCATAATTCTGGGACTGTCCCTGGAAGATAGGGACACTTGAAGGGTATGTGATCCCCGGAGGGGATCATTGCATGGAGCTGAAGGGGGAAGACAGGAAAAGCGACAGTTTCATGCACTTCCTCATTCATCTCTGTGTGCTCTTCAAGGCTCGTATGAATTCTACTGGATCTAACATTTACCTAGGTGATCCCTTTCTCTTCCTGCCTCTGTAGGTGGGGTGTGGAGAGAAAAGAAACCCCAGGAGGTGGTCCCATAGCCCATGGATAGGCAAACTGAGGCCTGGGGGCCAGATCTGGCCCACTCACCTTCTAAATCCGGCCCGTGGATGCCCGGGAATCAGCGTGTTTTTACATGAGTAGAATGTGTCCTTTTATTTAAAATGTATCTCTGGGTTATTTGTGGGGCATAGGAATTCGTTCATTCTTTTTCCAAAATATAGTCCAGCCCCCCACAAGGTCTGAGGGACAGTGGACCGGCCCCCTGATGAAAAAGTTTGCTGACCCCTGATTAGTCCAAATATGCCCCATGGGTCTAAACATTTCGGCAGCTCCTGCATTAGCGCCACTTGGCTGGAGCATGTGATATGCCTAGCTGCAAGAGGGCCAGGGAAGTTTTGACTCTGGAGCATGGATCCAGGTGTGGGCCAATGCATAGGCCTGAATCTAAGCCACTGCCAGCCCCCATAGGCCTTCCTGCTTATCCCCACAGGTGCCCAAGCCAGCCTGTTAATAGCAACTCCCCCAATCTACCACTCACAACGAGCCACTTCCCCCTGCCTTATGTTTCATGCATAGCACTGCATCTTCCACTGTACACAAACAGGCACACGGATTCTCGCAGGGGGATTCCTGTTTCCACGCTTCACATTTCCAGTTCCAATTAATAACAGAAAGGGAAGACCACATCCATCTCCTCTCTTCCTCTTTGTCACAGTGCCAGTCGAGGCCAGCCAATAAGCGGTCAATACTGATCCTGAGTTTTAATTACCTAGAGGCAGCTGGCTCACAACTTTAAAACTTTAAAAACAACTGCAGGAAAAGAACCTCCGTCTGGTTCTGGCCAGCTTCATTCCCGCCTGCCAAGTCAGCAAAGTCTGCGTCCGAATGTGATGCAAACCTCGGTTATTTTTCATTTCTTTTGCAAGCAAGGCTCTGGGTGAAAAGGGTTGCTCATCTTTCCCTTGACTAAGGAGGAGTTTGCTTGAAAAACTGTTAGGCGTTCATTTGTGAGCCAACGGAGTCGAGTGCCTCTAAGTACAAGAGAGAAAAGAAGTGCTTAAATTGGCTTCTGAATTTCAACGTCCCGCTACAGTTATGAGAAACACAGTACAGGATAAATCCTCCAGAAATCGGAGGCAGTACGCCTTCAATTGTGCCTTGCACGTTGTCTTCCCAGAGGCATCAGGGAAAGATGGCTTTGGAACTAGTAGTGGGGAAATGCAAACCATTTTGTGATGTTCTTAGGGTCCTTTGCTGTCAGGGCTGGAGTCAGACGCAGGTCAGCAGGAAGAAACAGAGTCAGTTACTGTATTTTTCGCTCCATAAGACGCAGCTTTTCCCTCCTAAAAAGTAAGGGGAAATGTGTGTGCATCTTATGGAGCGAATGCAGGGGGAAGGCAGGTGGGGAAAGCCCCCAAGAGCTGCACACAAGCTCCGTGTGGCTCTTGCGGGCTTTTCCCCAGGAGGGAGAAGGGACTGACTGGCCGCGTCAGCCCTTCTCCCTCCTTGGGGAAAAGCCCCCAAGAGCCACACACACACTCCATGCGGCTTGTGAAAGGGAGCGCTGAGCAGAACCTAGGATGCATGCAGGCTTTGCTCAGCACTCCCTTTAAATAATATTTTTTTTCTTGAATCCCCCCTCTAAAAACTAGGTGCGCCTTATGGTCAGGTGCACCTTATGGAGTGAAAAATACGGTAACTCTTTCTTCAAGGAAACAGCACACAACTCAGCAAAACTTCCCGGTGGGTCTTGCCCCATAATGCACTTGCCCCATAATGCCCCATAATGCACTTGCCCCATAATGCCCCATAATGCACTTGCCCCATAATGCCAGGACTGAAGGTCCCTGCCCTTCTAAGGCTCCTCCTCTCCCGGATGTTTCCCAAAAGCCTCAAACTGCTTCTGTACACCTCTGGTCTCTTTTCTACCCTCCACATTATTCTGCATGTTCTAGGAGACCAACAGGGAGGGAAGATTGTCACAGCAGGAGAGGGAGACTCCCAGGAATCTTCAATAGTCTACTGGGGGCCCCAACCTCTGCTTCAACTGCAGAGTCTTAACTGCTCCCTGTCACACACTCTTCCTGCTCACTAAACCCTGTTTCCCCTTCAGCATCCAGCACCTCCTTCCAGTCTTCCCCTCTGGCCTCTCCTCAGTGTCCCACCACCAATGCCCAGGTTCTGAACCTTACTTCTCTGGGATTTCACTTGGTGGTTCCGCGCCACTCATCATTGTCCACCCACCCCCTGACACTTGCAAGGGACCTGTCCCTGGGGTTCTCAACCCCCCCAGCTACTTCCCTGAGTCCTGACTTCCCCTTAAGAAAGGGGATAGGGAGCCTTTTCTAAAGCAAAGGCCACCTTTTCACCTGGAAAATCTTCCAGGGGCTGCATGCCAACAATTGATGAGGCCAGAGTCAAAAGTAGGTGGACCAAGAAATGCAATTTTTATGTGTGGGCAATAAGCTCATTTCCATGCACACCCATCCATTCCTATCCTCCATACACACACAACCAAGAGACATTGTCAGAGGTCCAGGACATATTGCAGCAAAGGAAGAAGATGAGGAAGTAGGGGTCGTGAGGGGCGTGGCCTGAAGGGAGTGGGTGTGACCTGGGGAGAGGGCATCATCAGGGCCAGATTGAGAGGCATAGAGGGCTTCATGGTCCTGAGTTTCTCTACCTGTGCATTGAAGCATCCTCTGCCACCACTGACTGACTTAGGCAGTCTCCTCCAGAACTTATTTTATTCTGGGCATCATGAACTGTGTTCATGGAATCATCAGGTCAGTGATACATGTTCTTGTGAAACATTGACCTCTTATAAGCACTATTGCCAGCTCCTCAAAAGATTCCATCAACAGTGTCTCTGTAAATTTTTACACATTACTTGGGAAGACACGTGAACTAATGTCAGTGTTCATCAGTGTTGAAGCAATGATTCTTCAACATCAAGTTCGTTGGACTGGTCATGTTGTGCAGATGCCTGGTTATTGTCTTCCAAAGCAATTACTCTATTCCAAACTTAAAAATGGAAAGTGTAGTGCTGGTGGTCAACAAAAGAGGTTTAAAGACTCAAGGCAAATCTTTAAAAATGTAGTATAAACACTGACACTGGCCTGTGAGCGCTCCCGCTGGAGAACAGCCTTTACCAAAGGTGTCATGGGCTTTGAAGACGCTCGAACTCAGGACGAAAGGGAGAAACGTGCTAAGAGGAAGGCATGTTTGGCAAACCCTCACTGTGATCGACTCCCACCCGGAAACCTATGTCCCCACTCTGTGGAAGAACGTGTGGATCCAGAATTGGCCTCCACAGTCACTTACGGACTCAGTGCTAAAAGCCTGTTTTGGAAGACAATCTTACTCGGCTACGACTGATCACCAAAGAAGAAGAAGACATGTTCATGAAGTCAAGGGATACATTAAATTAGACTGAGGTCCACAAGTTGCCAACCCCTGGTATCAGCGCTGAGCTCTTTTGTTCCACTACCGTCTCCTGTTTAAAAAGCAGTGGTGAGGCATACCACAAAAACCACGATGGCTCTGTCGTACCACTTTGAGCGCTCCGAAAAAAGAGGAAAACAACTATCATCTGTCACCAGCTGTAAGTCTGGGCTTGATGTTATCCTGTGGAGGAGGAAGGAAATGGCAGAAAAGGAAATGCCCTTGTCAACTTTTGCAAAAGAAGCCTGGCACAAATTTACTTGGGGGGTTTTCAGATTGCCTCGATGCGGATGTGCCTGAACTTCCATCCAATTGTGCCTAGGAGACTATTTGGGCCCAGTCCACTGAATCCCTATTTTAAATCCTTGGGGCTCAGCCCTAGAACTTGTTAAACGAGAGACCAAAGGAGAGAGTATTTTGGAGCATGTGCAAAAGGTCTTCCTCTCAACATCACAAGCCTCCAAAGAGTCATGAGTAATAAAGAGCAAAGTATCTTGGTCAGAGATCAAGGCTTTGGAGAAATGTTTATGCTCCAGCACTGTTTATTTAATCGTGTGTTTCTTTATGCTCTGAGGACACACCAAGAGCGCATGAGAGAAATGCAAAATAAAACACTTGGAGGTAGGGATGTCGCAGAATTCCAACAAAAACCAAAATGGGATCAGCAATTGGCAAGGCTCACTTATTTGTCCCATGTCTGGAATGGGTATCAACCCATCCAATGTGATCTTTGCTGCTGTTGATTTCAATCCACAAATCATATGCAGCTGATAACCTATTTGCATTGTGTTTCCTTTCTGCAGAAATGAATGGAATAACGGAATTACAACATAACTTACGTAATTAATTACATATTTTAGGTAAGTTATGTAATTTGGCCACAGAGGACACCAAGATGAGTCACTTTGGTTTCGGTGGAAGGTGAATCGCAGCAGAATAGTGCAACAAATATAGGACAGAATGCAAAACGATGCCTTCTTACATAAACCCCTAAATGGAAGGAAAATAAATTTTCAAAAATATTTGAACATAGTATATTATTTTGTGGTTCTCTGCCGGGTACCTAGCTTCTTATTTTGGAGCTGGATATCATGGCTGCAGTGGTGTAACTAGGTAATTTTAGAACCTGGGACTCGGCTATATTAGTAAGGAAACAGCGTTTTGAATGCATTTATAAACATGCAACAGCAGAAGGCTACAGAGAGTAAAAAGAATTTCTATGCGATTTTCCATAGTGTGTGTGGGTTTTTTTGTGTGTTTTTTTGTTATAATGACTTAATTTCTGACTTATTTATAGCGGTTTTGTCCTGTGTGTAGATCCACCATCGGACAGAGGGTATGTCCCTATTCTGCAGGAAGAATTTAAGCATATGTCATAAATCTGTAGCAGGTGTCAGCCAGCCAGACCCAATGTCCACTGCTGAGTTGTGGATGTTTCCAGAACGCATCAGCATTTCAAAATTGAGTTCATTGAAACTGATTTGGCGTTTGTATGCTCATCTTTAAGCTACCGTATTTTTCGCTCTATAAGACGCACCAGACCACAAGACGCACCTAGTTTTTGGAGGAGGAAAACAAGAAAAAAATATTCTGAATCTCAGAAGCCAGAACTGCAAGAGGGATTGCTGCGCAGTGAAAACAGCAATCCCTCTTGCTGTTCTGGCTTCTGGGATAGCTGCGCAGCCTGCATTCGCTCCATAACACACACACACATTTCCCCTTATTTTTTAGGAGGGAAAAGTGAGTCTTATAGAGCAAAAAATACGGTATCTCTCACACAAGAACTTGCTCCCATGGAAGTCAGTGATGGCCCAAACTCCAGCTGGTGCAGAATTCTGCAGCCAGGTTGCTCACTGGGCCAAGATGGTTTGAGCATATTACACCCATCCTGGCATGACTGCACAGACTGCCAAAGAGTTTCCAGGCCAGTTCAAAGAGCTGGTTTTGACCTATAAAGCCTTAAATGGCTCAGGACCACAAAAACCTCAAGGTCCGCCTCTCTCCATAGGAACCTACGCAGACCCTGCAATCATCATCTAAGGTCCTTCTTCATGTGCCTTCTTCATGAGAGGTCCAGAAGGTGGCCACACGAGCAGGGCCATCTTTAGCAGATGTGGCACTGGGGTGCAAATATCCACTAAGCGCCCCCAAATTACCACTGATGGGGGGGCAGCGAAGCTGCGCACTGCTAGCCATGGAGGGGGGTGTGCAACTCTCCCCCATGCCGCTGTGGGACAGCAATCCCTGCAGAGGCTTGGGAGGGATAAAATAAAAATATTTTATTATTATTAAACATTTCAACACAGCAATTTATCAAAAACATGTATGCTACAACAGCAGCAAGGATACTTATTGCCAAATGCTGGAAAACCCAAGACTTGCCCACACTGGAAGAGTGGCAGATGCAACTGATGGACTATATGGAACTGGCCGAGATGACTGGCAGAATCCAAGACCTGGGAGAAGAACTGGTGGAGGAGGACTGGAAGAAATTTAAGGATTATTTACAAAAACATTGTAAATTGTATGAATGCTAAGAAAGATGTAAGATTGGTAGTAACAGGGCCCCAATAAATTAGTAATAAGAAAGACAAATTTGAATGTAATTGGAAAAAAAGATAAATTTCGGATAAACAATATTTTACAATTAAGTTTTAACAAAAGAGTTGTTAAATTTTAAAATTTGAGAGTTTAACACTGGGAAATTTTATTATATAAACTAAATTAAGTTAATAATTTGCTGTCAAAATTCATGCGTTTAGAAAGCAGGAACAAGAGGTGCGAGGAAGTCCAAGGAAGTGTATGAAATGTGGATATTTGAAAATGTTATGTTATTATGTGCTTTTTATTGTTAAATAAAACCTAATAAATAATAATAATAATAAATTATCAAAAACATATCAACCTCATTCCCCCCCCCCCATAAATTTCCCTCCCCCCTCCCTGAAGAGAACCCACCCTCCCACCTCCTCCCGGACTTCCCTCAGCTCCTCTCTCTGGTTTTTAAATACGGTACATGTTACTCTCTGCATGTTCCCAAATTGTAATGATCCTTAATTTATCTCTCTATATGTTACCAATGATACGTTTGTGTCTGTTTATTCAAAAACTGCCAAGGAGATCGGTTCATTTTGTTGTTTCTTTAAGTACTTTGTAAAAGGTTCCCATTCTTCTTTAAAACCTCAGTTGTCCTTGTCACGTAATTTATGCGTCAGTTTTACCAGTTCCACATAGTCCATCAGTTTCCCTTGCCACTACTCTTTTGTCGGGATTTCTTCATTCTTCCATCCTTGTGCTATTAAGACTCTTGCCACGGTTGTCGCATACATGAATACAGTGGTGCCCCACAAGACGAATGCCTCGCAAGATGAAAAACCCGCTAGACGAAAGGGTTTTCCGTTTTTCGATGCGCTTCGCAAGACGAATTTCCCAATGGGCTTGCAATTTTTTTTCACTCCCCCCCTTTTTCTAAGCCGCTAAGCCGCTAATAGCCTTTTAGCCGCTAAGCCGCTAAGCCTTTAATAGCCGCTAAGCCACTAAGCCACTAATAGCGCTAATCCGCTAATAGGGTTGCTTCACAAGACGAAAAAACCGCTAGACAAAGAGACTCGCGGAATGGATTATTTTCGTCTTGCGAGGCACCACTGTATATTCTTCAGTTTCCTTGGCAGGTTTTTTCTCTACAATCCCTAACAAAAATGCTTCAGGCTTTTTTACAAATGTTAATTGGAACATTTTCTTCAGTTTGTTATATATCATTTCCCAAATTTTTAAAATTTCACTACAATCCCACCACATATGATAAAAAGTTCCTTCTTTTTCCTTACATTTCCAACGTATATCGGAGTCAGTTTTATACATTCTTGCTATCTGAACTGGTGTTATATACTGGGCATAGCTTCCATCCTAAGCATCTGCAGGGATCACTCTCCTCCTATGGAGGCTTGGGAGGGAAGCTGCACACCCACCAACCATATGTTGACAGGGCGCAGCTGATGGGCGTGCACATAGGCGCCGACTCCATGGGGCCTGAGGGGGCCCGAGCCCCCTCAAAAATTTGTTTTGGGGGGCTCTGCCCCCCCAATAATTTAAGAAAATTATTAGTTATATTATGCTTTGTAAAATCACAAAATTATGTTGGTATTTTTTATTTTCCTTGTTTGACGATAGTTACCTTTTAAAATACATTCAGTAATGAGTTAAAACAAAGCCACTCCCGATCTAGAGAGGGGGTGGGGTTGTGGGCTCTCGACCCATCAACAATCTTGCGGGGCTGGCGTCAGCCCTGCGAGAAGCGGGGATTCCCCCTAGCTCATTAATATTCACTGCCCACGGCGGCAGCCAATCGGCTGCCGCAAAGGGCGGGCCCTCACAGGTTCACTTAAGGTCGGGGCAGCCCGGGGCTCGCCCCTTTCGTTCCCCCAGCAGCAGCGGTTTGGAGGTCTTGGGCCCCCCCTTTTTATAAGTCGGTATGGGCCCCCGCCCCCCCCAATATTTTTTATAAGTCGGCGCCCCTGGGCGTGCAGGGAAAGGGGAGGCCGCCAGCAAAGCCACACAGCTCCCCCACTCACTAGGGCGCCCCTGAGAGGCCGGTGCCCTGGCGCAACGGACCACTAAGCCGTATGGGAAAGACGGCTCTGCACACGAGAAGGGGCCTTTCCTGTGCTGGCTCCCCACTTGTGGATTGCTCTCCCCAGGGATTAACGTCATTGAGTTGCTTTGACAGGTTAATGGAAATCAATTCGTTTTCAAATTGTTTTGCTTTTCCTTTAAAACCCTCTAGCCTCTCTCCGCCTCTCTCTCCCCTCCCTTTTACGTTAGGAATCCTGAGACTCATTCTGCTGTGTCTGCAGACTCAGACGTGTGTTGTTATGGGCTTTGGGTACACCATGTATTTTTCTTTCCCACTACTTCTGGATTTCTCATGTGGAGACAGGGAAAAGCTGGCTCTAGGCAGCATATCATAACTGTGGTATTGGGAGTTTTTTGCCAGCTATTTCTGAGATGATTTGCAGATGGATTCCGGCTCCCTCCTTTTCTGGGTTCCTCCAGACCAGCCAATTTATCTTAAACTTATGTATGTGTATTAAGTGTGATTGATGATGCATCTGGTGATTTTTCAGTTTTACATTTTTTATTGATTTGTTTATTGATTTAGCCTACTTTTGCATTTGTATTTGTTATACTTTGTGTGTGTGTGTGTGTGTGTGTGTGTGTGTTGCATTAACCATTTCACTTATTTGGGGGCCTTTGAGCCAAAAAACCTGGTACTGTATATAAATAAACCAATGAATGGATGAATGCCTTAAGTAATCATGCTGATTTGTTTGCACAAAGCTTATGCAGAGGTTAGATTATATGCAGTCTTGAGAATTCATTCTGGTTTGTTTGGAAGGTGGTCCCACGACAGTAAGCATTCATTCTGATTTGCTTGTGGGGTGTCTGTCTTCCTGTTAACCATTTGTTTGTTCTATACTTTTCAATTCATTTTCCCATCACTTTTGTAACTGCAAAAAATCTGTTGCACTAAGCCGACAGAGTGCTTTCAATCACTTTAGTTGTGCAAATCTAAATTCCCCACCATGCACTTGGCTCCCTCATGCAAAATGCACTTGGTTTCTTCATAACAGCACAGGCAAATCCTCTTCAAGTTCTACTTTGCTGACGAGGGACCTAATTCTCTACATCTAATCCCAGTACCAGATAAGTGCTTCAGATGTATTCGGATCCTAAACCCTAAGCCAGGGGTAGGCAACCTAAGGTCCAGGTTCCGGATCTGGCCTAATCGCCTTCTAAATCCGGCCCACGGATGGTCTGGGAATCAGCGTGTTTTTACATGCTTAGAATGTGTCCTTTTATTTAAAATGCATCCCTGGGTTGTTTGTGGGGCCTGTCTGGTGTTTTAACATTTAATTTTAAATAAAAGAATGTGTGCTTTTATTTAAAATGCATCTCTGGGTTATTTGTGGGGCATAGGAATTCGTTCATATTTCCCCCCCTCAAAATATAGTCTGGCCCCCCACAAGGTCTGAGGGAGAGTGGACCGGCCCTCTACTGAAAAAGTTTGCTGACCCCTGCCCTAAGCCTCTGGAGAATGTTACCATAGCTCTGAGCTGTAGGACAAATGCCATGCAGTATCTTCCTGTTAACATGCAATTGCACCAACAGACATGTGGGATTGGCCTCACTTGTGCATTTGCACAGAGCCAACCTCTCTGCTGCCTCATCTCTCCAGGGAGGCTAAAATGGTGGCCCTGCCCCACCCAAAGTGTCTCTTTTGGATGGAACCCTAAGCTCCTCACCTTGCAGTTCAAAAGCATACCCAGAATAGTCCCGCAGAAACAGAGAATTATGGAATTGTGGAATCAGAGTTGGAAGGGACCCTGCGGATCATCTAGTCCAACCCCCTGGAATGCAGGGATATGTAGTTGTCCCATGCAGGGATCAAACCTGCAATCTTGGCGTGATCAGCAGCACACTCTAACCCAGGGGTCAGCAACCTTCTTCAGCCGTAGGCCAGCCCACCGTCCCTCAGACCATGTGGGGGGCTGGACTATATTTTTTTTACGGGGGGGGGGGGGTAATGAACGAATTCCTATGGCCTACAAAAAACCCAGAGATGCATTTTAAATAAAAGGACACATTCTACTCATGTAAAAACACGCTGATTCCCAGACCATCCGTGGGCTGGACTGAGAAGGCGATTGGGCCGGATCTGGCCCATGGGCCTTTGGTTGCCTACCCCTGCTCTAACCAACCGAGCTATCCAGCCTGAAGACTGACCACAGCTGAGGGTAGCTAATGCTTACTGTTACAGAATGAAAAAGGTATTTATTTCAACTTCTAACCAAAATGATAGATAGATAGATAGATAGATAGATAGATAGATAGATAGATGATAGATAGATGATAGATGATAGATGATAGATGATAGATAGAGATAGATAGATGATAGATAGATAGATAGATAGATAGATAGATAGATAGATAGATAGATAGATGATAGATAGATAGATGATAGATAGATAGATAGATAGATAGATAGATAGATAGATAGATCGATAGATAGATAGATAGATGATAGATAGATAGATGATAGATAGATGATAGATGATAGATAGATAGATGATAGATAGATAGATAGATAGATAGATAGATGATAGATGATGATAGATAGATGTTACCAGAAGTCTGGTAAGCAGCATGGATTAGGCTAGATGAGGTTTCTTTCATTTTCTTTTTTAATACTGATGTGACTGTTCTGATCTACAAGTCAAGCTAACAAACAGTCCCTGAAACAATGAATAAAGGCTCCTTGTGTGTTTTCACACTCCGTTGTGTTGGAGATTGTTCTCCCAGAGCTTTTCTTCTGAGCTTCCTTCCCTTCTCCATCCCGTCCTGGTACCTTACTTCTGTTGAATACACACAGGCACAGGGGCGGGGGGACCTCCCTGTTATCTCTGCCAGCTGCTGGTTCCTTTGCCTCTGAGCTCATCAGCTGACCCGTTGCTAAACGCTGCCTTATCACGGTCAAAACCAAGAAGGAAGGGGGGGGGAGAGACAATTAAGAAAACATGGATGACGTTTTTCGTTTTCCCACAATCTTTCGTCAATGCAGGCCCCGTAGATTTCTGCTGTCACCATAATGCCACCATTTCCCCTTCTAAAACATCAAGCCAGCTTTGGAACTTTGGAGTTAATAAAAAGCCAGGAAAGTCACGTAGAGTATCTCTGAAGGATGGGGAAAAAAATTTGCATCCAGCTCCGACCTTCAAGGGTTTTGGACCATCAGTACAAATCACTCTGAAATGTGCTGTGAATGGAAAACCTTTTAGAGATTGCAAAAACTCACCGGGGAGGCCAAACATAATAGAAGGCCAAACTGCACAAACCTCAGGCAGAATACGTTATCCTTTCCACATGCTTCCACTCTGTCCCGTTCCACAGCTCCTTTGCTTAATATAGATTTTCTTTTTAATTTTTTTTTGTGCATAAGCATTAAGAGACTAGCTCAGACCCTCCAAGCGTCCATATTTTCCAGGGAAGTCCTTGATTTAGAGAAGCTGTCCCGATTTCTGATTTGATCCCGGAATGTCCCACTTTTCTTTAGGATGTCCCTATTTTCACTGGAGAAAAGTTGGAGCATATGGAGTTATCCGACGCCTGAACCATCTGAATGCAATTCTGTATAGGGAAGTTATTTTAATGTTTCATTAAGTTTTTATATATGTTGGAAGCTGTCCAGAATGGCTGGGGCAACCCAATAAGCTGTGTGGGGTATGTTGTAAACAAAAATCTGCCCTTTTCCCCTTATGGGGTATCCAAGAGCCCATATAGAGTCTTTATGTAGGTTCTCTATTGGTAGGAGAAAATAACAGAGGCCAGCCAGAGAATATTGAGAAGCAAAGCAGCTAGTATGCCTGATCTTTATAGATCTGTTGCAACAGGGTGCTCCCCTCACACACAGGAAAGGAGGAGGAACTAGAACAAAGGTGTGCCTCCCCTTATATAGACTGTCAGAGCTGCCTCTAGGTCCCAGCTCACAGAGGACCAACGCCCGGTTGATGTAATGTACAAAAGTCTTTATTGAAGTTTAGTTTCCATTTCAAACCCCAGAGCGTGCAGCCCTACGTCTTGACTCTAGATCGGCGAAGTCCCCTCTGAGTCACTATCCCTTCCGCACCAGTTTAAGATCCTAGCCCGGCTCCACCTCCTGCGCTGTTCCTTCCTCCTCTGGGTCCTTCTGCCCCCTGGGGTTTCCTCCTTCCTGGACTCTTCTGACGCTGACCCCCCTGAGTCTTGCCCTTCCTTCCGGCGGGCTTTAGGACCTGGCTCCCTATCCGGGCTACCTGCTGTGCCGCTCGCCTGTACATTTGAACTTGGCGCGCGCGCCCAGCCTGTGACTTTCCTCTTGACCGTTTCCCCGCTCTCCGATGGAGGCGTGGCCAATCCTGACTCATCTCCTCTCGCTGGTGGTGAGAACACTGGTCCTGATGCCTGGGACTCCTCCCCCCCCCCCACTGCGCTCTGGTGGGGAAGCTGGTCCTGATTTCCAACTGCTGCTCAGGGAGTCCCCGCTGGCCCCTTCCTTCTGGGGTTTCCCCCTTGGCACCCCCCTTGCCCTGGCCATCGGCGCTCCTTTCTGTGAATCTTCCGATTCGCTGGAGAGACTCGTGGAATCTCTCTGACCACTGTCACTGCCTACACCCCCCTCGGATTCCTCCTCACTCTCCATTTGCTCCATCTCCTGTGTCTCTGCTCCTGAACCCCTGACATAGACGTTTTGAAATTCCCTGCCCTGGAGCTCAAGACCACCCCCAGAAACACCATACATTCATCACAGAAGGGGTGTAACCTAAGACCACCCCCCAGATACATCATATGTACATCACAGAAAAGGCGGTCTAAAACAGAAATTTGAATGTTGTTTTTCTCCTGTCGTTGTTTATCTCCTGTCTCGCAGGTTACTTGATTGGATACCCTGCTTACTAGATTGGATTGCCTGGGGAGCCTGGCCAGTCTTTTGTAATGATAAATACGTAGTTCTTGGGCCATGTCACAGGCTCACACCCTATTTAAACACAGACATACCCTTAAGGCAGGATTTGTGAAGGAAAAGACAGTGGGGAGGCTTTTCCATTTTCCTTTGACCTTGCAGAGAAAACATTTGGTCAGTTTGGGAATCAAAAATGGTTCCAGGTCGGTCTTCCTGTGCTGATCTATGTCTGTGCTTGGTTGGTACACTTATGAACATTTAACATATATCTAAGACCTCAAAATTCCTATCACAGGTATAAATAGTAAAATTATCATTATGGAATGGGATGTCCCTATTTTCATCGGAGAAATGTTGGAGGGTATGCTAGCTCTGTGCTAGACTATGCTGCTCAGTACCTGAGACAAAATGATGGCCAGTTTTGATATTCAGCGCATCAGGTACTTGAGTGATTGACTGGCTAGGGGAGCATTGCTGGAACTTAATATGCACAGATGCAAAAAGGGGTCCCCTGCACCTTTCGTATTTGTGCAGAAGTGCAAGGAGCCAGGTCCCTGCCCCAAGGAGTCTCCAGTTTTATTTTAGGGCTTGATTTTGTAGTTTTTATCTTGTGATTTTAATTGCGCATTGTAACCTGCCCCGAGACAATTTGGGGAAGGGCAGGCTATAAATACAGATAATAACAAAACGAATGCATTTAAAATTCAACAGAGGCTAGATCAGACATTCAGACCAGGGGTGTAGCAATGGGGGGAGGGCAGCAGCGGCCTTCACCCTGGGCACAAATTCAGAAGGGCACAACTGAGCCACAGCAGTCCCAAAAGTGCCACGAGACTGGGAGGGAACTGGTTCTTCTTCCTGGCCCAGAAGTTTGCATCATGTACAGCATGCATGTCTCTTGGGCGACTGGGTGGGCTGTGAGTGGAGAGCGAGCAACCAGCGAGCCCCTTCCATGTCGGGGCACAGCCCCCCTTGCTTCCCACCCCCTTTGGCACCTCCAGGGGCATAGCTAGATACTCCAGCACCCGGAAGGGTGGGGGCAGGGCCATGGTGATCTGCCCAGGGGGGCACCATGGCAAGCTGCCCATGGAGTCCGCCTGGCAGTCGCAAGCCCCATGCTGCCATTTCAGGCAGCACCGGGGCCCCGAGCCACCGCATCACTCCCAGGAGACGCGTGGCTCAGGCACGCTGTGGGTCAGGCCCCACGGCCTGTGTACCATTTTGTCACCCTCTCAGGGATGACACCGGGGCGGACCGCACCCCCTGCACCCCCCTTTCCTATGCCCCTGGGCACTTCAGGACAGTGTGCCAAAATATCTGCCTTTTTGCAATAAGGAAAGCAATGGCAAAATGCACTGGAAACTGTGGGACAACACTTGCTTTGATGCAATGTTGTCTAACCTCCCTGAAGACAAAGCAGGATAAATGCTCATTGAAGAGCCAACACTAAACTCCCAAATGAAGGTGAGCATTCAATAAACAAGACATCTGGAAGTGGCTTAAGATGCCATCCGATGCTAATGTCTGCCACTGCTGTTGATCTCATTCACACCTGAGCAGTCAGGCATACCTACCCATTTCCCCTCCATCCTGCCCCACTGAGACAGATACCACCGGCCAGGTCCTTCCATGTTATTTCACAGCCTTCCTCAAACTGGTATCCTACAGGTACTGTAGCTTGCATCTCTCATCAGCTTCAGCCAGCATGGCCAAAGGTCAGGGATGATGGGAGTTGTAGTCCAACAGCAACTTCAGGGTACCAGGTCCTAACCAACTTTCAGGTCAATGCTTGGACAGAAACTATGACTTGATAAATTCCTAATTTGGGGCAAGCATCACTTTGGACGGAAACATATGCTGACTTTGAATGCAACCCAAATCGCAGGGACATGATGTGGTCACTTGGATGTTACTTTTTTAAAACCCACATTGAACCTCCCATGCTAACTTCTGTATCGCTTGCATCCACTTCTGCAGCCTCTGTGAAATTAAGGTCTCTATCTCTCCCCCCTCCTCCCCTTGATAAGGATGCTCAGTCGACTGATCTCTATCCAGCGTAACAGAAATAGCTACTCTGAATTAGTGGACGCAGGCCCCTCGGCTCAATTCAAAACTGGGTCAGCAATTATTGCAAGCATTATTGGAGAACACTAGGCATGCCGAGAGAAGCATAGGGCTGGATTAAATGAGCCAGGTCTCCTAGCAGAAGACCATCCGAGGACTTATGCAGCACCTGCAAAATTCTGTAGTATCTGCTGGCACAATGGGCATTTCCCCCCCCCCATCCTCCCCGCCATTCCCCTTGCACCCCATCAATTGGCTTGGGGAGGTTCAGAAGAACCCACAGAACAGCACACAGGGAGAGTAGAGGGGAGATCGTTCCATCAGGAAGACATAAATGTATGTTGAATTGCATTGGATTCGTAATTGTTCTCATGTGTTTTTATTGTTGGTTGTTGTTTGTTACAGCGAGACATTCTACAAGAAGTGATTCACAAATGCCTGGAATCAAATACAGTGGTACCTCGGGTTAAGTACTTAATTCGTTCTGGAGGTCTGTTCTTATCCTGGAACTGTTCTTAACCTGAAGCACCACTTTAGCTAATAGCTGCGCTGCCAGAGCACGATTTCTGTTCTCATCCTGAAGCAAAGTTCTTAACCTGAGGTACTATTTCTGGGTTAGTGGAGTCTGTAACCTGTAGCGTCTGTAACCTGAAGCATATGTAACCCGAGGTACCACTGTAAATAAACATATGGGTGGTGCCGTTTTGGCTACATGGGCAAATTAAATGAATGGGTGCTGCTGTTTTGGCTACCTAAGCAGCAGCACTCGCAGCGTGAATGTCGTGAATAAAGGGAATGATGATCGATTTTGAACTCTCAGCACAGTCTGTACATACACAGAACTTTGTCTGACATATCAAGCTGTGAAAAATAACATTTCGGGGGTCGGGCATGACCTTCAGTTAGTCAAAGAGCTGAGCAAGGAAGCCAAATACATATTCCGAACCAGGGGAGTGCAAACGTGGGCAGCCTTGCTGAGCTGAACCCAGAACTTTGCTCTGTTGCTTTAACACAGGTTTGACTGGAATGCCCAGAACTGCAGCTCTAAAGAGTGCTAATTAAAGCTGATTGAGTGTCAAACAAACAACAAACAACAGTGAAATCTGAATCATAGAGCAGCTGGGGCTCTTCAAAGTAGCAGCATTAGATCAGCAAGGAGAAAGAATTCTAATACAAGTGGAACTTCTCTTTGGCCTCAGATATTAAACTCAAGCATCTAAAATCAACCGCAGTGTGTCTATCCTGTGGAATCGTGCATCCAATTCAATCTTAATTTGGATTCAGTGTTGGCCAAGGGAGGATTAGGATGTTCCCTTAATGTGGCAAAGTCAGCAGTTTTTGCTCTTTTTTCCTTCCAAACTAAGCGGGGTGGGGCATAGCTGTCAACTTACAGATTTGAAACTAGCACAGGTATGTTCAACTTCTGAGCCCCTCTGAGCCAAAGGCAGAAAGCCCAGCCAGCAGCCAAACAAAGCCTCAAGTGGTGGTTCCCACAGTGCAGCAACCCGACAAAGGGGATGCAGCAAGGAAAACCACCATCAGCTCTCCGCTGGGAAGCGCTGAGCAAAGGCGAGTCCCCAGGCAATGCAGCTGATTTGATCAGCACAAGGCATGCAAGCTCCACCCCCCAGTCGTTCTTAGACTCCTTATTGGGTGAGCAACGCAGCCAAGCAACACAACTGGAGCCTCCCTCCTCCCTGGCTGGCCGGCAGGGAGGGAGGGAGAGGAGCTGCTTCCTTTGAAACCTGGGAAATTTAAGGGACATCATCAATAAGGGACAGCAGCGGGACATGGTGGTGGGATAAGGGACTTTCCCGCCAAATAAGGGACGGTTGACAGCTATGGGGTGGGGAGGGAATTAAAACGGTGTGCTTCCCACTTGCATGTGATTGGCTATTATGATAACAGGACTAGATGGGCTGTTAGCCTGACCCAGCCTCCAACTTCTGCCTTTAAACTCCAAATGCCAGCCGCAACAACAACTCTATAAGGTAGGGCAGGCAGAGGAAGAGTGTGTGTGTGTGTGTGTGTGTGTGAGAGAGAGAGAGAGAGAGAGAGAGAGAGAGAGAGAGAGAGACTGACTGGCCACAAACAGATGTAAAATGGAGAGGACCGCAGACTAAGCAGATCCCCGGAGTGCTCTAAATAGCCAGGAAAGTCATTAGCATATTTCAGAAAAAAAGAAGACATGCACTCTCATTTCTGTTCCTGGGCAGCTGACGAAACTGGACTCTCGGTTAACTACACTGCTGCCACTCCATGTTGAAATCTTGCAGCTGCAGGGTTGGAACGACAACATGGCCAGCTGCCCTGGCTACTCCTAGACACCCCACCCCGGCCCATGACCAATGGCTTTTGAGGCCACAGTGATATCAGGTGCCAGGGGAGGGGGGAGGAAGGAATCTAGGGCCACAGCTGGATGTTTTGTGGTGATGAGGCCTAAGGGGTATGCCCCGGGGTGGGGGAGAGGCTTCAAGTGAATGCAAAAGGGCAAAAACTTAGAAATAACCAAAGAAAAGAGGGGGCTGTAACTGCAAGTAGTCTAATGGCTAAGTTAAAGTTATTTCGCCTGCAATCCAATACAGTGGTACCTCGGGTTACAGGCGCTTCAGGTTACAGACGTGTCAGGTTACAGACTCCGCTAACCCAGAAATAGTACCTCAGGTTAAGAACAGTTTCAGGTTAAGAACGGACCTCCAGAACGAATTAAGTTCTGCACAGTCGTACCTTGGATTCTAAATGCCTTGCAAGATGAATGTTTTGGCTCCCAAACGCTGCAAACCCGGAAGTGAGTGTTCCAGTTTGCAAACGTTCTTTGGAACCTGTTGTGGCTTCCGCAGCTTCTGATTGGCTACAGCAGTTTCCTGCAGCCAATCAGAAGCTATGCCTTGGTTCCCAAACAGTCGAAAGGACTTCCGGAACAGATTCCATTTGACTTCCAAGGCACCTTGCAGTGAGCCTCATCAAATTTAGTGGGGGCTTACTTCTGAGTAGACCCATCTAGGACTGCAATGTTATAGCAGTAAATGCAATGAAACTGGTAAAAGTAAAAGCAAAAGCCCAGCCCTCTTTTAAAGCCATCACTGTCTCCTTTGGGAGAAAGTTCCATCGTTTAATGTGTGAAGTATCACTTTCTTTTATCTACCCTGAATCTTCCCGCATTCAGCTTACTGGATGTTCACAGATTCAAGTGTTACTAGAGAGGGAGAAAAGGCTTTTATCTGCCAACGTTTTCTGCGCCCTGCATAATCTATAAACGTCTATCATGTCCTCTCCTACTTAGAACGCTGTCAATTGTGTGCACCAGGCGAAGGGAAACTGGAGTCTGACTTGGGAGAGCAGAGCAGTGATTTGGGGGGATCTGCACCAGGAAAGAGGCAGGGGAAGCTTCAGAGCTGGAGTGGGGAGCACAGGAGGGGGCAGAGGAAGAAGTAGGTCAGGCAAGTGAAGGGCCCCCACCCTCTCCTGTACCTTTGTCTCCCAGAACCAGGAGAGGGTTGAAGAGGGAGGAGCAGAGGCAGCTTCCACACAGGAGTAGTCATCTTCCAACAGGGCCTGCAAGACAAAGCTGTTCCAACAGGCCTTTGGCCAAGGCACAGTCTGACCCCCTCCTTTGGTAATCCTCATGGAACTCTAGCCCAATGGTTGCCATTAATTTGATTTTGAATTGATTTTAGAATGAGTTGACTTTATAATGCATTTCAATTAATTGATTGTGATTTTATGTAAATTGTGTTACTTTTATTGTTGTTAGCTGCTCTGAGCCTGGCTTCAGCTGGAGAGGGCGAGATATAAATAAAAATTTATTATTATTATTATTATTATTATTATTATTATTATTATTATTATCCAGCTGTGTGCATGCAGCCCATCAGGGGAAGCCAGTGTGGTGTAGTGGTTAAGAGCGGTGGACTCGTAATCTGGTGAACCAGGTTTGCTTCCCCGCTCCGCCACATGCAGCTGCTGGGTGACCTTGGGCCAGTCACACTCCTCTGAAGTCTCTCAGCCCCACTCACCTCCGAGAGTGTTTGTTGTGGGGAAGGAAGGGGAAGGAGAATGTTAGCCACTTTGAGACTCCTTAGAGTATTGATAAAGCGGGATACCAAGTCCAAACTCTTCTTCTTCTACACAAGATCTACCCACCCGGGAAGAATGGCAGACGAAGGTGATGGAATATATGGAATTGGCTGAGATGACTGGCAGAATCTGGGACCAAGGAGAAGAGTTGGTGGAAGAAGATTGGAAAAAATGTAAAGTATATCTTCAAAAATATTGTAAAATTAAGGATTGTTAGAAAGAGGTTGGAAAAAGAAAATTATGTGGTTTTGGTAAAAATGATATAAAGGATTAAGTAACAATGAATTGATGAAAGAGAGAACGTAAAATTACAATATATTAAAACAAATTATTAAGATAAAAACAAGGTGGGAAGGATTTGCTGAAATAACAATTTGAACTAGAATACAAAAATGGGAGGTGTGAGGAGGTCAAGGAAATAAGTAAAGGAAGAAAGTTTTGTAAAAGTTTAATCTGTTCTTTTTCTTTTTTAAATGATTGTATTTTTTCTGTCTTTTTTCTTTTTCTTTTTTCTTTTTGTAATCTTCAAAATTCTGAATAAAATATTATTAAAAAAAACACCACAAACTCTTCTTCTTCTAAATGCACTGGTAGAGAGGTAGACTCTGCACATCAAATAGGAATGCAAACAGTTGCTAACATACTGTAAACTTGGGTGTGGACGTGCCCTTAATTTAATGGCAACAGGACTGCCTTCTGTTTGTTTTTCATCTTAAAGGCAGCAGAAAGCAACTAAGGCAAGGAGACCTTTTCTGTGTCATCAAAATTGTTGCTTTGGAATTGCTTTGACCTCTCCGGTCTGCGAGGAAGTTAGCAGCAGGGATGCAAAAGGCCGTTGCTTTGCAACTGAGCTGGCGGGAAAGGAGGAAGAGAAAGGGCAAAGGGCAGAGCAAGCCAGACCACAGAAGAGGGGAAAACAGGAAACCTGGGGCATGACGGGCAGCCCAAAAGGAAAGCCACAGCTGTTTCCTTGCAAAGCTCTTTACACAGATCCTGTAAAGAGACCCCAAATTTTGGCAGAGTCGTCTTCCCCTCCAATACTGATGGGCACAAACATTTGCATCATGGGCTGTTACAGAGTTTTTGGGAGGTTGGAATTGGTAGAAGTGCCAGAGTTATCATTTCTGATTTGCCTTGCTGATCATTTGTTGTCACGCATGTGTGTTTGCACATGCATGCGCTGCAAGAACTTCATAGCATCATAACTTGTCATCCAGGAAGCAGAAGGGAGTCCTATCAACCACTTATGACTGGATAAACCTCTTGTTCTTCTAGCATGCCTGGAACTGAAAATTGCAGGCAGGAGGGGTTTCAAGCAGGCCAGAATGCACACAACTTATTGCTGTTTGTGTGTGTGTGTAAGTTTTTTTAATAAGATCTAAGCAGAGGGGTTGGCTAATGTGTTTTTGAACTCTAGCTCCCACCATCCCCAGCCAAGTTGACCAATGGCCAAGGATGCTGGGAGTGTAAGGCAACGGCTTAGCCACTGTGACGTTAACTTATGAGAGTGCTGGAGGTGAAATAGTTAAACAGGTTACCCAATCAGAACCCAGGGGGTGGAGTCAGAGGGACTATAATACCAGCTCTGGGAGGGGCAAAGGGAGGAGTTCATTGGGAGGTTGGTTGGAGTGGGAGTGAATTGGGATAGAGTCTGTGGGCAGGTTGAGTTAGTGTAGTGAAATAAGCAGAGTCAGGAACAGCTAGGGGCTAGGAAGACAAGTAAATATCTGAGAGGTGGTTTGGTGAGTGAGAGCAGGTAGCGGAAGTTATAGGTCTGGATAGGCACCCCATGATCGTAATTGACCGATACCGTTTATGAAACCACCTGCTTGTTAAACTGCAATAAATAAACAGAAGTTTATGTTCCAATTTAACCCTGACTGGACAGAGAGAGAGAGAGAGAGAGAGAGAGAGTTATTCCTATCTGACACTTATTTGTCTAGACCCAAACTGCACTCTCCCCCTGTTTTGTGGTGGGAGGCAGGGATAAGGAATCCATTACCTTCCAGATGTTGCTGGACAACAACTTCCATCATGCCTGGCCATTGGCAACAAACAGAGTTATCTGGACACAAAATTCAGGTGCTCTTGAAAAATCCATTTGGAGGCAGCCTATTTCTGAATACCTGATGCTGGGGGCAAAAATCAGAGCAGAAAGACTTTTGCCTTCAAGTCTTCCTGGTGGTTTCCCAAGAATTAGGCTGGATCTACACACAAGGGGGGGAAACGCTATAAATAAGTCAGAAATTAAATCATTATAACAAAACAGGGGGAAAATGGCATAGACAAAGTTTTGGGTTCTACAGCACTATCTGGCGTTGCATGTTTATAACCGTTATAACATTACAGTGGTACCTCAGGTTAAGTACTTAATTCGTTCCGGAGGTCCGTTCTTAACCTGAAACTGTTCTTAACCTGAAGCACCACTTTAGCTAATGGGGCCTCCTGCTGCCGCCGTGCCGCCGGAGCACAATTTCTGTTCTCATCCTGAAGCAAAGTTCTTAACCTGAAGCACTATTTCTGGGTTAGCAGAGTCTGTAACATAAAGCGTATGTAACCTGAAGCGTATGTAACCCAAGGCACCACTGTATAACATGAGCAATGTAGCTGAGTCCTTAAACAGATCAAACACATTATTGTTCTTAATGGTTGCACATGGTCCACAAAGTGACGGCTCTGTTTGCTGCCCTCCTCAAACAGTGTCCTGGCTTGCTTCCTCCAACAAATGAATCTGGATGCCCATCGTTGCCATAAGAAATTGCTCAGCTGAAGCAACAGCTTCCACGTTGCAACTTAGCAACACCCTAAGCTGCAAAGCCACAACTTTATAAATGTACATTCAGGTATATTTACCAATCTACTGGGCAATGAAATTGCTGACGATGGGCAGCACTGAAGACTTTGTTTCTGCTTCAGCAGCATTTGGCTTGAACGATCCTCATAAATCACTCAAAGCAAAGAGCTCTTTAAAAGGTTTATGGAGTGAGTGCAGAGCAAAGGCCTCGCTGTTCCGTATCAAAACTCCATAAACAGAAGTTTTCCACAAGCTGGTTTGAGAATTACCAATAGTCCAAGGTGTCAAATATTCCGTCTTACTTCCTTTTAGACCGCACTAGACATTATGGCAGGGACACAGGTGGCGCTCTGTGGTTAAACCACAGAGCCTAGGACTTGCTGATCAGAAGGTTGGCAGTTCGAATCCCCACAACAGGGTGAGCTCCCATTGCTCGGTCCCAGCTCCTGCCAACCTAGCAGTTTGAAAGCACGTCAAAGTGCAAGTAGATAAATAGGTACCACTCTGGCAGGAAGGTAAACAGTATTTCCATGCACTGCTCTGGTTCGCCAGAAGCGGCTTAGTCATGCTGGCCACATGACCTGGAAGCTGTACGCAGGCTCCTTCGGCCAATAAAGCGAGATGAGCGCCGTAACTCCAGAGTCGGCCATGACTGGACGTAATGGTCAGGGGTCCCTTTACCTTTACCTAGACACTATGGCAAATGTGCAGCTGCCTCTTTAGGATTGCCAACTTTTCACTTACAAAATTCAGGTAACTGGGCAGTTTCTGCATGTGATTTAGAGGGAAGTGAGGGGCAGATGGGGTTTGTCCACCTGGGAAGGGAGCCCATCTAGGAGAAGGGAAACTATGATCCTAAACCTCTACTGCCTTGCAAGATATTTTTGGGAGGAGAAAGGGCTAAGGAGTAAACCCTGCACAAATCTAAAGTGGAGTCCCTAAAACAGCTGGATGGCATCTTGTACTCCTCCTTCCAGAAAGTCCTGAAACCAAGCTGGTGCCAAACTTTTTGCTCTGCTTTCCTTTGGGCAACATCAGTGGGACCAAGGAGGTGGGGGGTGGGTCTTGTCTTCCAGACACACTGCCCAGGCTCCCTTTGTTGTTGCTTTAACTATTTATTTTGTGCTATTCTCCTGTATTTTTAATCTTGTGAACCACCTTTGGATGAAGGGCGGTAGATAAATTTAATAAATAAAAATAAATAATGGTTAGGGTGTCAGACTACAACCTGGGAGACCAGGGTTCAAATTTCCACTCAGCCATTAAGCTCACTGGGTGACCTAGAGCCAGACAGGATCTCTCAGTCTAGCCTACCTCACAGGGTGGTCCTGAGGATAATATGGAGGAGGGAAGAAAGATAGTTTATTTGGAGGAAAGGTAGGATATATATCAGGAGTCAGCAAACTTTTTCAGTAGGGAGCCGGTCCACTGTCCCTCAGACCTTGTGGGGGGCTGGACTATATTTTTTTGGGAGGAAATGAACAAATTCCTATGCCCCACAAATAACCCAGAGATGCATTTTAAATAAAAGAACACATTCTACTCATGTAAAAACACACTGATTCTCAGACCATCCATGGGCCGGATTTAGAAGGCAATTGGGCTGAATCCAGCCTGTGGGCCTTTGTTTGCCTACCCTCGATATATACATAAGAGACAACATGCATGAATGTGAGATACAGTTTAAGCACACACAATAAGGGAAACAATTTGAAATAAGTCTTTTTAAATAATAATAATCTTGCACTATGGTTGTGGCTTTTACACACACCAACAACTGGCTCTGTTTAAGAAAACATTTGGATCGTTTCTTCATCTGATAAGCTGGAACAGCTCCTTCACCTCCCCTGCTAGTATCTAGTAACACAAAACCACCCAGTTGTGGGGGTGCTGACAAGAGGTGGGGCTGAGCAAGGGCTGCTGGAAGACAGATAGCTGCTGGGAACAGCTCCCTCCATCTCGCCTCAGCTGGTGACCCCCAAACAGAAACTCTGCAAACAACAGCTGGAGGGGAAGTGCTCAGTTCCTGCCCATCAGGTCCATGCCTAGAACAGGCAGGCCAGTCTCCTTGCTAAGAGGGAGAGGGAGGGAGGGAGGCCGGCTGGGAAACAACGTAAGAACAAAATAAGACCCGTCTTGTTCAGCATCCTTTTCTCACAGTGGTCGACCAGATGATGATGAAGAAGAAGAAGAAGAAGAAGAAGAAGAAGAAGAAGAAGAAGAGGAGGAGGAGTTCGGACTTGATTTCCCTCTTTATCACTACCCTAAGGAGTCTCACTGGAAGGACAGGTTGTGAAGTTGAGGCTCCAATACTTTGGCCACCTCGTGAGAAGAGAAGACTCCCTGGAAAAGACCCTGATGTTGGGAAAGATGGAGGGCACAAGGAGAAGGGGACGACAGAGGACGAGATGGTTGGACAGTGTTGAAGAAGCTACCAGCATGAGTTTGACCAAACTGCGGGAGGCAGTGGAAGACAGGAGTGCCTGGCATTGGGGTCACAAAGAGTCGGTCACGACTAAACAACAACAAATGTGTCACAGCAGCCTGCTGAATCTGGGGAAGAACATTAGAGCCACCAGAGTGGTCTTGGAACAGGAAGCCCTGGGTTTGAACAGGAGGAGGAGGAGGAGTTTGGATTTGATATCCTGCTTTATCATTTCCCTAAGGAGTCTCAAAGCGGCTAACAATCTCCTTTCCCTTCCTCCCCCACAACAAACGCTCTGTGAGGTGAGTGGGGCTGAGAGACTTCAGAGAAGTATGACTGGCCCAAGGTCACCCAGCAGCTGCATGTGGAGGAGCGGGGAAGCGAACCCGGTTCACCAGATTACGAGTCCACCGCTCTTAACCACTACACCACACAGGCCTGTGGGGAACCTGCTAGCAGGATTCAAGCACTTGTGCAATCTCCCCTCCTGTGGCTTCCAGCAGCTGATATTCAGAAGCATTGTGGTCCCTGATCATGGCGTCAGAGCATAGCCGTCATAGTTAGTAGCCACTGACATCCTTCTCCTCCATGAATTTGTTCAATCCTCTTTTAAAGCCATCAAAGTAGCCATCACTGCCCCGCGGGAGAGTGAGCTTCACCGTTTAACTAAGCACTGCGTGAAGATGTACTTTATAATAATAATAATATTTTTTTATTTATACCCCGCCCTTCTCGGTTCAAAAACTGGGCTCAGGGCAGCTAACAACAAATTTAAAACACTTAATTGTAAAAGCAGCATAAAATACAGTATAAAAACATGAATAACAATGAAATTCAAAGTTCAGAAATCAATTTAGGGGAAATCCATCTAATAAGCATTAGATAATCCCCAGGGCTAGCTGGCTGAATTGGGCCAGCGAGGAGGCCAGGGGAGAATTAGCTGTGGGGTCTCAGAGCGGGTAATCTTCATAAAAGGGGAGGGGGAGGGAAGAGAAGGGAAATAAAAGATCAGGCTGAATTCAAATTAAAGGCCAGGCGGAATATCTCTGTCTTACAGGCCCGGCGGAAGACGGTTAAATCCTGAAGGGCCCTAGTCTCATGGGACTGAGCATTCCACCAGGTAGGAGCCATCACTGAAAAGGCCCTGGCCCTGGTGGAGGATAGTCTGATTTCCTTAGGGCCCGGGACCTCTAAACTATGGTTATTCATGGACTTTAAGGTCCTCTGCAGGGCACACCAGGAGATGCGGTCCCGTAAATACTTTATCTGCTGTGAATCTTGCAACATTCAGCCTCATCGGATGTCTGCAAATTCCAGTGTTACGAGAAGAGCTTTTCTCTCGGCCCTTTCTCAACGCTGTGCATAATTTCATAAACTTCTGTTGTGTCACCTCAAACTCGTCTTTTCTCTAAACTGAAAAGTCCCAAACGCTGCAACCGTTCTTCATAAGGCAGTTGTCCCATTCCCTAGATCATTTGGGTTGCCTTTTCCAAACCCAAGAAGGGTCTGGATCAGCCCAATGGCCCATCTGGTTCAGCATCTTGTTGTCACAGCGACCGACCAGGTGTGTATGAAGGAAATCCCCAAAGCATTGTTCCTGAGCTCTGCTCCTACCCCTTGCTTGTCTGGCTGGAGAACAGAGAGGGGTGTGTGTAAAACTAGCAGCCTATGCAAATGTAAAATTTACATCCCTTGCCCCACCCACTTTTGTCTCTGCACCGCCCACTAGGGGCGTGTGTAAAAGGTTGCTCAGAAAGCAATGTGACACTCAAGTTAAAAAGTGTTCTGCACCGCCAGCCACTACAACAACAACAACAATTTATTTATACCTCGCCCTCCCCAGTCACACCAGGTATAAAAACAATTGATTAAAATACAACTTAAAAACAAGATTAAAATACAACATTAAAATGCAGCCTCATTTCAGTAGAAACTCAAATCAAAAACTTTTTGGGGATGAAAACGTGAAATCTTTCACCAAGGCCAACTATCCAGACTGGTCCTACGTGGGCCAGAAAAAAAGCAAGGGAAGTCCCCAAATAGGGGTTCCATCACAGAAGGAGAAAGGAAAGAGGGGGAAGGGATCAAGTTGATTCCAAGCCAAAGGAATGGAATCTTTTGGCTGGTATTGACTGTCAGTATAAGCCAGGGGGACTATATTGAGGAAGGACAAGGTACTATTAGTTTTTGTCCTGGTTTCAATTATTTTGCTGGACTGCGTATTTTAAATGTGTTCATATTCTGGTGATAGAATATAAGACTTTTTGTGGGGAGTGTCTCAAAAAGAGGATAAATGTATGGAATGAAATGAATGACACTAAACGATACGAAATGAAAACTTGGCCCAGTCACCATGCAGGAACTCCTGTCTTTCAATTTGGTATGTTTAGCCGATTTGCCTAAAAATCCAGTGCTGTAACGACAGTGAGAGAGTCGCCTCACCTGCTTATCTTGGGAAAAATATTCCCTGTGAAAAGCAGGACTGGCTGGATGGGAGAGGGAAAAAAGTCACACACACCCCATCTCCAACAAAAAAATAATAATCTAGGAAAGTAATTAAGATTTCATGTGCATCTGCTGCAATGCTCCACTTGTTTTGACTTCATTAACCGTCAGGGGATTTTGCTGCAGAAGTGAGCCTGCGCCTCTGAGCAAATGTAACTAATCCAGGGATTTCTGTAACAATGAGTGGGTGGAATTTCAACGCAGACTCTTGTATCTGAGGCATGAAAAAGACTCTTTTGTAGGTCGCTCCTTGTCAGCCGAGGGACTTTACACTGAAAGGAAGAATGCAGGGTGGGTGGGGGTGGAGAATGGGATAATTCCAGCCCGGCTACTGCGGTGAAAAACCCCTTTTTGTCGCCTGAAGTGCCAGATTCCAACTACTGCAAGGGAAAGTTGGCTTTATGACATGAACCCAGCGCAATCCGCCCGGCTCTCCCCTCACCCACCACACTGCCGCTCCCGGTATAGTAGCTCATTAAGCAATTCGCTGAGTAGCCCTTTTCTCTTCCCCGCTGGCAGAGAAGGCTGCGTTCAGATGGCCATCGCTGGGCGGACGCAAGCGGCGCTGCTAGCGCAAGGTTGCGCAAGCCACAAAAGGAGTTGCTTTCCTTGGCAGATCTCCGAATCCCGACTTATTAAGGCTCTGCCAACCACTTTTGTCCTTGACAAGTGACTCTCTCCGCCGCCAACACTGGCGTCTCTGTGTGAGCCTCTTCTGTAGGGTCTGGTGCTTTCCAGGACAATCTGGCCCAGCGAGAAAAAGCTGTGCTGTCCTTGGGCGAAGACCGTGGTCGCCCTTCAGGAGAACACCCCGAGCTGTTCGGTGGAACGGGAGGAAGGAGAAAATCGGAACGGATGGTTTCCCCCGCAACAGATACAACCATAAAGCAAAGCTCTGGCAATATGCTGACCTTCAAAGAATGTGTGGGGACAAGATAGATCTCAGCATGGTTTGCAATGGTTTTGGCATCCACTGGTTTAAAGTAAAGGTAAAGGGACCCCTGACCATTAGTTACAGTTGTGATCAACTCTGAGGTTGCGGCGCTCATCTCGCTTTATTGGCCGAGGGAGCTGGCTTACAGCTTCCGGGTCATGTGACCAGCATGACTAAGCCGCTTCTGGTGAACCAGAGCAGTGCATGGAAATGCCATTTACCTTCCCGCCAGAGCGGTACCTATTTATCTACTTGCACTTTGAGGTGCTTTCAAACTGCTAGGTTGGCAGGAGCAGGGACCAAGCAACGGGAGCTCATCCCGTTGCGGGGATTCGAATCGCTGACCTTCTGATCAGCAAGTCCTACGCTCTGTGACTTAACCCACAGTGTCACCCGCGTCCCTTCTATCCACTGATTTAACCACCACCAAAATAGGGGCTTCTGTAGCCTTTCCCATAAAACCAGGGTACTAAGAAACTCAGAATGGGTGGGGGAACAGGGGTGGGTTTTTGTGAAAAATGAAACTTTTCAAACTAGGCTAGAGCAGGGGTCAGCAATTTTTTTCAGCAGGGGGCTGGTCCACTGTCCCTCAGACCTTGTGGAGGGCCGGAATATATTTTGAAAAGAAAAAAAAAATGAACAAATTCCTATGCCCCACAAATAATCCAGAGATGCATTTTAAATAGAAGCACACATTCTACGCATGTAAAAACACACTGATTCCCAGACCGTCTGCGGGCCGGAGTTAGAAGGCGATTGGGCTGGGTCTGGCCCCTGGGCCTTAGTTTGCCTACTCATGGGCTAGAGTTTCGGCAAGTGCCCCCCCCCCCCCCCGCCGTCCACCAAGCACAACTCAAACATTTGTGTTCATTTCCCTAGTGCAAAATGTAACAGCCATATTGCTTTCTGATGTATGCTTTTTAGACATCTTGCCATTCCTTTGCCAATTGCACCAGCAAGCAATTTTTCGTACACATTAGTTGGCTGGGGGACTGCCTTGCAAAATTCAGAGGTGCATGAAGGTTGGAGGAATGCTGTTTTCCAGTTCACATATTGGTTCAGAAAGTGCAAGTTCACCAGATCCCTCTTTAGATGTAGGTTGAAGCAGCTTTCTTGCCCATCCCTGATGGTGACCTCCTGCGGCCCCAAACGCAAACAATAAACACCTGTCTGAAAGCAACCTTTGTCCTAATAGCTGAACTGACTCTCCTGCTGTAGACAAAGCATTTCTCCATATAGGAGTTGCTGGGGGATGACACCTCTACACCTCCATTTCCCCTGCATTTGGGCTTCCCCGAGGTATTGGGCTGGCCACAGGTGGAAGCAGAATACTGGGTTAGATTGATTTCTGGCCTAATACAGGACAGCTTTTCTTATATCCTTAACTCAAGGTCTCTGGAAAACTCAGAAGGCAGGCCTGAAAGCAATGGCTATTCCCTTTTTAGTTGCAACCAGCTCAGGAGGTATACTGTCTTGAACCATGGAAGTTTCATTTAGCTGCCATGGCTAATGGCCACTGAGTGATGTGAAATCCTAGAGCTTGTCAAGTCCCATTCAGAAGCACCTGAGCTAGTCAGAACATGGCAGCCAAAACTGTAAGAGAGGGGTTGGGAAAAGCTCAGGGCCAGTGGCCAAATGCAGCCCTGCAGGGCTCAAGTTTTCCCCCCAGACCATGTCCTACTTGAGCACTTTTGCCTGGCTGGAATGTGTCCTTAAACTCTGACCATGCTTCTTGGCTGCCGGAACGGAAGATGATGGGGGGGGTGCATATAGGAACATCCAAGGTTGTTGGGGTTTTTTTTGCATGGTTGGAAAATTCCTGTTGATGGCATTCTACCATTGTACTGTTGAGAGTGTATTAACTTATGGTCTCTCTGTGTGGTTTGGGAGCTGCACGGTCAGGGGAAAAACAATGCTGTCCAGGGTTGTAAAGACTGCGGAGAGAATAATTGGGTGCACTCTTCCCACCTTGGATCAAATCTACGCTTCCAGGTGCCATAAGAAAACTGCAGAGATAGTGCAGGATAGTGCACACCCCGGAAATGATCTCTTTCAGCTTCTGCCTTCTGGAAGAAGGTACGGGGTTATAAAGACTAGGACTAGCCGCCTAAGAAACAGTTTCTAGCCAAATGCGATTTTGATTTTAAATGTAGTGTAAGGTAGTCTCTATGGGAGTATATTGTATTTAATTATGGGGTATCAGAGTTTTTAGGGGGCTAACCAGGCTGGGATAGCTTGTTGGTTTTTGAATGTCTGATGTAGATTTTTTTCAATTTCGTTGTTCTGTATGGGGCAATGACAATAAAAATTATCGTATCAGAATGCAGGCTGCTGTACAGGCCACCTCCATTGCCCCACCCACATTTGCACCTGGCCCCGCCTACTGTCATGGATTGGTTGGACACCGAGTAATGGTGGGAGGAACCAGCTGGGGAACCCCAATGGGAAGAAGGCTCAGAGCCCGGGGATTGGTGGTGGGACGATGATGAGTGGTCAGAGGGAGAAGAAGCTTTGAAAGTTGGAGAGTGACAGGGCTTAGTGAGCTGGGGAAGTCTGTGGCAGAGAGAAGTCCAGAATCAGGATCGGAAACTGAAGCAAGGGAGGAGGGAGGCCAAGAGGCAGAGATGAGTCCGGGAGCCATGTGTGGCTCCCTCTTCTGCTGTGACAAACTTCCCTCCCTGCCTGTCTCCCAGCACCAGAAGAGGCATAAAAAAGGCAGAGAGGACTTAGACAGGTGGGCAGGTTCAGCAACTGGTTCACGGGGGCAAGACCTGAGTTGCTGTGCCCATTAGGCCTGACATTCCTGTGCAGATCCTGTAAAGGTAAAGGGACCCCTGACCATTAGGTCCAGTCGTGACCGACTCTGGGGTTGCGGCACTCATCTCGCTTTATTGGCCGAGGGAGCCGGCGTTTGTCCACAGACAGCTTCCGGGTCATGTGGCCAGCATGACTAAGCCGCTTCTGGTGAACCAGAGCAGCACACGGAAACGCCGTTTACCTTCCCGCTGGAGCGGTACCTATTTATCTACTTGCACTGTGTGCTTTCCAACTGCTAGGTTGGCAGGAGCTGGGACCGAACAATGGTAGCTCACCCCGTCACGGGGATTCGAACCGCCTTCTGATCGGCAAGTGCTAGGCTCTGTGGTTTAACGCACAGCGCCACCCGTGTCCCTTGTGCAGATCCTACTTTGGAGTTAACTCGAACATTCTCTGCATGGTTTACTGCTCGCCCGCCCCTGGCATGTGGCCCCCAAAAGGCTGCCCATGAGGGAATATGGCCCTGATGATGAGTTGAGCAAAGACATTTATATGAGTGGCACTTGCTGACCACCCTCCCACCCGCAGCTGCTTTTGTTCCTATCAAGGATGCTCCCCCATTCAAAGCCGTGCTCCAGTGTGCTGCTTCCGTCGGTGTTATTAGGGCCATTCATAAAGGGAAATCTCGCACTGATCTATTCCCAGCGCTCTGTCCTAATCAGGGCAACGTCTTAATTGACATTGCCTTGCAAGCCCCAAAAGAGAAGAATCTTGCAGAAAAGCAACACCGCCGAGGTTGGCTGCTTTGAGGTCCCTGCAGCACACAATCTAGGCCAAGCTTTCGCCAACTTTGTGGCCTCTGGCTATTTTGAACTACAGCTTCCATCAGCCCCTGCTAGCCCAGACCACCTCATTATCTGATGGGCTACAAGTTCTGAAATCTCTGGCAGAGGAAACCTCATGCCTTGCACCCCTACCCACAAGAAGCCGGCAGGATAAGGAACCGGCATAGATCGAGCCAGCCCTGGAGCGAAGAGCTCATCTCAAGCATGCCCGTTTCAGTAGAATCCCTGGGAAAGTGTAACATGTAGCCCAGCCACACCACTGGAGTGTTTTTGTTGGCATTTGACTGTCTTGAGAGACAATGGAGTGTGCTTCCAAGGGTGAAGTCAAACTACTGTGTTAGCAGCAGCAAAGTGACCTCCTCAGGGTGCAAGCCTGGGAAGTGTGTAGAGAGGTCCTAGACTGGTGGTCCACTCTTGGCCTGCTGGATGTGGTTGAAAGGAAGGCAGAGCAATATGTAAGGCTGGCCAGTCGAAGCCGTTTCTCAGGTGTGGCCACTGTCGTACGCTGACAGCTTCTAGGAGCCACAGGTAGGAGCTGAGTGCAAGGTGTGGACCAAAGGTGGACAAACTAGCCTAGGAGGAGCATGATGTGTGCCTCACCAGAGGTACGACCCCTCCCCAAACACCCCTCTAAAGTGGTAGTCTAAGAAAAACTTCATTGCTACAAATACTTTTTGCTTAATATAGCAGAGGAGCCTGAAAACAGGGTTAAGCCACAAGCATGCTGCCACCTGGTGGCAACTCATGAAAGGAACATCTGATTGCTGCCAACAAATTTCATTTAGCGTTAGGAAGAGAGAGAATGCTGTTTTGCCACTGCTAAGGCTTGCTCTGATTCCCCCAGCCTGGAATGATAATTTGGGAGTGGGCGGGCAGGGAAAACAGTGCCGTGGGGGGTGGGGAGAAAAGAAACAGCTTGCAAAATGTGAAAGAAACTGGCTGCAACAGTAAGACAACCCCCCCCCATCCTTCGCGCTCCTTGGTGGTGACAAGTGAGATCTAACCCAAAGGTCTGGCGGCCACAGCTGCAAGAGGAGGAAGTTGGAAGTGCGAAACAGAGAAGAAGAAAAAGGAGAAGCAGTTTAGCTGCGGTATAGCAGCAACTTCTGTTTTTCCTCTACAGTTTGCAGAGGACCAGGGGAGGGGGGAATTTGGACTGTGTCTTTATCTTGGACCAAAGTGTACGCAGCCCCCACAAGCACACATGGGGTGTATAACTCAACAGGAAAGACTCCTGTGCCCCAGCCATAGCTGTCAACCATCCCTTATTTGGCAGGAAAGTCCCTTATCCCAGTGTCGTGTGCCGCTGCTGTCCCTTATTCATGATGTACCTTAAATTTCCCGGGTTTCAAAGGAAGCAGCTCCTCTCCCTCCCTGCCGGCCAGGGAGGTGGGAGGCTCCAACTGTGTTGCTTGGCTGCGTTGTTCACCCAATAAGGAGTCTAAGAACGACTGGGGGGTGGAGCTTGCATGCCTTGTGCCGATCAAATCGGCCGTGTTGCCTGGGGACTCGCCTTTGCTCAGCGCTTCCCAGCGAAGAGGTGACGGTGGTTTTCCTTGCTGCATCCCCTTTGCCGGGTTGCTGCGCTGTGGGAACCACTGCTTGAGGCTTCGTTTGGCTGCTGGTTGACTAAAAACCCTTATTTTGGCTGTTGATCCCTTATTTTCGAGGCTGCTGGTCCCTTATTTTCAAATCTGTAAGTTGACAGCTATGGTTCCAGCCCCAACTGAAATGAATCGGGAGCAGAACAAGCTTCCTCCTGGATTTTGCTCCAGGCCACTCAACACTCTCCTTAGCTCTTCTTTAACCTTGCTTGTTTCCGGCAGGTATTTCTACTTTAATTGCAGGCATTATTGTCCCTGTTTAGAGTTGGTGGCCATTCAAACCTGCAACTCATTGCCCTCTGGCCTACAAGATCTTCTTGCATCACCCCTAGGTATGTGAGGGTCTCTTCTCTGTGTGTGATTTCTTATCGTAAGGTAGAAAGCACTCTGCACAAGCTCAGTGGCACCTTTAAAACTACAGTGGTACCTTGGGTTAAGAACTTAATTCATTCTGGAGGTCCGTTCTTAACCTGAAATTGTTCTTAACCTGAGGTACCACTTTGGCTAATGGGGCCGCCGCCACTGCATGATTTCTGTTCTCATCCTGAAGCAAAGTTCTTAACCCAAGGTACTATTTCTGGGTTAGTGGAGTCTGTAACCTGAAGCGTATGTAAACTGAAGCGTCTGTAACCTGAGGTACCACTGTACAGGTGTTTCAGATCTGAAACCTTGGCACCAGGAATAGGTTAAGGAAAGAGGACTAAGCACGGGCTTCTGCAAAGATAACCCTAATTCTGACGAACTTGTCTGAAAAAGCCTGTGATAATGAGGTCTGGAATACTCTATGTGTATCAAGAAGATCCATTTCCTTCCCAACTTTTCTCCTCCTAACAATATCTGGGTTCAGCATCCTGAATCACAGAACTGTAGAGTTGGAAGGGACCCCGAGGGTCACCTAGTCCAACCCCCTGCAATGCAGGAATCTCAGCCAAAGTAGCCATGACAGATGGCCACCCAACCTCTGCTTAAAAAGCCCCAAGGAAGGACAACCTCCACAACCTTCAGAGGGAGACTGTTGCACAGCTGAACAGCTCTTATTGCCAGAAAGTTCTTAATGATGTTTAGCTGGAATCTCATTCCTTGTAACGTGAAACCATTGGTTTCAGTCATGCCCTCGAGGGCAGGAGAAAAGAAGCCTGTTCCATCTTCCATGTGACAGCCCTTTAGATATTTGAAGATGGCAATCACATCTCCCTCTTAGTCTCCTCTTTTTCTGGCTAAACATACCCAACTCCCTCAACCATTCCTCACAAGGCTTGGTTTCCAAATGCTTTATCATCTTGGCTACTCTCTTCTGCACGCATTCCAGCTTCTCCTGGTATGCCCCGTGAGGACCTTACGGTCCGCAAATAATAATATCTTGGAGGTCCTGGGCCTCAAGGAGGTTAAACTGGCCTCAACCAGGACCAAGGCCGTTTTGGCTTTGGCCCCAGCCTGGTGGAATGCCCTATCGCAGGAGACCAGGGCCCTGAGGGACTTGATATCCTTCTGCAGTGCCTGCAAGACTGAGCTGTTCCGCCTGGCCTTCGGTCCAGGCCCAGTTTGACCCCCCCATCTATGGGACCCTGTAAGTTATCTTTGGCCCTTTTATCGGCTCATGTGGAACCAACATGGATAGCCAGCCCTGATGAATACTTGAGGTTCCCGACCCCTATGGTTGTAATTTCATGGGCAGTCATTTAATTTTATCCTGATTCTAATTTTTAAGCTGTATTTTAATCAATTGTTTGATTGTGTTTTAATGTACAATGGTACATCAGGTTAAGAACTTAATTCGTTCTGGAGGTCTGTTCTTAATCTGAAACTGTCTTTAACCTGAAGCACCACTTTAGCTAATGGGGCCTCCTGCTGTTTCTGCACAATTTCTGTTCTCATCCTGAAGCAAAGTTCTTAACCTGTAACCTGAAGCGTCTGTAACCTGAAGCGTATGTAACCCGAGTACCACTGTACTTGACATTTGATGATAGCCACCCTGAGCCCGGTCTTGGGCGGGGTATAAATAAAAATTTACTTACTTACTTACTCAAAATGTGTTGCCAGTTGGCAGTGGGCCACTTCCTTATTGCCAGCTTTCCTCTCTCCCTCTCCCCAAGAATCTAACTTATAATAAAGTCAGTGTCAGCTACATCGATTCTGCAATACAGCTTGAAAACCACAATGGCTGCACGATGCTTTAGAAAAAACAGCAGCATGTGCTGATAAGCTAGATCTTCGCATATAAAAGCAATAATAATATGGGGGTAAAGGAATTTTTTTTGGCAGGGGGAAGCTGTATTCAAATTGTGAGAGAGAGCGCTAGATACTGGATATATACAGCTCATTGATTTATATCTTTCATATATCTAGGCAGATTCCAACCTCATGGGCATCAACGATTTCTTTAGTGCCAGCAGATCTGGCCCGTACAATTTCGGGCGCAGGTTTCATCCGACGGCGCAGCGTGTGTGGCGGCAAATGTCATCGATTGCCTGGAGGGAGGTGCTAAAATAAGCATCTGCTTGTTACGGAGCCTAATTGAGAAAGCGATAAAGAAAACGCAGTGGCAATTTTGCACTCGTTTAAACATTCAGAAACTCCGCAGAAAAGGACTGCAGAGCAAAGCAGGAAACTCCAGGGCTCGGCGTTTCTGCCCGGACTTCATCCCCATCAGTCATCTCCACCACAGATCCTGAGCAATGTGGCCTCATAATCTCCAGAAGTGTCAGACTGCAAAGGGGGTAAAACAAAAACCAGTCAGGAAGCCACATTAAAGAGGCACGCTTCAATCTCTTCACATGGTAAATCCATTTATAGACAAAAGCAGCACTGCGCTGCAGTTATGGCTGCCGGGCCACATCACCCGTTAAACTAACTACCGTATTTTTTGCCCTATAGGACGCACTTTTTCCCCTCCAAAAATGAAGGGGAAATCTGGGTGCGTCCTATGGGGCAAATGCAGGCTTTCGCTGAAGCTTGGAGAGCGAGAGGGGTTGGTGCGCACCGACCCCTCTCACTCTCCAGGCTTCAGGAAGACATCTGCAGCCTAGGCAGCCCTGTGGGAGTTCCCGCAGGGCTGTCTAGGCTGCAGATAGTAGCCTGCTTCCTGGAGCAGAGCGCATCGCGCGCCAGACAGATATCCGCAGCGTGGGGAGCCCTGCAGGAGTTCCCCGCAGGGCTCCCCATGCTGCGGATAGCAGCCTGCTGCCCGGAGCGTGGGGCACCCTGGAGCAGAGCGCCCCTCGCGCCGGCAGACATCGGCCAGCCCCACAAGCTCGGGGGACAGCAGTGAGGCGCAGCGCCGCCATCCCGCTGTTCCTCAACCTGGTTTGGTTTCCCCGACCTGCTTTGGGGGGGGAATAAAGGGGGGGAAATTCCTTTATTTCCCCCCCAAAAAACTATGTGAGTCCTATGGGACGGAGCGTCCTATGGGACGAAAAATACAGTATGCCATAGAGCAAGACCCAGGCCATGGGAGGACCATTAAACTGCGCAAAGGCTTTCCTGTCTAGCAAGAGAACGTTGCTGCTATAGAGAGAGTGCTGGCGAAAGGAAACCTTTAAAAAAGACATCTGGATCCCCCATAAAACCACCACGTTAACAGCTGAGCTTGTTTTCCACTCAACATGATAGCCCGGGGAGGCCCTCATTATCAGCAGACATCTGGGCAGAGAGCTTGTCTCCGCAGTCTGTCTATCCGCAGGCTCAAGGAAGCCTCAGCTTTTCCACTCACGGGCATCTGCATATGCAAACATGGTTGCTCTCACACAGATTTCCACCACCTGTAATATTTACTTTTGAGTTTTATTTTTTATTTTTGTAGTGGTGGTTACAGTTTTAAAGCATCTTCATTCCCCCCACCCAGGAGTTCAAATTATTTTATTTTAGTTATTTACAGAGTCTAAACACCTCCCAAGAACCTTTTATATGTCCTTCTCAGCAGCTGGTGCATCTCCCCCCTTGGTGTTTCGGGTGTAGACGACCTGGGCTCTGTGCTTGGACACCAGTTTGATTAGGCCTTTGCTGAGAAGTTCCTGTAGCCAAGGAGCCTCGAATCTTCAGCCTTTCAGAGACCACAGCAGGTGTGATGAGTTTGTAGTTTGGCACCTACTTGCACAGCTTGTTGTAAGTAGCTTTGTCAAACAGAACAAGGTTGTTCAACTTTCCCTTACTTTCTCTTACTTTCCCTTTGGACCACTTCTTCTTCTTGGCTTTTCCACTGGACTTGTTGACGGGGTCCTTGTCCTTCTTGGCCAACTTGCCCGCGTCCTTCTTCTTCTTATCGTCCTTTGGCGTCATGGTGCAGTCGGAGCAGCTACCGTCGCTGCTTCTCCCTCAGCGACTTCCAGCCAGAAGAGCATCTTCATTTTTTTTTTGATATGCAGAAAATGCATAGAGGACACAGGGCTCTGGCGACCTTTCCTAGTGGCGCAGATCAGCATGACAAGCTAGACTGGCTGAAAGTCCCTCTTTTGCACAAAGACTGAAAAGCCCCTCTTTTGCATCTGGGGGGGGGGGCGCAAGAGGCTAGCTTCTGGGTGACCGAAAATAAAGCTTCAGACGCTCCAGTTCCTGTGAGTGGGAAAGCTTCTGCAGAGCTGCCTGCCACGATTTCGTATGTGACGTTTTCACATCACTGAGGACCAGAAACTTGCTTTAAAAAAAAATGATAGCAAAGGTTCTCAGGGATTCTATGCTCACGGCCCAGTTCAGGAAAGTACTTAAACATTTAGCAGTGTGTTCACTTATGCTGTCTCAGAAGAGCACTCAGCATCTTGAGCGAAGTCATGTTTTGGCCAGTCATTTCACCTTCTCACAAACCTCTCCAATAGGCAGCATTGCTCAAGCCCAGAAAAGCGTGAAAATGTTTAAAGCCTGCAGCACAACCCCTGGTTGCCAGCTAGAGTTTGGTAGGTTTACGGGACTCGGGTGGCACTGTGGTCTAACACCACTGAGCCTCTTGGGCTTGCTGATCAAAAGGTCGGCGGCTCGAATCCCCGTGATGGAGTGAGCTCCCGTTGCTCTGTCCCAGCTCCTGCAAACCTAGCAGTTCGAAAGCACACCAGTGCAAGTAGATAAATAGGTACTGCTGTGGCAGGAAGGTAAACGGCATTTCCGTGTGCTCTGGTTTCCATCACGGTGTTCCGTTGCGCCAGAAGCAGTTTAGTCCTGCTGGCACATGACCCGGAAAGCTGTCTATGGACAAACACTGGCTCCCTCAGCCTGAAAGCGAGATGAGTGCCACAACCCCATAGTCGCCTTTGACTGGACTTAACTGTCCAGGGGTCCTTTATCTTTACCTTAGGTTTACACATGCTATCAGGGCTGAGAGAGGACTGGTCTACTGTGTCATAGAACCCATCTGTGAAGAATTAAGAGAGCCCGGGTGACGTTTAGGGATCTGCCCCAAGTAACAGAGGACAGAAGTTCCATAGCTTCCATCTGTCTCTGCTTCCCCACAGTGTCTTTCACTCCAAGACCAAAGAAGTGGATTCACACACAGAGAGAGAAAGAGATCTGGAATATAGCTGAAGCGATTGAGGTACTCACTTTAATAGCAGAATACAAGGAGACGCCGTACAGTTTCTTATATTCAGCTCGAATATCCAAGAGGTCAATCTCTGACCTGGATGCCAGAATTCTGTTCAGTGTGAATTCATCTGTCCCAGCCCCCTATCAACAAGGAAAGGGATCATCATCGTCATTATGATTATTTATAAATTTTGTATACCGCCCAGAGTAGTTTCAACACAATATAAAAACACAAAAACACATAATAAAAGTAAAAACCCAAAAGAACCCAGTAACTCCCCCTTCCATTTAAAAAAATTGTTTCATTTGCGTTTCAGAGCTACAGACCCTGTACTTTGAAAAGCACACACACAATTCACGTGTTTTGCAAAAAATGGCAGAAAACGTCCCTCTAATTCAGGGATGCCCTGCCATCCTCCAGATATTGTTGGACGTCATATCCCATCATGCTGGCTGGGGCTGATGGGAATTGGAGTCCAACGGAGAGCCCTATAGAGGCTCCTCCCCCCTACCTTTGTTTGGCAAGGCTGCTCCATAGCAACACCACCTATACAATCCTCACCAGCGCAGAGCTTTTTCCCTTGAAAGATTCAGTGCTACGCTGCCAAGGTTCCGAATTCAGAGAGGTATTGTCCTTGCGGTGTAGGACCGGCCGAGACCATTGCACATGTCTTGTTCTACTGTCCATTTTATGAAGTAAAAGGTAAAGGGACCCCTGACCATTAGGTCCAGTCGTGACCAACTCTGGGGTTGTGACGCTCATCTCGCTTTATTGGCCAAGGGCTAAGCCGCTTCTGGCGAACCAGAGCAGCGCACGGAAACGCCGTTTACCTTCCTGCCGGAGTGGTACCTATCTACTTGCACTTTGATATACTTTCAAACTGCTAGGTTGGCAGGAGCAGGGACCAAGCAACGGGAGCTCACCCCGTTGCGGGGATTCAAACTGCCGACCTTCTGATCTCTGTGGTTTAACCCATTTTATGAAGTAATCAACGACAAATGTTTGTGCCTCAATCTGAAGGAGAGGCTAAACTGTTCTGATTCCTACAGGGTTTCTCTTTTTATTGAATAGCTGCGGAAATGGCAGTATGGAGAAAGGAGCAGAATATGGGAGCAATGCCATGAAACTATGCAGTGCTGGATTTATGTATAAGCTAAACAAGCTATAGCTTAGGGCCCCACTACCTTGGCCCCCCCATTTTTTCCACTATTAATATACTTCTTCTTAATTGTATTTCAGTTCAACAATTACGTTGATAAAATACACATTTTGTTATGTGCAAATGGCTATTACAGTGGTACCTCGGGATGCAAACGGGATCCGTTCTGGAGCCCTGTTCACATCCTGAATATAACGTAAGATGCGACAGTGCGTCTGCGCATGCTCGGGTAATGTTTCGCTGCTTCTGCGCATGTGCGTGACATCATTTTGACCATCTGCGCATGTGGCGAAACCTGGAAGTAACGCACTCCATTACTTCTGGGTCGCTGCGGAGCGCGACCCGAAAGTGCTCAACCTGAGGTGTATTTATCCCGAGATATGTATGTCCATAAATTACCATATAATATTCTACACAAAAAACGGCGAGAATTTGTTGTTGACAAAGGAAAGCTGGACACATAAAGCGCCCCATTACCTTCAGTAGCTTAGGGCCTCATCAAACCTAAATCCGGCCCTGAAACAATGTTGTCATAAGACCTGAGTGGTACTTTTTAACCTTATAGTTTCATCTCAAAGCATCTCCTTCTGTGAACAGATGCCAATTGTATGTTTCGACCCAAATATTCCTGTTTCCTTTGTATGCTGATAAAGGTTGAACGACAGATTTAAGAAGGTAGCATCTTGTGTCCTTACCTTCAAAGACTTGTGCAGCCTTTCAGCAAAGAATGCTGGAGTGTTGTTTGCACATTTGACTATCAAAAAGAAAGAAAGAAGAGGGTTAGCAGTTGACTCCATTATTGCATTTTCTCTGCTGGAACAGCTATGGAGGAGTGCCAAGGTTGTGCAGAAAAGTGAAATTGGTGGGCAACCACAGCGTTTGCAAAACATCCAACCCTTATTCAGAACAGATGCATGTTAATGCATTCTGTTCGGTGCTTGTTTACAATGCCTTTGTCAGTATTTTTTCTTACTGCTGCCCCCTCGTGGGTAATTATGTTAACTGCATTTGCACATAGTGATGTATGGAAGTGAGAGCTGGACCATAAAGAAGGCTGATCACCGAAGAATTGATGCTTTTGAATTATGGTGCTGGAGGAGACTCTTGAGAGTCCCATGGACTGCAAGAAGATCAAACCTATCCATTCTGAAGGAAATCAGCCCTGAGTGCTCACTGGAAGGACAGATCCTGAAGCTGAGGCTCCAATACTTTGGCCACCTCATGAGAATAGAAGACTCCCTGGAAAAGACCCTGATGTTGGAAAAGATGGAGGGCACAAGGAGAAGGGGACGACAGAGGACGAGATGGTTGGACAGTGTTCTTGAAGCTACCAGCATGAGTTTGACCAAACTGCGGGAGGCAGTGGAAGATAGGAGTGCCTGGCATGCTCTGGTCCATGGGGTCACGAAGAGTCGGACACGACTAAATGACTAAACAACAAAGCATTTGCACAACTCTGAAGACTTCCTTTAGAACAGGTCAAGCCGTCTCCCAAACTCCATGAAAATGCAATGGAAGCTTCCATTTTCTTGCAAGTACTAAACTGCATTTGGGGAGCTTCTGAATGTGCTCCCCCCAATTTTTTTTTAAAAAAATTGACACAATTGCACCATTTTAATTTTTTTTTAAAAAAATCTGCTTGAATGCTTTTGGGGATTTTTGTTTTTTGAGCTCTGAATTAACATGCTGTGGCAAAACTGAGCAGGTTTATTCATTTATTGGTGTGGGGGGAGAGAGATGAAGATAACAAAACTTACCCATTGCATCAGAACATTTACAGTTAGCAAAAGGGCTTTAATTTTAGGATTCAGAACTCAAAATATGCCACCCACCTAGGTTTGGGTGTCAAGCATTTTCTTTTGTTCTGCCCTTGTTAAAAAAGAAATTCACTGTAAAACACACATGCAATAACAGAAATAGAAGCACAGTTAAGTGCTGCAGTACTAAAAGCTCTAGGCCTTTCCCCTTCCCTCTGATGAAAATTTTATTATTTATACCTTACCTATCGGACTGGGTTGCCCCAGGTATTCTGGGCAGCTTCCAACATATACAAAAACATAATTAAACATCTATATCTATTTTTTAATAACTATTTCTTAATTTTCTAAAAAGATAGCATCAATATATACAATATATATAAAAAAGAAAAAAAAATCATAAAGAATTAAACCAGAATTAAAAGCTCCAGGCCTTGATCATAGCCATCAATAAATATAAAAGTCAGTTGCCTGATATTCCATCACGGCCATCAGAATAGCATGGTTGGTAGAGTATGAGACTCTCAAGGGTCGTGGGTTCGAACCCCACGCTGGGCAAAAGATTCCTGCATTGCAGGGGGTTGGACTAGAATCAGTGTTTCCCAACCTTGGGCCTCCAGCTGTTTTTGGACTACAATTCCCATCATCCCTGACCACTGGTCTTGCTAGCCAGGGATGGTGGGAGTTGTAGTTCAAAAACAGCTGGAGGCCCAAGGTTGGGAAACACTGGACTAGATGGCACTCATGGTCCCTTCCAACTCTTTTTATGCTTCTGTGCTTCTGTATGACTAATCGCCAGGTGCATTTTAGTGCTATGGGCAGAGGTTAGGCTGGCCTCAACTAGAGCCAGGGCCTTCTCGGCTGCGGCTCCAATCTGGTGGAACGCTCTGTCACAAGAGACTAGGGCCCTGCGGGACCTGACATCCTTCCGCAGGGCCTGCAAGACAGAGTTGTTCCACCAGGTCTTTGGCCAGGGCGCAGCCTGACTCCCTCCTCTGGCAACCTGCTTAGAATCTTGCTTAATTAGTTGCCATTAATTTGATTTTAATTGATTTTTATAATGAAATATTTTTAGAATGTGTTTTTTAGAATCTGATTGTTTGATTGTTGATTGTTGTTAGCCGCCCTGAGCCCGGCTTCGGCTGGGGAGGGCGGGATATAAATAAAATTTATTATTATTATTATTATTATTATTATTAATCTTATTTGACCGAGCATGGGGATCAACAGGCACCAGGAACAAAAGTGAGGGAGACCTCAAAAGGCGCAAACATCACATTTGTGGAAATGTACCCCAAAGTAGGCTTATAGTGCCTGCCACTTTTTGAATTAAGTCGCTCTTCCTCAGAGGCAACTTACTCCGAACTGGCTGGCATTTCCTGTGGCCGATGGGAGGTAAAGGTAAAGGGACCCCTGTCCGTTAAGTCCAGTCGTGGACGACTCTGGTGTTGCGGTGCTCATCTCGCTTTATTGGCCGAGGGAGCCGGCATACAGCTTCCGGGTCATGTGGCCAGCATGACTAAGCCGCTTCTGGCAGAGTGGTACCTATTTATCTACTTGCACTCTGACGTGCTCTCGAACTCCTAGGTTAGCAGGAGCAGGGACTGAGCAACGGACGCTGACCCCGCCGTGGGGATTTGAACCACCGACCTTCTGATCGACAAGTCCTAGGCTCTGTGGTTTAACCCACAGCGCCACCCATGTCCCCGTGGCTGATGGGAATCATAGTCCAAAACAAAGGCACTAGGTTGGGGAAGGCAGACTCACACTGTGAGCTGACTAACACAGTGGACACTCGGGTTGCGAACGTTATCTGTGCGGGAGGCACATTCGCAACCCGTGTCTGCGCATGCACGGGTCACGATTCGGCGCTTCTGCACATGCGCAAAGTGCGATTTAGCGCTTCTGTGCATGTGCAAGTGCTGAAACCCAGAAGTAACCATTCCGGTACTTCCGGGTTCGGCACAGTGCGCAACCTGAAATCGCGCAACCTGAAGTGTCTGTAACCCGAGGTATGACTGTAGTTACCGTATTTTTTGCACCATAACACTCACTTTTTTCTTCCTAAAAAGTAAGGGGAAATGTCTGTGCGTGTTATGGAGCAAATGCCTATGGATGGCGGGGGGATCTGCTGTAGTCATGAGCAGAGGATCCATGGTTCCCCTTCCTTCCCTCCTCCGTGGCTCGCTTTGAAACAGCAAAGCGGGAGAAGAGCCGCTGAGTGGGGAGGAGAGAGGGACAGAGAGCCTGCTTCTTTAAAGGAGCAAAGCGGGAGGGGAGAGGAGCCGCTTACACTCGTGTAAGCGGCTCCTGTCTGGTTGGTTCCTTTAAAGCAAGCAGGCTCTCTGTCCCTCTCTCCTCCTCACTCAGCTCGCTACATAGCAGCAAGGTTTTTCAGCTAGCTAAGCCGGGGATGAGCGGGGAGGAGGGAGAAAAGCAGAGTCTGCTTGCTTTAAAGGAGCAAAGCGGGAGAGGAGAGGAGCCTTCTCCCCTTATACCCCTCTTCTTCATTATTAGTAGCATCCTTCTCCACCCACCCCACGCGTGCTCCTTGTCCCTTGAGTGCTTTTCCTTCCCTCCCCACTTAAAACGTGGTTACAAAGCACGGATCCACATGGATCCTCAGGATTTTTGCACTGGGTCACCCCAAATTCACCATCAGATCACATAGCATGTCCATGGCTACATCTTGCACCAAAAAAATCACGCACCCACTGTTGCCTGGTGCCACAGTGGTGCAAAAAGTGGTTACAAAGCATGGATCCACATGGATCCTCAGGATTTTTGCATTGGGCTACTCCAAACTCACTGTCAGATCACATGTCTGTGGCCACAGCATGAACCACAAAAATCATATATCCACTGTTTCGTTTAGAATATTTTTTTTCTTGTTTTCCTCCTCTGAAAACTACGTGCGTGTTATGGTCTGGTGCGTGTTATAGAGCGAAAAATACGGTATATCTCACACAGACACATTTCCCTCAAGTCCTCCTTACCTATGGCCAGCAGCAGGTCTTCAAAACTTCCTGAGGTTTCGCTCTGGATGCTGTCTTCCAGTTTCTTCCCACTGATATTTCTGTATTCTTCAAAGGCTTAGGAACGACAAGAGATAAGAACGCCAGCGCTGTTAAGGGGCACCTCCAGGCGGTAGAAAAATTCGCAAGACTTGCCTATTTGCCTCCCTTTACTGAACAGCAGAGAAAAAGAGAGGACCCTCAGAATGGTTTCTTACTTAGTTTCAGCTGAGGGAAACTGCTGAAGCACAGAACCTCAATGAATTTGCCCTCGTCGGTCCCCCACCTCTTCTCGCCTGCGTTGTACAGGATCTAGAAGAAGAAGAAGAAGACTAGAGATTAAAAGCTTGCCTGTATTCTTTGCCTGGTCTCTGTTGCATTCTAAACACTTCCAAGATAGCTTAGCAAAGGAGGAAGCCTGAGGCTCATGCACCTTTAGTTGCTGAGGGAATTTCAGCCCCTTCTGCAACTATTAAAAGTGCAGAAGCCCTCAGGAACCAGGAAGACGTTTTTTTAAAAAAATAAGAAATGGGGAAAATATATAATTTACCTTAAAAACCAATGTAAACAATTAAAATTATTAGTCAAGTTGGAATAACACTTATAGTTTCTCCCCTGGTCTCCTTGCGAGTGAAAAATACGGTATTTCAATTAATTGATTGTGATTTTATGTAAACTGTGTTATTGTTACTGTTGTTAGCCGCTCTGAGCCCAGCTTTGGCTGGGGAGGGCGGAATATAAATAAAATATTATTATTATTATTATTATTATTATTATTCACTTCTTTCCAACTCTCCAGTGTCCTTTTGGAGATGCAGACATCCCACTGCCCCCCCCCCAAATGCTTCTTCAGAAGGATGGAGCAAGCCCAGCCCTGCACAGCTTACGATACAACATGATACGATAATCTTTATTGTCATTGTCCCATACAGAACAACGAAATTGAAAAAATCTACATCAGATTTTCAAAAACCAACAAGCCAGCTACCCCAGCTATCCCAGCATGGTTAGCCCCCTAAAAACTCTGATACCCCATAATTAAATACAATATACTCCCACAGAGACTACCTTAGACTGTGTTTAAAACCAAAATCGCATTTGGATAGAAACTGTTTCTCAGGCGGCTTGCTGGCTCAGAAACTCTAAGAAACGTTTTTAAGCAGCTCAGAAACTTCCTGATTGGCCAAACCTACAGCCGACACCTTTCTGAATTGCTATTACCTGAGCATCCTTCTTTGCTACCTGCTCATCCGGTCTTTGGTTCTCATCTCTTCGGCCCTGTGAACACATTGAGAGAAGTTTTAAAAGCTAAGTAAAATAAGAGCACTCGTCACATTAAACAGCATTTGGTGCCAGCCCTGTGTCACAAGCAAATGGGCGATGGAGAACAAACATGACAAGGTTTCTGTCAGGGAACTGACATTGGAGCCGAGTGGAGCGCCAAGGCTCCCTAATGATGCCAGAGAGGGAAGCAGCAAGGTGAGAGAGAGAACTTCCGCTGGGGAAGGAAACCGAGGTGACACCAGGAAGAAAGGAGGGGCTGAGAGTACTTTGGAGGGGAGCCTCCGAGACTCTTCCAGTGAAGTCAGTGAGGAAAGTGCAGGACCACCACTTGGCACACCCACTCTGCGCAGAAGGCTTCCGCACAGAGAAGCGACGAGGAGATTATCTGTTAAGGAATTCTTATGTTGGAGGAAGTTTAGGAAACGCCCATTGACGGATTCTGCCAGTGATTGAGACAGTCGCATTTTTAGGGCTGTCAAACCGGGAAAAGGTCCAGCTACGTAGCCAGCTCGGAGCAGTTTGGAATTTACGCTCAAGCAACCCCAATTCCCACTACAGTTTCCTTTGCAGGAGGGCACAAGACTTAGGGCCCTCCTGTAGCAATGGATTTACGTGCAAGTGGCGCTGTGGGTTAAACCACAGAGCCTAGGACTTGCTGATCAGAAGGTCGGCGGTTCGAATCCCTGCAACAGGGTGAGCTCCTGTTGCTCGGTCCCTGCTCCTGCCAACCTAGCAGTTCGAAAGCACATCAAAGTGCAAGTAGATCAATAGGTACCACTCCGGCGGGAAGGTAAACGACATTTCCGTGCACTGCTCTGGTTCGCCAGAAGTGGCTTAGTCATGCTGGCCACATGACCCGGAAGCTGTACGCCGGCTCCCTCAGCCAGTAAAGCGAGATGAGCACTGCAACCCCAGAGTCGGCCACGACTGGACCTAATGGTCAGGGGTCGCTTTACCTTTACGTTGAGCATGTTAGCCTGTGGTCCAGTCTCCCATGGGTGATGCCCCCACCCCAGGCAACAGATTTGGGGGCAGGAGAAGGGTCAGCTGAAGCTAAGGGCTGTGGTAGAACATCTGCTTTGAATGCAGAAGAAGGGGTGGAATTTGGTAATATGGCACCCTGGGCAGGAAATTTGTTGCCCACCACTAAATATTTCTTCTTTTCATAATAATTCATTTGGGTACTGTTGCTTTTGATGGATCTTTATATGGTACCCATTTAAATATAGGTTTTATAATCATCATTATTTTGTGCCCCTTTGGCTTGGCACCCCGTGTGAGGGAACTCCGTGTAAGGTGGACCAATGGTTTGACTCAAGGCAGTTTGCTACGCTCTGAACTGTGTAAGAGCCAGAGTGACCAGTTATATTAAGCCAATGCAGCTGTGGAGTTCAACATTTATCTCATGCACAGCCTTCTTCTGAATGTGCTGTCATTATCAGAACTCAGAGCTGGAGATCAACAGCATTTCGACCCAACATTTGCCATAGGGCCTGTTGAAAGAGAGGTGTAGAATCCCCAAAAGAAAGAAATACCACAAATAAGCTAACGGATTTGGGAATCTTGTAATCCCAACCTGGCCGTAAAGGGGCAAGGCACAGATAACAAGAGAATTGCTGGACTCTCTCTTACATCGGCCAGAGTTAACAGGGCTTGTCGGAAGTCGCCAGATGTGTCGGAGCTGATGTCATCCCCGAGGCTCTTCTTATAAACTGGAAAGAAAAAGCCTATAAGTAAAATTTCAGGAACAGTAAGAAATGCCATGTGTACGACAATTCCCAGGCTGTAGATGCGGGTGGCACTGTGGGTTAAACCACAGAGCCTAGGACTTGCCGATCAGAAGGTCGGCGGTTCGAATCCCCGTGACGGAGTGAGCTCCCGTTGCTCAGTCCCAGCTCCTGCCAACCTAGCAGTTCGAAAGCACACCAAAAAGTTCAAGTAGATAAATAGCGGGAAGGTAAACGGTGTTTCCGTGTGCTGCTCTGGTTTGCCAGAAGCGGCTTAGTCATGCTGGCCACATGACCCGGAAGCTGTACGCTGCCTCCCTTGGCCAATAAAGTGAGATGAGCGCAGCAACCCCAGAGTCGGTCACGACTGGACCTAATGGTCAGGGGTCCCTTTACCTCCTAGACCACATCTTTAGCCTCGCAAAGGCCACAGAAGTGCCAATCTGAGTCCTCTTGATTCCACAACTCTAATTTTGGCCCACAGGCAAAGAGAGGCTGCCCCACACAACTGAAGCCTTCTTTTCCATAATTTCAAGTATTTATTTTTTTAAAATGCTTCCCATCTCACAAAAAATCAGCAACAAGTTTACCCAAACTGGTTCCAACCAAGTTTCTCCTAACAGTTTAAGGAAGGGCCAGACAGCTGCTATGCCTCAATAGCCTAAATCTGAAAGATGCCTTTTGCCTGACAATGGCCTTGGAGCATGGAGGAAATTTCTAGAAAGGCCTTAATGGCTGAACTTTATTCTTGGAAGCTACGGACCACAGGCTAACATGTGTCCTTCTGGAGAAGCTGCAAGGTATCCTGGAGCTGGATAATGAAGGTGCTAGATGTGGGAGGAAATTCCACAATTTAAGGGCTGCCACAGAGAATGGCCTCTCCCAGGCCACCCCACTCACCCTAAACCTCTGGAGAACCGGCAAGGATCTTTAGTGGCTGGAATGGACCTGCTTAAATCACCCTGCTGTCATCCCAGTTAGATAATATTCTGCTAAAGGCAGATGTTAAGTCAACCCTTTTTTTCAGTTGAAGAAAGGTACGGCTTTGCCTTAGAGTCAGTCCCAAGGGGCAGATTATGGGCCAACTTCAAAGCCATTAAGGGAGCATAGAGTCTACCGTCAAAAGTTCTTAACACCCAGTGCAGTGCAGTGTTTAAAGCAGTGGTGTTGAAACTTTTTTCAAAGAGGGCCGGATTTGATGAAGTGAAATAAACTGCCACAGGGGCCGGATTATACTGACTGGCTGGCCAGATTAGTGTCAGCTTCGCCTTTGAGCCGGTGCCAACGACTGGGCTCAACTTCTTCAGCCCCGACTGGGCCAGGCGAGCTGGGAAGGCACTTCCAGAGAACTTCCACTGCGGGAAGCAGGTCTAAGTGCAATGGACTCACAACTTTGAGCTGTGAGCACCAAACTCAGTTCCAAAGTCCAAACGGAGCACAGCAGAGTATGAACTACACAAACGACAGCTCTGAAGCATAACTTATTTATTCTTTTACAGCTACTGCAAACTAAAATAAACTAGTAACTAAAGACTAATGACTACCGGAGGCTACTGGACTGCATGAGTGTTACAGTTGCTTAAGCAGTCATCTTATCTCTACACAGATAACACTCAGGCTCCCACAGACTCAGGCTGGAGCGGAAGAAGCGACGAGCAAATTCCACCCCCTCCTTTCTGAAAACATTGTCAGGAGAATTGGGATTAAATTTATAAATAAGAAAATGCACGATAAGGAAAGTGATGTAATATGATAATGACTGTGATTTGGTTTTTTGAAATATTGATATTGGAAACTGCTACAGATAATTACTACGAAGAGACTCGAGGAAGTCAAATACTATGTTTATGAAGATGGATGGTACTTAATTGTAATTAATTAAGTGGCAGTATGCTGTATTGTATGTTTTTATTTTTTTCCTTTTTTCTATCTTTTTTCTCTTTTCTCTTTTGTTTGTCACTGTTAATTCTTTTGTATTATGCTTATTTGCTGAAAACAATAAATATTATTTGGAAAAAAAGAAAACATTGTCAGGAGATTCTTGCAATGGGAGGGGTGAAATATCCACAATTAGGCCCCCGAAACGAACTTTGGACATGCCTGGTTTAGAGTGTAATACTAGGACCTGGGAAAGCGGGGTTCAATTCTGACTTGGCCTTAAGCTCACTGGGTGGTCTTGGGCAAGCTGCTGTCTCTCAGCCTAACCTTCCTCGCAGGGTTGTTGTGGGATTCACTGAGGAGCGAGGAAAACTTTGTGCTTGCTTTCCTTGAAGAAAAAAGGTGAGATAGGGACGCAGTAAATGAATAAACATAAATTTGTACTTCTCAGCTGGCTGGCTTAACGCAAGGCGGTGGTCAAGTAGCAAACCGCCTCTTCTGAAACTTGCCTGCTCATCCCCCAACACACACACTCCTCCTTAATTGACATTTCTCAAGCTTGGGTCCCCAGCTTTTGTTGGACTACAACTCCCATCATCCCTAGCTAGCAGGACCAGTGGTCAGGGATTATGGGAGTTATAGTTTAGCAGCTGGGGATCCAAGCTTGCGAAACACTGCCTTAATTCAAGAGATACACTTCCTATTGCTGTGTTGTTGTTTAGTCGTTTAGTCGTGTCCGACTCTTCGTGACCCCATGGACCAGAGCACGCCAGGCACTCCTGTCTTCCGCTGCCTCCTGCAGTTTGGTCAAACTCATGCTGGTAGCTTTGAGAACACTGTCCAACCATCTCATCCTCTGTCGTCCCCTTCTCCTTGTGCCTTCCATCTTTACCAACATCAGGGTCTTTTCCAGGGAGTCTTCTCTTCTCATGAGGTGGCCAAAGTATTGGAGCCTCAGCTTCAGGATCTGTCCTTCCAGTGAGCACTCAGGGCTGATTTCCTTCATTCTGATAGGTTTGACCTTCTTGCAGTCCATGGGACTCTCAAGAGTCTCCTCCAGCACCAGAATTCAAAAGCATCAATTCTTCGGCCATCAGCCTTCTTTATGGTCCAGCTCTCACTTCCATACATCACTACTGGGAAAACCATAGCTTTTACTATACGGACCTTTGTCAGCAAGGTAATGTCTCTACTTTTTAAGAGGCTTTCTAGGTTTGTCATTGCTTTTCTCCCAAGGAGCAGGCGTCTTTTAATTTTGTGGCTGCTGTCACCATCTGCAGTGATCATGGAGCCCAAGAAAGTAGCTGGACAGCTGGACAGAATTCTGAGGGCCAAATGGAAAGGGCTGGAGGGCCAGAGATTCCCCCCGCCTGCTTTTAGAGGACATTGCCAAGCAATTAACCACAATCGCTCGCTTGCAATGCCAGCGGGCCTCCAAGAAGTCCATCACGGCTCAATAAACGTGCTTTCCAAACTTGTGTTATTTGCCTGGCTCAGCTTGCAGGGCTCCCTATTAGAATACAACGTGCTCAAGCATGCAGCTAAATGCACTCCTAGTGAAAAGCTTTACCCACTTCACCAGGAAAACAGCCATAAATCTTCCAGATATTAATCAAAGCCATGGGCCTCGCTGCTACCCCCAGAGCTGTACCGGCTCCAAGTATAGACTCCGCTGGGCTGGCTGCATTAAACTGTCCAATCCATCATGCTCAGCTTCTCTACAGCTCAGCAATTCATCTTTCTGAAACACAGCAGAAGAGGATCCTTTCCAGGAAAGGACCTCTAAGAACCGAAGCAATCTGGCAATGGGTTGCAAGGAGGAAGACCTGCCAAGCATCCCAGCAAGCAGAAAAGTGGCCAGCTGATGTTAGCCCAAACTGAGTAAAGGGGATGAGGGTTTAATACAGTGGTTCTCAACCTGTGGGTCCCCAGATGTTATTGGACTACAACTCCCATCATCCCTGAGCTCTGGCCTTGCTAGCTAGGGGTGATGGGAGTTGTAGTTCAACAACATCTGGGGACCCACAGATTGAGAAAGGCTGGTTTAATAGCTACTCGCTTGTTCCATTGGTTTCATGACAATTACAGGTACAAACCAGTTGACTATAGACACAGACTTGGATTGGACAAATATATTGATATCCGGAAAGCATTAATACACAATGTGGTGGGTTATTGGTAACCATATTTAGATTAGGATAATAATGTCACTTATATCTATATAATAACCTATAGCATTTAAATTTGACTTTACTTAATGTGTTACATTGCCCTTTTGGCCTTTCTTCTTTTCTCTCTGTTTCCCTTTCTTCACATTCTCTTTTCTTTCTTTATAAATGAATACATAAATAAATGAATATTCAGAACAGGTTGCTGGAGAAGACCCCACAGAATCTGTATATGTAGTTGAACTTAAGAGAATCAAGCCAGGCGAGGATACAAACACTATCAAGAAAAGGGATCTGACTGCCCCAAAACTTTGCACAAAGGGTATTGAAAGTGTGATCACGTCTGAACGCCCTTGACAGCATCAAAAAGCACAAAAGCCATCCTGGAGGCCCATTCAAAAGGATGTCTGGAAGGGCCCCAACTACATAAGTACTAGAGGACTGGAGAGGAGTTTGGCCCCCATTCTTAAAGTGGCTAATTGACACCATGGAGCCGGGTTTAATGAATCTTGCGATATATATTTTCAAAGGGCAAAGCAGCTAAGATTTATAAGGGCCTGACACATTACTCCAGGCTGTTTAAGAGATTGCTCAGATACCTCAGGATAACTTTGCCAGATTTACTCCTGAGATTTATAACATTATTGACTCATCAGAGGACCAAGTCAGTCAGCTTCCAAGAAGCCTCTGTTTGCAGGGAAAGACGATGCTCAAAATCTTGGTGGCTAAAGGAGACGACATTCCAATGCAACAGACTAGCTTCTGCCTGCTTCATCCTCTCCACGCCAGCCCAGAATTGCACTCCTCAGCTATCCAGCAAGAAAAGGTCTTCTCCCCACCCAACCTCTTGCAATGACTGAAGAAACCTCTTTGACCGATCTCCAGCTAGTATTGTCTGCCGGAAAAGTAGCATTACAGCACCTGCCTGACTAGAATCCCTTCACTCAAAGTCATTGTTACCTGTGTAATATGCCTGGGCTACTTCTTTCATTTGCTTGCTAGTCCTTGAGGCCAGGATCTCGATCAGAGCCTGCTCATCCGTTCCAGCACTCTAGAAGCAAAAAGAAGAGGAAGAGGATTTGTTTAGCCTGGAAAAGAGGAGACTGAGAGGAGATCGTGTGGCCATCTTTAAATATCTCAAGGGCTTTCAGATGGAGCAAGCTTGTTATCTCCTGCTCCTTGAGGGTAGGAACTGAACCAACGGCTTCAAGCTACAAGAAAGAAGATTCCAACTCAACATTCGGAAAGACTTTCTGACAGTAAGAGCTGTCCATCAATGGAATTGTCTCCCTCGGGAGATGGTGGACTCTCCTTCCTTGAAGGTTTTTAAGCAGAGGTTGGAATGCCATCTGTCATGGATGCTTTAGCTGAGATTCCTGCATTCCGGGGGGCTGGACTAGATCATAGAATCATAGAGTTGGAAGAGACCACAAGGGCCATCGAGTCCAACCCCCTGCCAAGCAGGAAACACCATCAGAGCACTCCTGACATATGGTTGTCAAGCCTCTGCTTAAAGACCTCCAAAGAAGGAGACTCCACCACACTCCTTGGCAGCAAATTCCACTGTCGAACAGCTCTCACTGTCAGGAAGTTCTTCCTAATGTTTAGGTGGAATCTAACTCTTGGGGTCCCTTCCAACTAAGATGCTATGATTTAGGCACTTTCAACTGTAGGTTTCCATTGTAGGGCCTCCTTGGGGATCTAGCATTTAGCAAGCTTCTGAAGAGCCAAAAGACAAAATGTCAACAGAGGTGATAACATCCTGAAGATTCATGGCAGCAGAAGAGAGATGGACTGAAGACAATTCAGCCAAGAACTCCTGAGCTCCTAAGTGACACCAACACAAGGGCTTTAAGTGAGCGCTTAACTTTTTCACCGAAGCCACAGGGGGCTTATCATTCCCTTGACTGCACCTATCGGGATTAGTTAACACCGCTGGCGAACAGTCAGTGGTGTGAGCTAACAGTTTAAATGGGTGCCGAAAGCATCGACCAATGAATTGATCGATCCATTAACTGCTGGTCCAAAGTATGGATTTTGGAACTGAGCTGCCCTCTGAATGGATTGATGGCATTGAGAAAGATATTTACAGCACATAGCGTCCCAGTTCATTGGCACAAATGTGATGGTTTTTGTTGGGACAGAATGTCATGCCTGAATCAGAACATCTGTGTGTCCTCTGGGGCCAAAATCCAGAGAAGAAGCATGCATACACCAGAGGCAACTGTATGGAGAGGTGGAGCTGTGCTTGCTCTTCCTCTGCTGAAGAGGCTAGCTGCTGCTCAGTTTTATGGAGCGGCTTGTCTCCTCCGTCAAGTGACAACTGCTGCAAGGGAAATGGCAGGCAGAGGTCTAGCTTTGAAAGTGGCTGCAACCTCCACTTGCCTTTTTCTGAATCCCAAACCACATGCGAAGACAACTTCATTTAAAATGAGACATTCTCGCAATGCGGCATGGCCATCTTTTAATTTCCTCAAAACAGCAGCGGAAGCAAAAATATATGGCAAGCGAAATTTCCCAAACGAGTAAATAACAGAAGGCGCAGCGCTGTCGTTGTACACTTACTTTCATGGATTTCTTCAGTTGTTTAGCATCAAACACTGCCGGAGGCGTTACAAGAGCCACCATTATACGCTCCAAATTGCCAGAGAGATCCCCCTTCAAAGCCTCTTTCATATCCTTTTCAAAAAGAGAAAGAAACAGAGCTGTCAATGTTTCTCGCTGTCAAAAATCCTATCCAGACTCCAAGGACGGTCTGCCCTTTACAACAGAGATAAACCGTCCACTGAATCTCTCTTTTAATTGTAGTTTCATTCTCAGTGAGGACAAAACCCCATGCCTGGGCAAGGCCACTTCACACAGCAAATTAGGCAGCCGAAATTTGTTTTAATTCTGGTTTTAAATCTGGGCTGCACATGGTTTCATTCCATCACTGTTGCAAGCATGGCTTGTTTGTTTTGATGTCTTTCATCACTGATGCTAACATTTACATGCTGCGTTTTTAAGAATATGCTTTGTTTGCAAGGTGCTCAGCAAATATTTACTGATGGGTGGCTATGTCAATTTAAAATAATGAGAGCAGAAAGAAAATAAACACACATGGGAGAGTGCAGTGCGCAAGGAATGACTGCTCCTCCATCCAAAAGATCCTTGCAGCTGGAAAACTAGGAGAAGGTTGTCTAAATGGAAGAAAGAGAGAGAGGGAGGGAGGGAGGGGAGAGAGAGAGAGAGAGGGAAGGGGAGGGAGGGAGGGAGGGAGGGGAATCCATCATGTGTCACCTACAGCCTGAAGTGATCCAGCCATGCAAATTGATAATTAGATCTCTGCCTCATCCTGGACTGAAGAGACCTGACCTCCTTGTCAGGAGCTCAGCCTACTCTCGAGTAGGACCTTGGCAGAGACACATGCCCGATTGGCATGTTCTCTCCCTCCTGGTTGATCATTCGGGAGCTTCATTAGCTTTCTTCAGCCTGAACATCACAGCGACCAATGCCAACCGACACAGGCACACTTAGGGATCCACAGAGTCTTCACAGTTTGTGCAACAGACCTCAGCAACTCAGCATTTTGGCTAATCTACTTTATTTACATATGAACACACACGGAGCACTGCAACACGGCTCCCTCTCTCTAGCATCAGACAGCAAAGGGAAAAAGACAAAGGACAATAGTCCTACTTCACGGAACACAGTAACACAAACATCCTGTCTTCGTCACTTCCCACCTTGTGGAATCAAAACATACACCGTCATGTGACAGACAACAATCCCATGACAGCAATCATGGAGCAGGAATTCTAACACGCCTAACCTCCCAGGGATCCTCCCTAATCCACCCTGACTGCTGATAGCATATGGCAGGCTTCCTCAACCTCGGCCCTCCAGATGTTTTTGGCCTACAACTCCCATGATCCCTGGCTAGCAGGACCAGTGGTCAGGGATGATGGGAACTGTAGTCTCAAAACATCTGAAGGGCCGAGGCTGAGGAAGCCTGGCATATGGCTTCATAGTTCCCCACCCATGTGTCCTGCTGGGCACAACACTTCAGCCCTACTTTCAACTGCCCCCTATTGCCACCTCCTTCACCACCCTGTTTCTGTCCAGTCCTTAAGGAATTCAGGATGCTATAAACAGGCTGGATCTCAAGGTAGCTTTGCAAGAACAACCAACGTTAGTCTGAGATGACACCATCTGCAGCAAGCTTCATGGCTGAGTGGGGCGTCTTGAAGCCCAGTCTCCTGCTTCTTACATTTGATAAGAACATAAGAAGAGGTGTGCTGGATCAGGCCAGGCTATCTAGCCCAGCATCCTGCCTTACAGTGGCCAACCAGATGCCTATACCATATGTCTGAAAGCAGGATTCCTGTATAATGGCCTTCTCCCCTCCTGTGGTTCCCAGAATCATTACTGCATCCGACTTCTTGGCTGGACGCCATTGGTTTCCCTCCCCTCCTTGAATTCATCCAATCCCCCTTTTTAAGCCATCCAAGTGGGTGGCCATAACTGTCTCTTGTGGCAGTGAGTTCCACAGTTTCCTGGGAACGTTTATATAATTTAGCAGAGTTTAAACGATCCCCTGTTTAAGTTTATGCAGCGACAAGCGGGTTGCTAACTCATTTGAGTCCTACCAATAATTATACCTTCCTCGTTGATAATCCCTTTCTGTCCCTCTTAAAGAAAACACACATGAATCTGCATCATATTAATATAAAATTCTTTACTATCGGATTCATTCAGGTTTACAGAGTTGTTCCTGAAGGCAGGCTTAGGTTACATAACAGATAGACTATATACTAGATCAGGGGTCAGCAAACTTTTTCAGCAGGGGGCTGGTCCACTGTCCCTCAGACCATGTGGTGGGCCGGACTATATTTTTGAAAAAAAATAATGAACAAATTTCTATGCCCCACAAATAACCCAGAGATGCATTTTAAATAAAAGGACACATTCTACTCATGTAAAAACACGCTGATTCCCAGACCGTCCATAGGCCAGATTGAGAAGGCGATTGAGCCGGATCTGGCCCCCGAGCCTTAGTTTACCTACCCATGTACTAGACAGTATTGAGTAATGAGAAGACTGCATCTGAGCAGTTACCAGTTAACACTCCTTGCAGCAACCGACCTGTCTGTCCTGAATCTTCCAACATTCAGCTTGCACAGAATCTGTAGTGTTATGGGAAAGCATGATAAACTTTTCCCTATCGGCTTTCTTCTATAATTCTATACAAAACCTACAAAATCAGGACTTGAGGACTTCTTGGATCATTCTTTTTCTAGTTCCTTCCCTTTGACCTTACTGCCTTGGGTGACCCTGCTGGGAGTAAGAGATTCCCGACAGCTTCGCTCACAAGGGTCATAGGAACGTGCAAGCCCACTCACCACCACAAGGTGGTGATCCAGCAAGTGAGCAGTCGCATTTAATGGTGTCATCACAAGAGAACACCCTCCCCCCCTTATTCCTGATGGGATTCTTTTGCAGCCTAGAGATCATCTCCGAATCATACCTTTCCCGCAGCTGCCCTGTACTCCTTCGCAATCAGCTGCCGCTGAGCATTCGATCTTCCCGTGAGGATGTCGATCAGGGTTTTTTCATCAGTGCCTAAAATGCAAAACAGAACCGATTAAAAAAAAAAAGTCTAAAAAGTGGTTCAACTCCCAGGCTAAAAAAAATCAGAATAATCACATTCAAATGATGGGTTTAAACCCACTGCAATCTGCTACTCCCTACAACATATTTTACTGATTTGTTATTACATTTATAGCCTACCCTAAATGAAGTTGCATTTTAATGTTTTAATGTTGTATTTTAATCTTGTTTTTTAAGCTGTATTTCAATCAATTGTTTTATATTTGGTGTTAGCCATCCTGAGTGGGGAGGGCGGGGTATAATTAAATTATTATTATTGTTGTTGTTGTTTAGTCATTTAGTCGTGTCCGACTCTTCATGACCCCATGGACCAGAGCACAACAGACACTTCTGTCTTCCACTGCCTCCCGCAGTTTGGTCAAACTCATGCTGGTAGCTTCAAGAACACTGTCCAACCATCTCGTCCCCTTCTCCTTGTGCCCTTCATCTTTCCCAATATCAGGGAGTCTTCTCTTCTCATGAGGTGGCCAAAGTATTGGAGCCTCAGCTTCCGGATCTGTCCTTCCAGTGAGCACTCAGGGCTGATTTCCTTCAGAATGGAGAGGTTTGACCTTCTTGCAGTCCATGGGACTCTCAAGAGTCTCCTCCAGCACCATAATTCAAAAGCATCAATTCTTCGGCCATCAGCCTTCTTTATGGTCCAGCTCTCACTTCCATACATCACTACTGGGAAAACCATAGCTTTTACTATACGGAACTTTGTTGGCAAGGGGATGTCTCTACTTTTTAAGATGCTGTCTAGGTTTGTTAATAATAATAATAATAATAATAATAATAATAATAATAATAATTACCTTTTCTCCATGGAGCTCAAAGTAGCACACATACTGTAGCTCTCCTTCCTCTTTCATTTTAGCCTCACAACAACCCAGTAAGGTAGGTTAGGCCAAGAGACTATGCCTGGCTCAGGGTCACCCAGCGAGCTTCAGGGCTGAGTGAGGATCTTGTCTCCCAGGTCCTAGTCCAACACTCTAACCACTACACCTCGCTTCCCTGTTCGTGCCAGGAGTGTTGTAGAAATTGGCCTACTGCACACAGGTGGAGTTTGCCCTTCTTTCTTCCATCCATTTGCTCTGGCCCCGCTCAGAAGCCATGTGGCCCTTGAAGGATTACCTAGGAGGGAATGTGGCTCTCGGGCTCACAAAGGCTCCGCGTTCCTGCTTTATGCCCAAGAAAAAGGAAAACCCTGGTCCTAATCTTGTGCACTACTCAGGACTGGCTGCTGCCAGGCTGGGTGTCAGGAGCAGGTCAGCAAAAACTTAAAAAGTGCCAGTGAAGTTAACTCTTATCCAAAGGAACAAAACAGCTGGAGTGAGGCTTGAGGGAGATTTATAGAAATGGGGTGGCAGGATGAGAAGGAGCTGGAAGGCCAGAGTGGGGACCCTCAGGAAGAAGAAGAGCTTCTGGATCATTTAACTCCTGTCAGGGAGCATTGTGAACAGACTGAGAAATGTTTGAAAGCTCAGGAACGTTTAGAGGAGTGCAATGCTCAAATGTCATCTAAGTCCCCATACGGAGGACAAGTGTACAGAGAACTCTTTGACTTCTTGCATGCAAGAGACCATTGTGTGGCTCATAAACTCTTCAGCAAATTGAAATAAATATAATATAATATTTAATTATATAAGCCTGTGTCCTCCTCATGCATAGCCGCTGAAAACCTGAGTCTGTTCAGTTTGAGTAAACCTGCAGCTCTGCACCCGTGATATGAAAGTGAATGCAACTAGCTCTCTGGGAATTCTGAGAGAATTTAAGAATTGCCAGCAGGAAACATCTATGTTATGTAGGAGATTTGCAGCTGCTTGACGAAGTGTTTCTGTAGACTTCAGATATTAAAGATATTTCCTGTCAAATGTGAAGGGGGGAAAGAAACAAAACAGCTCAGGAGGCCAGCCTGCTGAGCACAGCAACTCTTCCAAGTAGGTCTTGCCGCAATGAGTCAGTTGTGAGGACTGAAGGTTCCCACTGTCCCACAGTTGCCTAAGTCTCCTCCTCCCTCAGGACCTTCCGGAGCAATCTGAGACTCTGTTGCTTTGTCTTCCTTTGCTCCACTCTCTTCATCCCTCTTCTGGTTCTTGGAAACCAGTGGGGACGGGAGCTGGTTGTAGCAGGAGGGGAGACACCCATGCCACTTCACCAGCCAGACTCATCTCTGCGTCTTGGCTCCCCTCCTCTCCAGCCTCCACTTCTACCTCTGAGTCTAGACTGCTCTCTGCCACAGCCTCTTCCTGCTCACTAAACCCTGTTACTGCTCCAGCTTCTGACATCTCCTCCTCCCAGTCTTCTCCCTCTTCCCCCATCTGACCACTCATCATCCCCTGGCTCTGAGGCATCTTCTCTTGGGGGTTCCCTGGCTGTTTCCTCCCACCATCCCTCTGCATCCAGCCATGACAGCTGCCACAAGCCCCTCAATGGCACAGTATGGCAACCCCTGCAGAAATGTGCATTGGAAGAGCACCCACCAGTCCTTTTGTGATACTCTATAGGCTGGACGACTTTAAAAGATAAATCAACGAATTCACAGAGGAGAGTTCCGTCGATAGCTATTAGCTATCAGAAGCAGATCACAAAATAATGAATTTGGGTTTTCTGGAAGGGATAAGACCAGGACATGAGATTTAATTAATTTATGACTAATTATTGGATGCAGAAATGCCAACTGGAGGGAGGGGGGAACTGAAGCTATCACCGAGTGGGAAATTAAGTGCAGAGCTTTAATTAAACGTGTTGTGTTAACTTATTGGATCAATGGCACAGAAGGGAAAAAGGGGAAACCGTGGGAAAATGAATTGTTTAGATAACTTTGTTCTCATTCTTGTACAAGCAACTCTGATTAGGCTAGAATGAATGGAATTAAATTCAAGAACTGCAGGTCATCATTTCTGTGGACCACAGGAGAGTTTTAATTGCTAAGCTGGCATGGAATAATTAGCTGTTCGTTTGCAACTGAGTCAAACTCACTGAAATCAATAGCCTCAATTTTCATGTTCACCAATTTCAATGTGGGCGTGCTCTGAATATGACTAAAACTGGGAAGGGCCATAGTTCAGTGGTAGAGCATCTGATCTGCATGTACAAAGTCCTGGGTTCAATCTCCAGGTAGGGCTGGTGGACCACCTTGTCTAAAATCCCGAAGAGCTGCTGCTGTCCAGTGTAAGCAACACTGAATCTGATGCCCCAATGGTCAGACTCAGTATAAGGCAACTTTCTTTGACTCACAGCTGTCCATGGAGGCACAGGTCAATTCTGTGTCCAGGGCAGCTGTCTAGTTATCTCCTGCTTGGACTACTGCAATGCGCTCTACATGGGGCTACCTTTGAAGGTGACCCAGAAACTACAACTAATCCAGAATGCGGCAGCTAGACTGGTGACTGGAAGCGGCCGCCGAGACCACATAACACCAGTCCTGAAAGACCTACATTAGCTCCCAGTATGTTTCCAAGCACAATTCAAAGTGTTGGTGCTGACCTTTAAAGCCCTAAACAGCCTTGGCCCTGTATACCTGAAGGAATGTCTCCACCCCCATCGTTCAGCCTGGATACTGGGGTCCAGCTTCGAGGGCCTTCTGGTGGTTCCCTCACTGCGAGATGTGAGGATACAAGGAACCAGGCAGAGGGCCTTCTCAGTAGTGGCACCTGGCCTGTGGAACGCCCTCCCATCAAGGAAATAAACAACTACCTGACTTTTAGAAAACATCTAAAGGCAGCCCTGTTTAGGGAAGTTTTTAATGTTTGATGTTTTATCGTATTTTAAATATTTTGTTGGAAGCAGCCCAGAGTGGCTGGGGAAACCCAGCCATATGGGTGGAGAATAAATAAATAAATAAATAAATAAATAAATAACTGAAGTTTGCGATAATTTGCGTTTTAGTGTCATTTTGTTTCACAGGCTATGCAAACAAATTGTCAGCTGCTATGACTAATGTTTACGTACCTGATACATATGTGTGTGTGTTTTAAAAATTAATAGCGCTGAAAGGGTTTTTGAAAGGTCATATAGCAAAAGTGAGGGGCAGGTGGGGCTCATCAACTTGGGAATGTATCCCATGTAGGAGAAGGAAACCTCTGACACTAAATCTCTGCTGCCTTGTGGGATATCTTTGAGAGAACAAAAATGTGAAAGAGTAAACCTGCAGAAATCCATAAGACGGTTGGATGGCACCTTGCCAGCGTGGTGTATTGGTTAAGAGCGGTGGACTCGTAATCTGGTGAACTGGGTTCACTTCCCCACTCCTCCACTTGCAGCTGCTGGGTGACCTTTGGCTAGTCACACTTCTCTGAAGTCTCTCAGCCCCACTCACCTCACAGAGTGTTTGTTGTGGGGGAGGAAGGGAAAGGAGATTGTTAGCTGCTTTGAGACTCCTTAGGGTAGTGATAAAGCGGGATATCAAATCCAACCTCTTCCTTCTGGAAACTCCTGCAGTCAAGCTGGTGCCAAATAATTTGCTCTGTGTTCCTTCCATCAAGAGGGGGCGGGTCTTGTTGTCTGGGCAGCCCAGGCCCTCCATCCACACTGCCTAAGCTTGCATCCCAGAGAGGTTGCTTTGCTGCTGCTAATGCAATGGGTTGACTTCCCCCCTGGAGGAACACTCCATTGCCTCTTGAGACAGAGGGAGGCCAATGACTGTTAACAGATTTCCCAACAGATACAGAAAGTTTTTACTCCTGCTCGGGGGGGGGGGGGCAATTTGCATCAGGCTCTTCACATGAGTGGGTGGCGCTGTGGTCTAAGCCACAGAGCCTAGGGCTTGCTGATCAGAAGGTTGGTGGTTCGAATCCCTGCGATGGGGTGATCTCCCATTGCTCGGTCCCTGCTCCTGCCAACCTAGCAGTTCGAAAGCATGTCAAAGTGCAAGTAGATAAATAGGTACCACTCTGGTGGTAAGGTAAACGGTGTTTCTGTGCGCTGCTCTGGTTCGCCAGAAGCAGCTTAGTAATGCTGGCCACACGACCCGTAAACTGTACGCCGGCTCCCTCGACCTGTAAAGCGAGATGAGTGCCGCAACCCCAGAGTCGGCCACGACGGGACTTAACAGTCAGGGGTCCCTTTACCTTTACCTGCTTCACATGAGCTATGTGGATGGACTCTACTGGAGACAGAAGGGTCAACTAGGGAAGCCCTCAGGCTGATCCGAAAGTTAATCTGGGATTATCAGTGGTTGCTTTGCACAGTATCCTGCGGGTGACTGCAGGCATCAAAACCACAAAATCTGGTGCAGCGCTAAGACAACATGAAGCAGGCTGAGCCAGATGCAGAAGGTGGTGTTTATACAGAAATCCTAGGGTGAGGCAACATATGACCAGGTCTTCTTCCTGCCTGCCTGAAACAGAGAAGGACGCAGAGGACCGAGACCACTTACCTATTCCCCGAATTGCTTTCCGAATTGCTTCAGCATCTCTTGATGCATTAAAGCCAGGAGCATCCCGAATCGTTCCCCTAGTGCCAACCTAAAATAGGGAGAGCAGGGGGAAAGGAAGTGTCTATTATTATTATTATTATTATTATTATTATTATTATTATTATTCCAAAAATGGAAAACGAGCAAGGTCCCAGCTAAAGAAGAATGGCAACTTAAACTGATGGAATATGCGCAGCTTGTGGATCTAACATATAGAATAAGAGAACAAGAAGAACATACATTTAAAGAAGATTGGAAAATGTTTATCGAATATATGGGGGGAAATTGTGTACACTTGAAAACGTTGGCAGCATTAAGATAAATTCAACAGTGTAAATAAGTTTTGATGAATATAATAAAGGAGAACCATGGGGCAGGGTCCAGGATGCTCAGATTACTGCCACCAGACCTCCCCTTTCATGATGTAACAGTGATGAAGTTTGGTGGGTGTAACATGGGGGTTAGCAGCTAATAAAAGTTGGGGTCTTCTTTTGTTCAGGGCTTCCATCTTGTTCCACCTTGTGGCAGGTGGGAGTCCTGTCACGACAGTCTTCAATAAAGACCAAGCCTACTGGCTGCTGTTTTACTCTGGTATTCCTGGCTGGTGTCCTTGTTTTTTTGTCCAAGGGAGCCCTCAGATTTCTCCGTTAACATTATCAAGACATTAGCTCCTCTAAACAGAGCTATAAAAGTACCTTAATATACAAGTTAAGACATTAAACAATAAAATTTATAAGCTAAAATTATCACATGGCCACTGATATATTAAAAAATAAGGTTAATTAGTACAATGTGCAATTATATTCGGAGTTTGGTGATAAAGATAGAATATAGATTGATGTAGATAGGGTCAAATAAATTCATCTCCTTTACAGCTACCTTGGCTATATAATTTGCTCTAATTTTCCTAGTGGCATTTGCAAAGAGTGCTACATGCTAGGTCACATACTTATATGTGACTGTGAGGAGATATAAAATCATGTCAGAGGGGTTCTGGCCAGGGGACCTTGTCATTATAGGTGCTAAAAATCCTTCTCTTGCTTCATTATATAAGGGGCAGCACAAGATATAATGCATAAGGTCCTCTACTTCAGGACATCCTCTAATGCAGACACGTTTGTTTGTTGGTATGCCTCTGTGTCTCCCATCTCTATAAGCAGAGTTTACTGTATTTAACCGTGACTGTGTAAAAGCCTTCCGAAGTTGCACAAAAGTCAATTCATTAAAATAAGATGTATGTTCATAAGCCTCTCTAAGTTTAAAATAGACAGTATTTTCCACTCTATAAGACGCACCAGACCACAAGACGCACCTAGTTTTTGGAGGAGGAAAACAAGAAAAAAAATATTCTGTATCTCAGAAGCCAGAACAGCAAGAGGGATCGCTGCGCAGTGAAAGCAGCAATCCCTCTTGCTGTTCTGGCTTCTGGGATAGCTGTGCAGCCTGCACTCACTCCATAAGACGCACACACATTTCCCCTTACTTTTTAGGAGGGAAAAAGTGAGTCTTATAGAGCAAAAAATACGGTAATGGGGCAGCAAACAAATCAATTTCCTGGCCTTTTGCTTATAAGATCTGATCTAACCAGAGGAGGCCAGAGGAAATTCACTTGGGTGTGGATAAGGGGAAAACACACACACACACACACACACACCACAGGAACTTATGAGCTCAGCCATTCAGGAATGTTGTCTTAGTTCATCCACTGGAAATGAAGAAATAAAAGCGAAGCAGTTTTCCTGATGCCAAAATCCTGCCTGCGTGGGGCTCTGAACATGCTCAAATTCAGCCACAGTCAAGAACAATGAAAGGCACATGCAGCTTGCACATTCCTGAGATTGCTGGTGCAGCAGTGCGCGCTGTGCGTGCTAGGCTGAGAGGAAGAGCTGGAAATGTGCAAAGGGAAAGCCAATCCTTCACATCATGGAGACAAAGTGCGGTTGAAGCCAGGTAGACAGTGAGCCAGGGAAGTCTTGCATGTGGGCATTACTCTGCTTTGTACACATTTGCTGGCTCCAGGATGTTTGCTGAAGTGTAGACATGAGCTGCTGTCTCCATCTTCTGCTTCCTTCCTGTTTCTGTAACAGACTAAACTGCCTGTGGCTCTTCAGTTCCCGCACAGCAGCCTTATCCTACTTGGCGCCTGCTAGCAGGGGCTGATGGGAGTTGTAGTCCAAAGCTGAGGGAACACACCTGGTTGAGGGACCCTGCTGTGATAACCTTGACAGAACCACAGCCTCACTGTATCTAAAGTGCATGGATGTCGTAGCCACATCCCAAATGTATTTGGAAATCCTTCCAGAAAAACTGGCCAGGCCAGTTTTTCAGGTCACGTTCCAGCCCTATCACCTCAGCAGGGCCCACATACTTGACAACCCCCCCCCCCCATTTTAATTTTCCACAGTGCCCCAGAGTGTTGCCACGTTGGTCATTCTGGAACATTCTGGGAAATTAAAATGGCAGCTCATAGTTGCAGGATGTTGCTCTCGGGTAAAGACACCTAGAGAGGGCACATCAATGTTACCAGAGAGTGCCTCTCCTCAAACCTAGAGACAGTTCCTGAACCTGATTTTTCTGTCACCCTGGGAGCCACTTCTCAAATTTCTTCCATGGCGATATTTTGCCCAGAGAGAGAACTCGGATGTGGGAAACATTTGCTACAAAGCCAAGGCTCTCGCTAGCATTGAGGAAGAAGGCCCATCTTTCATAGCTTATTCTCTTCTCCCTAAAAGAAAAGTGACAGCTTTGGAGCTACAAGATTAAATGTGGGGTTCCCCACCCCCCACCTCTGGGATGAGGAGTGACTCTTTGCAAGTTAACGTAGGACTCCTGCTAACGAGAGGAAAATGGAATAAATTTCCAGAAAAATGAACGAATGAGTGAGCAAATGAATGAATAGTAGTGCAATCATCACATTAGAAAAACCGTAACAGTTTAACCACATGAGTCTGAATCCATCTTTCAGTTAATTACCCTTGACTGAGAGGTTTGTTACAAATTCGACAAAGAAAGGAAGTAGAGCAAAAATTTTCATAATCGGCAAGATGATAGTCTGAGGTTGGAGGAATACAGACCTTAGAAAGGACTACAGCTCAGTGATAGAACACATGCTTTTTAGGCAGGAGGTATTAACTGAGTCATGTTCATTAATTTCAATGGGTCTAACTCTGAGTAAAAGTTAGTTGAATACCACACCTGTCTGAAAATACACCCTATCTAGAACTAGAGAGGTGCTGCCACTCAGTGTGAACATTACTGAGATAGAAAGACTAATGGATTTGACTTTGGTGCAAGGCAGCTCCCAATGTTTCAGAATTTGCTTTTAGATGATGCCCTTCTCAGAAGAGGCTGGCTGGCTGGCTGGCTGGCTGGCTGGGATACTACCAGACCTTAAGCAAAGCTGTGATCTCCATACTAAACAAATAATTTCATTATCCGGCAATAGTTTTTCAAAATGGCACATGAGCAAAACAGGCAGAAGTGTGCCATGCAAAGGACTCAGACTTTCTGTTTTCTCTCTCTAAAGTTCAGTCTCCAAGCAAACAGAGATGATCCCAAATGCACAAGAGTAAGGTATGTGGACGACATGATTTTACTCACCCAAACAGAAGCCATTATGATCTTCTCTCAGAATGACTCTGGAAGAATAACCAGATGTTAACAGAATGCAACACTGGGCATGTTATTATAAAATGCACTAACACAAGTAAAGATGCATGTTCTTGTAAAAACTCATCTTTTCCACTGGGCTTTCTCTGACTCCTATGATCAGACCTGGATTAATGTGTATGAAACTCCTGAATCTCTTTTATTTGCTCTTACCTGTTTTTATACAGTTGGGTATTTTTAGGGTCTATTTTTAACTTAAAGAACATTGTTTTTATATTGCACATAGTGAGCACTACTTAAGAGATTTTTTGAAATATTAAAGGGCTTAAAAATGCTATAAAATAAAATGAAGACAATTAGCAGTCCGTTCTTTCCAATACATTCCTGCGGTTGCTGCTGAGGGTATCCAAACCCCGTTCTGCACCTTTTAAGATTCACAATAACTCTACATCTATAAATCTATAGTGAGGCCTGCACACACACTGTGAAACTGGCAACAAAAACCAGCTCCCTCTGACTGTTGCGGTCAGTTAGCTATGTCTTCCTGCACTCCGTTCCACCACAACTGTTTTAGGCACCATTTTGCCTGAATGAAGCAAAACATTGTTTGTTTCCAAACCATAGTATCAGGTCCTGATTTGAGAAGAGAACTACAGTTTGTACAAGCCACAGTTTGCTACATTTGGACACAACATCAACAACCCTCCCAACTGCTGCTTCATGTTTGCAAAGTGTCCATTCCCATTCATTCCCGCCCCCACCCCCCCAAATAAACAGGCTTCTGAAAAACTCTCCATTCTGGCCTGAGTCACAGGCGACAGGGAATGAATAGCAGAGGGAATACACTGTATATCTAACATCCTCCCACCCATGGTTTATTTTATCTTTTTACCCAGAGAACTTTGGAAACTGTCCAAGCTCAAATACGCAACACAGGAAAAGGCGTATTGACTCAGATCCTTAAACAGAGATGTTCGTTTGCCACAAGTACACAGGGCTTAAAGCATAAAGTTAGCTCAGTGTTTTGCTTGGGAGAAATTTGCCCCACCCAACCTGAAGTTATGGAAACAAGGGTTGCAGAGGAGTAAAAGCAGAACCTTCCTCTGCTTCTCAAATTCAGGCTTAGTGAAGAAAGGACACACCAGGGGCAACGAGGGAAAAGCCATCTCTTCAAATGTGGTTCTTCCCCAGTATCATATAAAGCACAGGTGGGGTTCTGGGTTTAGATAACCAATTGGGTATGCATGCAAGGCATGCACCTCTCCAAGCAGGGCTCACTTCAGCACCTGATAAAATATGCTGCTTTGAGGCAAACTCTAGGCAGTTCCAGATTACTGTTATTTTTTTAAAGTGATTCTGTCACATGCCAACAAATTAAGGTTGCACACAATCAAAGGCACTGCTGATCAACAAATCTGCTTTTAAAAAAAAATTGAAAAGGAAAGTAGCAATGCAATTTACTAGAAAATACGGGATAGCCATTGCTTCATACAGTGCTGTCTAACCTTCCCACAAACAGATCAGAATTAAAGGAGTCTAACCAGCCCAGACACCATGTGCAAACGACTCAGGAAGAGTGAAAATCAAGAGAATCATAGAATTGTAAATCTGGAAGGGACCCTGAGGATCAGCTAGTCCAACCCCCTGCAACGCAGGAATTTGCAACTGTCCCATATGGGGATTGAACCTGCAACCTTGGCGTTGTCAGCACCACGCTCTAACCGATTGAGCCAGCCACTGCTTAGCATACAGGTCATTTGGAAGCAACCTGTGGAGGTAAGCAGGGCAATGAGGGTTCAGCAGCCCTTATCAATTCACTTCTTTTCTTCCTGCACTGAAGTATAGCCTGTGTAGATGACTCAAGCTGGCTTCAGACTGTCATGGGGTTATTAAGAGTTTATCAGCCTCCACTATCTCTCGGGGCTCATACAGATTGTTGGTTTTTCAAGAGACCAAGGTGTAAGGCACAAAGGCTCAAGTCCTGCACAGTCATATAGCAGGTTTCCCAGGGAGTTTTACCAGGTGTTGATCAACACAGTCTCTGGACAAACTTAAGAGCATATTAGCAGGGAAAGTTAGGATTACTCCGCCCATACAGAATTCCATCTGTTCCAACACACACTCTCCAAAAGCGGCTAGTTGAAAGAAGGCGTGGTTAAAACTGCCACCATCACACTTCTAACCACGGCATCATATTATATACCAAGATATCCTGCCAAGGTTTCATTAACGTAGGGTTGCCATACTTCAAAAAGTGAAAACCGGGACACAAACATTGTAAAGCCTTTTTTGGCAAAGTTGTTGAGGTTTTTTTCCTTCTGCAAAATCTCCAAAAAGGTAGTTATGAGCTATTTTAAAGGAAATTCGCCAAAATATGCACTTCCAACATACATTGCCATATGTCCAGATTTCCCCAGACATTTCAGTGATTTCCACCCAGACACTGTTTTCAACAGCCAAATCCTAGCTATGTCCAGGAAATTCTGGACATGTGGAAGCTCCAATTAATGTCCATTATGGATAACAGCCACAGATAGACTGATGCTCCATGAACTTCTCTAATCCTTAAACCAAATCAACTGTCCAGATTTTTTTACATGGTATAGTCCTCTCAGGACCACCCTGTTCCAAACTGCAGGTGTGTGCAAGTGTGTGTACAGTCATACCTTGGGTTGAAGTAGCTTTGGGTTAAGCATTTTCGGGTTGCGCTTGTGCATGTGCAGATGCTCAAAATGACATCACATGCATGCGCAGAAGCAGTGAATTGCAACCTGCACATGCACAGACGCACGGGCGTGGGTTGTATTCGCTTCAAGATGTGAACGGGGCTCCGGAATGGATCCCGTTCGCATCCATAGGTACCACTGTATTATATATTATGAAGCTCTACCACATTCCCTGCACACAGAAACCTTCTCCCACAAATGCTTGCTTTCCATGAACAGAGAGGCCTTTGATCTGAGCCAGATCACAAGAATGCAGTTCCACTCAGCTTTACCTTGGAACTGTTACAGTCACAACTGGAGTGCTGCTAACATGTGAAAGAGCTTCATTCACCCATGATTCCATCCCTATGAGTCATCATGCCCTTTCCCTGCACATTAGCAACACACAATAGGAAATATATCCTGCACCCAGTGGCGTAGCGTGGGGGGTGCAGGGGGGCCGGCCGCACCGGGTGCAACTTCTGGGGGTTAGGGTGCGCAAATCCACGGGTTAGGGGGCACAAATCCACGGGTTAGGGGGTGCAAATTACTTGCCTTGCCCTGGGTGCTGACAACCCACGCTATGCCACTGCCTGCACCTCAGAGAGTTTCAAGAAAGCTCTAACAAAAATGGGCGTGGGGAGGGAGAGGAATCCCAAACCCATATTGGGCAATATCTATATTAGGACTGAGGCTGTTGTATCAAACCAGGCCAGAGATGGAAACCCATCGGAAGTCCTAAACCAGGCTTGTCGGAATGGGGGTGGGAGTTTCTCCCGCTGCACCCCCCGAAGATTCTCCAGGCAACAGGAGTGTGAACTTGGCCCCGCGACCGTGGATGCCTGGAGTCGTGAGTGCCATGGCCCTGGCACGGAATTTTGTGGGTGCTCAGCTTGGGCATCCAGGGCCCCGGGGAACTGACACCTATGTTCCCCATCGAACGTTGCCTGGCATAGGTGCCGGCTCCCTGGGCCCCTGGGTGCCCAAGCACCCACAAAATTCAGGAGCTGGCACTCCTGGTGGGGCAAAACTGCTGCCCCAAGCGCGCAACGCGCACCGTTTCCAATAATCCCAGGAAGAAGCCGCGACGGCGCGCCAAGAAGGCGCGGCTGGGGCGCCTCGGGCTACGGCACCGGGCGAAGCGCGAGAGGTGCGGCACGAAAGCGCGCCCCGCACGCCTCAATGGGGTCCCCCCGGAGCCTGAGAGGTGGGGTAGAAAGTCAGGCGTCCCTTGCTCTCGATGACTTACCCGCCAACACCAGCCAGACGCGCCCTAGGAGCCGCGAGTTTGCAAAGGGGAAAAAGCGCCCCGGGAGTGTAGCCGCTGCCGAGGGAAAGTTGCGCTCCGCCCTCGCTCAGCCCCACCTGCTGGGCCACGACGCCGGGGATGGAGGCAGGGCTCACGGCCGGCCCATCCCAGCTCGCTGTCGGGTTATTTCTCGTCACTCTTGGTCTCGCTGCAACCCCGGAAGAGCCGGGAGGCTCGAACTGCGGCGACGCTCCTGCGCTTTGCTAAGAGTTTTGAGGCAGGCAGGCATCCCACAGGGAAAGCTCTCCGCTTTAGCACGACGGCTCTCTGCCTTTCTCTGGGCTGCATGGCTGCTGTATGAGCATCCCATGTATTTGCTCAGTGCGCGGGGGCTTGGCCAAAAAGGAAAGGGGCGCCAAAGCCAAGGGGAATTAAAAAATAAAGGGCGTGTTTACGCAGCTGCAGAGTTGTTTTTCCATTAAGTGAGGAAAGTGATAGGGGAACGCGCTGGAAAGCGTGGTATGGCAATTGCTTGACACCACGTCGTCTAATCTCCCCCTAAAGAAATCTGAATGCTCCATAGTACCGCAAAGTTTGTGCAAACTTATGGGGGGGGGGGGTGTTCAACAAATGGGTCGTCTGGAAGCGACCTGCGGACTGCAGGCTACTTTCCAGCCATGCAACATGCCAGAGGTGTCTTAACTCCTCACCACCCAGGCACACAAGAAGAATTATCACAGAAGATTGTTGCAGGCAGGAAAAGATGGCATGGAGCAGTGCTGAAGAGAGGGGAGGCCCGAGGAGAATCATAGAATCATAGAGTTGGAAGAGACCACAAGGGCCATCGAGTCCAACCCCCTGCCAAGCAGGAAACACCATCAGAGCACTCCTGACATATGGTTGTCAAGCCTCTGCTTAAAGACCTCCAAAGGAGGAGACTCCACCACACTCCTTGGCATCAAATTCCATGTCGAACAGCTCTTACTGTCAGGAAGTTCTTCCTAATGTTTAGGTGGAATCTTCTTTCTTGTAGTTTGGCTCTGGGCCAGACGTTTGGCTCTGGGGCCTGAAGTTCCCCACTCTGCTTTATGATACTGCAAAGGTACAACCCTCCTCTTTGTAGCCTTGGCGAACACACTGGGCTGCTTTTCTCCCCTGTCTTCCGTTGCCAGCTTACAATATAAAAACACAAGAATATGCTGACGATTGAAGACGGAGATTGAAACTAACAGACTATGCAGAACTGGACAAATTAACTGGGAAAATAAGATATCTTAAGGACCAAAAATTCATCGAAGACTGGGGGAAATTTGTAGAATACCTGAAAAACACATGTGACGTTCAAACAACGTTAGTGGGATTTCAAGAAGCACTGTGAAAGCTGAGATGTATTGTTAAAAAGAAATAAGAGTAGTGGGAGGGAAGATTAATGACAATGCTAAGAAAGGAATGCGTAACTAAGAGGCAGAGATGGATGATTGACAGAGAAGCTGAGGGAAGTCCAAAAAGAGAGAATTTGTTTATCAAAGATTGGATAAAATTGTATATTTGTGTTGTAAATCAATAAAAATTATTTAAAAAAACAACAACACAATAATATATAACATGGTAATGGTGTTGAACAAAATCTGGTCTTGTTCCCTTATGGTCTTGTACACAAGAGCCCCTATAGAGTCCTTGTAGGTTCTCTGTCGGTAGGAGAAAATAACAGAGGCCAACCAGAGAATATTGAGAAGCAAAGCAATTAGTAAGCCTGATCTTATATAGACATTTTGGAGATTCCCTGTGTGGTACACTCTGTGGCAGGTAGAGGGAAGGGCTCTGATACAGTCAAACACGGTCAATCACTGTAAAAGGTGTGAGGGGAGAAAAAGGGTGATATAGACTCCCCCAGAAAAACTATCAGAAAAGGCAATCAGATAAGACATTATCAGACAGGAGATAAACAAAGCACTCAGATTTCTGTTGTAGACCGCCTTTTCTATGATGTAGGTATGATGTATATGGGGGGCGGTCTTGGGCTATACCTCTTCTGTGATGTATGTATGATGTTTCTGGGGGTGGTCTTGAGCTCCAGAGTAGGGAATTTCAAAATGTCTATATAAGGGGAGGCACACTTTTGTTCTGGAACCTCCTCCACTCTCCTGTGTGTGAAGGGAGCACCTTGTTGCAACAGATCAATAAAGATCAGGCTTACAAGCTGCTTTGCTTCTGAATATTCTCTGGTTGGCCTCTTATTTTCTCCTACCGATGGAGAACCTACGAAGGGCACTATAAGGGCTCTTGTGTACAAGACCATAAGGGAACAAGACCAGATTTTGTTTTACAACAATGGACAAAACAATACCACCCCATCTCTCACCCCTGAGAAAGGCCACAGATCGGCCTGTGAGAAAAGGAAGGTTTTTGCCTGGCACCTATGCTGGTGTCTGCATTGCTCTTTACATCTCTGAAATGTTGGTTGAAGGTGAATGTGATGAAATCTGCCTGGCCGATCTGGGTAGGTCTGTGCCACCAATTAAGATTGAAAGGCAAGTTCAGTTGAAAAGTAACCAAACGTGGTTTTTATTAGCAAAACAAAAACCCAGCAACAATGCAGAGAAAAGGGTATCATGGAAATAAAAACCATTCGTCCCGTAACAAAATGACCAATGCTCCAGAATACATAAAAAGGCGAGTTTCAAGAAAATGGGTTGACAGCACCAAATGAGATTTACTCAGAGCAACTTAAAAGAACTTTCTCTCGGAATGGGGGAAGTATGCATATCGAAAGGGGGTAGGACTTGTATGCCTGCAGGCCTCAAGACTTGAACATTTGGTGACAAACAGCAATATGCAATATCCATGTTCCAGCAGTTGTACAATTTAGGAGAACGTATGTGTGCTTATTGTCTCTTGTTTCAACAGCCTTGCAATCATTATTCGTATAGCAACACCAATGTGCAGGATGCTCTGTACTACTACTGAGATGGATTTTCCATGGTTCCCCTACAGTTTTGCCAACGCCATGCATACACAATGTGGGCATTCCAGGACTAAGTAACTTGGCACGAGTTCTTGCCTGCCATGCCAGAGTAACTCTCCTGCAGTATCATTTTTGTTACCGTTTTATACTACCTTTCCAAGGAGCCCAGAATGCCACTCCGGGGGGGGGGGGAGTCATCCCATTTTAACCCTCACAACCACCCTGTGAGGTAGGATAGGCCTAAAGACTTGCCCTAGATCAACCAATTAGCTTGGCTTCTGAGCAGAGACTCATTGTGGTGTAGTGGTTAAGAGCGGTAGACTCATAATCTGGTGAACTGGGTTTGCTTCCCCGCTCCTCCACATGCAGCTGCACACTTCTCTGAAGTCTCTCAGCCCCACTCACCTCACAGAGTTTTTGTTGTGGGGGAGGAAGGGAAAGGAGAATGTTAGCCGCTTTGAGACTCCTTAGGGTAGTGATAAAGTGAGATATCAAATCCAAACTACTCCTCCTTCTCCTCCTCCTCCTCCTCTTCTTCTTCAAACCCAGGGCTGCCTGTTCCAAGACCACTCTGGCGGCTCTCATGTTCTTCCCCAGATTCAGCAGGCTGCTGTGGGCCCAGAGGTTTCAATGTATGCAATGAACTCCGCCACCCACATTCACTTCGATGGAGGGCAGGGTTCGTTGGTCTCAATGAATACAGCTCACAAAGGCAGGGGCTACGTGCATTCAGTGGTGTTGCGTATCAGGCTCTGAAGTGGGGCAACAGGCTAGACCTTGTACACAACATCCTGGTAGCGAAAGCTCCAGTCCCAATATGTATGATGGTTTTATGTCAACGCAAATGGCCTTTCTCCACCAAGGGTCAACCCACTCATGTGAATCGTCCAACAGAATGTTCACTTCACTGTTCGACAAGCCCTGGGGAAAGTCTTCAGTCCAGGGCACACAGGGGAACAATCTGAACACAGGTCAAAGCATTCACAAGACTTCTTCAAAGCATCACGGATGTTGCTTAATTATGAATGGCAGAAACTGTGAATAAACGGGCCAGTGTGTGTCTGAGGGAAATCCAATACTGCCTGTTGGCATCGATCAAAACATATACAAAGTGATTGCATGAATCAAACGAAGTAAAGCAACGATTACAGGTCTTTTGACACTTTCAAGTGTGCATCTACAGAAAATATATTGGCAATCTCAGCCAGGTGAAATATTCCACCACGGTCCGTCAGCTTCATAATTGTCCCCAAACCAGCCGCTATGATGAGACTGTCACAGCAGATTTGCAGCAGACCAAACAGTAATGAGATTAGGCACACTGCGTACAATGCATTTAGACCCAACATTTCTGAAATCAGAGTGGCTCTTCTTCAATATCCACAAATATTTGCTCATCTCCTATGGAGGTCACTGTATTTAGGTATGTGCAATCTGATCTTCTGTATGCTTACTCAGGAACAAGTTCTTTGTTGTCAGTGGTATGTATATCCAAGTAGGTATGCTTAGGCACTAACAGCAGAACGTAATTGTTCTACAATCTATTCCAGGCACTGAAGTTCCAATGCATTTGTGAAGCTCCCTCATGAAATGATTTCCCCATTCATGTCAAGGGAGGGAGCCAACCCACAAACATACACTCCTTTCCGTTTGCACATTGGCTCACCCCACTGAAACAATTGAGAAAGCCTGCTCTGCTTCGATTTCTGGGTGTCCAGTGGAACACTCGTGGAATTCTGGACTGGAGAAAATTCAGAAATGTATGACAATTCGGACATTTGAGAAATTAACATTAAGTGTTTCTACGGAGGAAGAAACCACTTCTTCTACTTAAGTGGAATATTACCCAGCACATTTTTGGCACTAAATAAACAATGGGAGATAGCCTGCTATTCTGAATACAACTTAGTTGGGCATCACCAAATATATATGGCAGTGGTAGTTCTAGTATTAGTGGTGATCAGATCTTACTTTTGCTCAAAGAGAATGCATTATACATTTGGCTTAACATGTTACCTGCACCATGACAGCAGGAAGGAAGGAAGGAAGGAAGGAGAGAGAGAGAGAAAGGATAATTAGCAACTAAAATGAACTTTAAAAGCTGAGACTTCTGTCATGTGCGACTGGCTCAAAGAGAAGCCCTTAAATCACTGCCCGCTTTCACTTTCACTCAGGAGTTGGAGAACCGGTGTGTAGATATGGTTGAACCTGAGTTCCAATGTGACTGATGCAATAGTGGCTGCGAGAGGAAGCAGTGGACCACAACAATTACCTGTTGCTTCTTCCACCTCCAAAGAAGCCTTTGCATTCGGCACCCTTCTAGTGTTTAATCAACCCCACTGTGCAGTGGAAGATACAGGAAACTGAGCACTGGAGGCTGGATGGGTGTGTGAATGGAATGCTGTCATCCAAGAGACTCAATTCAGCGCCTCAGCGCAGGTCTGCTTCTCAGTGAGGTAGCTCCGTTGCGGAGTGGAAGCGTGCAAAGACGTGTCGCTTGTTCACCGCTCAAGCAAACAATGACCAAAAAGGTATCACTCTTCCCTTTCTCTCCCCACCACCCACAAAGACCGCTACAAAAATATCAGGGATGGTTTCTTTTTTTAAAAAAACCAACAAACCATAGTTTTCCCCCACCCCCACCCCGGCTCCAATTTCCTTTGTACAATTTATAAAAAAGATATTACAAAAAGGAAAAAGGAAAGTTGTGCACGGGCTACTAGACTTCTGTTCCGTCGTGTAAATTGTTGTGGACTTTCACCGCCAAGTTCACCTTCTTAACCTTTGCCCCTTGGGCCTTGTAGGCCCCATCGCTTTCACAGAGTACGTTCAGGTTCTTCACGGTGCAATACTGTCTGTTGACGTTCTTCTCGACGCCCTCCGTGTTCCTCTTGGCGGCCTCCACTTTGGTGTTGAGAGGATACTGCTCCACGGCGTCCCTCACCGCCTTTTTCTTTTTCCTGTGCTTCCGACACTTCCTGGTCATGAAGCAGAAGACCAAGAGAACCAGCAGGAGGAGCATAATGGCCGCGAAGGCGCTGCCGATGGACGCCCCTGTCTGCGACAGGGAAGCGGCGGCCACTGCCTCTTGCTGCTCCAGGTTGAGAGACTTCATGTTTGTGCCATTCTTGACCTGGTCTCCTTCATTGTCGTAGATCAAGGAGTCATCTAGAATCAGGCCACCCTTAGGGCCTGCAAGGTCCCGGCGGCTGCGTCGCAGCTGCTGCGCCAGAGAACGTGGCACCCGGGGACCCGCGATGGTCTCAGGGCCGATGACGTAGATCACTTGGAGGTACCATTGATGCCCGGTTTCCACCTGTTTGAAAAGCACAAGGAGCACACAAAAATAAACTTTAAAAAAATGTTTTCACTAGATGCTTCAGTGAAAACCCTCACTGCTCAGCCCCCAAACCTAACTTTTCAGTTACTGGATAAAGGGAATTAATAGTTATTTGTTTATTCCTTATGTTTTGATAGCACCCCCTTGAAAGGCACTTCCAGTGATAAAGATACAACAAGGAGCACTCAACTGTAAATGGAAAGGAGGGAGCAGTAGAATTCCAAAAACAGAACTATAATTCCAGACAATTGCCCTTCGTAAGCATATTACTAGACAGCATCTTAAAAAGCAGAGACATCACCTTGCCAACAAAGGTCCGTATAGTTAAAGCTATGGTTTTCCCAGTAGTGATGTATGGAAGTGAGAGCTGGACCATAAAGAAGGCTGATCACCAAAGAATTGATGCTTTTGAATTCTGGTGTTGGAGGAGACACTTGAGAGTCCCATGGACTGCAAGAAGATCAAACCTCTCCATTCTGAAGGAAATCAGCCCTGAGTGCTCACTGGAAGGACAGATCCTGAAGCTGAGGCTCCAATACTTTGGCCACCTCATGGAAGGGGAAGATTCCCTGGAAAAGACCCTGATGTTGGGAAAGATGGAGGGCACAAGGAGAAGGGGACGACAGAGGACGAGATGGTTGGACAGTGTTATCGAAGCTGCCAGCATGAGTTTGACCAAACTGCGGGAGGCAGTGGAAGACAGGAGTGCCTGGCGTGCTCTGGTCCATGGGGTCATGAAGAGTCAGACACGACTAAACGACTAAACACAAAGCATATTACCCAGGAACCTTCCCCCAAAGGCATCTATGAGAAGCGGTTGTCTGACAGTCATGCTCCCTTACATAAGCGTATTCAAGAAACAGATGCCAAACTTTAGAAAGGTTCCCTTTCATTTTCAGATTAATTTTATATACATAAAATTTGGTTTCTCAAATTACAGTTTTATAATCACATATCCAACATACAACATAAAGACAAGATTCCATAGAATCTCCTGGACTTCCCTCCTCCCCTTTGTGGGTCCTGTTGTTAATCATTTCCTCCTGCATCTTTTATAATAATCCAAATTGTTCACCTCTTCATTATATCCAAAATTCACCATTAAACTACGAGTGTTATTCCAATCCAACCAATATTTTTAACTGTTTACAATGGTTTTTAAGGTAAATTATAAATTCCCCCCATTCTTTATTAAAATTTTGGTTTTCCTGATTTCAGATTCTTCCGGTCATGTTTGCCATTTCAGCATAATCCATCAACTTAATCTGCCATTCTTCTCTGGTCGGGACTTTATCTTCTTTCCATCTCTGGGCCCAGAGAAAAGGACAGATGCTGAAGCTGAGGCTCCAATACTTTGGCCACCTCATGAGAGGAGAAGACTCCTTGGAAAAGACCCTGATGTTGGGAAAGATTGAGGGCACAAGAAGAAGGGGACGACAGAGGACGAGATGGTTGGACAGTGTTCTCGAAGCTACTAACATGATTTTGACTGCGGGACGCAGTGGAAGACAGGAGTGCCTGGTGTGCTCTGGTCCATGGGGTCACGAAGAGTCGGACATGACTAAATGACTAAACAGGAACAACAGGTATAAACCCATTTAACAGAGGATTGACGCTACTCCCTTGGGCAGATGAACCACCTGCCCATAGTGCCATCTCGTCTCATCTAAGAAAGATGGCAGTGCCTATGAGCACACACCAGCCTTTTTCAACCTGCTGCCCTCTAGATCTTTGGAACAACAACTTGCATCAGCTCTACCCTTGCTGCGATGACTGGGGCTGATGCGAGTTGCTTTGCAAAACATCTCAAGGGCATCATTTTGAGCAAAGTTGGCATACCCAGATCCCCCGCTCCCCCTCAATTTCCACACACCGAACAATGAGAAGGCATAGATTCTAGTGTTCCATTGCACAATCAATTTGTAGAATTAAAACCATGACATTTGCCTGGGACATTTGCCTTGTATCCCCCTCACCTTGTAGAGGGCATCCACCTTCATGATGAAGCCGTCCACGCCAGGCATGCTGCTGACCAGGTGGAAATCCGGCAGCTCAGAAGCAAAACAGGCATCGAAAGGTACATCATGGAAGTATTTGTCAGTCGCTTCTGGCTGAGTCCTGTCCTGGAATTGGAAGGGAGCAGTAGCCCATGATTAGAAGGTAAATGGAGACAACATGCTCTTAAGAGAGCAGGCCTACACAGAAATGCATCATTGTCCAAAGATGGCTCCCTGGAGAAGCAGGCAGCAGGTTGGCCAAAGGGGAGAGGTACACAACTACTGTGTGCTGATCCGTATCTTTTTTCCTCCTAGCTAATTGTCCCAATCTATTAAGTTCAGTTTGTTTAACTCAAGTTCTAGTCCAACAGGACTTTTGACACTTGTGTAACTACTGTCAGTCTGCATTTCTTGGTGCAGAAAATATTGATCTAATGTCTAGAGATCTTTCCTGTTCTAATTAATTCAAGAGGGTTCTGAAAGTTTCTTTGTGTGAAAGAAACAAGCAGAAGGGTCATGATGTTTGGGTTATTCCTTCAGAGAAGCTGAGTACAGCAGGTTTAAACTGGTTCTCTAATCTCTTTCTTTCAAGGTCATGCAGACTATAATAGTAAGGCCAGAAGGAGCCTGAGTTTCACTTTCTCTTTCTCTCTCTTTTCATTCTGGTGTGGTGTTCTCTACATAGCATACTCAGTGTTAAAGTTTAGACATTGTAAGATACTCTAAGTTTAAGTTAAGACTGCTGCAACTGGATTTCTTATGGCCATTGCCAATCCTGGATGTATTGGACTTGTGACCATTATGCTCATTTGCCTTCAGTAGCAGTGAAGCTCTGCTGGATGAAATATAATTGCCTCTGGTCTATTTTTTTTTTAATCCTGCAACGTGTTTAAGTTGTTACTCTGCTAACTATACAGTACATTGGAATCTACTCTGAATCAATATTGAGTAGAATTTCAATGACAACTACAATACTAAAACCAACAGAACGACTGTCTGGGGAGAGAGGAACAATGATCAGTGTGGTGTTTCTTCTTAATTCACCACACTTCCCGCTTCTCTCATGGAACTAACAGTAATTTGCATCTATTTAGGACCACTGGCCAACCGAGCCCAGTGCTGTCTGTTCTTGATTGGCAGCAGTTCTTTGGGGTCTCAAGTAAAAGGGCCCTTCTCAGCTCTGTTACCTGAAATTAGAATCACAGAATTGCAGAGATGGAAGAGACCATGAGGGTCAATTCCCTGCAACACAATAATTTTTTTGCCCAAATGGGGCTCAAACCCATGACCCTGAAATTAAGAGTCTCATCTTTCAACCTTTTTTCCCCAACTTCAGATGCCCTCCAGATATTTTGGACTACAATGCCCATTGTGCTGGCTCTGGCTGATGGGTGTTGTAGTCCAGGTGGGCAAAGTCTGGTCTAATTCACCTTTGAGATCGCTTCCAGCTCTATGATTCTATTGACATTTTGCTGTCTTTTAATAATGTCCACCTGAGGCAAATTTGACCTTGCCTGATGCTGGGGGCCAGCCTTGGGTTTTAGCAAGACGTTGCACTGCACTGTAGTAACATATACAGTGGTACCTTGGGTTAAGTACTTAATTCGTTCCGGAGGTCCGTACTTAACCTGAAACTGTTCTTAACCTGAAGCACCACTTTAGCTAATGGGGCCTTCTGCTGCTGTCGCGCCACCAGAGCACAATTTCTGTTCTCAGCCTGAAGCAAAGTTCTTAACCCAAGGTACTATTTCTGGGTTAGCGGAGTCTGTAACCTGAAGCATCTGTAACCTGAAGCGTCTGTAACCCGAGGTACCACTGTAACTTGGTAAATGTATCTTCAGAGGATCCCTTCTGGATATCCTTTCTGTCCCCCTGCCAGACGTGTGGTACAATGGCTGTCCACATCTACCCTAAGCCCAGGGTGGTTGCCCTTCAAAGCCTTTCCCCAAGATGCTAGAGTTACACAATGTACCAGCAGCAGAAATCTGTGCTTCAGGTGTTTGCTGGGTTGGATGCAGCCATACTGAGGACCCTCGTTGTAGATGGTCCCTGTCGGGTCAAAGAAAGGCACATAGCCATCGTTCCCTGTGCAGAGATAGACTTTTTCCAGCTGCAATTTGTAGGCAGAGTTGAGATTCTGCTCAGGATTCCACATCACGCGGCCGTAAAGGATTTGGCCTGAGGAAAGAAAACACACAGGACTCAGGCTGAGTCAATATTTGTATTTATATATAGAGAGAGAGAGAGAGAGAGACCAGGAGTTTGTGTTATGAAAGAGGAAGAAACACTTTTCTCTATGCCATGTATAATTTTATAAACTCCCCCCTTTTCATCTATTTATTTTTGACAAAGTAATAATCAGAAATAAATAAGAATAAAAATGTGCACCTGAAATATACTCAGAGTCGCAAAGTGATTTCATGCTCTTTATTCAGCTCATAGTGGTGAGGAGGAATGAATGAATGTCCCCTCAAAGTATCTGCTTTATATACATTATTTACACAATGGGCTGCACATGATTGGCTAATTCTGGAATTCTACTGTAAGCCAATCAGGTTGTGGATTCACTTATATCTGGAGCATGATTGGGTGGTTCCTGCCAACCAATCATATTGCTGCATTGTTCTAGGACCAATCAGACTGCTGCATTCTGAATCCTATTGTTCTAGGACCAATCAGACTGCTGCAATTTGGATCCTATTGTTCTAGGACCAATCAGACTGCTGCAGTTTGGATCCTATTCAACTCAGTACATAACAGCACCCCACCAACAAGACCATTCCATTGCAACTATCCAACCTCCCAAAATTTCAACCCCCCTTTGAGCCCTTTCCTATTTAACAGTACAAATTCTACAAACACCCTTTTCCATGTCTCCTCAAAATCATGTCTCCTGCATATTCCCCCATCTTAACCTTAACAGCGCATGCTAATTTATAAACCTTAATCGTGTCACCTCTTACCAACCCAGGCTCCATTTCATTTAGACAACAGCTTTTTATCACTGCCTCTCCTTTTTCTGCAGTTTCTGCTGGGCAACAGGCGATGCCAGGAAACCGCAAGCCAATCCAGCCAGGAAACGTAAACCCTACCCTTTGAAAAAGCTCCTTTGTAGTCCATCTCTGCCATGGACATTTCCGATTTGGTTGGGTCCATCAAAAACACCTTCTCGTTGTTGCAGAGCTGAAACTCTGTGTTCAGGGAATACACCACGGGGACCGGCCGGTTAGTTTGCTGGAAGGCAATTGGGATCAGAAATCTAAACGGGAGAGAGGAAACAAGAGAGAAATGGCCTGTGAGACAATTTCAGAATGAGGGCAGAGTGGAAGGCACACATTTCCCCAGGTCTGCCCTGTCCTACTCCCCTTTGCAGCCCCACAATCAGGGCTGGATTTAGGTTTGATGAGGCCCTAAGCTACTGAAGGTAAGGGGGCCCTTTATATGTCCAGCTGTCCTTTGTCAACAACAAATTGTCACTGTTTTTTGTGTTGCATGTATGCTATATGGTAATTTATGGACCTAATGGGTATCTAAAACCATTTGCACATGTTGCCATGCAACCAGTCCAGGCAGAATGCTGTTGTTGTTGTTTAGTCGTTTAGTCGTGTCTGACTCTTCGTGACCCCATGGACCAGAGCATGCCAGCCACTCCTGTCTTCCACTGCCTCCTGCAGTTTGGTCAAACTCATGCTGGTAGCTTCGAGAACACTGTCCAACCATCTCGTCCTCTGTCATCCCCTTCTCCTTGTGCCCTCCATCTTTCCCAACATCAGGGTCTTTTCCAGGGAGTCTACTCTTCTCATGAGGTGGCCAAAGTATTGGAGCCTCAGCTTCAGGATCTGTCCTTCCAGTGAGCACTCAGGGCTGATTTCCATGAGCAAACCAGTGATATTTCAGGAAGCAGGCTAGCAGGCGGGGCCCATTACTTACATCATAGGAGCCTACACAACACAAAACACTGTTGCTGTATGTAGGTTTTTGGGTTTTTTTAATCTTATATTTTGGAAATTTACATTCATTTGTTTTTTCCTTTACAGTGGTACCTCGGGTTAAGAACTTACCGTAATTCATTCTGGAGGCCCGTTCTTAACCTGAAACTGTTCTTAACCTGAGGTACCACTTTAGCTAATGGGGTCTCCTGCTGCTGCCGTGCCACTGCCGTGCGATTTCTGTTCTCATCCTGAAGCAAAGTTCTTAACCCGAAGTACTATTTGTGGGTTAGCAGAGTCTGTAAGCTGAAGTGTCTGTAAGCTGAAGTGTCTGTAACCCAAGGTACCACTGTAATTTTCTTGGGGGGGGGCCCAAGAGAGTGGGGACCTAAGCTATAGCTTGTTTGGCTTATACGTAAATCCGGCACTGCCCACAATGACCGCTGTCAACTTGGACAACTGACACCGTGACACCGATTGCCCTGTGCACTTTTGCCTCTGGGTCTATCAACAACCTGAATGTGGCCCCCACCCTGTTGCCCAAGAGGCAATACGGCCCTGAAATTGAAAGAGGCTAGTTGTTCTTAATATAGCTCATGCCTCCTACAAATTGCATGTCCGTCCCCCCGAAAATAAAGCCTATTGCCCCAGAGCAGGGCTATTGATGCCCCCTCCTGCTCCACTGGATGGGTTGTTTATTGGATTTGGCCAGCACTAATAAAGTGAGAATATCTAGCATTATTACTCTTCTGGGAAAGAGAGCATAAAATTCAAACCGTTTTCTCCCCTGCCCCGAATGCTTTCAGTTTGACTGCTGGTGTGCTGGTGGCGTTAAGCATCGGCTCCATCTTTGGAAATAATCCAAAGAAGTCTTTTTGAAGCGCAGCACAAAGGAAAGGCTGTGATCCAAAGATCACAGATTTGAGCCTGCTGTTAGCCTGCACAGTGCCAGATTTCACACGCCGTGTCGGACTATCGGCCAGATGCATTTGTAGGAATGCTGTCAGAAGCTTTGTTTGCAAAGACGGCTGTGCCAATATTTCCTCTTGGAGCAGGGAAAAAGAGCATTGCACATCTCAGGAATTGCTATTATTCTTGAGTCTTGGAAAAAAGGGTTTAAACACGTCTCCCTCTTAAATTTCCCCTTTTGTGCTTCTCGTTTCTCTGAATGAACCAGCCAAGTTTTGCTTGTTTTTTGCACTAGCGATTTGTCACTACCTGGACACATAAAAGACGCAGCATTCAAATAATAAATCTGTAAACAACCAGTGAAATCAAGCTGCCCAAGAGGCCATGAAATCTCCTTCCTTCAAATGTTTCCTTTAAACTGTTTACTGTTTATTATGTACTAGCAAAGCGCCTGTCACTAGAAGTGGGGATGTATTTGCTAGGATGCCTTAATGGTGCAGTGTGCTTTGCAAGAAAAGGCTTGTTGAATAACACCCACCCAACCACGATTGTCAAGAACGAGTTTTGCTTGCCGCACGTTCAGCCTCTTGATCACCCTCTGCTATTGTCTCTGAGTCTGGACTGCTCTCTGCCACAGCCTCTCTCTGTTCACTAAACCCTGCTGCCTCTTCGGCTTCTGACTCCTCCTCAACCCAGTCTGTCTCCTCTTCTCCTTTTGACCACTCATCAATCCCCTGGCTCTGAGCCTTCTTCCCCTGGAAGTTCTGCAGATGGTGCCTCCAACCACTGCTCTGAATCCAGCCAGTCCACTCAATGGCCAAAGAAGAACGTGGCACGGTTGGGAGAGTAGAATGGGAGGAATCGCCTTCTGCATGTAGGAAAAGGTGTGCAGGTATCTGTGTGTTCATCCCTCCCTCTCTCTCTCTCTCTCTCTCTCTCTTTACTGATGGATATTCCCAGGCATGGTAAATCAAGCCACAAATAAAATGAGCATCTCCTTACTTTTCTGGAGCATGAGCAGTGCAGGGTAAAGGCTTGTCTCCTGGATCAACCCATGATTGCGTGGGCTGCACTGTGCATGGTATTAAGTAGATGGTGTATTCTCCCGAGTAATCCTTCCTGGAAGCAGAGAGGAAGCACCATAGTTACTGTATTGATTTGCATTGCTATTTATACCCCGAAGTCCTTTGTTTAAGGGCCTGGTGAGCTTGGCCAGGTGAACAAAAGAAACACAGAAATGGAACAGCCTTCTGGGCAAACAATTTACCAGCAGCGTTTGAACCACATATAGGACAGAATATAGGTAATTGGCTGCAGCTTGATCTCTAGAAAAAAACTTTAAGTAGGGCCTGGTTCTTTGACCAGAACAACTATGGATGGCTTTGGGCATCAAGAGGATTTGTGTATCCTGTTGCTACACTTTTGGGTAGCATCTAAAGTGGCAACTCACTGCAGAGAAATGTACGTCTTCCCATGGGTTGGATAGGTGTGTTGACACTTCAGGAATTAGATCAAACACCAAAAGAAGATGAAGAAGTCTCTCTCACATGCAATCTTCCAGGTAATGCTCGTAAGAGATTCCGCCTCCTGATGCTCTCTGCTACAGATTTATTTTCTTTAGTGCACATTTTCTCACTTTGTAGATGCTGCAAAAAAGACCTCTTTGCACTTCCCCGCACAAGCGGCGGGAGCAAAGTGTAACCACTGCACGACCTGATTGGCTGAAATAGTTAAGGAGTAGTACCAATTTTTGTGTTTGTGGGATAGAATTCTTAAGAAAATAATGTGGCTGTCATACTATTCAGCCATCTTTAGTTTCCCAGACCTGAGAATAACTCCATGGCAGGGGGCTAGGTGGGGTGGAACAGGTCCAAATTCACCAGTTTTATTGATGTCAATTAATTTCTAGCTCACCATCCCTTGAAATTAAAGAGAAAGTTCGAATCTTAGGTCCTATGTCTTCTCTGCTCTGCAACTTTGGTCCAGCAGGCAGTTGCAGAGTGTGGAAAGGACAGCAAATCAGAGAAAGTTGCTCTCGTGGAAGAAGAGCTGAACAACAGCCCTCTCAAGTACAAACATGCAGAGAGTGGGTCCTTAATCCCACGGGAAACCTATTGCCATGAGCAGACTCAGCCATATTTCCGACTAACCTCCAACCCGGAAATGTCAGTGAGGCAGTTAGGTGTGCAGAACCCTCAACTGCCTTTCAAAACCACCATTCCTCTTTTGCCAGGAGCAGCCTTTATTTTCTGCCTCAGCCTTTGCTTTTCTCCAGCAGGATTCCCAAAGCCCTTGTCCCCCAAATTCCTAATAACTGGCAAAGCCCACCCTCTGTCCCACACAGTCCCTCCAAAGTCCTAGTGCTATGCATCAACTCATTCCAGGATCATTCCCCTGCTGCCTTCAATGTTATGTCCCCCTGGTTCTGCAAATTCACCCTGACAGAAACCTAGCATCAAACTGAAGAAATCCTGGGGAGCAGTAGGATGGCAGCAGCTTCAGTAGCAGGGTTTTTTTTTTTTTTTGTCTTACCTGCTGTAGGAGCTGGTTGCTCTCCAGAGCTGATAAGGGGAATCGAAAGTCTGGCCACTCCACAAAAGCTGCAGGTCAAACTCCATCCCTCCCAAATGATCAGGAGTCATGATGAAAGACTTTGCATCTGGCAAAGTGTGGTGTTCCATCACAAAGTGCCCTGCATAGAGAGGGGAAAACGGATGTTCTCCTTGATGACAATAGTAGCATTAGCATCATTTTGCTTAATCTAAGGGTCTTAAGGATTTAGCTTCTGAGCCATCTATGAATACCAGGGCTTAGCCCTGGGACAAGTAAAGGCAAATGGGGAAAGGTGTGCCTTAGAGGTTGTAGGGTGCCATCAGGAACAATGCTGTATTGTTTTTTAACACTCGATTGGGAGCCGCCCAGAGTGGCTGGGGAAACTCGGCCAGATGGGTGGGATATAAATAATAAATTATTATTATTATATATGTGGGTGGTGCTGTGGTCTAATCCACTGAGCCTCTTGGGCTTGCCAATCGGAAGGTCGGCGGTTCGAATCCGGGCGATGGGGTGAGCTCCAGTTGCTCTGTCCCAGCTCCTGCCAACCTAGCAGTTCGAAAGCAGGCCAGTGCAAGTAGATAAATAGGTACCGCTGTGTAGGGAAGGGAAATGGCGTTTCCGTGCACTCTGGTTTCCGTCACGGTGTTCTGTTGCACCAGAAGCGGTTTAGTCATGTTGGCCACATGACCCGGAAAGCTGCCTGTGGACAATCGCCAGCTCGCTCAGCCTGAAGCGAAATGAGCGCCACGACACGATAATCGCCTTTGACTGGACTTAACTGTCCAGGGGTCCTTTACCTTTTTCCCTTAGGGTGCCATCATCCTGCAACAACCAGCATCTGCCCATATCTGGGATGAGGCATAAGAGTCAGGGATTCTAGAAAGTGTGACCTTCATCCAAACAGGTTTCCTTGCAGAAATCAAGAGCTGTTTACCTCGGAACTTGGCATGAGTCTTGAACTCAATGACTAGCCGACCATCCTCTCGAATGTAGATCCTTATTATCTGTAGCCTAGCAGAAAGGACGCTGTCGGTCTGAATGCCTGGAGGAAACAAGAGAATCAGCTGCCTCCTTCACAAAGGGATAAAGGAGCATTAATCAAAGTGCACTGGTCCTCCTGTCACAATCCAGCGACAGAAAGAAGAGAGCTAAGCCAGTTTTTAGAGTTGTACTTTGTTCATTTTTCCAAGAACATGAACAAATACAACAATAATAACAAGTACGGTTCTTGTGTCCAACAAATCATAAGTATAAAAGAATGGGAAACAAAGAAAAGGAAAGGGGGGAGGGGACCAGGATCTGGTGAGACCAATCCTATCTAACTTAGAAAGCTTCTGCAGAGGTTTTCATGAGTAGCTGGGAGATTTTCCCTCTCAGTGGACTCATTTACAAACAAGAGAAAAGAAAACCAGCAATTGCATGTCGAGGTCCCCAGGGCCACCCCAATAACTCACACATCACACAGAATTTTTTGTTTAAGATTTTTGGCATAATTTTGACCACAACTTTATTAAAATACAAATTTGTGAGTGGTTGCTTAGGCATTGGTTGCGACTATCTGCCCCCACCATGGGGGACAGACTGACATTCCGCACGATGCGAAAGTCAGAATAGGGGAATACACTTGGGGGTTACGCGGAGCAGGGAACCTGCCCTCACCCCAAATGCAACCAGGAGCTCATTGCTATGGCCTGAGCCCCCTTGACAGAGTGGACAAGCAATAGTTAGCCCCCAATTCCTTTAACGGAATCCCTTGCAGCAGCAGCATTAGAGGGGCAGGCACAGCCAATCCATGCCCCTCAACCAACCAAACCATAAACCAATGCCTAACTGCAACCTTACAAGTTGTGACGATTTGCTACGCAGTAGGCAAAAACCAAATGGCACCAGCCAATCATCCAGATGGACAAAATTCCTACCGGGCCCCTGCCCCAAGAGCAGACGACCCCATGACAGGCATAGCAAGGTCAAACAACCCTAATTCTAGGGAGGGTGGGACGGGCAATCCGATGCACGGGCGAAAAGAGGAAGCCCTAGCCTCGTGCAAGGAGTTTTAGCATTTCTGGCTGTCAATCAACAAATGGCAACATTTTCTTCCCAACAACAAGGGAAGCCCCAATCGCATCAGTGGCCAACGATCAGTTAGCCCGCCCCCAACTTCGGAGTGTCCCGGTGGCCCCCACCGCAACACGTGTTCTCCATGAAGGAGAACACGCTGTGTCAAAGGTCCCAGGTTCCTTATGACCCCTAGCACTGAAGACTGAGAGGATCAGAGACGAAATACAAGGGCTTCAAACATCCAATGTAGGGTCTGATAGATCTTACTGCATTCAGCAGGAAGCATACTAAGTGTGTATGAAAAAGTGTTGGGCCCAGTCACAGAGGCAAAAGACCCAAAGAGGGAGACTTGGGACCCACTTGTTTGGTAATTGTGGAATCTTGTCAAAAAGAATATCCCAGAATTGGTCAACATTAGGATACTGCTACCACATGTGGAGAAAGGTCCCCCTAGTTGAACAACCACGCCAACAGTTGGGCAACATCTCCTCCTTCACGTAGATCAGTTTAACTGGTGTCAGATGCCATCTATGAGTTACTGCTGCCTCCCATATTTTTTCAGATGTGGTTTTAAAAGGGGATGGTGTCAAGTCGAGTCAAGGGTGGTGGTGTCTCCCAAATCTCACTACCAAGCCAGCTTCAGGCCATTAAAGTCCCCCTAAGCATTGGGTTTTTCATTTGATTTAATATTTGTTTTCCTTTTTTCCAATAACAAAAGTTGAGCTCAAAGCGGCTCACAATCATCACCATAGCATTGTTTTCAAAAAAGAATGAGTAAGCACACTTTGCTATATTTTTGGGGGGTGGGGGTGGGTAAATGATATTTATTGAGTTTTCCATTTTAAAAATCCAATCACACCGCATTATATATTCCAAATTATACAAATTATCCAATAATCAAAGAGTCCAAATATTGTGCCAAATTATAAAATTTTGGGTGGGCTTCCCGTGCTCCGAGCTCGAAGTCCCCCTGCACTTTGCTATTCTTAAGCCTGACAAGGGTCACTTATTTATTTGGGCTGCAATCCTAAGTCTCATTAAATACAATGACTTCTGCATACTGTTTGTTGACAAGGCTTATCTCCAGCCTTGGAGTTCAAGGTAGCCAGTGTGGAGAGCCAATGTGGTGTAGTGGTTAAGAGCGGTAGTCTCGTAATCTGGGGAACCGGGTTCGCGTCTCCGCTCCTCCACATGCAGCTGCTGGGTGACCTTGGGCCAGTCACACTTCTCTGAAGTCTCTCAGCCCCACTCACCTCACAGAGTGTTTGTTGTGGGGGAGGAAGGGAAAGGAGAATGTTAGCTGCTTTGAGACTCCTTAAAGGGAGTGAAAGGCGGGATATCAAATCCAAACTTCTCTTCTTCTTCTTCTTCTTCTAGCAACGTAGGGGTCCCAGATCCATCTAGACTCTGACCTATATCCTGCTTAGCCCTACAAGGTTCCTGCCCCACATGCTTTCAAATCATGGGACCAGGCACACCGGCAACGTTGCTTCATAGCACACTTTTGCGCCACAACCACTCACCTGTTCTCCAGAGGACTGTGTCATAGAAGAAGGAAAACTCCATCTCAGTGTGATGTTCCAGAGAGGCCCATCCTCTAGGCGCGGTCACATAAATGTAGGAGACGTAGAGAGGGACATGGACTGTCAGGAAGGACTGAGCTGAATCGCGAACCTATCAGTGAACACAGAGTGAAAATGTTTGCATTTTTCCCCATCCAGGCTTTCCTCCAAAGGAGCTCAGGGCAGCAGATATGATCCACCCAGTTCTTCCTCAGGGCAACCTAGTGAAAAGAGGGCTTGACTGTGGCTAGAGCATGAGGCTCTTAATCTCAAGGTCATGGATTTGAGACACACGTTGGGCAAAAAGATTCTTGCATTGCAGGGGGCTGCATTAGATAACCCCCATCATCCTTTCCAACTACAATTCTACAAGACCAAGAGAGTGACTGGCCTAAGATCAACCAAAGAAGTGAATAGGGGAGACAAGGCTTATCTCCAGCCTTGGAGTTCAAGGTAGCAACATAGGGGTCCCAGATCCATCTAGACTCTGACCAGACCTATATCCTGCTTAGCACTACAAGGTTCCTGCACCACATGCTTTTTAATCATGGGACCAGGCACCAGATATGAACCCCATCAAAGTCCAGCACTCTGTCAAGGGGGTTTGGTGACCTGTGGCTCTCGAGGTATTGCTGGACTACAGCTCCCATCATCCTTGACCATCAGTCAGCTGACTGGGGCTGATGGGTTGGCGTCCACGATCATATGAAGAGTCACAGGTCAGATGAAGTTGATGGACTATGCAGAATTGGATAAATTAACAGGGAGGATTCGAAAGCTGGATTCTTAGAAGACTGGAGTAAATATACAAAATATATGAAAAGTAATTTTAATGAACAGATTACGCTAGCAGGATTGCAAGAAGTTTTGTAAGGAGGGCTATTTGAAATATTGCAAGAAAGACTATGAGGAGATTTAATAGTTAATGATAATTAAGAGTAATAGAGAAATTAAGAAATGCAGAATAAGTGATAAAGAACGGAAAATCATCAGAGGTGTTGACGGAAGTCTAAAATATTTTGTAAGATAAGAAATTATGTCATGTGTCTGTTGGAAATGATATGCCAAAAAAACCAATAAAAATATGTGTGTGTGTGTGTATACCGTATTTTTCGCTCTATAAGACGCACCAGACCACAAGACGCACCTAGTTTTTGGAGGAGGAAAACAAGGAAAAAAATATTCTGAATCTCAGAAGCCAGAACACCGCTGCGCAGTGAAAGCAGCAATCCCTCTTGCTGTTCTGGCTTCTGGGATAGCTGCGCAGCCTGCATTCGCTCCATAAGACACACACACATTTCCCCTTACTTTTTAGGAGGGAAAAAGTGAGTCTTATAGAGCAAAAAATATGGTATGTTGTTGTTTAGTCGTTTAGTCGTGTCTGACTTTTCGTAACCCCATGAACCAGAGCACACCAGGCACTCCTGTCTTCATACACACACACACACACACACACACACAAAGAGTCACAGTCCCCCTGCTGTAACTTCTATACCACACTGGTATTACTAATTCACCACATTTACTATTAATTATGATTGATAGTCTTGAAAAAAACACCAGTGTTCCTTGACTTCATCATCAAACCAGGTTGCTACCTTTGGACACAGACATACCTTTAGGTAGCAGAGCCCCAAGGCCACACAAACTGAAGGCAAAGGCGTTTGACCCACATCTTACTGCTCCAGAGCTCTGCAATCCTTGGTTCCCATTGAGCTGAGGCGGCAAAAGAGAGAGATCCCCGGCCGCGCCAGTGTGATAACGCGCAAGCCACACACCCCTAGGCCAGCCAATTGGCTGGCCAGGGGATGACGCGGCCGGGGATCCCCTCAATCGTGCGGAGGCTGAGAGCCAGCCTCCGTGCATGTGGAGAGGGCGTGAAGTGGTTTTCTCATGGTTTAGTTTTATGCAATTTATAAATCACTCGCAACTAAAAAAATAAATAAATAGAGTCCCAAAGCAATTTAAAACCAAAGGACTACAATAAAAGTCACATAAACATGATTAAAATCTGATTTAATCTGGCACTCAAAGATCTTTTGGAAAGAGAAAGAAAGCAGCAAGGACCATGTTCCGTCTACACAATGCTTTAGGCTGAAACTAACATTCAAAGGCAAGTGTGATTATCCATTTTAGTACAATTCCTGCGCATATGACAGCATCGAGCCACCTCTTCCTTTACGGAGAAGCCCTAAAAGAAATCTGAAAATCCACTTATTTTACTGCTGATTAATAAAGCAAGCATGGCCAGACACCCAGGTGCCCTTTTTATCTTCATCTCATAACGATTTCTATAATTGAGGTGACAGGTGAATAGGTTTCTGTGGCTATTAGCATCACCAAGTAACTATGGTTTCATTCTTCTCCAGTATCGCTGAAAGTCTCCTAATTTAAGGCCAGGGTAGAGGCCATGTCTCTCTTTTCATGCTCTCTACAGAGCCTGAAATGGAGACAAATGATCCCAGGGTATAGCCTGAAGGTGTATGATGCCACCACCTTGCTGAAGCTAAGCAGGGCTAGCTCTGGTCAGCGTCCAGATGGGAGACCTCGTGGAAGCCACAGGCATGCCACTTTGATGCCACAACAGGAGAAAGGTGGGAAAATGCAGGAAAATACATACCTAATAAATAAGCATGCATCCTACGACTACTTAAATTCCAAAGCCCTGTCCCACACTGTTCAGGGGAGCCCCTCTGACCCTCAAGAAAATGTCACCAGTTGCAAACCAGTTGAGATTGCTTCTACTTGGGGTGTTCCCGAGCTAGTACATTTCCAAGCACAATTCAAAGTGTTGGTGATGACCTTTAAAGCCCTAAATGGCCTTGGTCCTGTATATCTGAAGGAGCGTCTCCACCCCCATTGTTCTGCCCAGACACTGAGGTCCAGTGCCAAGGGCCTTCTGGCGGTTTCCTCACTGCAAGAAGCCAGGTTACAGGGAACCAGGCAGAGGGCCTTCTCGGTAGTGGCACCCGCCTTGTGGAAAACCCTCCCACCAGCTGTCAAAGAGAACAACAACTACCAGACTTTTAGAAGACATCTGAAGGCAGCCCTGTTTAGGGAAGCTTTTAATGTTTGATGCACTCCTGTATTTTAATATTTTGTTGGAAGCTGCCCAGAGTGGCTGGGGAAGCCCAGCCAGATGGGCGGGGTATAAATTATTATTATTATTATTATTATTATTATTATTATTATTATTATTATTATCGTTAGTGGAAACAACCTCCAGCAAAAGCAGAGTTTGTATTCAGTGGCCAGGACTTGAATACAAGCCAGGACGGCAAAGGATGGAGCAGCTCCTGATTCTTCTTCTAAAGATTTCAAGTAATTTCCAGGGGGGCAGCCCCACTGAGTTGTCAAAAGAGTAGGCCTGTTCTGGATCTGGCTCATGAACTGGTTCCAAGTCATCACCCCTGCCTGTTTAGTAGGGTCCAGCGGCACATTTACAAATCGAAGGGACTCTTGTGGGCACTTCAGAAGGCTAGTTTCCCAGAAGAACAACCAATGATATTTACTGATGACTTTGTAACTTATAAAGTAGCACTATATGTGTTGGCAGCTAAGAAGATCAGGAGAAAAGAACTAGATAAAATAGTGGTCAATTGCAAAGGTGATTCGGACATTTAAGCTGGCACATTCTACCTGAGAACCCCTTGCTATTCTATTGTATGCAACAAATAATTTTTAGGAGAAGTGATCTTGGTTTATTGTATCTGCAGTGCCTGATGTTTTTATGGTTTTTATGCTTATTGTTGCTTTTCTTTTTGTTCCCGTTGTGAATGATGCCATGGCCTTTGGCTAGTGGAAGAAGAAGAAGAAGAAGAAGAAGAAGAAGAAGAAGAAGAAGAAGAAGAAGAAGAAGAAGAGTAGTTTGGATTTGATATCCCGCCTTTCACTCCCTTTCAGGAGTCTCAAAGCGGCTAACATTCTCCTTTCCCTTCCTCCCCCACAACAAACACTCTCTGAGGTGAGTGGGGCTGAGAGACGTCAGAGAAGTGTGACTGGCCCAAGGTCACCCAGCAGCTGCATGTGGAGGAGCGGAGACACGAACCCGGTTCCCCAGATTATGAGACTACCGCTCTTAACCACTACACCACACTGGCTCTCATAAAGTTTATGACGATGATAAACTGGTGATATTCCGAACTGACAACCTTGCCCCGAAACTGGCAAAATATCTACACCACTTCCCCCAAACCAAACAGATAAAAAAGCAGGCAGACGCCTAAAAAAGGAGGGGGTGGGAAAACCTTCCAGAAACTCATTAAAAAAATAAAATTTGGGAGGGGCAGAGGGTCTTAACAGGTCCTCAAGTTGGGGGGGGGGGTGTCCTGGTGTCCACAGGAATCATACAGTAGCCGCCAGAATAGTTCTAGCCAGCAAATAGAAAGACAAGACAGTACCCTCTAAATAATAATAATAATAATAATAATAATAATAATAATAATAATAATAATAATATTAATTTATTATTTGTACCCCGCCCATCTGGCTGGGTTTCCCCAGCCACTCTGGGCGGCTTCCAACAAAGATTAAGAATACATTAAAATGTCACACATTAAAAACTTCCCTGAACTTCCCTAAAGAAGAATGGATTTATAAACTAAATGAATACACAGAGTTGACAAAATTCACAGCAATTATAAGATCTCAAACAAATCAGAATTTAAAACCAGAATGGAAATGCTTCAAAGAATACATGGGAAAATAAAATGCTGCTCTAAAAAGAATATGTTAATATGCATAGATTAAACATGTAAAGGGGATGTGTGAATATAAATATATGGTTAGCGAGTACAGATTAAGTATGTAAGTATGTAAAGGTGAAAATAAAATCAGAAATGGTTGCAAGAGATGAAGACGAAGGTTTTTAGAAATGCAATGAAATAATTAAATTAAAAATTAAGGAAGTCGAGCAGTGGTGGAGGGAGGTCAAGGGGGGGTAAGATGTCTTAGTTTGTATATGTAGCATGTGTGTTTCTATGTGTATTTGTGGTATCTGTATGTCTTTGTTCATGTATTCCCCCCCATAAAATATTTTTATTTATAAATAAATAAATAAATAAATAAATAAATAAATAAAATTTGGGAGGGGCAGAGGGCCTTAACAGGCCCCCAAGTGTGTGGGGGGGAGAAGGTGTCCTGGTGTCCACAGGAATCATACTGGGGACCCCAGCATTCAATCCAAAAAACCCAATAGGAGATTTTCCTGACTGGCCCCCAGCTGGACAGCATTACCTGGAAGTCTGCAGTGACCGATCCTCCACAGACGTCAATTAATTCTGTCATGTCATAGTACGCGTCAAAAGTCCAGATGCAGCTCTTCAGGTTCAGGTGCTTGTACAGCTGGATGGTCTTTGGCTCTCTCACACTGGGGTCAAACTGGTACGGTCGATCGTACCCGGGTCCCAGAACGATGCTATTGTAGGTCACTTCATCTAGGAATCCAGCTTCTGTGATGGAAACCAGGGGATATATCAAGGTTTCGTTATGTTACGCATTGGTTATACATCAGATCTGCTGTGAAATACATTTCATGTGGGATATATCCAGCCAACATGATTAACTCTAATTAATGCATGAAGGGGTTAAGACCAGAGAGCAAGCTGTCCTGCCAGGCTTAGCTAGGCCACACCCCCTCACCTTGGGAGGAAGGTCTATCAAACTCTTTGTTCTCCTACTTACCACCTTTATTCCACCATGTGGACCTCTCCATTAAGGATGTCTAAGGTGGATGCTTCAAGCTTAGACCGCATGGCTTTAAGAAGCCACTTTTGTGTTTCTATACCTATAATTTAGAAACACGTAGCTTTGGGGAGCTAACCTCAGTTTTACTGCCTGACTTTTCTTGCTGCTGTATGGAAAAGCACATGAATCTAACATGTGAAGATTTAAGTAAACCATTTTCAGCTTACCAAACATGTGGTCTCTTTCTATGCTAAGGGAAGTGGGTAACTTTGGAAGAAACTCAGAAGGGGATAATTTAAAGGTCCAACAGCCTACATTTCCACTTTGCTGCAAGTATTTTTCCCTTCCAATCTCTGCTGGGGCTCTCTCACCATAGAATACTTGCACCAATCTAGGCACCCGGGGGGGAATTCTCCTTTTACTTTACCTACCTTTTATTTCCTTTCTACTTTACCAAAAACCAACATTTCATGCATAAATAGGCCGATAATATCTGCTATTTACAGCATCAGGGTCAAACTGCTCATTGAACACATAGAATGTTTGTTTCAGCATCCAGTCCTGCAAGAAGCTGACCTGCAACCCTTTGCAAGAATGAGGGCAGACGAGGACGATTGCCTATTTCTCTGCCTGCATCTTTGTGCAAATGCCACAGGGTCTGGAGACGTAGGGCTCAAGATACATCACAGGCCAAGCCCCCTATGCCCATTGATCTATGCCCACCTGGAGGTGGTCTTCAGGGCCTCTCTACAGGGACTCCTGCCATCAAGGACCAGACCTGCAGGATGCCAGCAGCGAAACTGCTGCTGCACGAATGCACACATTAAGTGGCAGCAGCCCGTAATTGATTACCTGAGATGCCCTTAAGATCTTGGATGCTGACCAGGTTGGAACAGACATGCTGGTGCCTGTAGATGGATTCCGACAGGAGGAAGTGCAAGTTGTGCAGAGGCATCGTGGAGATGAGAGGGAGCATTCCGTCCTGGTGTGGAATCTGCACTGAGATATGGATTCTGGAAAACCACAAAGCAGCAAGAGTTGAAGTGGGGAGAAGGGAGAGGATGCACTGGGTAAAAGACACACGTATTGCATGAACACAACAAAATGCAAATTGCACTGCCTTGCAGCACAGGACCCTGTTTTAATCCCTGGAAGGACTGGGAATGTTTCATTCCTGAAAGCCCGGGGAGCAGCCGCCTTTGCTGTTGTTTAGTTGTTTAGTCATGTCCGACTCTTCGTGACCCCATGGACCAGAGCATGTCAGGCACTCCTGTCTTCCACTGCCTCCCGCAGTTTGGTCAGACTCATGTTTGTAGCTTTGAGAACACTGTCCAACCATCTCGTCCTCTGTCATCCCCTTCTCCTTGTGCCCTCCATCTTTCCCAGCATCAGGGTCTTTTCCAGGGAGTCTTCTCTTCTCATGAAGTGGCCAAAGTCTTGGAGCCTCAGCCTCAGGATCTGTCCTTCCAGTGAGCACTCAGGGCTGATTTCCTTCAGAATGGAGAGGTCTGATCTTCTTGCAGTCCATGGGACTCTCAAGAGTCTCCTCCAGCACCATAATTCAAAAGCATCAATTCTTCGGCAATCAGCCTTCTTTATGGTCCAGCTCTCACTTCCATACATCACTACTGGGAAAACCATAGTTTTAACTATACGGACCTTTGTCGGCAAGGTGATGTCTCTGCTTTTTAAAGTATCCGTCTAGCAGAGTAGAAAAAACTTTGCTGGATGGACCAATGGCCTGTCTTGGCATAAGGCAACTTTCCAAGTTCATCATTTCACACATGTCTACTCAGAGGCAAGTCCCACCAAGCTTGATGTGTCTTATCCCAGGTAAATGGGTAGAGGGTTGTAGCCTCGAAATTAGTGGCCAGCATCCAGAATTGCACACACTTCAGACCTGCACATGCAATCAACATTGTTCAGCCTGCTGGTTCACTGCCAAATGTAAGAGAGGACCTACATTCAGTTAGCAGCAGGATATTGAGGTGTGGAGGAGCTATTTGAATCCAAGACTCATTCCTAATATAGCAATGCATGAGGGGCTGAAATCTAAACAGCTCCCAATCCCCCCCCCCCAGCTTGCTGATCCTTTCAAAAACAGATTCACTCACTAAGCTAGTTAAGAAATATTTTCACTGATACTTTATTAGCAAAACCTTTTGGTCTATTTTCAGTTTTCAGCCACAAATCCTTTCATTAGCAATACCCTAAATGGTGAAGTGTTTGGAAATTTTTTAAATGTAGACCCCTGGAAATGGATTACAAATGTGTTAACTCTCCCAACACCACCCCAAGTGGCATTATATGCTTGCTGTTTCATCTTTTGATCTTCCCTTCATTTTAAAAAAATGCAGTAAAAGTTCCAAATAAAGAAAGCAGCGACCATTTATGCCTTGCATTCCTTTCTTTCTTCGGGTCAAGGAGAAAAGTTCTGGGTCAAAGAAAGAACCGATTTATATTCAGAACAGACCTCCTCAAATCAAGGGGCTGAGATTTTAATAGTTCTGCTCTGAGTATGACTAATGTTGGATATCATCCTTTATCTTTCTTTTTTCTGAGAATCATTTGGGAGCATTTCTAAAATTAGCATCCCATACTATCTGTACATTTGTCCCCTTGTTCAAATTTAGCTCAAAATAATCCCCTAATACTTTTTCCATTTTTTAAAAAATGGTCCTCTAATAGATCTTCATTTAATCTTCATCTGAAAGTGGTTTGTTTCTCATACTGCATTTCTAAAATTAATGGATTATGATCTGATATTGTTCTTGGCCTTATTTCTATTTTCCTCACCTTTAACTCTAATTCTTTGGATAGCCAAATTCCAACTATCCTTGCACTGGTTTTATACACATTTGAATAAAAAGTGAACTCTCTGTCTAATAAATGTTGGTTTCTCCAAATATCTATTAAATTCAAATTCTCTACCATTTCCCTGAAAGTTTTTGGAAGCCCTCTACCTGTTGGGATGTTCCTTGTGCTTAACATCCAGATACTTCAAAGTGGCAACGAAGGACTGCGCTTGAAACCCCCGGGCTGTTCCAGCCACTATTGGCGTGTGGCAGATGGCGCTGTCTGTCCCAATGGTGACTATGTTGCTTCTCAGTGGGGTGCCGGCGTGGCCAACCTTGTCCACGGCTTTGGCCACGCAGCGAACGTGGAATCGCCGGCTGAAGTAAATGCTGTCCAGCACCTGGGAAGGAAGGAAGGAGAGAGAGAGAGAGAGAGAGAGAGAGAGAGAGAGAGAGAGGGAGGAAGGAAGGAAGGAGAAATGATTCTCAGTGTGGCCTAAACAACTGATAGCCTTATATATATATTTAAATGCTTCAATATATTAATAGAACATTATTACTTTTCTGTCCATCCACATTTAAAGAGGCTTAACTATGCCACATGGGATGCGGGTGGCACTGTGGTCTAAACCACAGAGCCTAGGGCTTGCCGATCAGAAGGTCAGTGGTTCAAATCCCCGCGATGGGGTGAGCTCCCGTTGCTTGGTCCCTGCTCCTGCCAACCTAGCAGTTCAAAAGCATGTCAAGTGCATGTAGATAAATAGGTACTGCTCCGGCGGGAAGGTAAACGGCATTTCCATGCACTGCTCTGGTTCGCCAGAAGCAGCTTAGTCATGCTGGCCACATGACCTGGAAGCTGTATGCTGGCTCCCTCGGCCAATAAAGCGAGATGAGCGCCACAACCCCAGAGTCGGTCACTACTGGACCTAATGGTCAGGGGTCACTTTACCTTTAACTATGCCACGCACATATTAAAACAGTAATACAGAAGTATAAGGCGATGGAAACAAAGCAGAGAAAGATCAGGAAGCCAGCTAGGACACTCTCTGCTCTGATCACCAGCCTCTCCCGTTAGAAAGATCAAAGGTAGCAGGTCAAGGGAGAAAAGCTCTTGCTTGTCAAAGGCAGCCTTTTGCCAACTTGGCAGCGAGGGCCAGTGATCTGTGGGGGACTGTACCAGCCAGGAGGCAAGACTAGAGGCAGGAGAAGCTTCAGAGCTGGAGGGGGAGCACAGGAGGGGTAGGAGGAAGAGGAAGAGGCAGGTCAGGCAAGTGAAGGTCCAGGTGCTTCCCCTCCATCTCCTGCTCCACTGTCTCCCAGAACCAGGAGCGGACTGAAAAGGGAGGAGCAGAGGAAGCTTTCACGCAGGCATAGTCTCTGGCTGTGTGTATGCAGCCCAACAGGGGAAAGTACATAAACTGATGAGTGGTCCCCTGTTGCTGTAACTGCTCCATAGAACGTGGACCTGGGAATAGCTGCCTAGCCGCTAGAATGACATGTGTAGGTATCCAGAGCTATAGAATCGACTGCGTTATCTTTGAAAATAAAAAGTTAACTATTTGCCGCTTGCATTCCTTTGTCTGCAAAGCCCTCTTGACAGTCTCTGCACATACCATGTGATTGACACTGGTGAAGGGAGTGTTGTCTGTAATCGTTTCAAAGGGAGATCTGGCTCCATTCCCGTCCGTGGGCGTAGCCACTTCCCAACTGAACTGTATGGAGGACTGGTTTATCCCAGCGTCGCCGCAGCGCTCTTTCATCACCGAGTACTTGGGGAAGTGAGGGTCGCAAGGCGTCACGCAGACCAACGGGTAGCCCGGAGAGGGAGACTTCTTAGCTCCTTCTTTGGCTTCTTCTTCTACGTGATCATACTCGGACAGTGTAACCACCTGCAGGGACACAATATAAGGCTTGGGACTCCAGGGAAGGGACCGTGCAACTGCAGCTAACGGTGAATCCCAAATAACTCAGGGATCCGCAGGTTAAAGCCACTTACAATAGGAGGGGCTGGCAAAATGAGGCTGCCAGCTGCTTCCTGGTCCAGAATGGTGACGATTGTAGTGGTGATCTCCCCCAGGACAGCTTCAACAGGGTCGTCTGGCCCTAACACCAGGGAAAAGGACTCGTGCCACTCCCTGTCTTCATTGGACATGATCTCTACCTTAAATACGATGTGGTCCACTCCTGCACAAACAGACACAAGAGAGAGGGTTGAGTCAAACCAGCTTGTAATCTGACAGGACTTTTAAATGCTTCCATAAAGCAATGCCGAGGTCAGATCCACTAAATCATTGTGATTAACAACACACACACACACACACCAGTTTTTATCGTAACCCCTTTGGCCCTAATGATGTGGCCCAGGAGCCTTTAGAAAACTAAAAACTACAAAATATAGCATGCCATCTGATGGATTGCTTGGCAGATTTACTAACAGATGTCATGTGAGGATTAATGGCGCCTGTCCGACTTTAATAAAAATCTGTGATCCAAAATATACCTCCCATATTATTGCTGGAGGGCATGTCTGCTTTGATTCTTTACGATACGCACAGAACTCTTGGCCTTGCAAGATTTTCTGTAAGGCCTTTAAGAGTTGCTGAAAAGCCTCACACTAGACGGAGGGGGAACTGGGCCGCGAATGGGAGCAGAAGGGGCCTCGGGAGGCTGAAAACATGGGAGCCAAGGGAACTGTAAGCTGGGGAGCAAAGGAAGGTTGTGGGGATAAGCAAAAACATGGGCCTCAGGAACAGAAAACCACGGGGACAACCAGCCACCATTCAAAGCAATCTTAGTTCCCACTGACTTCAAGAGGACAGCTTTGAGCACAGTGATACCCAAGTGAAATGAATGGACCTTTAATTTCAGCAGGAATATATCCCATGTGTTCTGCAGGGGCTTGGGAGCTGGACAGCCCTGGGATGAAGGAAGCGGACTGGGCAGAGCTAAGGGAACGGAAGCGCTTTAAGGAAGGAGAGTCTTGTATGTCTCCTTCCAGCAACTCTTGCAACCAAGCTGGTGCCAAACATATTGCTCTGCTTTCCTTTGGACCACATCAGCAAGGCTGAGAGGAGGGTCCTGTTGTCTGGGCAGCTCAGGATCTCAATACAAATGGCCCAGGCTTGCACCCCAGGGAGGTCACTTCACTTTGGAGGTGCTATTGCAGCAAAAACAATGTGGGAGGCAGAAGTTACGAGTTACTGGTCTCTGCAGCCACAGCAGGCGCTGTGAATCTCCAGTGGGTTGACTTCACCCCTGGAGGCGCACTCCATTGTCTCTCGAGACAGACAGATGCCAGCAATTCTGTTCCATGTCTTTCGGATATTAGCCTCTCCGGACCGCCCCACCCACAATGGCCTTCAAAGAAAAGACATAAGCAAGCTTATTTTTTGCCTCCAAACAATTATTGCAGAACTCGAAGACTTTCTGTGCTTTACCAGGACTGAACTTGAGGACTCGACTCTTTGGGTAGTAATCAATCCCAGACTGAGCAGAGCCGTCCCGGGTGCTGCAGCGAACTTTGGAGGTCCTGTTCTGGTCCCCTCTCCGCAGCACCTTGACATTCAAGAAAGCAACCCCTTCAGGCCCAGGAGGTTCACGGACTTGGTAAGCAGCTTCCTCAAACTCGATGGTGGGAGCTAGAGAAACAGAAGAAAAATAGAAGCTGCTTGTTTGTGTCTCCAGATGTGCAGAACACTTTGAGTTAGGTTTATACAATTAAAACTATGCATGTGTCTGCTGGAACTATGTAACCAGAATATTGGAGCCAAGTGCTGTATATATAATAACCGTGGCTAGGTTTCTACATGTTCAATTATGGGGAAACTCCCATAAACTAACTAAATATGACTTAGTTAGGAAAATCTGGGAGCAGACAAGCCCAATTAAGTTGAGAGCGCTGTTGAAAAGCAGAGATAAATACTCAGACATTATGCACAAGAGGAATGTGGTGACCCAGTAGATAAAAAAGGAATTATAAATATCTGGGAAAGGGATGGGTTATATGGTTTTTTAAAGTGCACTCAGACTGTAAATAAATACATAAGAAGTTAACTGCGGGTAAGATTTCTTATGAATTGCAGTTAAATGTTACTACTTATCAACTCTTGTGAGCCATTTGTTCTACAAATTGCATTTAAAGGCCAATAGCTATTTGTAAATGTTTGCAAGCTATTTTTAAGTACATTGATTGTTAGGCACTTAAATATGACCTTTTAACCTCTGTGCCCTGGCTCCCGCCCAAGAACAATGATACAGGCACTTTCTTGTTCGTGAAGAAGCAGAGTTTTATTTTAGCAGACTGACGGTGCAAACTCGGCAGCAGGAGGAAAGCAGGAAATTAGCACAGATGCCCCGAGGCTCCAGCAATGCGGCAAGGCTCAAACCAACTAGGGAGAGAGGAGCTTCAGGGTTTCCCAAGCACAATTTAGGGACAAGGCCAGGGGTCAACTGGTCCAGTGGGTCCGAAAACAAGTAAAGGCTGGTGCATGCAGGCCTGCTCCTCTTACCATCTTCATCATTGGAGATAATAATGGAGGCCATATTATTCTTGCCAACTGTAGCCCCACTCCAGTGGTTTCCAAGAGGGTTGCTCAGGTATATCTGAAACTTCTCCTCCGGTTCAAAGGCAGAGTCATCATTAATAAAGATAGTGCAGTTCTTTACCTAGAGCCAAGGATGCCAAGAGTTAAGGACAAGGAGGTAGGTAACCCGGCTAACCTGTTTATTAAAAACACAAATATGCTGCCTCTCCTGCAAAACGTTCATGGCAGCTCCCAGCACAATAATAAAAAAATACAAGAAATCAGTAATAAGTAGGAATATCTGGAAAAAGGAAGACTGGGATAGCAGATAAAATAGCTAATATGCCCAGAACGCTAGCATTGACGGTTAGGCAGGTCAGGTTTTCGCATGCTGCAAACCATTTAGAGAATGCTTTAAAATATGAAGTGGTATATACCGTGCTTTTTTGGGGGGGAGACGCAGGGGTACGCATACCCCTAAACATTTTGTGAATCTAATGGGAGAAGAAACTAATTTTTTTAATTAAAAAAAAATAGTTTCTTCTCTAGCATGGTGAACCGTCAGTTCCATTGAATAGCACTGTGAACCTTCAGTTCCGTTGCTACCCCCAATGGCGGCTTCATTTCCTTTCCCGGTGTTTCCCGAGTCTTAGACAGAAGCGAGCGTTTAATGTGTGAAGCAGTGTGGAATGTGGATGTGTGGAATCAGGAAGATGTTAGTGCACAGAACCCCATGCCAATCTGGAAGTTACTGTGAGCTGTCAGCTATGTAATATGAGGTAATGCATGTTCTTTGTACTTTTGTCAATTTAGTGTATTTATCCCCCCCCCCCCCCGATTTGAACTATAAAATGGTGATTTTCTTGAGTCAAAATGAGAGTACCCTGAAACATTTCTTTTTAGGAAAAACCACTGGGTATATAAATAACCGAAGTAAATAAATGAAAAAGAAAGCACTTTGCAGTGCAGTGAAAGGGAGTGGTAAAGGTTGGCATTCCTAGGCAGGGAATTTCACAAATCGGATGTGTCCACCAATTCATTGGCTGTTGTTTCATTGTGAGCTACATCCACTCACCTTCTCCCCTTTCAGAAAAGTGACACGTGACTCCTCCGTGTTTCTCCTTTCCTCAAAGTCCTCCATGGCTTTCGCTGTCTGGCCCTGGGTGTAGCACCTGACAGACGACTCATAGCTTAAGTCTCCGGTGCGGATGATGGGAATGTGGACGATGCCCTCCTTCTCTTTCACAGGGTACAATTCTTTACTAAATTTCATGTTCGGCACTGCGGAGGGAAGAAGAGGAATCACTCAAACTTCTGCAGGCCTGGCAGAATCCGAGACCAGGGAAAAGAGTCGGCGGAAGAAGACTGGAAGAAGTTTAAAGACTATTTGCAGAAATATTGTAAAATTAAGGAATGCTAGAATGATGCTGGACAGAAATTAAGTAGTTTTCAGCTGTAATGCTTAAGAGATATGGAAAATAAGGTTCTGAAATAAGTAAAAGAACTAATGGTGAGGATTTGCTGAACAAACAATTTGAATTGGAATATAAGAAAGGGAGGTATGAGGAGGTCTGGAAAATAAGTTAAAAGAAAATAAGTAGATGGAAACTCTTTGTGTTTTTAAATTGTTTTTATTTCTGTATTTTTGTATTTTTGTTTTTTCTGTTTTTTCTGTTTTACAATGTATTATTTTTGAAAACTTTAATAAATATCTTATATATATATATAAACTTCTGCAGGCCTACAGTATGCTGAAAAATAAGGGCATAATTCCTCAGAAGCTGCAAGTTCAGGAATGCGTGACTCCTGTTCTAATTAGGTCACAGGGGGTCTTGATGCCTTGAACAGGGGACAGTGGGGTCCAGGCTTTCTGCCACCAGGGTAGGTTGTAGACAAGAGGGAACAGGCAAAAGGTAAAAAGGTAAAGGACCCCTGGATGGTGAAGTCCAGTCAAAGGCGACTATGGGGTTGTGGTGCTCATCTCACATTCAGGCTGAGGGAGCCAGTGTTTGTCCACAAACAGCTTTCCAGGTCATGTGGCCAGCATGACTAAACCGCTTCTAATGCAACGGAACACCGTGACGAAAACCAGAGCGCACGGAAACGCCGTTTACCTTCCCACCGGAGCGGTACCTATTTATCTACTTGCACTGGCATGCTTTCAAACTTTGGCAGAAGCTGGGACAGAGCAATGGGAGCTCACCCCATTGCGGGGATTTGAACCGCCGACCTTCTGATCGGCAAGCCCAAGAAGCTCAGTGGTTTAGACCACAGCGCCACCTGCCTCCCTAAGAGGGAATAGCTGACCTTATGAATGCTACTTTGCAGTGCTTCATCTTCCCATGACCGGAGTATGTGGTACAGATTTCAGGCCCGGTAAGATGAGGCAATCTGAGAACCTACAAGGTGACCACTGGATAGTCAGGGTGACCACTGGATCAGACCAACAGCCTATCTAGTCCATCATCCTGTTTCCCAGATACCTCTGGGAAGCCCAGAAGCAGGGCAAGAGCACAATCACCCTCTCTCATCATGTTCCTCGGAAACCAGCTTTCAGGTGTGAAATGGCATCCAGGTCTGAATGCCTGTGAACCTGGAAGGACTGTATAGCCAGCATGACCAATAGCCACTGATATTCTGATCCTTCCTGCATTCATCTTTATCCTCTTTTAAAACCATGTCAGCTATTGGCAGCCATCCCCACATCCCACGATGGTGAATTCCATAAATTGACTATCCACTGCTCGAGAACCGGAGCAAGTTGCTGCTCAGTGTAAGCTGCACTGCTGCATACTGCCTTGAAAATCTTGCTTGGAGCTATGGAACCACATTAAGGGCAATTCCAGTGCTCAAAATTGAGTACTGGCATTGCCTTCACTTCATATACAGTGGTACCTCGGGTTACAGACGCTTCAGGTTACATATGCTTCAGGTTACAGACTCCACTAACCCAGAAATAGTGCTTCAGGTTAAGAACTTTGCTTCAGGATGAGAACAGAAATTGTGCTCTGGTGGCACGGCAGCAGCAGGAGGCCCCATTAGCTAAAGTGGTGCTTCAGGTTAAGAACAGTTTCAGGTTAAGTACGGACCTCCAGAATGAATTAAGTACTTAACCTGAAGTACCACTGTTTCTAATTTTTATTTAGTCTCTAACAATATTATCATCATATACATTTTTTTAACAAAGTTTATTCTTAATTTCCAACCACTTCTTTCCTGATGTTCGTTTTTTACTTTTTATTAGCTGTTTTATAACACACACATGTTTATTATCTAAACCCTGCGACCGTTAAATCTTTAGTAATCCACTGCTTATATTTCAAATCCTGCCCACGACATCATATATTGGTGTTAATTTGATTAGATAATCCATCTGGGATCTCCATTCCTCCTTAAACACTTTGTCATTATGTCCTCTTAATTCGGCAGTTAATTTCGCCATTTCAGCATATTCCATCAGTTTCAGAAGCCATTCCAATGGGCTTATTCACTTCCAGTTGCAGACAATAAAGAAACAAATTCTGCATGTGGTGTATTCAAACACACTACGAGTAAGAAGCCAGTGTGCATGTACACATTTTTAAATGCCCATCAGCCCTAAGCTTGCCAAGAAAGTTGTCTTACTGAAGCTTAGTTACATAGCTTAGTCGGTAGAGCATGAGACTCTTAATCTCAGGGTTGTGGGTTTGAGACCCACATTGGGCAAACGATTCCTGCATTGCAGGGGGTTGAAACAGATGACCTTTGTAGTCCCTTCAAACTATACAATTCTATGATTCTATGAGCCCCAGCCACACTAAAATTATGTTGACCCTCTTACCATCCTGGAAGGTGTCATTAATGGCCACCATTGCTTGAAAAGGCTTGGCCAGCTCTGCTCCTTGAGGCGAGCTCAAGTAGACGACAAACGTCTCCACCCCTTCGATGACTGGGTACTGTGCATCATCCAGAATTGTCAAGGTGCAGTACTAGAGGAGATGAGAGGAATAAAAAGGCCTACTTTCTTAATATATAAAACCGACCAAACAGGCAGTGCCAGATTTATGTATAAGCTAAACAAGCTATAGCTTACGGTCTCACTCTCTTGGGGGCCCCCCCAAAATTTAAAGGAAAAAAAACTGGATGTACATTTCCAAAATATAAGATAAATTATATATAAAGGTAAAAGTAGACCGTTAGGTCCAGTCACAGATGACTCTGTGGTTGCGGTGCTCATCTCACTTTACTGGCCGAGGTACAGCTTCCAGTGTACAGCATACAGCTTCTGGGTCATGTGGCCAAGCATGACTAAGCCACTTCTGGCGAACCAGAGCAGCGCACAAAAACGCCATTTACCTTCCCGCCGGAGCAGTACCTATTTATCTACTTGCACTTTGACGTGCTTTCGAACTGCTAGGTTGGCAGGAAAAGTATATATACTTCTTCTTAATTGTATTTCATTATTAATATACTTCTTAATTGTATTTCAGTCCAACAATTACTTTGATAAAATACATATTTTGTTATTTTGTTATTTGCAAATGGACTCTTAGGTCCATAAATTACCATATAGCATATATTCAACACAAAAAACAGCGACTATTTGTTGTTGACAAAGGACAGCCGGACATATAAAGGGCCCCATTACCTTCTGCAAACAGGTATGTGTGAGAAGGAATGCCAGAGGATATGAGAGGAGTCGATGGTGTTGAGCTTTTCTGTCACAAATGGCACCTGCTTTCATTTGTGCATCGCTGCTTATCTCAGATGCACGAAGAAACAGCCAAAAACATCCGCACTGTTAGGTGTACCTGAGCAAAGTTCTGTGCATGTCTTTCCCAGACATCTGATACCTGGGGCACAGTTTATTTTCTGGATTATGTAACAGGAACCACGCTGAGCCAGATGTTCTCAGATGACAACTTTCAGGAAGAATTTGGGGGAAGCCAACCAGGGGCTCAAACACAATAATTTTTGATAGAGGAGGGAACTCACCCTCACTGTCTGAAGTTCCTTCCAGCAGCTGCTGGCTGGTGGTCACCATTTCCCCTTGCCAAAAACAATGATAAATGACCACACAGCATTATTCCTCCAGACGTATCTGGGTGCAAAAAAAGGGGGCCCCCGGGGAAGGAGTTCTGAGTGGCGGTGGCAAGTTTTAGTGTGGATTTAGGCTCATCATAACCACCCACCAATGTCTCTAGTTTGGTACTGCACTTTCTAGGTACAATTAAAAATGGTTTCATTCCCATTTTCCAAAACACCAAGCAAACCAAACTGCAGCTATCCTTCAAAATCTGAATTTCTCTGAATTTTGTCATGCAGTTATCCAACCAAAAAATGTCTGCAGAAATGTTAGGAGAATATGGGCATTAAAATGTATATATTAGTGAAAATAAATGTATTATATTAAGGGACATTACTTGTAAAAATGTGCATGTTGAGCAAAAATAAATCACATGTATATTGCTAGAAATGCTCACTAAAATGCTGGCAAATTTTTGTAATGACATTTTTCTTTTTAAATCACAAACTGATGCAAAAATGTGATGATCTGAACTTCAGGCTGGGAAAAATGAGAAAGTCAGAGAAACCAAAACTGACAGTTCCATCCGTCCCTAATTACCATTTCCCCCCTCCCTGATTTAACGTCTAGTTTGGCTCTTTGTTTGATCTGCACCATTTCTGTACAGACTAGACAAGTAAAACACACAAGAAGCATGACACAAATGTGTTTGAATGCTCCTTATGAGACAATGCTTAGTTTGGTTCCAGGTACTAATTGCTCGGTAATAGCAAAAAATGTAGCGATACCTCTTCAGTTCTTCCTGGGCGAAATTCCACTTTCTTGGAGCTGGGTATGTAGTCGACACCTGGAGTTGCCGATGGCGGATCCGATGTCCGAGTGGCGCACCATACGGACGTGGGGGTCGAGAGGTCAGGGCCGTGCCTAGTTACGGGGATTTCAATGATTCCTGCAAGGAAGGGAGAGAAGGGAGGAGTTTGTGGGAAAAGGTGACTATGCTTTATCTTACCATGATGGAGGACACCCACCTGCCCATCACTTGATGTCACCATGACAACAGGTGATAGAACTTCAAAGGATGGAATTTGGAGCACACTCTTAGGGTGCTCTCGATTCCTCCTTTCTTCCTTTGCAGGTGTGACTTGCTTTTAAGCCGCACCTGCAAAGGGTTTTTCTCCTTGGCAGCCCAGCTTGAATCCAAGCACTTGTTTCCTATGCAGAAGATGTCCGGTTCACTCCTCAGCATCTCTAGGTAGGCCTTGCCTGTAGGCCTACAGAGTCACTGCCAGTCAGACAATACTGAGCTAGAAGAACCAATGGGCCAAGGCAGCTTCCTATGCCTCAATTTGCTGGCCCTTGAAGAAATAGCTCCTAGGAAGGTAGCCTAAAAGTCAATGAACACAAAGATTCCTGCATTGCAAGGTTTTGTACTTCAGTAGATGAACCGTGGGGTCCCTTCCAACTCTACAATTCTATAAAAGAAACCATGGTTTCTCTGGTTAATTAAACAACCTTTGGCCCTTTAAACTGGATGGGAGGTTATTGTTACTGTTATTATGTTTTTTGTGTTTTTATTTTGCACACCACCCTGTGATTATTGGATGAATTGAGGTATCAATGAAATAAGAGCTGAGCAGAACTTGAACTCGCATCTCCCCCCATTAAAGTGGGCAGATGCCAAACAGATAGATTCTTGGAAGTGGGGACATTTGGTGCCTTCTTTAGCTATACAGTGGTACCTCAGTTTTCGAATGTCTTCATCGATGAACATTTTGGTTTACTAATGCCGTAAACCTGGAAGTAAATGCTTTGGTTTTCGAACACGCATTGGAAGTCAAACATGCCACGTGGTTTCTGCTGAGTGCAAGATCTGGAGGCTTGGCTGTTGGCTGTTGAGTCCGTGGTTTTCAAATGTTTCAGAACGTCAACGGTTTTCCAGAATGGATTGCGTTCGAAAACCAAGGTACCACTGTAGACTTATGCACTCTTTGAAAATAAACTTGAGCCCCATAAGAAGAGAGCAAGGGTAAAATAATCATAGCTCAGGAATGGCAGATGAAGATGATGGACTTTTGGGAGCTAGTCGACCTGACCGGAAGAGTCCGTGACCAGAAGGAGGAGGAGTACCAGGAGGAATGGAAGAAATTTAAAGACTATTTAGCTAAATATGTTAAGATAACTTAAATAGAATTACTTGCAAGTATCAGATTGGCCTAGGATTTAAATATGTGATGTTATAGAATAATATGTTTAAATTTAAAATGAAAAGAAGGAAGAGGTTAATTGACTAAGTAAATTTTATGTGAAAATAGTTTTGGAAAACCGCTACAATGATATATATGGAAACTCAGCCAGTGGGATTCAAGGAAGTCACCCAACAATGTTAACAAAAGTGGAACTATTACAGTTAGGATCTATGTTTGCTTGTTTGTTTGTTTTTTGATGTTTTCTTTCTGTATTTGTTGATATGTTTGTTATAAATTTGGAAAATTAATAAATAAATAATCCTAGTCTCTCACCTGCATCCTCGCTGACTGTAAAAGTAGCCGTTCCAAGGGACACTGTCGAGGCATCGTTGGGACCACTGATCATGACCTTCGCTGAAGCGATGCTCCCTATGCGCGCATTCTCCGACGCGTCGGCAAGCGCGATTTCAAATTCCTCCTCCTCTTCGTACTCACTGTCGTCAATCAGCTTCACGTCGCAGGTGGTCATGGTGACGCCAGGCCCCAGCACCACGCGGTTTTCATTGGACATCCCCCTGGACTTGAAGTCCGATCCAGACTCTAAGGCATGTGCACTGCTCCCTTTGGCACTTTTGGGGACTGTGTAGCAAACTGCAGACACGGTGCTGCTGGAGTCGCCTGTAATGCACAGCACAGAGTTATACAAAAGTTGCTCTCCAGGACAACTGGTTCAGAGAATCGCAGAGTTGTACAGGTGGAAGGGACCACGTGGGTCATCTAATCCAACCCCCTGAAATGCACAACTCTTTCGCCCAACATGGGGCTTGAACACACAACCGTAAGATTAAGTGTCTCCTGTGTGGCATAATGCTTAGAGGGTTAGACCCTGGAGACCAGGGATGGAATCCCCACTCTGCCATGAAGCTCACTGTGTGGCCTTGGGCCAGTCACCATCTCTGAGTCTAACCTACCTCACCGGGTTGTTGTGAGGATGTAATGGGGAGGGAAAACCTGTACACCACCTTAGTCTCAATGGAAGATAAAGGTGGCATATAAATGTAATAAATAAATAAATATAAACTTTCTACTTTTATATTACTTATATTATTTCTACTTTTATATATACAGAGTTTAGACCCTTAAGTGCAGACTTAGTTTTGCTTAAAAATTTGCTCATGAACTGAAACAAGATCCTACATTTTTGCTTCACACTGTTGTCTGCTGGTTGTCCGTTTGGGTTGATATATGACTTTAATGCAAATTTAGATTCCCTTTTAGGATTTCTACTGCTAGGCTTCAGTATAAAACATTAGTGAATTTTCCTGTCACAGTGTAACACTACATTTATTTCTGAGATATATACTTTGGCCAGATATAAAGGTAAAGGGACCCCTGACCAATAGGTCCAGTCGTGACCGACTCTGGGGTTGTAGCACTCATCTCGCTTTATTGGCCGAGGGAGCCGGCGTACAGCTTCCGGGTCATGTGGCCAGCATGACTAAGCCGCTTCTGGCAAACCAGAGCAGCGCACGGAAACACCGTTTACCTTCCTGCCGGAGCGGTACCTGTTTATCTACTTGCACTTTGACGTGCTTTTGAACTGCTAGGTTGGCAGGAGCAGGGACCGAGCAACGGGAGCTCACCCCATTGTGGGGATTCGAACCGCCGACCTTCTGATCAGCAAGTCCTAGGCTCTGTGGTTTAACCCACAGCACCACCCACGTCCCTAATATACTGAACTGTTAATGGAGGGGCTTGGAATGCTGCTGCTGCTGTGTTTCAAAGTCTGCAACCTTAAAAAGTAAAGGTAAAGGGACCCCTGACAGTTAAATCCAGTCGCAGACGACTCTGGGGTTGTGGCGCTCATTTCGCTTTACAGGCCAAAGGAGCCTATGTTTGTCCACAGACGGTTTTCCGGGTCATGTGGCCAGCATGACTAAGCAGCTTCTGGCTTAACGGAACACCAAAACCAGAGCAGCGCACGGAAACGCCGTTTACCTTCCCACCGGAGCGGTACCTATTTATCTACTTGCACTGGTAAGCTTTTGAACTGCTAGGTTGGCAGGAGCAGGGACCGAGCAACGGGAGCTCACCCCATTGCGGGGATTCAAACCGCCAACCTTCTGATCAGGCTCAGTGGTTTAGACCACAGTGCCACCAGCGTCCCTTAGGATTGTATTATTTACTTGAAGTCAGTTTGCACCGGCTTCCCACCCCCTGCTCTAAGCCGTAATGCAACACACCTTTCCTTTCAATGGGGGCAGAGAGGATGCCAGCACTCTCGCTGATGTGGTAGACTTTCTTGTCAAACTGCAAGGAAGGCTCATCTTCCGCATCGTTGATGAAGACTTTGGCCTCGGTGATGTCCCCCAGCAAGGCATAGGCTGGCATGCTGAGCTCCACGGTGAAGCTCTCCGTGTTCTCAAAGATATTGTCGTCGTTTATCAGGATAGTGCAGGATTTTGTGTCCTCCTGTTCTTCAAACTGAACCTGTGTGGAGCAAGGTTGTGCATTGACTACGTGCAGAGAGGTATAAAAGGCTGAAGCAGACCTTAACTGGAAAACAGGCCTGCTGCTGCTGTTTTATGAGTTCCACGGCAGTGAGGCATTATTTGGGAACGGTCATTATTGACTCAAAAGTGAGGAGGAATTAAAGAACCTTTTAATGAGGGTGAAAGAGGAAAGCTCAAAATATGGTCTGAAGCTCAACATCAAAAAAACGAAGTTCATGGCCACTGGTCCCATCACCTCATGGCCAATAGAAGGGGAAGAAATGGAGGCAGTGAGAGATTTTACTTTCTTGGGCTCCATGATCACTGCAGATGGTGACAGCAGCCACGAAATTAACACCTGCTTCTCGGGAGAAAAGCAATGACAAACCTAGATAGCATCTTAAAAAGCAGAGACATCACCTTGCCAACAGAGGTCCGTATAGTTAAAGCTATGGTTTTCCCAGTAGTGATGTATGGAAGTGAGAGCTGGACCATAAAGAAGGCTGATCACTGAAGAATTGATGCTTTTGAATTATGGTGCTGGAGGAGACTCTTGAGAGTCTCATGGACTGCAAGAAGATCAAACCGATCCATTCTTAAGGAAATCAGCCCTGAGTGCTCACTGGAAGGACAGATCCTGAAGCGGAGGCTCCAAGACTTTGGCCACCTCATGAGAAGAGAAGACTCCCTGGAAAAGACCCTGATGTTGGGAAAGATGGAGGGCACCAGGAGAAGGGGACGACAGAGGACAAGATAGTTGGACAGTGTTCTCAAAGGTACCAGCATGAGTTTGACCAAACTGCGGGAGGCAGTGGAAGACAGGAGTGCCTGGCGTGCTCTGGTTCATGGGGTCACGAAGAGTCGGACACGACTAAACAACAACAACTTTATTGACTTACAGTTGGCCTGGTCTTGACACCGGACAAGAGCCACCAAGCCCAGACTGGCGATGCCCAGTTTAGGTGACGGCTCATGTCTTACTACTCACTGCCACATTTTTCACAGCTGGGTGAAAGGAAAAGGTTCAGCCCACGAAGCTTCTCTGGGCTTGTTACCATGCCCACCTAACACTTCACCCTTTGGGTAAGACATTGTAGAGCAGGGATCAGCAAACTTTTTCAGCAGGGGGCCGGTCCACTGTCCCTCAGACCTTGTGGAGGGACGGACTATATTTTTTAGCGGGGAATGAACGAATTCCTATGCCCCACAAATAACCCAGAGATGCATTTTAAATAAAAGCACACATTCTACTCATGTAAAAACATGCTCATTCCCGGACCATCTGCAAGCCGGATTTAGAAGGCGATTGGGCCAGATCCGGCCCCCGGCCTTAGTTTGCCTACCCATGGTGTAGAGCATTCCACTGTGGATTTTTTCCCCAGGGTGTGCAGCATTTTTCCTGAACCCACCTGGCCTGCGTATTCCACATAGTCCTGTTCTCCTGGCCGTGAAGCTGAGCTGGAAGTGGCAGTTCCCTGCTCCGTACGGCACAGAACAATAGCATATTGTTTGAGGTTACCCGTCCTCTTCACTGTGACACTGATGGAGCCTGCCTTTTCACTGACATTGTAGCTGGAAAGAGAGAGAGAAAGAATGAGTTTTCCCTCCCTTCCATGTAACCAAGGAGATGCAGGCCAGAGGCTGTGAAGTGCACAGTAACCAGTGGGGCTGAATACTGCTAAATTGTGAATTCATGTCCCACTGATTTCAGGGGGCTGAAGTCGATCGCTACATTCAGTTTGTATCGGTTTAATTAATTTCAGTGCATTTGCTTCCTCTCGTTCAGCGAAGAATGTGCAATCTGCCTTAATTAGGGTGATTCGCCATAATTGAATTGGTGCGATCTGACGCCGGGGAAAAAAATAAGTAAATAAAAGCGCCACGACAAAATTCTTCTTGTCAGAAATCTAGTTAGTACCAATCTGGTTGAACAATGCACCCTGTAGTGTGTTGCTCGTTATCAGCTAATCACATGTAAATATTATCTGTTGTAATCTGATCTGTGCGCTGCCTTGAGTTCCCCTTGGGAGATTAAGCAGGATAACAAAATATGCAAGTAAATAAAATAAATGAGTAAATACAGAGGCTGAAGTAAGACAGATCCTGCTGGTTCGTCCAAGTCAGCAAATAGAAAGTTGACACTGTTAACGGAAAAATCCGAGGCTCCCTTGGACAAAAACAAAGACACCAACCAGGATTACTTGGAGCAAAACAGCAGCCTGTAGGCTTGGCCTTTATTGAACTGTTGCAACAGGGTGTTCCCCTCACTTGCAGGAGAGAGGAAAGACACAGAAAAATGGTGTGCCAGACCTTATAAAGACTTTTGAAATTGCCACCCTGTAGATCAAGACCACCCCCAGAAACATCATGCATACATCACAGAAAGGAGGGGTTGAGGGAGGAGTTGTGGTGGTAACCTGAGTGTCCTGTCACCTGGCTGGTTCCCCCTTTCCCCCTCCCCATGAGTACTTTCCAGGTGACAGAGGGGAGTTTGCAGTTTCCTGCCCCCAGAGGGAAGAGCTGATTATTGTCCTGTGCTGAATCCACTCCCATATGCAAGTTCTTTGTGATCTTGATGGTCTTCTGTCTAGGACCATCAGGGTTGGCATAGCAACTGGGCAGGGCTCCTGTGGATGTGCTGGTATGCTCAAGAGATTATGCCTGCCCTGTATCAAGCCTTCCCCATTTTGTAGTCCTTCCTTCATGGAGTAAAATAAAAGTGGAACAGTGCAAATCCGATGTATGGTTGATTTTCTATGAATTTATAACAGAAGCGTAGCGTATGTAGTGTGTGAGTGTGTGTGAAGTTTGTACAAACTGAATGATGGGGGGGGGTCCTGCGACAACCCCATTCCCCCCCCCATCCACAACACACATGCAGACCCACCAGTCTTTGTCTGGGGCAGGTGGCACAATGGTTCAGTGCATCTGGTTGTTAACCGGAATGTTGGTGGTTTGAGCCCAGCCAGGCAGCCCATCCTGCCTGCCCACCCGGTACCCCTGCCGCTTTCCCTTCTTCTTGTCAATGACACACCTATTTTTCTGTCCCTGTACCTCATACATATGTTCCCCTCCCCAAGCTACTTGCTTAGTTCTTCAACTCTACAGTCTCCTCGGGTTGCCAAGATTCCTCCACCACCCCTTTCTGTTTCTTAACCCACTGCACAAGGGCTATTTATTCCACACACTCCCTATCTCCTGGGTCTTCTTGCTGTTCAGCTTCCAGTTCCCAGGTCTCTCTGGCACCTTTGCCCGGGTCCCTGATTTCTGATAACATCACAAAGCTGACCTCCGGAAGTTTTCCCTCCTGTTTAAAGTGACCTCACCCCCTCCCTCCTGTTTATCTACCGTATTTTTCACTCTATAAGACACACTCTTTCCCCTCCAAAAATTAAGGGGAAATGTGTGTGTGTCTTATGGAGCGAATGCAGGCTCCATGGCTTCAGCGAAAGCAACGCGAAGTCTCCGGAGAGCAGCGGGAGCGCTCCTGCTTCGCTCCAGAGGCTTTGGGAGGCTATCCCTGAAGCCAGGAGAGCAAGAGGGGTCGGTGCGCACCGATCCCTCTTGCTCTCCTGGCTTTGCTTCGCTGAAGGGGCGCTGCGCAGAGAGGGAGAGAATTTTTTTTCTTGTTCTCCCCCTCTAAAACTAGGTTGGGTGCATCCTATAGAGCGAAAAATACTCTATGCTCTATTTTAAATATTTATAGATTGCTTTTCTATTAAAACAACACCCAAAGTGGCTTACAAACAATTAAAACGACAATCCTCAAAGGCAAGCAAGCTTCTGTTTGTGAACATTCCATGACATCACAGCAGCAAGGACTTCAGCTAATGGCTGAAGCAGATTAAAGTTGACAGGCAGCTGCTAGAATCTTTAGCATTCTGAAGTGTAGCATACCTTAATTTTCTGTGCTGCTCAGCTGAGTAGCTTACCTGGTGTGCTGAAAGCTGATAAGAGACCACTGGATATGGAAGGTATTGTCAGTGACCACACTGGGTTTGCTGTCCTTTACAAGAAACTGAAAACTGTCTTCTGTCTCTTGAGTCTGCTCCTCGTGTAGCACGTACTCGATCAATCCCAAGTTCACTTCCTCTGTTGGGAAGAGACGCCTCAATGAACTAATCTTCGAACTTAACAATTTTTGCATACGTAGATACCAGCCTCCCCCAACTTGGTTTCCCTCAAGATGTTTTTTTTAAAATGTTTTTTGTTAAGTTTTCTTTAACACAAACAAAACAAAATAAATACACTAATGTTCTACAACCTTATGTACACTTATTTTCCCAACGCTCTATCGAGCACGGACTTCCCTCCCTCCCTCCCTTCAGAGGTTTTCATATTAATTTTTCCCTTTTTCACAGATTCTTAACATCATCCTATTCATGCCATAAGATTTATTTTAATACTACTACAGTCTTTAAACTTCTACAAGTATTACGTACATACTCCACAAATTTACTCCATTCACTTCTGAACTTTGTTTCCTCTTGGTTACGGATTCTGTGGGTCAGTTTTGCTAATTCCACATATTCAACCATTTTTGTCTGCCACTCCATTGATGTTAGTATTTCCTGAGTTTTCCATTTTGGGGCTCCTAAGATTCTGGCAGCAGTCGTAGCATACATAAATAATCTCTGATCTGCTTTTCTTATTTCATCTCCTACCAACCCCAGCAGAAATGCTTCTGGGTTTTTTGGGAAAGTATATTTAAACAATTTTTTTCAATTCGTTGTAAATCATATCCCAAATTGTTTTCATTTTCTCACATGTCCACCACATGTGATAAAATTCTCCATCCTTCATTCTACATTTCCAACATACTTTACTGCTCATTCTGTACATTTTTGCTAGCTTGACAGGTGTTAAATACCAGCGGTACATCATTTTCATTATGTTTTCTTTTAAAGTAGTACACGCCGTAAATTTTAAGCCTCCGTTCCACAGTTTCACCCAAGCATCATATTCGATGTTATATCCAAAATCTATTGCCCATTTTATAATTACTTTATAATTACTTCTTTTGTGTTCCATTCCAGTAAAAAGTTATACATTTTCGATAACCCTGCAGATGTTGTTGAGACTCCCATTCCTGCTTTAGTAGAGCATGCTTTTGAATTATGGTGCTGGAAGAGACTCTTGAGAGTCCCGTGGATTGCAAGAAGATCAAGCCTATCCATTCTGAAGGAAATCAGCCCTGAGTGCTCACTGGAAGGACAGATCCTGAAGCTGAGACTCCAAGACTTTGGCCACCTCATGAGAAGAGAAGACTCCCTGGAAAAGACCCTGATGTTGGGAAAGATGGAGGGCACAAGGAGAAGGGGACGACAGAGGAAGAGATGGTTGGACAGTGTTCTTGAAGCTACCAGCATGAGTTTGACCAAACTGCGGGAGGCAGTGGAAGACAGGAATGCCTGGCGTGCTCTGGTCCACGGGGTCACGAAGAGTCGGACGCGACTAAACAACAACAAAAGATTCTTGATCTTAGGGTCGTGGGTTTGAGCCCCAAGTTGGGCAAAAGATTCCAGCATTGCAAGGGGTTGGACTAGATATCCCTTGAAGTTCCTTCCAACTCTATGATTCTATCAGTCCCAGCCACCATGACCTATTTATTTGCTTATTTAATTTATATACTGCCCTATAGCCGGGGGTTTCAGGGTGGTTTACTGAATAAAATCAAGACAAAAAACCACAAAATACATAATAAAAATAAAAACCCAATAGCCCCCCAAGAATATTTTAAAAGGAAATAGGACGTATATCAGATCAACCAAAGGCCTGGTTAAAAAGGAACGTTTTTGCCTAATAGTGTATAATGAAGGTGCCAGGCAAACTTCCCTAGGGAGAGCATTCCACAGACAGGCAGCCACTGGAGAGAAGGCCTGTCAAGAGACGATGGGAGCTGGAGTTGAACAACATCTGGAGGGTAGTAGACTGAGGAAGTGATATAAGTCATAAGGATATCCTGGTTTCTGGATGTGGCTTGCAAATTGATATAAAATGTTTGAATAAAGCCAGAACGACACAAAGAACTACAAAACAGCCCTGATGGATGTCGCTTGGAGATGGCTCTGAGATTTCTCAGCCTCCTCATTCATTCATTTACTCAATTAGCATTCCCTTTCAAAAAATGCATGCAATGATGGCAGCACGGCCTTCAGTCCTTCCCTGCAAAATTCAGAAGCCCCACTGTGTTGTTCCAATTTGTGGAATGTGGACGGGACTTAAAACCGAACACATGTTGAACTGGCGCAAACCAAATTTAGACCGATTGGTTCTTCCCTGGCCTCCAACATACCGAAACGTAATAATGGTAAAGGTAAAGGTAAAGGTAAAGGGATCCCTGACCATTAGGCCGACTCTGGGGTTGCGGCGCTCATCTCTCTTTACTGCCCAAGGGAGCCGGCGTCATGTGGCCAGCATGACTAAACTGCTTCTGGCGAACCAGAACAGCACATGGAAACGCCGTTTACCTTCCCGCCGGAGTGGTACCTATTTATCTACTTGCACTTTGACGTGCTTTCGAACTGCTAGGTTGGCAGGAGCAGGGACCGAGCAACGGGAGCTCACCCTGTGTCGGGGAATCAAACCGCTGACCTTCTGACTGGCAAGTCCTAGGCTCTGTGGTTTAACCCACAGCGCCAACCACATCCCCCCCGAAAAGTAATACAGTGCAGTTAAAACTATGATGAAGCACATAAAAGGGCAAATGTCTTTCCTAGCATTGCTTTCCTACCTTGAGTAAATGTAGTCACTGAGACTCCTGGCTGCAACTTCTTCTCCACATAACCGTGCTCTGGCCCAGCTGTTATCTCGTAGATCAGCTGTTTGTCGTCTGTATCGGGATCCATAGTCAACAGCTCTTTCTTGGTGATCAGATTTTTCGGCTGGATTGAAGACACAAAGCCAGTGTTTATACACTTATACAGATATCAACAGTTCCTGGGTCTGAGCCAGAAAGCTGGAACTAAGAGTTTATTCCAATGGATAAAGGTTATTCCCTTGGGCTACATTCGTAAATCTGAATGTCCGTCCCTTAAGAACTGGCTCCGAAATCTAACCTTCTCTGAAGGCACCAGAGGAAGAGGTGAGCTGCTTTGGAAGAAGAGGGAGGGAAAAGGAGGGCAAGGAAACTTGAAAGGAGTTATGGAAAATCAAGGCTCCACTATGGGGTCAGTTAAGCAGTTTGATTGTTTATCTATTTATCCAGTTATTCTTACCCTGTTGCTCAGCCAAGATGATTAATCAGTTCAAACCCACTTGGCTGCTGTGATTCCTGTATCTAGGAACACAGAAAGCTGGGACCACTGAGTCCATCTAGTTCAGTGTTGTCTACACGGATTGGCAGCAGCTCTCTAGGGTTTCAGGCAAGGAATCTTTCACATCCCTACCTGAAGACATTGAAGATGCCATTTCCCTATTTCCACAGCAGAACATGTGATGGGAGGAAGCAGAAAGCAGGGTCCAAGGCTGGTATCAGTTTTATTGGAGAAGGAAAACTCTGGTCCTTAACCTCTGCTGCTTTGTGGCCATACTCACTTGTGAGAAAGGCTTCGGGAGTAAACCTGCAAGGAAAAATCAGTACCCACTGCCTTGTGGGATATCTTCGGGAGAAGAGAAGGCTAAGGAATAAATCCATCACAAATTTGGAGTGGAGTCCCTAAAATGGTTGGATGGCGCTCCGTATGCCTCCTTCTAGCAACCCCCTGCAGCCAAGCTGGTGCCAAACTCTGCTTCCCTTTGGACCTCAAAAGGAAGGCTGAGAGGGAGGGGGGGTCTTGTTGTCTGGGCAGCCCAAGACGTCCATACACACTGCCCAGGCTTGCACCCCAGGAAGTTCACTTTGCTGCTGCTAATGCAGCAAAAACAACGTTGGAGGCAGCATTTACGAGTTACCACTCTCTGCAGCCACAGTAAAGGTAAAGGACTCCTGGACGGTTAAGTCCAGTCAAAGGCGACTATGGGGTGTGGCACTCGTCTCGCTTCAGGCCAAGGGAGACGAGAAGAAGAGGAGTTTGGATTTCATATCCCGCTTTATCACTACCCAAAGGAGTCTCAAAGCGGCTAACATTCTCCTTTCCCTTCCTCCCCCACAACAAACACTCTGTGAGGTGAGTGGGGCTGAGAGACTTCAAAGAAGTGTGACTGGCCCAAGTTCACCCAGCAGCTGCATGTGGAGGAGAAGGGAAGTGAACCCGGTTCCCCAGATTACGAGACTACTGCTCTTAACCACTACACAACACCAGCTCTCCAGTGTGGGAGCCAGCGTTTGTCCACAGACAGCTTTCCAGGTCATGTGTCCAGCAGGACGAAACCACTTCTGGCACAAATGAACACTGCGACAAGTGCCAGAGCGCATGGAAATGCCGTTTACCTTCCCGCTGCAGTGGCACCTATTTATCTACTTGCACTGGTGTGCTTTTGAACTGCAAGGTTGGCAGAAGCTAGGTACTGTAGTTTGACTTCACTTCCAGAGGCACACTCCATTGTCTCTCGAGACAGACGGATGCCAACTGGCAAACCTGTTAAATGTTCCTAAGGCTAACTGTATATTGCTATTGGTGCAGGTTTTAGTTATTTATTATTTCTTGTATTTATATCTCACCTTTCCCCCCCCCCCCACCCCAGGAGATCTAGGTGGCATACGTTATTTCCCTCCCTCCTCATTTAATCCTCACATAAACCCTGTGAGGTAGGTTAGGCTGAGAGTCCTATTCTGGCCCAAGGTCACCCAGTGAGCTTTCATGGCTGAGTGGGGATTTGAACCCTGGTCTCCCAAGGTTCTGGTCAGACACACTAACCTCTACACCAAACTGGCTCTTGAAGTCGAAACAAAATAAATAAAATAAAATAATAATAATAATAAAAATTCCTTCCAGTAGAACCTTAAGAGACCATCTGATGGATGCAATACCACACAAGATCTGTACATGGATTGCTTCCACCACAGAATCCAAACGGATGTGACCAGAAAACACCACCGCTTACAACAAAATCTAAAATACCAATAACTAACTTAAAGGTAAAGGTAAAGGGACCAAAGGGATTTTGCAAGGGGTGGGTGGGTAGCAGAAGAAGCCATGGCTATTAAAGTGGTAAAGGTAAAGGTAAAGGGACCCCTGAGCATTAGGTCCAGTCATGGCCGACTCTGGGGTTGAGGCGCCCATCTCGCTTTATTGGCCGAGGGAGCCGGCGTACAGCTTCCGGGTCATGTGGCCAGCATGACTAAACCGCTTCTGGAGAACCAGAGCAGCACACGGAAACGTCGTTTACCTTCCCGCCAGAGCGGTACCTATTTATCTACTTACACTTTGATGTGCTTTCAAACTGGTAGGTTGACAGGAGCTGGGACCAAGCAACGGGAGCTCACCCCATTGTGGGGATTCGAACCGCCGACCTTCTGATCGGCAAGTCCTAGGCTCTGTGGTTTAACCCACAGCGCCACCCGCGCTTAGTTGGTCTCTAAGGTGCTACTGGAAAGAATTTTTTATATTTTTTATTTTATTTTGTTTCGACTACGGCAGACCAACACGGCCACCTACCTGTAACTGGCTCTTGAAAGTTTGAACTAACAGCAAGTAAGGCGGGAAACAGATGTTAGCACCAACACCTATCAACACAGCAGAACTTTGAATTTATTTATTTTTAAAAAGCACCTGCCTTCATTTCCACACCTTTTAATTGGTGATGGAAGAATTGCTTGATTAATCACAGCAATTAATCAAGAAGCGCTTCAGGAACGCAAATGCCAATAGCAGCAGAGTAAGACATCGGAGTGTGCAGGTCTACGGAGTGGGTGGGAAGGAACTGTGCTGTCAGGGACCTTAGTCCTGCAGTTTAAGATGGATGGCTTTGTTTAGCCACAGCTGCTGATGCAACAAGCAGCGGAGCACTGCTCCATCCATCATCGCGGCTGGCAGCATTAAGGAAGAAACACAACTCCCCCTCTGCTTAAAGCACTCTTAACTCCAGAACCACCACCCCCGTTTTTTCAGTCAATACCACATGGCAAGGTTTATAGATTTCATGCCCCAGAAGATCTGGGCAATGAGGCACAGCTGTAAGGACAACCTGTGGGCATTTAATCATCAGCGATGCTGGAGAGTAAGCAAGGAGGCGAGATGCTTCTCCAGCAAGCGTTTCAACCCACGTAACATTTGGTGTGGAAAAGCTCCATGCCAGGCCTGAAATAAAAGAGGAGCTCTTCTCTGGTGAGTCGGGAAAAGGTATCTTCCGTTTGGAGAGGGGGGTTGTCAAAATGCAAAGTGCCCCCACTTGAAAAAAGAAGTGCACACACTCCCATTTTCAGTTGACTGCAGAGTGAGTTTGGGGCTTGTTCAGAATGGGATTTGCCCAAGAACTTGGGTGCTACGGACTCCACTGGGCCAGGCAGCAACCCCAACCCCACAATAAAGAAGAAGAAGAAGAGTTTGGATTTGTTATACCGCTTTATCACAACCCTAAGGAGTCTCAAAGCGGCTAACATTCTCCTCTCCCTTCCTCCCCCACAACAAACACTCTGTGAGATGAGTGAGGATGAGAGACTTCAAAGAAGTGTGACTAGCCCAAGGTCACCCAGCAGCTGCATGTGGAGGAGTGGGGAATCGGACCCAGTTCACCAGATTACGAGTCCACTGCTCTTAACCACTAAACCACACTGGCTCTCAAAGGTGGGGAGGTCTCACAGTGCCAGCCTGGTCTCTAACAGGTGTGTCGTTCACAGCTGGAATTATGGCGTTTGCCATTTTTAATCTATCTAACAGATTCATATCCTGGCTTTCCACCATTTAGATCTTCAAAGCAATTTGCAAGCATGTTTGAATACAGTCTCGGTGGAGGGCTAGGGCGGCGTATCCCATTTCACAGCCTGAGGCAAAACAGGAAGGTGCCTCCCTGCCTCTGCTAGAGCCTTCCTTATATGGGTTCTGCAGCAGCGTCCACAAAGTGATAACAGCAGGTTCAAGAAGATCTCACGGAGCTCTTGTGAGAACTTGCAGAGCGCTGCATTCTGGGTTTCTACCACCCAAGGCGGCTGCTTCAGCCCATCGCATGGGTGTGCCTGCCCTGGCAAGGGCTGCCTTTCCACATAAAATCATAGAATTGTGGAGTTTAAAGGACCACGAGGGTCATCTAGTCCAACCCCAATGCAACTGAGCTATCCAGCCTAGAGCATCTTCCACGTAGAACAAAGGAACAGAATCTCTCGCCCTTCTCCTGATGTCTATGAAGACTCTAGTTGTCTTCAACATCACTGGCCATTTCCTGACCTTTCCATAGTTAAACCAGGCTCAAGGCAGCCCACAGCATCAGAAAATTAACGCCCTTCACTCTTAACAATTGCAAAAATGTAAACAAACTGCAAATGCAATAGCCTAATAAACAATAGCCTAATGAAAAGATCTAAATAAATATAGAATAAATTTAAGCAACCTCCACATACTTCATATTATGGTTTAACAGGGAGGGCAAATCCAGAAGCGGGGCAGGTAAGAATATCTGGGTCAGGAGGACAGGGCTCAAGCCCAAGTAGTCTTCAAATTATATTGCCAATGCAACTTTCAAGACCTGGAAAAGTTGCCCATTTTCTGTTCTGCACCTCTGACACCTATCCAGTAGCCTTTCCCAATTTTCTCCATGCACCAAAACGTGTGACTTGAAAACAAAGCAAACGTGAAAATCTACCTTGCCATCCATGTACTCCAGCCACTGCAGGCCCAAGTTTGTGACAATTCTCGGGGTGCCATCATCCACAGGAAGAATTTCCACTCTGAACAACTGGGGCACAGCAGTCACAAGCTGAGAAAACATTTGTGCTGTTATTTCGTAAAATGTATATACCGTTTGAACGTAACCCCCGCCCTCCCTCTCGAAATATCCAGGAAATATTTCACGGGATTGATTACACCGTTTCTGCTACTTGCATTGCGTTCTGAGGGCAGAATTAGACTGACTAACCCATAATAGTTACACTGGCAGCAGAATCAGATGGTACAACTCTTGCTGGACTGTTTCATTTCAGACTGTTGGTAGGGAGAGCACACATTTGAACAGTCCCCTACGAAATCAAGGAAAACTAAGGCACAGTCTCACAGCCAGCTGAAAACTTACAGGACAGGGAGAAAAGTTCATATCTAAGTCCCCTCCCCTTAACATGTTAGCTTTCTGTGGATATGGAGGGCTCTACCCATCACCTGCCACCCAAAGGGAAGCGCTGAAATTTGCGCTTCTCAACCTGAAGTTGTACAAGCTACATACGATGCTACCGCATGTCAGGGTGGACTCAGACTGAGCTCTAAACCCAGCACAGTTTCCCCACCAACCTCTTTCCCATCCTCCTCCACGACGAAAAAGGGATTGGATCCGTCGGACGCAGTGAAGGTGAAGCGGTCCTCCGGAGAGTTGCTCCCGTCGTGACTATAACTGATCCGGTTCTGGAAGACATCCTCCATTGTGAAGGTGTGGGTCTGGCGATAGCGGTGCCCGTCGCTGGTCCGTTCGATCAGGCCATGCCGTGGCGGCTGCACGATCGTGAATGTGATGGATCTGGCCTGCGAGCAAGAAGGGAATGTGTAAAGGGGACCTGAAGAGCTGGGATCAAGGTAAGTGGAGACTATGCATGTGTGAAAACTCTTCCGCTGCTCCTCCCTTTTCAACCCCCTCCTGGTTCTGGGAGACAGTGGTTCAGGAGAGTGTGGGGACCTTCACTTGCCTGACTTGCCTCTTCCTCCTCTTCCTCCAACCCCTCCTTGCTCAGCCCTCCAGCTCTGGAACACCCCCTGCCTCTGACTCTTGCCTCCCGTCTGGTACAGGGCCCCCCACAAATCACTGCTCCCCTCTCCCGAGTCAGACTCCTTCCCTCCCTTTTCCTGGGGCACACTAGACCCTGACACAGGACAGTTCTTATTCCAAATGGATTCTGCAGAATTCTGCAGTGCTTCAAGGAGGAAAGACACAGAAAGGGCTTCACCTCTGTGTCCATGTCTGTGGCTTTAAGCTCAAACTCTGTGATGGTCTTCCTCACTCCTTCTTGCACCCTCATCCCAGGGCTCTGAACAACAGGCAAAGAGTCGTCTACCGGGTTAATGGTGATGTCAAAATTCTGGCTCACCTACAGGGGAAAACAGATGAAGCGAAAATAAAAACCAGATTCCCATCTAGTGCGACTTGCATGGACAAACTCTGCCTGAGCATTTGCGGCGCTCTTGAAATTTTGCAGGCGGAATTCAGTTGCATACTGGCAAATTCAGGTTCCATTTTGTTGTGTAGTCGTTTAGTCGTGTCCGACTCTTTGTGACCCCATGGACCAGAGCACGCCAGGCCCTCCTATCTTCCACTGCCTCCTGCAGTTTGGTCAAACTCATGCTGGTAGCTTCGAGGACACTGTCCAACCATCTCGTCCTCTGTCGTCCCCTTCTCCTTGTGCCCTCCATCTTTCCCAACATCAGGGTCTTCAGGGTCTTTTCAGGTTCCATACTTAAGTGGATTTGGCAATCTCTTACACAACTTGCCAACTTCCCCCTTTCCCCATAAAATTTGACTAAGTTACGGGGAAATGCCCTGGAAAGTGTGGCTTAAATGACTGCTTTGCACAACGTTGACCAACCTTCCTACAAAAAAATCAGAGTGTATGCTCAATAAACAACTGGCTTTGTATAACCTCCCTGCAAAGTTTGTGCAAACAAATATGGATGAACGCCTGCCTGCAGCTGACTTTTGCCAACAACAAAAGGAAATCCACTCACCTCGTGTGTGCCATCGGAAACAGAGAAGGCAAACGTGTCAGAATGTTTCTCCTCCTCGCTGGTATGGATGTACTGGATGTTGCGGGAGACCAGGTCTGCCTGTCTGAAGGAGCTAATCCTTCTGCCTAGAGTAGCAGGAAATGGCAGGGAAAAGAAAACAGCAGCAAGCTGATGATTCTGCAGTCTTATGGACTAGAAACTTCCCTTAGAGAAACAAAACTGTTTAGGGCTACCCTACTCATGAATTGCGATTGGGTAGATGAGTCACCTACCCCACAATCAACCCAAAGAATAATGCAGAGTAGTTACATTTGTACAACTCAAGCACAAAATTCGTCTGTCGTTCGGGACATAACCCTGGGCATATCAGTGTCCAAGGTGGGAAATCCAAACAACACCCCTTCCCGCAGGAATTGCTTCCACTTCGTATGTGTGCACACACGCAAAAGCAGTGGAGAAGGGTTGGTATAGCACAAAGAGAAGGAACAGTTCTCCAAAGGCTGTCCAATTTTTATTCTGTCTCTGCCCAGCCCATGTTAAGTATAATTGTATACTGAAATGGAAAATAACTCTGCAATGGGCCTGCATGCATACTGCGATGCATGGCATGGAAATTTCCACTGAAGCTAAAGAAGAGCTGAGAAGAGAGCCTAACAGAATAATAATAATAATAATAATAATAATAATAATAATAATAATAATTTTATTTATACCCTGCCCTCCCCAGCCAGGGCCGGGCTCAGGGCGCCTAACACCAAATTCTGTGGTGCTGTATTATGGGACTGTATCTCTGTGCCTCATTCACAAGGTATCAGGATGTATTACAAGTCTATGCATATGCTAATCTGTTGGCTTCCATCTTGGGTGGGGTGACTTTTTGTTCTCAAGCTACTGGAGAGAATGGATGTGCTAATCTCTTCTCTAGGAAAACAGCCTCGGGCTAATGGAGGCTGGAATGAAGAAGAGAGAGAGCTTTGATTTTTAGCTCTGGGTGGAAGATGTTAATAATCTAATATATTTTACCTATGCTGGGATCAGTATAAGACATCATGCATCTATCTGAACGTAACTTTATTGTTTAAAACAACAACAACAACAACAACAACAACAACAACAACAATTTATACCACATCCATCTGGTATAAATGTTTGTTTTGGGTCAACCTCTGTTAGTAAAGCTTTTGAACTGTATTTTCCAGACTAGAGAATTTCTTATTTCAAAGAGTCAGCTTTAATTCACTCAACTGCTTCTAAACACACAATATTAATAATCTCAGTATCCCAGATGGTTAATCCCAGATTGGTTAATGTTCCTTCATCAGGGGAAAATTTTGCCCACCCCTGCCTTTAAAGACCACAGTTAAGTCTTGTCAAGCACTTGGCTTGATATTGCTCCAAAAAAACAGTGAACGTTTGCAAACCTGGTGTTGCAGAGTGCTCTAGGTGCCCCAGCTGGGGTTGCTTAGTAATCCTGTACAGGAGATTACTTGGCTCGCTGTCCTGATCCACAGCGGACAACTCGAGAGTGGTGATCTTCTTCACAGAGTTCTCGTCCAAGGCCAGTCCTGTGTTGACAATGACGGATGGTGGCAACCGATCTTCTGGGAGAATCAGAGGCAAAAGGGTAAGACCAACAGCTTCCTTGCTTCCGTTTTCCTGCCTCTCGTGAATATTCTAAACTAGGCTGCTACCCGGTTAATGAAATCTTAGCCAATTGGCCATATGCGTTTTAGCATATCAATCAGTTAAATTTGCATACATTTGGCATCATCTGAGAACTGAGGAAAAGGAAAAGGGGACTACATCTTCTAAGATGGTGTTTGTCATCTCCACTTTTTACATAAAGGTAAAGGGATCCCTGACCATTAGGTCCAGTCGTGGCCAACTCTGGGGTTGCGGCGCTCATGTCGCTTTATTGGCCGAGGGAGCTGGCATACAGCTTCCGGGTCATGTGGCCAGCATGACTAAGCTGCTTCTGGCGAACAGAGCAGCGCACGGAAACGCCGTTTACCTTCCCACCGGTGTGGTACCTATTTATCTACTTGCACTTTGACGTGCTTTCAAACTCCTAGGTTGGCAGGAGCAGGGACCGAGCAATGGGAGCTCACCCCGTCGCGGGGATGGTAATGGGGAAGCAGGGCCCCATTACTTTCAAGAGCTTAGGGCCTCATCAAACCTAAATCTGGCCCTGCTTCCCCCTCTGCTGAAACCATGTTCCCTCCTTAATTTCCTTGTTTCCAGTTAACAACAGCTGAGTTGCCTTCCTCGCCAAAGAGAAAACAAGGGTTTGCAACAGAATCCCTTGGCCTTACCCATTACCCGAAGCGTAAACGCCTGGTCCGCCATTTTGTTTCCTTCCGCATCAGCCACATCAAAAACGAAAGCAAATATCCCACCGGGATGCCCTTTCTCGTGGCTGTACTCCACCTGTCCTGTGGGGAGATAAAATGAGAATGAGCTTCTGTTACTGTCTTCTTTTCCCAAAAAAAAAAAATTTATTGGTTTTCCACATTTATTACAAAAAAGACATTACAAAACACACAACAAAGAAAAACACTTTACAATACAGTAAGCTAAACACAGAAAAAGAATTATTTCTTCAGATATCTAATTCTCATAACATTAATAACTGACTTCCTCGCATCCCCTCTAACTGAATTTCATTCTATCACCTGTATGGCAGTTCTCCAAATTCATATTTCTAATAATATTGACTCCTAACATGTGTCACTGTCTTCTTGGTGTCTGTGACTAGCGGAGCCACCCAAACAACAGGAAGTCAACGTAATTTTGGGCAGGGTACATTATGCTGGTGTAAACGATCCTTATTCCAAACTCCACTGAGGAGCTAGCCAACTACCCACCTAGCCAGCACAAGCCTGGCAGAGGGAAAACAAACCTTTTTAGAAATCCAGTTTTGTACTAAAGCATCAATCCAGGAATGTGAGACTCAACACATACACTATGGAACTCTCCTGTGGAACAGGGACTGGGAGTGCTCACCTTTATTTATATCTGCCTGTGTGAAGCTTCTCACTGGTCCTTTAGCAGAGATCTGATCAAGTGAATCTCTTTTATGGATACGCAGAATTCCAAGCACAGGGTCTTTCTTCATGATGTATCTGATAGCCAGGTCATCCGAATCGGAGTCTGTGGCCTTCAAGTGCTGGTCTGTAAGGACTGCCACAGAGCCTAAGTGGCAAAAGAAAGTCAAACACCTGCTATTGCTCCTTGCAGAATCATTCTGAATATAATCAACATCTCTGTGGTATAACCACATTCATCCTAGATAAACAGGGATAACATCCCAAAAACATTCAGATAATTCAGAAGTTCAGATAAACAGAATTGTTGTTTTAGATGAGGTGGAAGGGTGACTTGAATGAAGGGCCACAAATGGGAAGGGAGAACTAATGTTTGTGAAAGTTTAAAAGTCTAAAGGGTATTTGATGTGAATTGTGTGTGCTAATTCTTATTTGCTATTGCCCCTTCCCCTTTTTTGCCTCCACTTTCTCTACTGAAATTTACATTGGCTGCATTTGAACATTGCAATAAGCTTAGGGTAGTTTACTTGCTTATATAGGGTCACATGCATTGAAATGATAATAATAGGTGTTGAGCTGTACACAAAATCATTTTAAATTTGCAGTTTAAGCGATGGGCAAATCAGATCAGAAGTAGAGGCCAAATGATGCCGAAGAACAAAATAGGGGAGAGGCAAGGTGTTACCAGAGTTATAGGTAAACTTCAGAGAAGATCTTGCACAGGGCCTAAGTCATGGGAGCATTCTGAAGGCAGAAAATGGCCAACTGTGCAAGAAAGCATTGCAGGCTTAAAACTTGTTGTTGTTGTTGTTGTTGTTGTTGTTGTTGTTTAGTCGTTTAGTTGTGTCCAACTCTTCATGACCCCATGGACCAGAGCACGCCAGGCACTCCTGTCTTCCACTGCCTCCCACAGTTTGGTCAAACTCATGCTAGTAGCTTCGACAACACTATCCAACCATCTTGTCCTCTATCGTCCCCTTCTCCTTGTGCCCTCAATCGTTTCCCAACATCAGGGTCTTTCCCAGGGAGTCTTCTCTTCTCATGAGGTGGCCAAAGTATTGGAGCCTCAGCTTCAGGATCTGTCCTTCCAGTGAACTTAAAACTACTTGAATAATTATTCCTTCTTCCCAAGGGGACCCTGAGAATTGCAGCTCTGGGAAAATGAGCTAAGAAGGAACTCAAAGAATCTCTCAGCCAGACTACAGTTCCTATTTGGCTCTATGAATAAGCTTTTGCTGTTAAAATGATATAAAACCATAATACACATGTAGTGAGTTATAGTGAACTTGGATACTGGATTTTTCTTCACACACAGAATGTATTGCATTAAAAAAAAAAGTTTTTATACAGAGAGTTAAGTTCTGATTGTTCAGTTGGCTGTCAGCATTACTACCACTGCCACAAAAAGTGCAGCTGATGCCCACCCCTTACCGGCAGAAAGTTGCAAGCCCCTGTTCACAACTAATCTGGGTGGCTCCGACTTGGACAACTCAATGGAAAACTCCACCTTCCCAGTCTGCGTGTAGAGGCCGTCGGAGAGTGAAAATCTGAACTCATCAGACTGGACACTGGAACTGCCCAGTGTGTAAATGATTAGTTCTTCCAGGACATCTTGGTAGGTAAAGGTGGAGCCCTCGGACAGGGTTTGACCATTCTCCAAGGGATCCAGATGAGACTGTCTCTTGCGGAGATAACCTGAGAATAAGGTGAACACACCTTTTATCATATGTGATGGTCGTGTAAGGTAATAAAAGCATTCTGGGAAATGATATATAATAGATTTTTTAAAATGTTTAAATTAAATTTTGTAACAAAAAAACAAAACAAAAACAGAGGCTTTTCTACTAGGAATTGTAGGTGCTGATATTTCAAGGGAGCAGAAAATACTCTTTATGTATGTGACGACGGCCACACAGATGCTGTTAGCCCAGAGATGGAAAGAAAATAAAGTCCCTATCAGAGAAGAGTGGCAAATCAAATTGTTGGACTATGCCGAAATGGCAAAACTGACGAAAAGCTCAGGAACCAAGAAGACCAAAATTTCAACAAAGAATGGGGAAAATTTATAACTTATCTTGAAGACCACTGTAAGCAGATGAAAACATTAGCAGGGTTGCAATAACACTTGTAATGTAGCAAGTACTATGGAGTTAACAGAGTTATATAAAACGTGGACTATTGAAAAAGATGCAGTAGAAAAGGTGTAATAAATAGGACCCATGAAGGGGAAGTTGGGAAGATCAGAGATTCGGAAGAATCTTTTAATTGTGGATGTGTGTTGCAATAATTTTATATTCGTAAAATCAAATAACAATTATTTCAAAAAGAAGAAGAGGGAATAAGGTGAACACAACTGAGTTAGGTTCTGCAGACTACATCCTTCCCACTTTCCTATGTCCCAATTGTGCTTCCTATCACCCGTGCTATTCTAGAAAAAGAGGTTCCGGAATGCACCGTGAAGGCCTCTCTCTTTCTCTTAGAAGGACAATGGCACCCCCCTGAGAGGTGCCGGAACTGAGTTCTGGCGTGTTTCCCTTGAAAAAAAAGCTCTGCCTACCATTGTTACTCATTCCTCAATCAATGTTTGACTAACCTATGGAATTAGCTACCAGAATATGAGGCAACAGTCACTAAGAACTTAGCAGCCTTCTGAATCAAGGATGCTTTTGGAAAAACCTGGGTTTCATTTAGCTTGGGCTTTGGCCATCTGAATGAATAAGGTGAGACTCTTAAGCCAGCCTTTCTCAACCTGTGGGTCCCCACATGTTGTTGAACTACAACTCCCATCACCCCTAGCTAGCAAGGCCAGAGCTCAGGAATGATAGGAGTTGTAGTCCAACAACATCTGGCGACCACTAGTTGAGAACCGCTGCTCTAAGCCATGGGTAGGCACACTAAGGCCCTTCTCACCTTCTCAATCCGGCCCGCGGATGGTCTGGGAATCAGTGTGTTTTTACATGAGCAGAATGTGTCCTTTTGTTTAAAATGCATCTCTGGGTTATTTGCGAGGCATAGGAATTTGTTCACCCCCCCCCAAAAAAAAATATAGACCAGCCCCCCACAAGGTCTGAGGGACAGTGGACCAGCTCCCTGCTGAAAAAGTTTGCTGACCCTTGCTAAGCCAAGGTTTTGGGGGTTAAAAATAGGAAGAGCTCGGCTGGATCAGACCAAAAGCCTATCTAGTCCAGCTTTCTGTTCTCACAATGGCCAACCTGATGGCGATAAGAAGGCCAAAAGCAGCTACTGGAATTCAGAAACGTATAGTCTCCATGATTTGGTCTAATCTCCCTTTAAAGGCATCCAAATTGGCGGCTGTCAACAGCATATCTTACAGCAGTCAATGCCATAGCTTAACTGTCTTCTATGTAAAGAAATACTTCCTTTTGTCTATTTTGAATCTTGCACTAGCCTGGATGGCTCCAAGTTCTAGCGTCATCGGACCATTTGCTTGCTGGGAAAACCCTAAAAAAATAATTCGAAGTGCACTTGCTCAGCAATATCAGAAACTTGTCTCTTACCATAAGTGGGTTTCTTGGTCACTACAAAGACCAGTTGGTTGTCCGGAGTGTCCTGGTCTTTCATGATCAAGGATGAATTTGTGATCACCACCCCTGTGCTTTCCTGCACTTTGACAGGCTCCACCTCCATTTCCGGGGGTTCATCATTTAGACGCTACAATAACACAAAGACGTTCGTGGAAGACAGTGCAATCACGCAATGCCACAAATATAAGGGGGTCGGGGATAAGAAATGCAACTAGAAGCTGCAACATCTGATTCAAAATCGGTTTTGCAAATGTAAACACATACGAACAGCTTCGGCTGAATCTGGAACTCTGTTTGTGTGTCCAGGTTTGTTGGGTAAATCTGATTGGCAACTTAATTCTAAGTTTCTAGAACATTAAGGTATCACAAACAGCACAAAACATATCAGCAATTTGAATTAATGTCCCATATTAATATTTGTGGGGTTTCATACATTCAAGCAGGCAAAACTAATCACAGGAGAGGTTTCAGATTTCTAGTGGATAATGCATGCATCCTCTCTAAGCTCAATAGGTTTTATGAATCAAACCCAACAAGTGAGCTCACCTTGATGGTGATATTGACGCTGCTGGTTTCCGATTGGCTGAAGCCATCGCTGACATAAAAGCTAAAGGTGTCCGTGGATGGCTCAATATTTTCATGGACGCTTTGAAAGTAATAGATATGGTTCTCTACCACATCTTGAATTGAGAACGAGAGGTCTGAGCTTGCAGTGTGTCCAGGACCAAGTCGCCTACCTGCAAACACAGCATTGCCAATATGAAATAATACTTTATTTTATTTTAAAATAGTACCACACTTTCAGTCAGAAAGAGAAGACAAATGATTTTTTTTGTTGCTGCTGTTTTTCAAAGATTAAGTAGGATGCACTGCGGAACCTCATCTGCCAGTGTTTATTTTAAGATTCAAAGGAACCACCTTTCCGTTTTTGAGGGTTCCAAACTTACCTGTTTTGGTGTTTTCAATGTACCCATATCTTGGGAAAGATGCGATTGTCACCACTAAGCTTTCCTGGGCAAGATCGGAGTCAATGGTTAGGGAGTGGTGAGCTCTAAGTGGTACCCTCCCTCCTTCATCCACCTGAAAACACAAAAGCAAAACTGAGGTTTACATCTGAAGTTTGCTCTAACATGTGCAAATTTTAATAACATGGGGGAAAGGGCTGGAAACAGGAAAATCTCCCCTCTTCGCCATCAGCTCCTTCCTAGAGGACTGAATCAAGACCAGGCAGTGGTCGATGGGAAATATCTTGCCGCATGAGACCCTGAATAGTCGCTATCTTCTAAGTCCCATTCAGAATTTAAAATGGAGGGTGTTTGCAGTCCAGTCTGTGACAAGCAATGCTCCTCTTACAACTTGGAACCTGCACCCCCAAGTCCCAGCTTTTTACGCACCACAATATGGTCGGCAAAAGTGATGACTGGAGGCTTGCTCTGGCCAGCCGTGATAGTGATGGTGAACATCTGGCTGTCAAGCCGATTCCCGTCCTCGTCGAAAACAGCAAAGTGGAAAATGTCGGTGACTGGCTGACTGAAGGCCTCAAACTCTGTGAGGTATCTGCACAGGAAAGGCGAGAGGAGTTAAGACACAGTGACAGGCAGATGAAAGGCTTTTACATCGTATGCTTAAGAACCTTTCTGCAACAATTTAATCTTCGCCACCGTCTTATCTGCTTGGAGGGAAGGAGAAAAGGACTCGCACTTCCTTGTTACTGGGTGAGACAAACCAACTGGGAAAGCTATGGTCTAACAACTCCAGAAGAAGAGGCAGAAACAACCAAGAACTGGATTAGAGGCAGGAGACATGTTGTTTTCCAGATGAACTACAATTCCCATCATCCCTCACCACTGTCCATGCTGACTAAGGCTGATGGAGGTTTGAAGAGCCACAGGTTCCCCATAGCTAAATTAAGTTTTATATAGCAGGACTGGGGAAACCTGTGGAAGGCAAATATAACATTATATTTGAATCTGACTCACATCAGCATAGTCAGTGGCCAGAGGGGGAATTGGAAGCTTTCACTTCAGCTTTTTTAAGAAGCCACAGTTTCCCATTACATCTGAGTTCCATAAACTGTGGCTTGTTAGAACAGTACAGGATCAAACTGTATTCTGAGCCCAGTGCATTCTGAAACCATAGTTTAAACAAACCACAGTTTTCAGAGCCCAGATGCAATGGAGAACGATGGTTTATTTCAAAGTGGCAGTGAACATTTCTAATTTCATTCTCATGGCTTTTTGGGGAATACATGAGCCCAAAGCATATTTATGATTTCCCATTATGCCTATAGAGGCCCCTGTCTTCAACTCACTGGAAAAAAATATTGCTTTTCTTCTGTGCTAAATTATACTGTACATCATACAATGTTAGAGGTAGTGTTGAGAAGGATTTGGAGTCCCAAAACGCTGTCTGCCTTAGGAGACAGGCACTTTAGCAAATAATTTCACTAGCCATATTCCCCTTAGTTATCTTTTTTCCCCAAGTCCAAAAGCACTCAACAACTTAACACTTTCTTTAAACGGAAAGCTTCTCCATTTTCTCTTCCTGCTTCACATTTGTGCTGGGAGAATAATTTTTATAAGCTTTGTTTGTGAAGCGCTTATTTGCAGTAGTAATTCAGTCCACAAAACATGAAAAGATCAGCACTCAATCATTAGACATTCGGCGAGACAGGCTATAAAAGTATTGTTGATGTTCAGTGCCTGTCCTCCCTGTAGGTGGCACTGTGGATTTCTGAATGAGCAGGGAGGGTTTAGGGTGCCCGGAAGAATTTCGCAAATCTCCCCAGGATTACCTGATTCTTTTATTGTTGATGTCTTCCATTGTGAAATTATAGACTTCAGAAAACTCCTGAGAATGTTGTCCGGGTATTATCCGCACCAGAGTTCCATACATGGGAAGGGAAATTAACTGAATCCTTATCTTGGAATCAGGAGAGTTATTATCCTAAGGAGAGAAGTGAGACGAAAAAGAGCACGAGTTAAGTCGGGCTAAAATGAGGGGAACAAGACCAGGTGGAGAGCAGAACTCTTGTCATTTAGAGTATACATGATTTCTCTCCCTCCTCATTTAAACAACCCTGTGAGGTAGGTTAGGCTGAGAGACAGTGACTGGCCCAAGGTCACCCAGTGAGCTTCACAGCTGAGTGGGGATTCGAACCCTGATCTCCCAGGTCTTAGTCCAACACTCTAACCACTACACCACACTGGCTTCAACCACTTGTGACGTTTCACTGTGCTCATTCTGAAACTTTGCTTTTGGTGCTTTGCACCAGAAGCCAGAACTAGCAGAAGCAGAAGAAACAGTGCAAATATTAAATGTTACGGCTTCAATTAGGCAAAATCAGAGACATTGTACAATGTCCCCCTCTGATTTGAATAATTTCATGCAAAAGTTAACTTATTCAAGGATTGGGCTGCCTGGGCATGAAACAGTCTAGCACAGTGTAAAAACATTCCTGCCTGTAACTGATAGTACATCTCCCAAGTTAGGTAAAGCTAAAGGGACCCCTGACCATTAGGTCCAGTCGTGGCCGACTCTGGGGTTGCGGCGCTCATCTCGCTTTATTGGCCGAGGGAGCCGGTGTACAGCTTCCGGGTCATGTGGCCAGCATGACTAAGCTGCTTCTGGCGAACCAGAGCAGCGCATGGAAACGCCGTTTACCTTCCCGCTGGAGTGGTACCTATTTATCTACTTGCACTTTGACGTGCTTTCAAACTGCTAGGTTGGCAGGAGCAGGGACCGAGCAACCCCCTCATGGGGCTCACCCCCTCGTGGGGATTCGAACCGCCGACCTTCTGATCGGCAAGCCCTAGGCTCTGTGGTTTAGACCACAGCGCCACCAAAATGCAAAGTCTGAGCAGCCCTAAAATTCATTGGATTCTAGGTCTTTGATGCTTAGTTAATAAATTTGCTAGAGGTTGTGGACTCTCCTTCCTTGAGGGTTTTTAAGCAGTGGTTGGATGGCCATCTCTCATGGATGCTTTGTGGGGGTTGGTCTAGATGACCCTCAGGATCCCCTCCCAAGTGTACAATTCTATGATTCTATAAATTGATTCAAATTAGGTTGATCACTGGGGGGCGAGGGAATGCCCTTGATCAGGAAGCAGACTTTTGAAGATGAAAAAAAGCTAATATTTTTTATTGCAAGTACCGACAATTCCAATAGTGGCACTTATGGGGTGGGGCCCCCAACCCCTGTTTCAAAATGAATGAATGAATGCTTTCCTCTTCAGAACTAATGTTCTATTCACAAGCAAAGTTATGCAGATTAGTCAATTAGTCAATTAACGATTAAAACTCATGCACTGAATCAACAAGCTGCATACCAAGCCTTTGCAGCTCAGAATTCCTTAACACACCCGCCACCCTCCTTTTTGGTTTTGTAGTTTTTTCCAAATCAAAGTTATTTTTATTAAGGATTTTGCCAGTAACCTCAACGCGCCAGCTGCAGGCCCAGTTTAGTTTGTCATCTAAATCCTTAAAGAACAGGATGAGGAGATATTTTAGGTGGAAACAGTATTAAAATAGGACCAGCAGCATGAATAGTATGTCCTGCATTCTGACCGTTATACATATACATATATATTTAAACATTGTGTTAAGCAACAGTCCTGAATATTCAAAATGCCAACAGAGTCTTCCAAGTTGGAGCGTCACATGGGATGAGCATAGTGGAGGAACTGGAAACTCAAGTCTTATATACTGTATGCTGTAAGCCGCCCAGAGTGGTTGGGTATAAATAAGAACATTATTTATTATTGTAAGCTTTTCTCTTTAGACCTTCATGGGCTAAATCCATGAAATCCAGACACACATACATACAACTCACAGTATGTATACAAAGACCTCACCTTCTGAAAGAGGAGTGGGACAGTTGCCATTCCCCCCCACCCCAGATTTTGGTAATGGAGAAATGGGAAAATTTGGCAGAGACTCTTAACCCAGTGGTGTAGCATGGGTTGCCAGTGCCCAGGGCCACATGGAGGGGGTGGCTCGGTGGGAGGGAGGGAAATGGATGGAGTACACATGTGATTTCAACTCCCTTATGGCACCCCACATCACCCAGGAGACTGGAAACACAGAGATAAGAAAAGAAGAGTTGTTCTGTTGTCTAGAGAGGTCACTTCCTGGTTCACAAGGAGAAGCCGTTTTCAATGAGCCCAGCGACGGATGGGCACAGTTGTATTGAGGCAACTCCAGCTGTTGAAATTCTGCGCCCCCAACCATTTCGCACTCTGGGCAACCACCCCTGGGCCCTCCATGCTACGCCACTGTCATAACCTCAGGGTTGTGGGTTTGAGCCCCACCTTGAGCAAAAAGATTCCTTCCTTGCATTGGCTTGGACGAGATGACCCCCCCCCCCCCACAATCCCTTCCAAACCTACAATTCTATAATTTGGAGGAGGGTGCTAAACCACCCTGATTCAGGGATGTAGGGGTGGCGAGAGTTTGTGGTAGAGCTCATGCCTTGCACACAGAAGCTCATGGAGATGCAGGATGCAACCCTTGCCAACTCCAGTCAAAACCGTCAAGTTATGGGTGACAAGATGGAAGACCTTTCTCCACGTGAGCCTTTGGAGAGAAACTGCCAGACACAGCAGACAATACTATGAGAGATGATCAGACCCGATGTCAGGCAGCTTCCTGTGAGCTTGTGTTCCTTCCCAGGTGAGCCTACCTTTTGCTCAACACTTCAGCACAAGAGTGACCTGGTGAAGTGGCAATTCCAAGGTGCTTTTGAAAGAACAGGTATGTCAGGCCCTACCCCAAGGAGCTCATACACAAGAAAACTGGGGAAACAGGAGGTGTGAGCAGAATAGGTGATTTTTTTTCATCGACACATACTGTATTTTCCCGTGTATAACATGCCCCCGTGTATAAGATGACCCCTATTTTCTGGGACTCCAAATTAATTAAGGAAATGGGGGGAGATTGCCCACATTTGTTAAGCTTTGGGGGGGGGGATTTGCTCAGAGTTGCCAACAATCATTCACCTGCCTGGCCATCGCTGCCAATCGCCCGCCCAATTGCTGCAGCAGCAGCCAATCAACAGCAGGCCTTGGCGCAGCCATCAATCACCCACCGATTCACCAATCATAGAATCATAGAGTTGGAAGAGACCACAAGGGCCATCGAGTCCAACCCCCTGCCAAGCAGGAAACACCATCAGAGCACTCCTGACATATGGTTGTCAAGCCTCTGCTTAAAGACCTCCAAAGAAGGAGACTCCACCACACTCCTTGGCAGCAAATTCCACTGTCAAACAGCTCTCACTGTCAGGAAGTTCCTCCTAATGTTTAGGTGGAATCTTTTTTCTTGTAGTTTGGAACCATTGCTCCGTGTCCGCTTCTCTGGAACAGCAGAAAACAACCTTTCTCCCTCCTCTATCTCCTGCTCGCGGTTGCCACCAATCGCCCATCCCCCCTCTGCACTATCCTTGTATAAGACAACCCCAAATTTAAACATTTTTTATAATTAAAAAACTATTGTCTTATACACGGGAAAAAAATGCTACTTTGGCTTAGGTCCCATCTGCACTATACATTTGAATCAGGATCATGCCACTTTAAGTAGTCATGGCTTTCCCCAAAGAGCAACTTGTTAAGGATGGTGAGGGTTGTTAGGAGAGACCCTATTCCCCCTCACAGAACTACAATTCCCAGAGTTCCTGTGAAAGCTGTGCCAGATTAAACCCTGTGGAGACCCCTAGGCAGTTGAAATAATTTTTTTTTGGGGGGGGGGGAGGCCCTCATGCGCGTGCTTTGGTGGGATAACATTGAACTAAGGATGCTTGATTGTAATTTTGCTCCAAGATCAAATCAATATTATTTTGATCTGTTGTCACAGGGTCTGTGCCTCCTCTGCCTATTTGGTAAACCAGTGCTGTGTAAAAGGGGGGTTGATTATTAAACCACTCTGGGAATTAGTTGGGGCCGATGGGATCTGAAAGGGAACCAGAGTTAAATCTGTGTCTGTTTAGGTCTACAACCAAGATCAAACTGCTCCATACCAGGCTAGGCATGCTTTCTACCGCCTCCATGGTGGGCCCTCAAACGAAAGAGGCTTAATAGCACCTGACTCTGGGATTAGCTTAATTTTCGTTTTACCTTTGCACTCCACCTCTACCTTCATGTAACAGGCACGGTCCCAAACACCTGGTTAGAAATAAAGAACTCATTCTTCCCCCCACTCGTACGCCTTTTTGGCAGCCGCAAGCAGGACACGGCAGAAAAGGTTGAAACTTCTGCCAAGGGAGAACATTGAGAGGGATGTCGGCGGTTTATGTTACAGCGGTCTCCCTCACACTTTTACGGCTTTGGAATGCAGCCGCTGGCTCCGGGTCAGCTTTTGTCTCCAAATAATAAAACGCGAAGAGAGGCCAGGCTACGTGCCAGGGCTGCGCTAGAAGCTCCTTGAAACGCCGGGGAGAGCGGGCCAAGAGTCACATTTCTCAAGAAACCGCCCTTCACACTTTAACACAATTGTAGGAAGTGTTTCCTCTGCAAGTACACAGGCCCAGGGAGTGTCAAGGAGGCTCAAGCTAATGGCAGGCCCTGAGCCTGGGAAGACATCAAGGACCCTGAGCATCTTCACTGAGGCGTTGCTAAAGGAAGGGAACTGCAAGAAGAATTAGCCAAATGTGCAGAAGACAAACCAGTCATATGGCAAATCCTGCCCTGCACAATAACTTCTGGGTCAAGCTTGGTTCTTTAAGGCATTCAAGTTTGCCACATACCTTCCAACATTTCTCCAGTGAAAATAAAAAGGTAAAGGGACCCCTGACCATTAGGTCCAGTCGTGACTGACTCTGGGGTTGCGGCACTCATCTCGCTTTACTGGCAGAGGGAGCCGGTGTACAGCTTCCAAGTCATGTGGCCAGCATGACTAAGACGCTTCTGGGGAACCAGAGCAGCGCACGGAAACGCTGTTTACCTTCCCGCTGGAGTGGTACCTATTTATCTACTTGCATTTTGATGTGCTTTTGAATTGCTAGGTTGGCAGGAGCAGGGACGGAGCAACGGGAGCTCACCCCATCGCGGGGATTCACACCGCCAACCTTCTGATCGGCAAGTCCTAGGCTCTGAGGTTTAACCCACAGCACCAGTGAAAATAGGGATGTCCTATTATTATTATTGGGACACGGGTGGCGAGATGAGCGCCACCACCCCAGAGTCGGTCACGACTGGACCTAATGGTCAGGGGTCCCTTTACCTTTACCTTTATTATTATTATTATTTCACTATTTATGACCCACCCATCTGACTGGGTTGCCCCCGCCACTCTGAGCAGCTTCCAATACATATTAAAAACATAATAAAACATTAAATATATATTTTTTTAAAAAACCTTCCCTATACAGGATTGACTTCACATGGCTTGGGATTAACTCCATACCCTCCAACATTTCTCGACTGAAAATAGAAAAGAGGGACATTCCGAGATCAAATCACAAACCAGGATGGCTTCTGTAAATCCGGGACTGTCCCTGGAAAATTGGGACAATTGGAGGGTCTGTTGCTGCTGTTTCTTTTCATATCCTCGGACTGTTTTGGCTCCCCAACAGCAAGTGTTCAAAAAAGGACTGAGGAGGTCGTAGTTCAAATCACTGCTCAGTCATGAAACTCACTAGAGTGATCTGGGCCTTTCACTCTCCTTTATTTATTGCAACTTTCCTCCAAGGAGGTCCAAGGTGGTGTGTGTAGCTCTTCATGCCCTCTCCCCAATTTTTCTTCACAACAACCCTGTGAGGTAGGTTAGGCTGAGGGTTTCTGACTGGCCCAAGGTCATTCAGCGAGCTTCACGGGGGAGATTGGACCCGAACCCTGAACTTCCAGGCCCTAGTCCAACACTCTAACCACTAAACCATGCTGGCTTTCTGGGCCTTATCTGCCTCACAAGGTTGACATAAAGATAAAAGAAAGAAAGAAAAAGTGAGCAGTCCTTTGAAACTTGTGAAAGTCATTCCATGTATTACAACTAGGCACCAATGGACATTTTCCTCCTTCTAACGTTTTTAAAACAAACATAGGGAAATGGACAGAAACCATCTAAAACCATCTATAAGTACTCCACAAATGTATGAACTTTGGAACTCCCTGCCTATTGATATCATCCAGGCTCCTTCACTGTACAGTGGTACCTCGGGTTAAGTACTTAATTCATTCCGAAGGTCTGTTCTTAACCTGAAACTGTTATTAACCTGACGTACCGCTTTAGCTAATGGGACCTCCCGCTGCGCCACCAGAGCACGATTTCTGTTCTCATCCTGAGGAAAAGTTCTTAACCCAAGGTACTATTTCTGGGTTAGCGGAGTCTGTAACCTGAAGCGTCTGTAACCCGAGGTACCACTGTGCTCCTTTTGCCACCTGCTAAAAATGTTGCTGCTTAGACAAGCCTACGGAGATGCTTTGGAAGTGGAGGCAATTTAATTTTTTTTTATTATCTTAGCTTTTGTTATGTTTTAAAGTATGGCTCTAAATTTTCTTGATTTTTTTCCTCCTCATCCACGCAATCCAACAGAGCCTGTCTTTGCATGCAGTGGAAGTCCCTAACTCACTGAGGGTTTGAGACCCATCAGCTACCCTCACCTGGTTTACCTGGCCAATCAAAGCTGTTCCCAGGTTGTGGATGCTGTCAAATGTGGACAGGTTGAGGACAAACTACCCCAAATGTGTTCCCCACCAGAGGTACTACCCCTCCCCTAACACCCCAAAAGGCTGACAGGCTGGTACATTATCGAGGCTAAGAGGCTGGAAACAAATGGTGCACTTACTATATAGGCAAAGTGGGATCGGGTGATGATCACAGAGCTTTTAGCAGCCACCGTGATGGCGAGTGAGCAGCCAGGATCCAGCCTGGGGCCTTCGTTGTCGATCAGGGCTACTTCAACTTTCAGTACGGCCATTGCTGTGGTGATGCCATCAGTCACTGAAATCTCCATAGTGTCTTCCGCTGAGGACGAACCATCGTGGATATACTGCAGAGCGTTCCTGGTGACCTCCTCATACGTGAAGGTATCTCCTTCTCAGAAAGAAAGGTTGAAATCAGGAGTTTTCCGTGTACAACATGGTGAGAACTTGGGAAACAGCCTTACTAGAAAAATTAACCAATAAACTGAAACTGACACGGGGACAAATAGAAGAAGATGCCTTCAACCCGGTATGGCTCCCCAACAAGACAATGGCCCAACAAGACAATGACAAAAATCCACCAACAGCATACAAATCAATATGGCTAACCTGATCCAAAACACCCACCCACCCCACTCACACATGAAAACAAAGACCACCACAGCCAACCACAAATGAACAACCACACCCTAGGCCAACCCCAACCTCTCTCACCACCAAAGGAACGCAGGTGAACAGCAAAGAACCTGCACAAGCAACACTGACACCAAACCCTACATATAGTAAGTAAAATAGAAACATCGCCACCCAACCCCACCCCACTCATATTTTCCCCCATCCACCTCTTTCCCCCTATTCTTCCTAATGTCTCAACAAATGAACCCGATTTGTAAAAAAAAAGTGTTATGCAGAAAAAAAATACAAGATGCCTTTGTAAATCAAGAAAATCTTTAATAAAAATACATTAAAAAAGAAGAAGGAAGGAAGGAAGGGAAGGAAGGAAGTTGCCTAATAAATAAATTAAATCCAAACCCCTCCCCAAAAAAACAACATGGTGAGAACTGTGGCGCAACGGTTTGTTTTGTCACAAATACACAGGCACCGAAAAGAGAGACCTCCCAAGAAACGCGAACCCCTTTCTTTAACGATGTTCATGACCCAAATCACGACCTTGTTATGCCAGCCGCTCAATCTTCTCAGTGGAGGAATTACGTTAAGTGCAGTTGTACCTCGGAAGTCAAATGGAATCTGTTCCGGAGGTTTGTTCGACTTTCAAAACATTCGAAAATAAGACCCGGCTTCCGATTGGCTGCAAGAAGCTCCTGCAGCCAATTGGAAGCCGCAGAAGCCCCGTCGGACATTCAGGTTCCAAAGAACGTTCAGAAACCAGAACACTCACTTCTGGGTTTGTGACGTCCGGGAGCCAAAGCGTTCGAGTCGCAAGGCATTCGTCAACCAAGGTACAACTATAATAGGTTGGAATATTGACTATTCATTGGATAGAACAAACACCATTAGATATACTGCCAGATAAGTTGAATGGTTCTTGTATTTGTTTTATTTAAAAAGCAATAAAATTTGTTTTAAAAATACACAAGCCAGGCCACTGTGACACACAGGGGATGTCTACATTCCAAGAAAAATAAGCACACACAGTTTGATGTACATGCCACACATTTTTCCTTACAGATAGATGTGTCTTAGTCTACAAAAAAATAATAATCACACATGCCTACCTGCACTCAGGCGGCTTGGGAACGTGGAGGTGTGCTTGAAGAGATCTCCATGATGAGGAGGATTCACCAATTCAAAGAAAAGGTCTTCAGAAGTTGTGTCCACATCGCTCACTGTCAGCTGTATCCCTGAGGGATCCAAGTAGGGGAAGCAAAATGCATTTATTTGGGTTTTTATCCTCTCAGAAAAGCTGGAGTATTTTAGTATGAGCAGCTTACAAAGGGAGAAGAATGAAGCATGTGACACAAAAACAACACTATAAACAGGCACATCCTCGACCAATGCTAAAAGCACAGAAACCAAAGCACTTACAGTTCCTAGATAATTTGACTAGATTCTGAAAGTTGTCAAAACAACAGAGAATGTGTGCAAATGAACGCTATCAAACGGTGATTTTTGCATCTTGCCCAGTTGATGTTCACTGTCTCCATGCGTTACTGGAAAATGTGACTATTTCCCACATTGGCCAATGAATGTGCATAGGTGAATATAACATGCTTAGGAAACAGGCAGTGTAAGAAATGCTATGTTCATGATCAAGAATGTTGAAAAATTTCGGCAGACATAGAGGTGAAAAATGCTAATATCAGCTTACTCGTCCCATGTGCAGAACAGAAGTCAGTCAGCAAATACGGTCGTACCTCGGTTTTCGAACAGAGTAGTTGCAGAACATTTTGGCTCCTGAACGCTGCAAACCCAGAAGTGACTGTTCCGGTTTGTGAACTATTTTTGGAAGCCGAACATCTGACGGGGCTTCCGTGGCTTCTGATTGGCTGCAGGAACTTCCTGCAGCCAACCAGGAGCTGCGATTTAGTTTTTGAACATTTAGGAAGTCGAATGGACTTCCGGAACAGATTCCGGTCGACTTCCAAGGTACAACTGTATTATCTGTATTTGTTGTTGCTTCCAGACCACAAATGATATATAATTGCTTAAGCCCCACCCCCCACCCCTATTTCCATTGCACTGAAATGAATGGGGTGGAATAACCTAAGAACGACATAACTTCATGATAAGTTCGCCACAGTGGACAGCAAGATAAATGATTTTGCTTTTGGAGGAACTGCAAGAGAAGGAAACAGGGCTACACATGGGGAATAATAATAATAATAATAATAATAATAATAATAATAATAATAATAAAATTTATTTATATCCTGCCCTCCCCAGCCGAAGCCAGGCTCAGAGCGGCTAACAACAGTAAAATAATGCAACATTCTAAAATCATTTCATTATAAAATTAATTCAAATCAGATTAATGGCAACCATTGGGCTAGAGTTCTGAGAGGATTGCCAAAGGAGGGGGGTCAGACTGTGCCTTGGCCAAAGGCCTGGTGGAACAGCTCCGTCTTGCAGGCCCTGCAAAAAGATGTCAAGTCCTGCAGGGCCCTAGTCTCTTGTGACAGAGCGTTCCACCAGATCGGGGCCACAGCCGAAAAAGCCCTGGCTCTGGTTCAGCATTTGTGTTTCACAGGGTGAGAAAGAAGGGCTTTGCACCTTTATACAGTATGCATGTGTGCTTGGGCCCAGGGTCTTTTGCCTTACCATCCCCACTACTGACTCCCTGTTGCTACTCAGCTTCAAAAAAAAAAAAAAAAAAGTGTCCCCAGATTCATTGAAAAAATCTGGTAACCATAGACCAGCTAATTTATGGAAAGATCCTAAGTGGACTGCAATGTGTGTGAATTGCAACTGGGCTGCGGGCTGCAGCTTGAGTCTTCTGGATTTCTTGCTCCTTCTTCTTACCGATAGTGGCTCTGCCTCCTTGGCTGACCTCAAGGACTGGAGCAGTGATCTGGAATAACGGCGATCCATCATCAGTGGAGAGCAAGTGGATAGTAAATGTCATCTCGGGGCTTGTATGTTCTCCATCTGAGACTGAAGGGAAAACCATTTAAATGAATTTGCCTTATATATAAGAACCAGCCCTAACCACACACACACACACACACCCCAATTCTCCCCTGCCTACTTGCAAGTGAAGTAAACACTTGCTTGGCAGGGGGTTGGACTCGATGGCCCTTGTGGTCTCTTCCAACTCTATGATTCTAAATGACTCGCTGCAATTCAAAGTGCCAGTTTTGACCTATAGTGTTACAAATGGCTTAGGATTGGGGTATTTGAAATATGGCATCTTTTATGAATCTATGTACCTATATGCACCCTCAAAGATCAGGTCGGTGGCTACTAGGAATGGTCTTTTCGGTAGTAGTAGAACATCCTCTCCAAACATATTTGCTGTTTCACTGTCTTTTAAAAACCTGGTTTACAATACGGTCACACCTTGGATCCTGAATGCCCCAGAACTTTGACGTTTTGGCTCCCGAACGCCGCAAATCCGGAAGTGCGTGTTCCGGTTTGTGACCGTTCTTTGGAACCCGAATGTCTGCCGTGGGTTACGCGGGTTCTGATTGGCTGCAGGAGCTTCCTGCAGCCAATCAGAAGCCATGCATTGGTTTCCAAATGTTTTGGAAGTTGAATGGACTTCCAGAACAGATTCCATTCGACTTCCGAGGTACGACTGTAGTTTCATTCACCAAACCCCTCTGGTGGGTTTTAATTGCCGTTGGGTTTGGTTGGATATGATATACTGCTCCTTTTGGTGTTGCATATTTGTTGATATGTAGTTGTTTTTTACTTTGTTCCCCCCCCCCCTCAATATTGCTGCCTTGGACATTAACCTAACGTTAAGGCACAATTTTGTTAAAATCATCTTCATCTTCATCTTCATCTTCATCATCACCATCATCACCACCACCACCACCATCATCATCTAGGATGTGTGTCTCTAAAAATCTACCCTCTCCCCCTTTGTCCTTCATAATAAGTGTTTTTGCTAGTCTGTGACAACTAATTTACTTTTATGTAAAGTGTAGGTAAAGGGTTATAATATCTTCAGTAAAATTTATCATTGGTTTTCAACCTCCTCAACCCCCCCCCCCAAAAAGAAAAACTGTCTTCATCATCTGCAGGAAATTAACTAATTCACACTTTTATAGAAAATGCAATCCTCTTCTTTTTTTTTTTTAAAAAAAGCTATAATAGCTTCAGTAACTGTTCCGCCCCCTAAAAATAACTGTCTTCCATTATCTCCAGGAAAGTTGCCTATACGTATTAGGTCAAAGCTTTACTTTCTTATTCTGGAAATCTATTATTTCCTGGCAGAACCCAGCTCTAGAATCCTGAGGCCCACTAAACAGCTGCAAAGCACTGTGATAGAATGAGGACATTTGACAGCAGCAAGGTAAATGAGAAGGGTGTGCTTAAGAGCTTTCTCCTGCCTACTGCATGTCCCTGCATCTTCCTCTCCCTAGTTGGAAGTGTGTGGAGAAAAGCAGTTGGGGGGAAACAACAGGAGGAGGAAGGGTTAAGCACCCCCTCACACGATCGCTTCTCCCTGCTAATTTCCTTTCACATCCCTTGATCTTTTTTTTTCTTGCTAAGATTGCTAATCATGCTGTTTCACCTTCATCGCAAGCTAGGATTTAATCACTGTTATTTTTAAACTAGCAGGTATTAACAACATATTAAACAAGCTCGCAACACGTTAGAAAATGAACCGCAGGGCGATGTGTACCTGTAAAACGAAAGCTGACGGATTCTGGAAGGCCTAGAGGAAATTAAACACAAAAAGAGAACGTAATTGTTTTCAGCGTGTGGCAAAATACAATGTCGCCTGACCTGACCTACAAAACCACTTCAGCTAGTGAGGCCGATGAGATTTGGTGGGGTGAGGTCCAGAAACAAACTCCGTCCATTTTGAAATAATGAGCATATTAAGAATTTGAGCCAATAGCCCCTTGGATTTCAGCTCATCTTGTAAATAAACAGCTCGCTCCAAGTTGGTCTACCTCCTTTCAGAAGCACTGAACATCTGAGGTCAGTGGGAGAAGGCTCATCAGGCCTACAGTAGGCACTAAAACTCCAGAAAAAATTGTGGGAACTCTTACTACCTGCAGCGTTTGAGCCTAAGCCTTAAATATGCCTGTAAAGCACACATGCACCTCTCAAAGAACTGTAGTTTACCCATCACAAAGTACATTTCCAAGCATTCTTAGCAAACAACTGTGCCCAGAATTCTTTAAAGAGAGAATGTGCTTAAAATGCATGGTGTGTATGCCTCTCTTAGATCTAGTTGAAGGATAGCTGACCTGTGGCCCTCCATTTGTTGCTGGATTACAACTCTCATCAGCCCTGACTATCAGCCACGAGGGGTGGGTCTGATGGGAGTTGGAGTCCAATATCTGAAGGTCCACAGGCTAGCAACTCTTGAGCTAGCTCTGTGCCCTTCAACCTTAGGTTGAAGGTTAAGCTGGCTGGGGAGGTTGGGAGCTGTAGCTTGACAACATCCGGGACCCTCTCAGGTTGAAGAACATTGATGCGGCGGAAATATTTTGAAGCATTTCATCTGAAGGCAAACCCAAGAGTCCTTTCGTTAAGAGTGTATTTAGCGTGGGTGTCCTATTCAAGGTCCTATATCTAAAAACGGTCAAGCTGATTGTGTCTCTTAAACTGCCACATGGGCAAAGGATAGGCCCTGTAGCTTCAATCTCAGGCATTTGCAGAGAGAGAAGCAATAGCTGGACAAAAGAAATGGCTTCTGCACTATGGGACACGGGTGGCACTGTGGGTTAAACCACAGAGCCTAGGACTTGCCAATCAGAAGGTCGACGGTTCGAATCCCTGCAACGGGGTGAGCTCCCATTGCTTGGTCCCTGCTCCTGCCAACCTAGCAGTTCGAAAGCACGTCAAAGTACAAGTAGATAAATAGGTACCACTCCGGCGGGAAGGTAAATGGCGTTTCCTTGCGCTGCTCTGGTTCGCCAGAAGTGGCTTAGTTATGCTGGCCACATGACTTGGAAGCTGTACGCCGGCTCCCTTAGCCAATAAAGCAACCCCAGAGTCGGTCACGACTGGACCTAATGGTCAGGGGTCCTTTTACCTTTACCTTTATCTTTATGGTGCTGCACTAGGTAAAGGTAAAAGGTAAAGGACCCCTGGACAGTTAAGTCCAGTCAAAGGTGACTGTGGGGTTGCGGCGCTCATCTAACTTTCAGGTTGAGGGAGCCAGCGTTTGTCCACAGACAGCTTTCCGGGTCATGGGGCCAGCAGGACTAAACTGCTACTGGCACATGGAGGACCGTGGTGAGTGCCAGAGCGCATGGAAATGCCGTTTACTTTCCTGCCACAGTGGTATCTATTTATCTACTTGCACTAGTATGCTTTTGAACTGCTAGGTTGGCAAGAGCTGGGACAGAGCAATGGGAGCTCACCCTTTTGCAGGGATTCGAACCACTGACCTTCCGATCAGCAAGTCCAAGAGGCTCAGTGGTTTAGACCACAGCGCCAGCTGCATCCCGCTGCACTAGACGATTTATATACCTGTTGATAACATGTTTCTAAAAATGGGATCCAAATATTGCTGATTTCTTCCAGAAAGTTCAGTTGGTTAGAGCTTGGTGATGAACGCCAAGGTTGCAGGTTCGATCCCCGCATGGGAGAGCTGTATATCCCTGCTTTGCAGGGGGGTGGACTAGGGGATTGGTCCCCAGGGTCCCTTCCAACTCTACAATTTTGTAGAGTGCAACCTAAGACATCCAGCACTAGCAGAGACTAAAGTTGCTTCCAGATAACCTGTTTATTGAGCATTTCCTCCGATTTGCCACATGAAGCTTAGAGGATGTTGCAGTGAGTGTAATCCCATACTTAATCGTGAATTTTCCCTTCACTTTCCATATTGCAAAAAGTCTGATTGCGATGGTGAGACGGGACTGTTGCACAAGAGCAACTGACTGTGCCAGTATCCCACCCGACTCTCATGCGTAAATAGCAATAGTCCAGAAGCACCCTAAGGCTTCAATTCTACCTACTCAAATTTACGCTGCGGTCTAAACCACAGAGCCTAGGGCTTGCCAATCAGAAGGTCGGCGGTTCGAATCCCCGTAACAGGGTGAGCTCCCGTTGTTCGGTCCCTTCTCCTGCCAGCTAGCAGTTTGAAAGCACGTCAAAGTGCAAGTAGATAAATAGGTACCGCTCCAGCGGGAAGGTAAACAGCATTTCCATGTGCTGCTCTGATTTTGCCAGAAGCGGTTTAGTCAAGCTGGCCACATGACCCGGAAGCTGTCTGCGGACAAACGCCAGCTCCCTCGGCCAGTAAAGCGAGATGTGCGCCATAACCCCAGAGTCATTCACGACTGGACTTAACTGTCAGGGGTCCCTTTACCTTTACCTAAGCCCCATTTAGTTCAACAGGAGTAGACACAATTAGGACTGCAACCTTATTCAATCAAGGCTGCAATCCCTATATTGAAAACAAGTCTAGATATAGATGTTATGGATATAATACCAAGGCATTTTTTTCTCCTCTTCCTACCAGCTCTTGCAGACTGAAAGCTCTGCTTGTGATTTTGTAACATTTTGGTTAGCCCTAAAAGGCATTGCTGCAGATTTACAAGGCAAAAATCTCTCTTTCTCTCGCTGTATGTACTATCAGGGTTTTCACGAGGGACCTCTTCGAAACTGAAACATTTTTGGCCATGGACTGCAAAGCTCCAAAACCATTCTGGGATTGGAATAGGCCTTCTAAATGAACATTCATTTATACTTGTCATTTGCCTCTTCCTTGGGACCGGTAAGAACAATTTAAAAGCATATTTTAAAGAAACGAGATATTTAAAAAACGGTAACAACATAATAAATCCACTCATGGCCAGCTTAAGTATGGGAACCAAATCCCAAAGTTAAAAAAGGCTGAAAAAATGCTCAGATGTGTGCTATTGTATGGTTTCAATTCTAGACGTGTGCTATTGAACAGCTTCCATTCGTTGTCACTGGGGCTTGAGCAGAAGAACTTGCTAGTGAATGGTAAAGGTAAAAGTAAAGGGACCCCTGACCATGAGGTCCCGTCATGACCGACTCTGGGGTTGCGGCGCTCATCTCGCTTTACTGGCCGAGGGAGCCGGCATACAGCTTCCGGGTCATGTGGCCAGCATGACTAAGCCGCTTCTGGCAAACCACAGCAGCGCACGGAAACACCGTTTACCTTCCCGCTGGAGTGGTACCTATTTATCTACTTGCGCTTTGACATGCTTTTGAACTGCTAGGTGGGCAGGAGTAGGGACCGAGCAACGGGAGCTCACCCCGTTGCGGGGATTCGAACAGCCGACCTTCCGATCGGCAAGTCCTAGGCTCTGTGGTTTAACCCACAGCGCCGTACTCCACCTAGAATCATAGAATCACAGAATTGTAGAGTTGGAATGGACCCCCAAGGTCATCTAGTCCAACACTCTGCAATGCAGGAGAAGAAGGGTTTGGGTTTGATATCCCGCCTTTCACTCCCTTTAAGGAGTCTCAAAGTGGCTAACAATCTCCTTTCCCTTCCTCCCTCACAACAAACACTCTGTGAGGTGAGTGGGGCTCAGAGACTTGAGAGAAGTGTGACTGGCCCAAGGTCACCCAGCAGCTGCATGTGGAGGAGCAGAGATGCGAACCCGGTCCCCCAGATTACGAGACTATGCTCTTAACCACTACACCACACTGGCTCTCAATGAAGGATTCTTTTTGCCCAATGTGGGGCTTGAACCCACGGCGCTGAGACTACGAGCCTCATGCTCTTCCGATTGACCAGTCATCTGATCACAGCCTTCCCCACTATGGTGAGATGTCTTGTATTCCCATCTGAAATATAGTGGTTACTTCTAAATTTGCATGTATATGCAAATTTTATGCAGATCCGTGCTTTCTCTTTTGACCACACCAAGCCTCATTTTTTTCCTATCCGTAAATGGACATTTTCTCATTTCAGGCCCATTGGGAGAATTGGGTTGTTTGTTTGCTTTGTGCTTTCAAAAATGGCAGCTGTTTGCATTGTAATATACCCCCGAGATCTATGTCTCGATGTCCTGCGCTACAAATTATTTGACAGTGTGCCAGGGAGTTTCATGAACTGATAATTTTATGTCCTGGTAAAATCCAATGATTTAGTAATATAATTGCTTTTAGATTTCATTGCCTTGGAACACGCAGTCCAACAAATGAGAGACTGTATATATCATCAGAACTGCCACATATCATTTGGAAAGGCATTATAACGAGCTGATCGCATTGCAGATGGGAAGGATGCTGTTCTAACAAAATGGAAGGAACGTTCGGGACAAGAGGTGCCCATGGTTAATATAATTCCCTTTAAAAATGGAATTTCTCATGCAGAGAACATCAGAACAAGCTCCTCCACCCAGCTTGGACTTCCAATCTCTCTCACAAAGGAAAATTCACAACATGTATCTACGTATCTTTCCTTATCAGAATTCTGTGAAAGGAGCAGCTATGGAAAGAGAGATTTGTGTGTAAGAGACTTTGATGCTGAGCAGGTCTTTGAGCCTGCATAAACCCCATATTCAACCCATATTCTGGTTCTCTTAGGGAAGCTATCCCAAATCTGGAGCCCCCAAAATACTTTGGATTACAATTATGAGGAACGGCTAAGGGAGCTGGGCATGTTTAGCCTGGAGAAGAGGAGGTTAAGGGGCGATATGATAGCCATGTTCAAATATATTAAAGGATGTCACATAGAGGAGGGAGAAAGGTTGTTGTTGCCTAACCGAATGTTACATGGGGGAAAATGGAATCACCGTAATCCCAATAAAAGCTGCTTCAGGAGAGTACGGTTTGGAAGGGGGCAGTCGCAGTTTGTACCTTTTCCTGCTCCAAATCTTTCATCCCAAAGCTGCTTCCACCCAACCCAAGCACATCTGCAAAGGTAAGCAGCCCATTGAAACTCATGGAAAGAGTGATTTTGGAGAGGTAACAGGTAGAGAGAGACCAGCTTCTCTGCTCCAATTTGCAATCTCACATCTCTCAATCTCTCTTTTTTAAAAGCAGCCTGGGCTTCGAAATGTACAAGGAGGACTATACAACTTTAGGCTGTAAGTGTGGACTACATGCTTAAATGCGCTGCAGTGCTGTCATATGATAAGCTAGCATGCCAAGAACAAAGATTTGTCTTTTCTCACCTTAGCATCTACTGAAGGGGCATCTATTGAAGCCCTGGTCTATACTGCAAGCTATGGCACTGAATGATGACTACAGGAATGTGCAATGTAGAGATTCCCCCAAGCAGATATCTGCCTGCCCGTGCTACCCAATTCAACTAACTTCTTACCGGCAAAGGAGAATTCCATCAGCTCTCTGATATGAGGGGCTGCAGTAGGTGGGCGGTACACGATTTTGCCATGGTTAATGTCAGCCTGTGTAAAGTACTTTACCGGGGACAGTGGCTTATCCCTGTGCTCCACAATGCCTGCAGAGAGAGGGAGAGTTTCGTTTTCAACACACAGCATATGTTACGTTTCTACAAACATATCTTGTTACCAGATACAGTGCTGATGTCTTTCCTGTATTTCATCCAACGACCACCCAATGAATTGTCAGTTTGTATGAGACTTGAACCAGGAACTCTCTGGTCTATACATTGCCACCTCTAGTGATGAATACAGACGTCACCGATATCAGTTCGATATCAGGAGCTTGTAATTGTAACTCAGCTACAAGGGGAATAGTATGTTCCATGAGTTCTTCTCCAGCTCAGATTTCAATCTCACACAGAGAAGAAGAACCACACTTCCCACTCTCTCCCATCTGCCCAGCCAGTCCTTAACATCCAATATCTCTTGGGAAAACTCCATTTCCCAGGTTACTTGGGCCTGATGTGTTTGCGCAGCGGTGTGAAAACCCCCCTTTCTAATAAGACTGAAGAGAGCCTAATGGGCATCTCTGCAGTTCCTAAGAGAACAAAATATTTCCCTAACCTCAACCTTGACTTGAGAAGGGCTGACTCATCACAGGGGTGATGCCAGCCCTCCAGCTCAATATGCCACTATTTCACTATGCCAGCTCTCCAGCTCAATAAATCTAGTTCCGTAAACTCCACGGGAGACAGAATTCACATTAGGCCTTTTGTCACTCCTCATAACACTTCTGCTGCTCTCTGCACACAACCCACCCCCTTTGCTTGACACTTCCATGCTGTTTATATAGCAGTCACTGCAGCTGGGGCAGGCTGCTCATCCCTGGCGCCTTGCCAGGAGTCATTTCCGAAATGCCAAGACTGTGCCCTGCAGAGTCTTCAGCCTTGCACAATTCTTCCGAAGCATCACGCCAGGTGCCAGAAGGGGGGCCTTGTTTCAGATTGGCTCTGCTTAACCGTAACACATTTTACAGAAAAATAACTCTGCTTAATCTAAGCCAATCTGATTCGAGCCTAGGAATTTCACCATAAATAAAGGTAAAGGGACCCCTGACCATTAGGTCTAGCCAGGCCGACTCTGGGGTTGCGGCACTCATCTCGCTTTATTGGCCGAGGGACCCGGCGTACAGTTTCCGGGTCATGTGGCCAGGAGGACTAAGCCGCTTCTGGAGAACCAGAGCAGCGCACAGACATGCCATTTACCTTCCCGCCGGAGTGGTACCTATTTATCTACTTGCACTTTGATGTGCTTTCGAACTGCTAGGTTGGCAGGAGCTGGGACCAAGCAACGGGAGCTCACCCCATTGTGTTAATTCATACTGCCGACTTTCTGATCGGCAAGCCCTAGGCTCTGTGGTTTAACCCACAGCACTACCCGTGTCCCATAAACAGTGGGTTGCAAAAACAGAGAAAAAGAAGCAATAGTCTCATCCTTAGGATTCACCTGAAGACAGCTCTTTGGTTTTCCCTGAGCTGGCTTAGCTATAAACATTATTCTAGGCAAGTCCTGATTCATTGCTTCTATCCCCCACAATCCATCCCCTCCTTGATGCTTTTTTTTGCCAGTCTCCAGGTTTCAACTGTCAATAAAATAACACAACAGCTCCTTTACTAGGTTATCTTGCCTTGATTTGGTGGCAAAGGTACAGTCACATTGTACACGACTTTCTCAGTTGGGCTCTCCGAGTTGACAAAGGAGAGATGATGGGGTTCTATCGGGGTCACACGATCTTCCAGAGCCTGAAAGAAATTAAGAAGTGACAAGCTGAGACCAAGATGTTTTGGAGAGTTACCCCCCGCTAAAAAACCCCATGAGGGACAAATTAAGGGAGCAGCTGATATACGACAGAGGTAGGGAGTTATATGTCAGTGTTGGGATTGAGTGACTTCAAAACAGAAACCTCATCTATCTGAAAGCATGATGAAGCTAGAATTCTGCCAAACTTCACTTGACCTCCCTATGTAAGTTATTTAAAGCAGTTTTGACATGGCACTGAGCACCTTCTTTCCTGCAGGCAGCAGCCAATCTATTCAGGAAGAATTTAGGAAAGCATCACACAGATTGGATCATGATGATGCAGGAAACCATTTTATGAAGGATAGATTGAAAAGCACGGTCCCTCTGCGCGTGGGCACACACACACACACACACACACACACACACACTGCCAGAGAGCAGGGAGAATCCCATCAGTAAAGCATAATATGTCATTAAATCCTCAAATTCCATAGCAAGCAATTTGCCGTAAAACCCCAGAAATGTTCTGAACAACCAATACTGCTATCATTATTTTTTTGCTTTATAAAAGGATCAAAATCAAGTCACCATAGCATGGCGCAAATAGTCATTCCCACACAGCTGAAAGCTGAATTGGACAAAATGCTTTTATCTTCAGCTCTTGAAGAGGAACTCTAGATGAGTGACTCGGTGTCAGGGACTGGACTGAGGATGAATGGTGGGAGTCACACACACACTCTTTTCCTGAACCTTGCCAAGGGCAGGACAGTACTGATTTAGAACAGTGGTTTGCAGAGGGGCATAGTCCAGAGGGGAAAAGCTGGGAAATACTGGGTGAGGAACAGCCAGAAGAGGAAACACCTGGAGAGGGACAGCTGGCAGATTCGGTGTCCTTGGACAGCATTCCTGACCCCCCTTTGCCCAAGACTAGATGGACTTTGAGAGTGATAGAAAGCCACTTTTGCCCTTCGGATGAGGTGGAGTTGCGGGCTTCACGGCCCCAGTCCTGCGCGATTGGGGGGATTCCCGGCCGTGTCACCTCCTGACCAGTTAATTGGCTGGCTCTGGGGGTGTGGCCTGTCTTATTTAAAGCAGGATGCGACCGGGGATCTCCCTCTTTGCCGCTTACCAGCTGTTCCTGCTTTTCCCACCCTCCCGCCCTTTAAGGTTTTCGTTCCTTGACCTTGCTATGGACCTTGGTTGGTCGCCGTTGAGGACCCTGGTAGGAATTTTTCCACTTGGCAAATTGGCACCAGCCACTTGGTTTTCGCCTACCTTGTAGCAAATGGTCACAACTTTCTTGGTATTGGCGGTTAGGCATTGATCTGCTTATTTACTACCACGACTTCCCTGAAGCCTGACATTCGGGCACTCCTGGAAGTGCCAGCCAGACCCCATGGAGCTGTTTTTCATAGAACCTGGTGCACTATCAACACCGACTCTGCAGGTAGTGTTATTATACTAATCTTTGGCCCAAGCCCATCTCTCAGAGCCACTTTGGCTTTCAGCTGCTAGCTCCACCCATTTTGCATAATAAGGCAAAATGTCTCATGGGAAACGAGCACTTCAACACGTACAACAATAGCCTCTTGGTGTATAAGTCTGCTGGCCACAGACAGGAGTGCTCCTTGGCCAAATGGTTGTAGCCCAACTGTTTGAGCATCAGCTTTGCATGGATAAGGTCTCAGGTTCAATTCCTGGCATCTCCAGGTGGGGCTGGGAGAGTCTCCAGTCTGAAACCCTGGAGAGACAAGTCAGTGTAAGACCTGGATTTCCCAAACAGAGGTTTTTGGACTACAGTTCCCATTATCCCTGACCACGGGTCCAGCTAGTTAGAGACGATGGGGGTTGTAGTCCAACAACAGCTGGAGACCCAAGTTTGGGAAACCCTGATGCTGGTAATTGTTGTTGTTGTTTAGTTGTTAAGTCGTGTCCGACTCTTTGTGACTCCATGGACCAGAGCATGCCAGGCACTCCTGTCTTCCACTGCCTCCCGCAGTTTGGTCAAACTCATGCTGGTAGCTTCAAGAACACTGTCCAACCAGTGCAGACAATAGTGAGTTAGATAGACCACTAGTCTGACTCAATATAAGGCAGTCTTTTTAGATGATTAATCCACATGGGGTCTGCAATGGGACAGGCAGGGGAAGAAACAATATTTTGCAGCCATTCACTTTAAGTAACCTGAAAATCAGTTTAGGATTGTGTGGAGTTAAGCTACACGACCAGGGATTTGTTTTCATATTTCCTGCACTAACAGTGCAGTCTTATGAATATATCTACTCAGAAGCCCCCTGGAGTTCAATGGTGACCAGATACCAGATTGCAGCTTTAGTTGCAGAATATTCTTTACCAATGGATAAAAAAACAAACAGGAAATACAGAGGAGTGACTTCTTTTCACTGTTTATTGCCTTGGGTTGGACTTACAGTCATGTGGAAAGAAGAGCCCAAGGAGATCATGGGGGAATCTGGAGTGTGTGGCAGGATGGCAATGTTGAGCAAGTGCGTCTCCAGGTGGGCTTGTGGGGCGACAGCACTAAAGACCTGTAAATGTGGCAACACAGAAATGAATGAGGATTTTTTTTACACATCATAACAAAGAGGTGCAGCGGCTGCCTTCTAAGGTTTATTGCGTAATCTGCGCATCTCCAAAAATTGCCTTAAAAAAACCAAAAGCCCTCTGCCTGGTTTCCTACAGGCTAAACACTCATTCTGTGCAGGAAGAACATACAAATAGACCAAGTCTTTTCTCAACAAACACCATTGTTGTGTTGTGTTGTTGCACTCTTCAAAAGATTATTAGGGGTCCCTTGATGACATCAATTACAGTCATACCTCAGGTTAAATGTGCTTCAGGTTGAGCGTTTTCAGGTTACGCTCCGCGGCGACCCGGAAGTAACGGAGCGCGTTACTTCCGGGTTTCACCACTCACGCATGCGCAGACACTCAAAATGACGTCACACGCATGTGCGGAAGCGGCGAATTGAGACCCGCGCATGCACAGTCGTGGGTTGCGTTCGCTTCAAGATGCGAACGGGGCTCCGGAACGGATCCCGTTCACATCCAAGGGTACCACTGTATGAATGTCCCTGCGAGTCAGCTTACCAATTTTCTTCTGCGAAGCACATCCAAAAGGGAGCATTGGGATGCTCCAGAACACACTCTCCATTCATGTAAGGCAACCATGAGGTCCCAAAGGCTAGGCCAGAGTGCCATTCATGAACTGAGAATGCACCTGAGAATGTGCCACAGAATGGCGGACATGCATTCTGGTGAGCAGGAATCCCATGGAAGACCAGAAGTTGATGTGCAAACTATGCTCTGAATTCAGAAAGATTGAGAACCACTGAGAAGTGATATAATAATAATAATAATAATATTGCAGCTCAGAATTTCCAACTGCATTCTCTTGAGCAAGAGAATGGGCTCAGAATGTTGCAGCATGGAATGTCTATGGGGACATGGAGAGTTTCCCTCTTGCGGATGGGAACAGAGAGCCCATGTATTCTGCTCAGTTTTCTGGACTGCAGCCAAATGTTTTATCAATGGAACCATGGGAAACGGCAACATTAAAAAAAATATTCCAACAAGTAAATAATAAATCCATAAATTGACTTGTGGGATCCGTTTTTATTAGAGGTCACTGGAAGCGCAGTTCCCTGAGCGCTAACAAAAAAATAATTCATCTGCATTTCCTCCGCAGCGCCAACCCCATTCATCAGGAAGCCGGCAGATGGATTATTGTTTTGCGGTAGGATAGAGCTAGCTGTGGCTTCTCTCCCCTGGCACAATTTACCGTACAATTATGGCCCCAGCAGCAAGGTGCTACAGCAAGGAAAACAGCACCCCTCAGTCATGCAAAATGCATGCAAGTTAACAGCGACACAGCCATTAAATTAAAGATTAGCTTGTTCAACATCCGGCACTTCAACACTTCCTCATTATCACTTATGTTAATTACCTCAGAAATTACTTTAATTGCCTCCCGAGTGCTACCGTAACTGCTTCTATGCGGTGAGGCAAACGTAGAAAACATGGCACACAAGCATTTGAGTTAGCTTAGCCTTTCAGGAGAGTGTTAAACCTAATGAGAGGGGCCTTGTTGAGAAACACAACTTGGCATTTTTTAAAAAAAATAATTAATCGTATCTTGGGAAAGAGGCCTGATAGTAACACAGTTCTATGCCTGCAGGGACTAGGGCTGGGCGATATATCAATATAACATCCAAATCCATATTGTGATATTGGTTTCATAATTTTTGACCTGGCGATATATTGCGAATATCATGATGTGCGTGTGTATGTGTGCTATGTAAAAAGCACAATGTGGGGGAAACCGCAAAGCCAGCCAGTGCCTCTGCGTAGCTCCATCCCTATTTCAAACATTGTGATATATCAGTATATGCAGAGGTAGGCAAACTAGGGCCCGGGGGCTTGATCCGGCCCAAACACCTTCTAAATCTGGCCCGTGGACGGTCTGGGAATCAGTGTGTTTTTACATGAGTAGAATGTGTGCTTTTATTTAAAATGCATCTCTGGGTTATTTGCGGGGCCTGCCTGGTGTTTTTACATGAGTAGAATGTGTGCTTTTATTTAAAATGCATCTCTGGGTTATTTGTGGGGCATAGGAATTCGTTCTTTCTTTTTTCAAAATATAGTCCGGCCCCCCACAAGGTCTGAGGGACGGTGGACTGAAAAAGGTTGCTGACTCCTGAGTATATGGCAAGGTTAGGTTGGTGATGCACCACAATGCTCAAAACCAGATCTATCGCCCAGCCCTAGCAGGGATCTTTGCCAACAACTATGAGGAATCTGACAAGTGCGACTGATGCCATGGCTGGCAAGCGGTCAGGAAAGCAGTTCTGTGAGGGATTAAATAAGCAAGGAGTTTGGTGATGCATAACATGCCTGGAAGCGAAAGGAGTCGCTCTCTGTCTCGGATCCAGAGTGCCTGTACCAGATCACGCCTTCGTTGATGTCTCGCTGTGTGAATGAGGTGGTTGGTGTGGCTCCTCTTCCGTCAGGCAGAGGCTGCCATACTGGCCCGGGGTCATCTGCTGGCATCGGGACCAGGAACACCACTTCACCTGAGGAAGAAGAGATAAAGAGGGAGATGGCCTTTCTGTTAGATTTCTGTTATGCCACTGTGCAGTTTTTGGAGTCACAAGACTCTGTTTACATTCCAGACTGTTGGAAGCACTATTTCTGGGTTAGTGGAGTCTGTAACCTGAAGCATATGTAACCTGAAGCGTATGTAACCCGAGGTACCATTGTAGTTAGAAATAAACATAGCAATGTAGCACATATTTCCAGCTCCTTCTGCTGTCTGCGTAAAGAGGAACGTGCCTAAAGCCTCAATAAAGGCTTAGGTCTTTAATCACCATCAGAGGAGGAGAGCCCGATGGATTTCGGCATCGGGACCAGAAACACAAATTCACCTGAGGAAGGAGAGATAGAGAGGGAGATGGCCTTTCTGTTAGATTTCTGTTATGCCACTGTGCGGTTTTTGGAGTCACAAGACTCTGTTTACATTCCAGACTGTTGGAAGTCTCACGGGAGACGGGAAACGGAAAACGGATGTTGATGTTACTGGTTTCCTGTTTCTTTGTTCCGGTTGTTCTCTGCCTCTCACAGAGAGCAGATGCATATTCTTTTCTGTCCTGCGTAGTTAGAAATAAACGTAGCGATGTAGCACATGTTTCCAGCTCTTTCTGCTGTCTGGGTACTCTGCGTAAAGAGGAACGTGCCTGAAGCCTCATTAAAGGCTTAGGTCGTTAATCATCATCAGAGGAGGAGAGCCTAATGGAACCTGCAGCTTTTTGCTAAAGGTTGGAAGTATATGGTGGTACCAGCGTTGCAGTCTTTTGAGCACCAGGCAAGTGCATTATGTGCCATAGCGTTTTGTGTTGTTGCCGTTGTCAACAAAGAAGAAAAAAAGAACGCAGAACTATATTGATACAAAATCTTATACCGCTTGTTCTTCTCCCGTTGAAAAGTTAGTTCCACTTATTTTAATGGATGAAAAGGAATTAAAAAGCACAACGTTATCATAGCTCAGTTGGTAGAGCATGAGATTCTTAATCTCAGGGTTGTGGGTTCGAGCTGGACTAGATGACCCTTGGGGTTCCTTCCAATTCTATGTGCACTCTATATATTCCCCTCATTCTAAAGGCTGGTGTATAATGCACATCTTTCTATACATTTCTTTGTTTTCTAACAAGTCAGTTTAGTTAACCGCTCTGGCATTTTAAGGGGTTTTTGTTGCCTCTCTGTCTACTTTTAAGTTTTTATACTATTTCCTATTGCCTCTCGGTCTGCAAACGGCTATGATTGCAATGGGTTTTTGTGTTTCATCTGAATAATATTTTTTATGTTCACTGCCCTGGAATCCATTGAATGGAAGGGGGAGTTTGGAAATATTTCAAACAACCGAGAAAAGGAGAAAAGCGCCCGCAGGACATGTTCCTGCCTTGCAAGGAACGCCGGCTGAAGCATCCTACATTAATCCTTTGTAACATGCACATCTAACAAATATACTGATCTCTACAAAAACACCAGATGTTACTTATGCTCTCTCTTCCAATGAAAGAGGACTTTTCGAAGGCAGTCCCAGGGAAGCGAGACGATAGTTAAGCAAATCCAAGGGCAGCTTAAGACAATGCAGATGAACAGTAGCAGATGAATAGGCAATAATTGCAAGCCCCACACATTTGAATATGGGAGGTGGGGGGACAATAGGACACCAAAAGGGCAACTATCTTCAGGCCCTGTTGGTGGGCTTCCCAGAAGCAGCTAACCCAACTGGCCACTGTAGGACAGGACAGGGGGGAAAAGGTCAACCTTTTCATTTGATCCCGCAGAGCTCCTCTTACATTCTTGTCATTGCGGGATGGAGATGCGAAACACCTTCTGCTCATGATGTGGGAAAACATGACCAGCCAAAGGCATAAAGAAAGGTGCATTCGCTCTGCAATTCTTCCCCACAAGGTTGTGGAGCAGCCTGGTTACCTGGCTGAGAGCTGGATTTAACAAAATAAAAAAAAATCCCTCCAGTAGCACCTTAAGAGACCAAGCAATTTTGTTATTGGTATGAGCTTTTGTGGGCATGCGCACTTCTTCAGATACAGGTATCTGAAGAAACAGGGATTGTGTGTACGCACATTTCTTCAGGTATCTGAAGAAGTGTACATGCACATGAAAGCTCATACCAATAAGAAACTTAGTTGGTCTCTAAGGTGCTACTGAGTAGGACGCAGGTGGCACTGTGGGTTAAACCACAGAGCCTAGGACTTGTCGATCAGAAGGTCAACGGTTCAAATCCCCGCAATGGGCTGAGCTCCTGCCAACCTAGCAATTCAAAAGCACATCAAAAGTGCAAGTAGATAAATAGGTACTGCTCCGGCGGGAAGGTAAACGGCGTTTCCATGCACTGTTCTGGTTCGCCAGAAGTGGCTTAGTCATGCTGGCCACATGACCCGGAAGCTGTACGCCGGCTCCCTCGGCCAATAAAGTGAGATGAGCGCCGCAACCCCAGAGTTGGTCACGACTGGACCTAATGGTCAGGGGTCCCTTTACCTTTACCTTAAGGTGCTACTGGAAGGATTTTTTAAAATTTGGTTCTGACTATGGCAGACCAACACGGTTACCTACCTATAGTTGGATTTAAGTTCCATGAAATCAGGCAGTAAAGGGGAAAGGTTAAGGCTGAGGGTTGACCAGGTGTTGGGGGAGGCAGATCTCACCTGACCTCTGAGTGAAGAGGCTATAGCATCATTCCCTCTATTTCCAAAGTTCAGGGGATGTGAGTCATGGGTTATGTAGACAAAATGGCATCACCTGAACACTGGAGGGAGGTATCAGCAGACCCTGCAGATTTGCGGAAGTACATAGAATCATAGAATTGAGGAGTTGGCCTACTTGGGAGAAGGCCTAGTTGAGGAATAGGAATGGGTGGCCTAACTGCACAGAACCTCTCAGCCTCTGCCAGGCCTTTGCTGGAATGAATAGCTCTTCTCTCAGCCAGCTGTTGTACTTACAGCCTCGGCTCCCCCCTGTCTATATTTACAGCACTTGTGTCTGGTCCTAACCAGGCCCACTTCAGCTCTGAGGTTGCCTTCAGAGAGCACCTGCTTGGCATGCAGAAGGTACCAGCCGCTTTAGATAGGGCAGGGAGAGAACGCTGCCTGAAATCGCAGGCAGCCACGACCAGTCCGTGTTGACATTACTGAGCTAGGTGGACCCAAGAAGGCAGCTTCCATGCCACATTTCCTGCTTCTACACTAATAATAACAGAAATAATAATAATATTTGTATGCTGTGCATCTGACTAGGTTCCCCAAGACACTCTGGGCAGCTCCCAACAGAGTTTTGAAAACACAATAAAACATCAGACATTAAAAAGCTTCCCTATACAGGGCTGTCTTCAGATAAGTCAGATAATTGTTTATTTCATATGTTTATGACATATGATGGGAGGGCGTTCCACAGGGCAGGCGCCACTACCAAAAAGGCCCTCTGCCTGGTTCCCTATAGCTTCACTTCTTGAGGGAGGGAACTGCCAGAAGGCCCTCGGAGCTGGAGCTCAATGTCCTGGCTGAACGTTGGTGGTTGAGATGCTCCTTCACGAATACAGGGTATACAGTGGTACCTCGGGTTAAGTACTTACCGTATTTTTCGCTCTATAACACGCACCCGACCATAACACGCACGTAGTTTTTAGAGGAGGAAAATCCGTAGGCATGCCACCCATAGGTATTCCCTCCATAACACGCACAGACATTTCCCCTTACTTTTTAGGAGGAAAAAAGTGAGTGTTATGGTGCAAAAAATACGGTAATTCATTCCGGAGGTCAGTTCTTAACCTGAAACTGTTCTTAACCTGAAGCACCACTTTAGCTAATGGGGCCTCCTGCTGCCACTGCGCCACCGGAGCCCAATTTCTGTTCTTATCCTGAAGCAAAGTTCTTAACCTGAAGCACTATTTCTGGGTTGGCGGAGTGTGTAACCTGAAGCGTATGTAACCTGGAGAGTATGTAACCAAAGGTACCACTGTACTAGTATGCTAAGCCCTTGCTTTGTCCTCAGCTGGCTCGGACCTCAGGAAGCAGAACCGACCTTTCAGATGCTCCTGCTGAGGCTCTTCCATTTTGTATTTATGAGGCCGGAGAGGGCTCAGCAACACTGGAAGCTTTGTAAAACCTGCACTCCTCCAGCATTATTACAGACGTTGGGACAACTCCCAACAGAAATCCTATCACGCTGACAATAATATTGGGATTCAATATTAGCACCGCTGCCTGCAGCTGTCCTCTGGGTTGCTGATGGGACGCAGCCACTGAGGCCTGTAATCTATTTTGACACCAGAGTTACAGATTCCATTATGCTGACAGTTTGGAGGCCGCTGTCTGGCGGCCCGTGTTTGTGCTCCTGACAGATCGAGTCCCATCGGGGCTTCCGCGATGTCTATTTAATATCTAACTGCTGAATTATTTAAAATGCATACATCTCAATTAAATAAACCCACACACCAAGCCAATCTGGCATGTAATTGATACTTCCTCTGTCCTTCCAGCCTTTGAGAAATCACACTGCGGTAGCTAAATTTAGCTCGAATCATTGCCGGGGATGTGGGAGGGACATTGACCGATGGTAATAATGATGATCTCTCTCTTTCTCTATTGTAAGACTTGGGGGAGTTGGGAAAGAGAAGCTTACTGGAGCCAGAAGTGTTGTTGGTTGCCTTAATGGTCGTCGTGTAGTGGGCAAATATCTCCCTTGTTAGATAAATAACATAAAACGACAAGGAAATAGAAGACTCCACTGAAAGGGCTGTAACTCAGCAAAAGAGCACATGTTTTCCATGTGGACAGTCTCAAGGTTCAGTCTCCAGCTTCTCCAAATAGATCATGGAAAAACTTTTATCTTAAGTTTAAAGGTTTTTCCATGCCCTACCAGAGAGGAATGGGAGATCAAGTTGATGGATTATGCCAAAATGGCTAAAATGACCGGAAGAATCAGAAATCAGGAAGACCAAAATTTTAATAAGGAATGAGGGGAATTTATCATTCATCTTAAAAACCATTGTAAACAGTTAAAATCGTTAGCAGGATTGGAATAATACTTGTAGTTAAATGGTGAATTTTGGACAAAATAGAGAGGTATAAGATTTGGATTATTATAAAATATGCAGGAAGAAATGATTAGCAATAGGACCCACAAAGGGGAGGAGGGAAGTCTGGGAGATTTTCTGGAATCTTGTTTCTACCTTTATCTGAAACTCTGGAGAGCCACTTCCATGGTATGGACCAGAGATGGGCAACATTTTTGGTCCTGCGGGTCGCCTGCAGTATTGTTTTAGAAAAAGCATGCCCTCGCTATCTGTCTTTCTGTCTGTCTCTCACTCATACACAGGAATGTTTCTCCTAAGATGGTACCTTGCTGCCATATTTGGCATAAAAACAATGCAAGTGGGTGGTGTTAAGTTTTGCTCAGGGTAGATCTATTGAGTCTAAAACTGGTTACACAGCCCAGCGTTCAAATTTCTACAGCATCATGAAGCTTTCAGGTTAGGCCAACTGAATTCTCTCTCACAGGGTTGTTGTGAGGTTAAAGTAAAGGTAAAGGGACCCCTGACCGTTAGGTCCAGTCACAGACGACTCTGGGGTTGCAGCGATCATCTCGCTCTACAGGCCGAGGGAGCCGGCGTTTGTCCACAGACAGCTTCCGGGTCATGTGGCCAGCATGACTAAGCTGCTTCTGGCGAACCAGAGCAGCACATGGAAACACTGTTTACCTTCCCGCCGGAGTGGTACCTATTTATCTACTTGCACTTTGACGTGCTTTCAAACTGCTAGGTTGGCAGGAGCTGGGACCGACCAACGGGAGCTCACCCCGTCATGGGGATTCGAACCACCAACCTTCTGATTGGCAAGCCCTAGGCTCTGTAGTTTAGACCACAATGCCATGTGCACCACTCTCAGCTCACAGGGTTGTTGTGAGGTTAAAGAAGCACACCATCCTGAGCTCTGTTGAAAAGAGGTGGGGATACCAATGTAAACTTCAACAAACCATCTTCAGATGCTTCACATTAGATGCTTCACATCTAATATAAATGGGCCATCTCTAGAGACCTCCCAACATGCTGGGGAATGGGGGCATCTGGGGGGATGTCTATAGGCCACACATTATTTTTTTAAAAAAACCTGCTTTCTGTGCTTCTCTAAAGTTTATTTATTTAAGTTCTAAAAAGAATGTATCACAGGAAAAAAGTAAAACCTAAGTATTTGTGATAACTTCCAAGTTCAGGAGTTTTCATCTACTTACTCCTGTCGTGAAGCGATAACTTCCCTTGTTTGTGTCATCAATTAGTTGTCGAGGAGATAATTGGGACGATACAAGGAGAGGAATTATAACTTCAGAAAGAGAACAGGCTCTGGGAAAATAAGAACCCCTGAGGATAAGATTGCTGTCTTTTACAATAATGCTTCTCGTTCATACTAATTAGCAGAGAGACCCCATCAACAGCGTAAGGCCTCTGCTAAAGTCACTTCGACTGCGGCGGTTTTATACGTGAGCTCTCTCTCTGCCAGCCGTTGCTTTAAACGGCATCTGGTTTGTTATAGACACACACTTATATATATATACAGCAAGAAAGCTGTCAGGATAAACTGGCTCCGTAAGCAGACATGGAGCTGTTTCCTGGATTTTGGGTTTTTAACTGAGAAACCTAAGGCAGAGGTGAAGAAATCTGCAGGAATATCAAAGGAAGCTTCAGTGAAAAAGGTTAGTGAAAATTCTCAGGCACCTCCTGCAGACCTCTGCGTTGCCACCTAACTTTATCTAAAACGAAGTTCAAGGCCAATGTTCTGCTCAAGCAAGGTAGCCCTGGCAATTTCAGGAAAAGGGAAGGTGATTTTCTGTAAGGTTCGCTAGATTCTTCAGGGCGGTTTCATACGCCTGCTGCTTACCGTATCGTGGCTGATCTCTAATTGTGTAGACGATCGCGGAATCGCTGACCCCTGGCACCTCAGCTTGCAGAATTCTGTTGGTGATTTGCAGCATCCCTCCCTCCGGGACCCACACCATCGAGCTGGCAACTAATCGCGGCAGCCCATTGCTCTGCAAAGAGGACAGAAAGCGACCACAGTCATTAAACGCTGACCAAGAGGAAACACATTTCGAAGACATGAATAAGGCTGACCATCTTAGGTAGTATTACAGTCATACCTTGGTTACAGCCGCTTCAGGTTGCATTTTTTCGCGTTGCGGACCGCCAAAACCCAGAAGTACCAGAACGGGTTACTTCCGGGTTTTGGTGGTCGCGCATGCGCAGAAGCACTAAATTCCACTTTGCACATGCGCAGAAGCACTGAATCGCAACCCGCGGGTGCACAGACGTGGGTTGCGAATGCTGCGGGTTGTGAACATGCATCCTGCACGGATCACGTTCACAACCCGAGTGTCCACTGTATTAGAAGTTTAACTGAAAACCTGAACCAGCCACCACTTACTTTTTTCTCAGGGATGCGGAACCCTTTCTCAATCCAAGGGCCACATTCCCTTCTCAGCAACCTTCCGGGGGCCAGAAAAGTGGGTGGGGCAACAGATGTAAATTTTTCCTTTGTAAAATAGGCTGGGTCCTGCATACACTCTCACACATCTGTGTATCCTCCTCCCAGACAAGCAAGGGCTAGGATCAGAGTTCAATGACGTATTCCATCCAAGTAAAGATGTTTCGGGTGCGAAGCAGAACCACTGAGGGGTGTGGCTTGGAGAGAGGGGGTGTGGCCAAGTGTCCTGAGGGCCAGACAGAGATGGAGGGCCATGTTCAGCTCCCTGAGCCTTAGTTTCCTCACCCCTGCAGTAAGGTGTCAGGAGACTTGATTTGGGGAGGCCAGGGATTTGGGGAAAGAGCACAACCACCTTAAATATTGAGGAACAATCTTAGTAGGAACATCTCAGGGGTCTCTGGAAGTGGGATGGTGGCCCCTGTGTGCTCATTAAAATAGGGAAGGTAAGTACTAGCTAAAGTCTGCTGCTGTTTGATTTTTTAAAAAAGCTCTTGTTTTAAAATGTTTCAAAATGTTATATGTTAGTTTAGATTTTGTATTTGCATTTATGGGGTTAGGGGCTTTTGTTGGGGGGATATATTTTTATTAGTTTGTAGCTTTGTTAATTGTCTTAATTATTTTTATAATGTATTTTGTGCTTTTACGTTGTGACTTTGTGTTGTGAATCGCCCTGAGACATAGGGCTGTATATAATTTTTTAAATAACAATAACAAAATATTAATAAATTAACAATAACAATAACTTTATAGTAATATAATATAATGAATATGTAATAATAATAATCTTAAGCAGAACATTAAAAAAATTTCTTTTGCTGCAGAATCCACTGCACTTAAGAGAAGCTTAGTAGCAGGCATTTCATACGGAGAGCGGACCTCTTGAAAAGGTGAAGAAGATTATCAGAATTATTACATCAAGGGAGAAACTAGAGAGTCTGGATGTGCTTTGAAGTCCTTTAAGCATGTAGGATCAAAAAACTGCTTTGCTTAAGCATCAAGGAATACACTTAAGTATATATGTATTTTTAAAATTTCAAGGAGTTTCTAGATTGAATCCGCCTTATATTCACTTCAACTATATGTGGAAGCAGTCCTGAGGGCCAGGAAGAGAGGTTTGGAGGGCCAACTTGGGCCTGAGGGTCCTCACATACAACTGTAGGCTCTCTCCTCAGTCAAACTGGAACGTGTCAAAGAGGAGGGCAACCAAAATGGTCAAAGGCCTGGAAACGATGCCTTATGAGGAACGGCTAAGGGAGCTGGGCATGTTTAGCCTGGAGAAGAGGAGGTTAAGGGGTGATATGATAGCCATGTTCAAATATATAAAAGGATGTCACATAGAGGAGGGAGAAAGGTTGTTTTCTGCTGCTCCAGAGAAGCGGACACGGAGCAATGGATCCAAACTACAAGAAAGAAGATTCCACCTAAACATTAGGAAGAACTTCCTGACAGTAAGAGCTGTTCGACAGTGGAATTTGCTGCCAAGGAGTGTGGTGGAGTCTCCTTCTTTGGAGGTCTTTAAGCAGAGGCTTGACAACCATATGTCAGGAGTGCTCTGATGGTGTTTCCTGCTTGGCAGGGGGTTGGACTCGATGGCCCTTGTGGTCTCTTCCAACTCTATGATTCTATGATTCTATGTACATTGCCATTGCTCCCCTCCACAAATCCACAAATCTAAAAGGGGCTGGGATTTCATCAGTGGAATGCTGGAGAGCTTGCTTTTATTCCTCCTAAATGGACAAAAAGAATAATTCGTCCCCCCTCCTGCCCTTACCTAATCATTTCTCCAGTCATTTTTGAAACAACATTCCTTCTTGGCAGACTTTGATGCTTTAATCCAACAAATAAATAAAAGTGAAGGAGGCTCTTATTATTGTTGTTCATTTCATTTCTATACTGCTTTCTGTTTTTAAGAACGGAATCCCAAAGCAGTTTACAACACATTAAAACATCAAATAAAACAATATAGAATTTTAAAAAAAATGCTGAGAAAAGTCAAATATGAAATATAAATTAACTGGAAACTAAAATATTATCTTTAAGATTTCAAAATAAAACGTTACAAAGGAGGTCAACTACAGAATGCACATTGAACGCAGCAAACTTAACAACAACAATTATCCTAAACGTTTCAAAAGAAAAGGAAGTCAAATGTAAAACACCCATTTTAAACAGCACAATTAACAAGAGAACAAACTAGTATCATAAGCATAGAACAGATCTGCTGCCGTCAAAGCTGCTAACCCTCCAAACTTATTACTTTTGATTCACCAGTTCTAAGCCAGCTTTGTAAAAAAATCTGGCAGGATTTGCTGTCAGCAATTTACAATGGAAGTATTTGAACTCAGCACCAAAACAACCAAAATCCTGCACCGAGAAAATTGGTGTTCTCTATAAACAGGTTGCACATTGATTCCTTCATGTCCAGCTTGATGCTGCCTTTACAGCAGATGTCTTCAACCTTTTCAGAGCTGAGAACAATTTTGAAGTTCTGAGCAAGTGATGTGGGTGAAATCGCTCCGCTAGTTTCTTGCCCTCCTTCTCCAGATCAGCCCTCTCCACTGTTAAGTTGTGGGTGAACATATCAGACAACACAGCAATTCTTCAAACAACTCTTGTTTATTCACAGGCCAGAACAGAACTGAACTGAAGGGTTCAGCCAGCCTACATATATAGAGCTCCACTAGAACGCAACAGTAACCATTTTCTGTAACTATCCAATCACTGAACGTCACTTTCAATCCCTTATTTGCATATGTGGACCTGAACTATCTACAGTATTGCCCTGCTGGCCCAGGGTGAGAACTTCAGTACATAACATCCACCCCCATCCTTTGAGGCAAGATGGCATTTTGATCCCCTGCTTCTTCTTTCCCCAGAAGCAAACATAGCCTAGCTTGCTCCAGAACAAAGCTTTGCTCAAACTTTTACAAGCCCTAAGCAGGCTGTGAGCTGTAGAATCAGAGGATCACGAAACAGCGCCCAGGACAGCTGGTTTTCATCTCTGTCTCAGATCCTTGAAAATCACAAGCCCAGGCCACTGCCATTTCCGAAATTGCCACCAGTGCTCAATGCAGTGAAAAAGCAACAATTCCTCAGATAGACCAGATGTTCTCATTTGGCACAGCAGTATTAGTTACCCTAATTTAAAAAGATCAGTCTGAGGACGGGGGTAAAGCACTGAAACCGCTGAGAGGAGATACTGTAAAAGGCACCCAAATGTCTCAGACGTTTCCACAATAGATAATGAAGCAAGGGAACTCAGCAAGAAGAACAGAACTACAGTCAAACCTCAGCTCCCGAATGCCTCCGTTTTGGAACGTTTCGGCTCCTGAACGGCGAAAACCTGGAAGTAAATACTCTGGTTTCCGAACATTTTTCGGAAGTCGAATGTCCAATGTGGCTTCTGCTTGAGTGCAAGAAGCACATGCAACCAATCGGAAGCCGCACCTCGGTTGTCGAACATTTCAGAAGCCGAACGGGCTTCCGGAACGGATTATGTTTGACAGCCGAGGTTTGACTGCATGATGAAAAATGTATTTTAAAAAACACTCCATCTGACATCAAATTGCAGTTCAAGGATGCGCAGAATCAGGACTGTCGCCAGAATCTACACCTCTGAGGGTCTCTGGAGAGCTTTGGAGACACCAACCTACATGAGGATTGTGTGTCCTGGATAAAGAAAATACTTCCTGATGCCATTATACAAGCTGGCCATTTCAAGAGGATGCGCAGAGCACTCCATCCAAAGTAAAAGAAAATGGTGAGACATCATTGCTCGCTTTAAAGGTAAAGGGACCCCTGACCATTAGGTCCAGTTGTGACCAACTCTGGGGTTGCGGCGCTCATCTCGCTTTATTGGCCGAGGGAGCTGGCGTACAGCTTCCGGGTCATGTGGCCAGCATGACTAAGCCGCTTCTGGCAAACCAGAACAGTACACAGAAACGCCATTTACCTTCCCGCTGGAGTGGTACCTATTTATCTACTTGCACTTTGACGCACTTTCAAACTGCTAGGTTGGCAGGAGCAGGTACTGAGCAATGGGAGCTCACCCCGTCGTGGGGATTCGAACCTCCAACCTTCTGATCAGCAAGTCCTAGGCTCTGTGGTTTAACCCACAGTGCCACCCGCATCCCTTTGTTTCCTTTAGCTCCTCCATAATTAAAAATGACTTAATTCAAAAGTTCAGAACACTGAGAACTGTAACAGAAAATTCAACAATAAACATCTACCAGGATCTCTGCACAAGAACGCTGCAACGCAGCTGTGAACTTAAAATTTGCACGACGGTGGTCCACGAAGCAGGCGTAAGGTACCGATGGGGCTGCCATTCAAACTCCCAATAACTTATGAAGGAGTAACTAAAGACGCTTTCACACAACAGGAGGTTTTTTTAAAGAAACCACTGAATCAACTGGGACTGCAACCAAATGAAGACAAACAGCTGGGAGAAGTAGGCAGTGGAGAGGAAAATTCAAAGGAGGAGACTGACAGCAAATAAAAAAGGAAGAAAAGCAAGACGAAAAAGACAGCTGCAAAAAAACTCAACAATAACAGCAAAAACAGCACACAGATGGCTTCTTGTCTGCCTACTGAAATTACCATCTATAACACACCTTCCAACATTTTTGCCCCCAAAATTGGGACGTAAGGAGGGGAGTACCTTCCCTTCTATTGCTCATCAGCAGGGTCGTGCCACAGCGCTGGACCCTCAGCATTTTGGTGCAACCCTGCTGACAAGCGCCAAACTGAAAAAGGGACATCCTGGGATGCAAAGAGAAGCCGGGATTGGCTTCTGGGGTAATAATGATAAAAATAAAAATTTATTTATATCCCGCCCTTCCCGGTTCAGAAAACCGGGCTCAGGGCGACTAACAACAAATTTAAAACACTTAATTGATGCAACAAAAACAGCATAAAATACAATATAAAACGTGAAGAACAATAAATTCAGAATTCAAAAATCAATTTGGGGGGAAATCCATCCAATAAACATTAGATGATCACCAGGGCTAACTATTTGGGCCTGCGAGGAGACCAGGGGAGAATTAGCTGTGGGATCCCAGAGTGGGTAATCTTCATAAAAAGGTAACAGGATGTCCCACTTAAAACGGGACAGTTGTGGGGTATTGTCAAGCATGCAAAGTCCTCCCCTCCCCTGGTAACTTCATAGGAAGAATCACAAGCCGTTTGTGTTTCATGGTCCTTTTATTTCAGTCATCTGGTTGCAAAGCAAGAACCCACGTCTCTCCACAAGGAGAGGGGCTGGCTACTCTGAGCCCTTCCCCTTCCTTCCCCAGCAACATTCTGGGCACCAATGGGAAGTTCCACTCCTCTGTATTCTCTGTTCTCTAATATGCAGAGACCTATGAGACCGAGGGGAGGGGGGTCACCCTTCTCTCTAGGGAGCTCTCTGCTGGCTGTTCCCTCCCTTCTCCCTCTTCTTTCACTATTTTATAGCTAGGTAACTCCTGCAAAGGCTGTGGAACGTTCTGTCTCCTACAGAAACCACTGGGGCGAAGGGGGGCAAATCTTCCTCCTCTTCAGAGAGAAGCTGATCTGACAGAGGATTCACTTCCAAATATTCCTGTTTAGACCTTTCCCTGACAGGTTCGACCAAAAGCTATAATCTCTAACCAAAAAGGGCAAGAATTGGCTTTATACTATGGGTTCCCGGCCCAAGTTTTGGTCACTGGGGAACCCTCTCCGACATTTCCCATTGACTGGAGCAGTGGTGTCGCAACGGGGGGACACAGTGTGCCCCGGGTGTGATGTCTGGGGTGTGTGAAAAGAAGGCACCCCGTGGGGGCTTGCGGTGGTGCGAGCAGCAGCCACGAACGGAGGATCCTGGCACAGGCGGCAAACCATGATGTACAGTGCTCTGGTCAGACCTCACCTGGAGTACTGTGTCCAGTTCTGGGCACCACAGTTCAAGAAGGACACTGACAAACTGGAATGTGTCCAGAGGAGGGCAACCAAAATGGTCAAAGGCCTGGAAACGATGCCTTATGAGGAACAGCTAAGGGAGCTGGGCATGTTTAGCCTGGAGAAGAGGAGGTTAAGGGGTGATATGATAGCCATGTACAAATATATAAAAAGATGTCACATAGAGGAGGGAGAAAGGTTGTTTTCTGCTGCTCCAGAGAAGCGGACACGGAGCAATGGATCCAAACTGCAAGAAAGAAGATTCCACCTAAACATTTGGAAGAGCTTCCTGACAGTAAGAGCTGTTCGACATTGGAATTTGCTGCCAAGGAGTGTGGTGGAGTCTCCTTCTTTGGAGGTCTTTAAGCAGAGGCTTGACAACCATATGTCAGGAGTGCTCTGATGGTGTTTCCTGCTTGGCAGGGGGTTGGACTCGATGGCCCTTGTGGTCTCTTCCAACTCTATGATTCTATGATTCTATTCTATGTGTGGCGTCACATGCATGCGCTGTACATAATGACACTGCACATGCCATGAGCGGAGGATCCTGGCACCGTCCATCTGGTGCTGGAGCGGCGGCACTGGTAAACCACTATGTACAGCACATGTGTGGCATTGCCTTCGTTCACCCCTGGACTGGAGCACCAAGCAAGGCTGCCCACTATCTCCCCTGCTTTTCCCCTGACTATGGGACCCTTAACTTGGGTACTGAAAACAGAATTTGATTTAAAAGGTTCTGAGTTATTTGGAGAAACCTATCCCATCAATATGTTGGCAGATGACGTTGCTCCATTCCTTTCTGATCCTGAAACCTCATTACCTGCTGCTATGCACCAATTGTCTTTCACATAACTTGTATATTTACTCCAATCTTTCAAGAATTTCTGGTCCCGCTAGTTTCAAATTCTCCCTGTCATTTTATTCTGCATACTCCAAAACATCTATTACATTTTATGCAAACAAGAGACCTCAGCTACATCATAAGACCCTTTACAGGGCCAAGAAAGAATGGTGTATAAAAACTTTGGTCACCTGAAGGATATCCTTTTCATTTTACAAGGTCCCATGGTTAAAAAGGGATAATGGAGGTCAAGACTTTATGTGTTCCCTTATCAGAAAATGGACAAGACACTAGAAGGCATTATTAATCCCTTTCTAAAATCAAAAAGAGATTTGACCATATGGAAAAAATGGAGACTGAAGTTCTTTACATGCTCTGGGGTATTTTCCCGACATGCAACAAATGAAGGGCCATTTTTGTTCGCCTCTGGAAAAAGAACTCTGCACGTGACCCAAGCTGTTTCAAAAACAACAACAAAAGTGAGGAGGGGAGCCCTGCTTGTGTTTTGCAAAGATTTTGGAAGTGCAGCTCTTCTAACAACTGAATTGCTTTCAGACCCAAGCAGCTGAAAAAATTCCTTGCAGCAGAAAATCATCCAGCACAGATTAAACACTCTCAGTTTCTGTCATCACATTTTCTTTGTTAATGCCTTTACGATAATGTGTTTTTATATGGCTTTTTAAAAAAGGTATTTTTTAAAAAATAAAAAGATATATTAAACTGTAAGCTGAAATTCTTCAAATGCCCTTTCAAATCAGGGCATACCACACTGAAATTGTTCATTCTAATAAGGTGCATGTTCACAGATAAGCAGCGTGCATAACAGGAGGCCTCCAGCTAGGGTTATACCAGCATCCGTAACAGCTCTTGGATAACAACCAAGAAGAAGAGGAGGAGGGAGGGAGGGAGAGGAGAAAGAAAGAAAGAAAGAAATCTTCTTTTATGTATGTCTAGACGCCGCTTCTCCAAAAATAAACCTGGCATCTGGTTTGTCTCCCAAGGCTATTGTGGAAAGGTGATAATTAGACTAAGGCAGAAACTGGGTTCTTGCCAGCCCTACCTCACACTAAATCCTCTAGGGGGTTTCCGCAGCTCTCAAACCAGCGGTATCTTTTGCTCTCTTTTTCCCCCAAACGCTTGCAAAGTGGGATTCAAAAAATAATGAGACAAGGGAGTGTGAAATTGCCTAATAAAGCAAATTATATTCCGCAATCCACCTTCATCATTGTTTGTTAACAAAACCTGCGTGATCAACAGAAGGCGGGGGAACAGTGTTTTCAACGCCTTAGAATCAAACACCCACCAGTTTTTTGTCCTGTGGGGAACCTGAAATGTGAAAGGCTAGAGATTTATACTATCTGAAGAGAAACCAGAGGATACGAAACTGAGATACGAAAACTAGGAGCTAAATGGCACCTTTAGCCTAGGTTAAGGGCGCAACAACGGAATGTCTAGGTGCACTTTTTCTATAACAAGGATACAAAGCTGAAAAGGAACAAACTGCACCTGAAATATTATGTTCGTTTTTCACATGGTCTAGTGCATGGGTAGGCAAACTAAGGCCCAGCGGCAGGATCCGGCCCAATCGCCTTCTAAATCCGGCCCGCGGACGGTCTGGGAATCAGCGTGTTTTTACATGAGTAGAATGTGTGCTTTTATTTAAAATGCATCTCTGGGTTATGTCTGTGGGGCATAGGAATTCGTTCATTATTTTCCCTTCAAAATATAGTCTGCCCCCCCCCACGTTCTGAGGGACAGTGGACCGCCCCCCTGCTGAAAAAGTTTGCTGACCCCTGGTCTAGTCCTTCCGCTGCCCACCCCCCTGATATTCTTAAGAGGGTCTCTTTTCCAGTCTCCAGGGAGTAGTTGGAAATGGGGATGCAGAAAAAGGGTCTCCTTTCGTTCCACTCTGCAGTGTTAATCTGAAATATTAGGCGCAAGTACTGCACCCAGAGATCAGAAACTGCTCGTGTTAATGAAATTCCCTGTCGCAAAATGTTATGTACTGAGTTGAATAGGATCCAAAATGCAGCAGTCTGATTGGTACTAGAACAAGAGGATTCAGAATACAGCAGTCTGATTGGTCTGCAGGAGCCACCCAATCCAGCTCCAGGTGGAAGTAAATCCGCAACCTTATTGGCCTGCAGGAGAATCCCAGAATTAGCCAATCACGTGGGGCCTATTGTGCAAATAATGTATATAAAGCAGACCTTTCGGGGGAACTTCCATTCCTCAGTACTCTGAGCTGAACAAAGAGCATGGAATTCACACTCGACTCCGAGTATATTTCACAAAATGTGCTTAGAACAATGGGAGTTTCGAACACCGAGGGCACGGCTTCAGATACACTCAATGGCTCCAGTTACATGTCACAGTAAACCATGGCTTGTGTCACTTTCTTGCCTGTAAATGTTTGACTAGTACAGATGAATCCAACCTATTTCTGGAGGGAGTCACCGCTGGTCCCACAAAAGACTGGTGCCATAAAGCCACAAAGCAAAAAAAAAAATAAAAAAATTGTGGCTAGGAATATTTCCTTTTGCAAGGAAATTAAAAGCGGAACTGGAAATCATATTTTAACTTAGCCTGATCTTTTATTCCCCTTCCTTCCCAAAAACTATATACCCTTCTCACGGTTTAAAAGGCCACTGATTGCTTAATTAGTCAAAGGCATTGTTCCACTGCTGGAGGGGCTGAAAGAGAATCTTCCCAGGTCAGCGCTGGGTCTGCAGAATCCAAATCCCCCTCATTCTCTCCCCCAATAAAAACAGGTCCCAAAACTGCAACAGTGGTTCAAAAAGTGTGTACAGTGAGAAATTGCTACTCTCCGACTCAAAACACTAGAACTTGACACCATCCCACAAGACTGAGCAGCAGATTCTGGACAAACAGAAGGACACACATCTAAATGCAAATCACAATTACAAATTGTATGGAATTTGCTGCCACCAGCTAGCTTAGGTGGGTTTTTGAAAGCATTAGGCAGAATAAGCAGCAAGTTCTGAAAGATAAAATTGGAGATTCCCTACTCGAAAGCAGCATACCGCTAGTTTTCAGAATATCAGGGAGTTCCCAAAGGTTCTCTGGCTAGCCACTGCTGGAGACAAGAGCGAAGTTTTGAGGAAGAACATGGGCACTTCTCATTGTCAAGTACATTGGGCTCTGCTGCGTTGCAGCATGCCCAAATTGCACAAGAATCGCTATGTGCCATTAAGGGCTTTTCAAACATATGCAGAGCGAGAACAATCCATGCCTCTTACACATGCGAGGCCTCTTGAGCTCAGGGTTTGGCAGACGATGAAAGCCGAGCCCCGTCTTGAATTGCTTGCTAGCAAGCCACAAAGCCCAACGGACAAGTTACTACAAACCAGCACCAGTTGTGCGTGCAATGGGGGGTTCCCCAACACACACACACCCCTTTTTTCTTTGCATGGGTTTCTGTTCAACAAGGTGATCGTAAGTCTTATTACCTGAAGTCCAAATGACAGCCAGAAACACCAGAAACAAAGAGCCACAAGGCAGACTGCAGCCACCTCCCCTAAAATATGGCAACATTTCTCCTCTAGCTAAAATTGGAATGATGAAATAAAGGCCTGAAAGATGCCTAAATGCCATTTACCGATGCTACCCCAATTTTTCAATACCATTAAGCTCCTTAGCAGGAATGCATTTGACCACAGATGATCAAATGCAAAATTCAATCCATGGAGAAAGCTAGTTCTTTAAGATTAGGTTGGAATCATTTGGTGGCGCTATGGGTTAAACCACAGAGCCTAGGATTTGCCGATCAGAAGGTCGGTGGTTTGAATCCCCGCAACGGGGTGAGCTCCCGTTGCTCGGTCCCTGCTCCTGCCAACCTAGCAGTTCAAAAGGACGTCAAAATGCAAGTAGATAAATAGGTACCGCTCCGGCAGGAAGGTAAACGGCGTTTCCGTGCGCTGCTCTGGTTCGCCAGAAGCGGCTTAGTCATGCTGGCCACATGACCCGGAAGCTGTACGCTGCCTCCCTCGGCCAATAAAGCGAGTTGAGCGCCCCAACCCCAGAGTCGGCCACAACTGGACCTAATGGTCAGGGGTCCCTTTACCTTTTTATCCCCCCCCCCCGACACGCTAGTCTTCTACATGCATGGAGATATAAGATTATCTAGATCTAGATACACACCATGTTCTGGCTGCTCCCCTATAGTGTGGAACAAGCGCCACTTAACCCAACAGGATTTAATTCTGAGTAAACGGGCACAGAGTTACACAGCGCATTTATGGCACAGGAACACTCTATGGGGATTTCCATCATGGCACCTACCTTCGGCGTAATTTTGATGTGGAAGAGTATATTCTGAAAGTGATACCCGTCGCTTGCCTGCAGAACCGCCGTGTCTTCCGAACTGTCGGATCCATCGTGGATGTAATGCACAAATCCCTGCAAGAGGTCATCAAGGTGGAAAAGATTCGTCGCCAGCGAGGTGTCCCCAGAAAGCTTGGCTAGCTGCCCGTGTTTTGGAGGATCTAAAACAGCCAGTGTGACACTCTCAGGATTATCACTGTCTCGAATATCAAGCAAAAGGTTGGTGATAGCTCCAGCTTCTCCTTGGCCAAGAATGAGGGCTTCGTTCCTTAGAACGTAGGGAGCCTGAAATGTAAAGACAGCGTTCAGTTCCTTGCTTGCATGAGTAGGCAAACTAAAGCTTTGGGGCAGGATATGGCCCAATCGCGTTCTAAATCCGGCCCATGGACAGAATCCAGGAATCAGCATGTTTTTAGAAACCAGAAGCATTATTACTTGGCATTGTAGGAGATGATATAAAAAGAAAGGATTGTAAATTATTTTTATATGCAGTGACGGCAGCAAAAATATTATTGGCACAAAATTGGAAGCAAGAAGAACTACCGACAAAAGAAGAATGGAGGATGAAACTGATGGACTATGCAGAATTAGATAAATTAAGAGGAAGAATTTGAAATCTGCGGGACCAGAGATTCAAAGAAGACTGGCATAAATTTACGGACTATTTGGAAAGTAATTGTGATGATCAGATTACGCTTGTAGGTTTGCAAGAAGCTTTATAAGGTGGACTATTTGAAATATTGCAAAAAAAAAAAAGTAATGAGGGGGACTGTTAGTTAAGATAATTAAAGGCAATAGGAATTTAAGAAATGCAGAATAAGTGATAAGAACGGAGGATCATCAGAGGGGCTGTTGGAAGTCCAAAAAGATTGTATGTATGTTTTTACATGAGTAGAATGCGTCCTTTGATTTAAAATGCATCTCTGGTTTATTTTTGGGACCTGCCTGGTGTTTTTAAATGAGTAGAATGTGTGCTTTTATTTAAAATGCATCTCTGGGTTATTTGTGGGGCATAGGAATTCGTTCATTATTATTTTTTCAAAATATAGCCCGGCCCCCCACAAGGTCTGAGGGACAGTGGACTGGCCCCCTGCTGAAAAAGTTTGCTGACTCCTGGTCTATGGTTTAAACCCACTGCCACAAAATCACAGCTGTACCAACAACCGCTCATTTCCATGGCCTGTGTAAATTTGCGAGCGCAGATGCACTTACCTGTTTTACATAATAATAATAATAATTTGGGCGGCTCCCATAAAAACCAAAAATACAGTAAAATATCACACGTTAAAAACTTCCCTGAACAGGACTGCCTTAAGATGTCTTCTGAATGTCAAGTAGTTGTTTATCGCTTTGACATCTGCTGGAAGGGCGTTCCACAGGGCGGGGGCCACTACCGAGAAGGCCCTCTGTCTGGTTCCCTGTAGCTTTGCTTCTCGCAATGAGGGAACCGCCAGAAGGCCCTTCCACAGGGAGGAAAAGGGAAGCACTCTTTCAGTTACTAACTAATTCTGTTCTGAGGGAAGGGAAAGAAAGCAACTTAAGGGGTGTCAGGTGAAGTCCCGCCACTGACTGAGTTGGGAAGGAGGCAGGAGAATGGACAGGGCCACTGCAGGCTACAGGTGAGGAGCCATCGTGTGTTTTTAAAAATGTTTCCCTACATAAAAATAAAATCCTGCAAGTAGAAAGCTAGCAGAGCAGTGAAAAGCCTTGACCAGGACATCCCCCCCCCCCTTGATGTGCTGGTTTTGTTTGTTTGTTACTTTTCAAAATGTATTTGCTTTCATCTGTTTAGACAGTTTTATATTCCATGCAATTGTTTTGCTTCAAGTGCCGGGGTACTAAGGACAGAATTGCAAGGGGGACTTGAATATAGTTGAGACCCGAGAAAGGATCTCTGCCACTCTACTGAAAGCCTTGAGATCTGAGAGGTCATCTGTCTTGGATGCTCTGGTTGAGATTCCTGCAGTGTAGGGGGTTGGACTAGAGGAAGAGAACAGCTGAGATACCTCAGTCAGCAGAGCTCAGAATTGTGGGTTTGAACCCCACATTGGGCAAAAGATTCCTGCATCGCAGGGAGGTTGGACTAGATGAACCTAGTGGTCCCTTCTAACTCTACAATTCCATGATTCTACTAACTCATATAAAGTTAGGATATTGGTTGATTTTGCTCAGTATTGGCAGCATCTAACAGTGTATGTTAGCAAGCAAGTTGTCTGCCTAACTTAGGTGCCGGTGTTTCAGCCGGAGAGCTGTGTTGGTTACTTTCCTACCCAATACTGAACGTTAAACAAGGCACTGAGAGCCCTGGAATCTAAGAGGCTACCAAAGGAAAGAATTAAAAGGAGCTAATAAACACTTCTTGAAAAGGCTGATGAATCAGGCTTCTTCAGCTAGATAGCAAGGGTCATCAGCGCAAAGTCTCATTTGGACTGGTGGAAATAACACATTACTGTATGAAGGACACACGTTGAGCTTATTGCTAACGATTGGTGATGCACGTATCTTCTGAAGGGGAAGGGAGAGGCTTAGTTTAGAACCATGAAATTGGAGCTGAAGAGAAGGGAAAATAGCGCTAAATCCAGAAGGCAGGACAGAGCAAGAATATTGGGGATGGGAGCCATGCAGAACATTTAAATCTTATGTACCAGAATCATCTGGTGTTAAAGACAACGGAGGACACAGCCAATTCATTTCAATTCAGGTCTTGTTTTTGTTTTGCTTACTATCCTTTTACCGTATTTTTTGCCCTATAGGACGCACCATCCCATAAGGCGCACCTAGTTTTTTGGGGGGGAAATAAAGGGAAAAAAATTATTTCCCCCCCCCCAGGCGCGGGGCTGAGGCGGCCCGAGCTTCCCCCGACCCCAGCCCCCAAACAGGCAGCTCTCTGCAAGCCGTGGGAGCCCAGCGCTGGCTCCCGCTGCTTGCGGAGAGGTCCGCGAAGCCTGGAGAGCGAGAGGGGTTGGTGTGCACCGACCCCTCTCACTCTCCAGGCTTCAGCAAAAGCCTGCATGCGCCCCATAGGACGCACACACATTTCCCCTTCATTTTTGGAGGGGGAAAAGTGCGTCCTATAGCGCGAAAAATACGGTACATTGCTCGTTTACATTACGTTAACATGTTTTCACTGTTTTCATCCGCTCTGCATACTTTGAAGAAAGGTGTAGAAAGCTATTTACACCAGGCCAAGCTATTTGTTCATGTAGACCTGTATTGTCTACCTTGACTGGAAGCAGTTCCCCAAAACATCAGGAAGAAAGAATTTTCCAGCTACCTGATCCTTTTAACTGGTGGTGCCACATATTGAACCTGACACCCTATGCATGCGACAACCACTGAGCCATGCATCACACTCTAATGATGGGATTATTAGTGGAGTTCTTCTTGCTTACCTTCATGAAGGCTAGAGACATGGGTTGTTGTTTATGGCTTTTAAAAACACAACACCTCGTTTCTCAGGATGTGAAATCCTGATAGCCAACACTTAAGTTTCTGCACAACTCTAAGGTGATGTGGTAGAGTTACGGAATACATGTCATTCTTGGTGGAGGGGGAAAGGAATACTTACTGTATTTTTCGCTCTATAAGACGCATATTTTCCCCTCCAAAAATTAAGGGGAAATGTGTGTGCGTCCTATGGAGCGAATGCAGGCTCCATGGCTTCGGTGATAGCAATGCGAAGCCTCAGAAGCGTAGTGGGAGCACTCGTGCCACACTCCGGAGGCTTCGGGTTGCCTTCACTGAAGCCTGGAGAGCGACAGGGTTCGGTGCGCACCGACCCCTCTCGCTCTCCAGGCTTCAAAGATAGCCACCTGAAGCCTCTGAAGTGGAGCGGGAACTCCCGCTGCGCTCTGGAGGCTTCGGGTTGCCATCACTTAAGGTGAAGGCAATGTGGGAGAGGAAGAGCTACACAGCACCCCTTCAGCGAAGCGGGAGGAGAAATGGAAGGGGCTCCGTTTCTCCTGCAGCTTCGCTGAAGGGGCGATGCGCAGAGAGGGGGAGAATATTTTTTTTTGTTCTCCCCCTCTAAAACAAGGTGCATCCTATGGTCAGGTGCGTCCTATAGAGCGAAAAATACAGTAAAAAGTGGGGAAACTGGGATGAGGGGGGGAAAGGAGATGATCACTAGTCTGGCTCTGTTCTGTGATTAAATCAGTTTCACCCTGGCCTACTGCCCCAAAGGACTAACCATCCATATAAAATGGACAAGGAGCAGGAAGTAATGCAACAATGGAAGATGACTAAACTTCCTAAATGCCTGGAAAGGTTGGTGTGCAGGAAGGCTAACCATCAAATGGGAAGCTTTGTGGCCTGGAGACAAACCGGGAATCAAATATAGATCTGGACACGTATTTTCCCTTCACATTTTTGAAAAACTTATATACAGATCATAGCTTACCTTTGTTGATTGTGCTTGAACAGTGAACGTTTCTGGTTCAGAGAAGTACTGTTGATGGCTGATCTTTAGGGAAAACTGCCCATTCCTACATGAACACCCAAAGAAAGTTATATAAATAGATGTTGCTTTTTGATAGGAATACGGGTGCACAGCATGATTCATCAACTACAGCAGAGGAGTTGTACAAAAAAAAAATATTTAATGCTCAAAAAAGGTGCTAAACCTTTTTGATCGGTGATAATAGCAGACTAGACTATATCAACCTTGGAAGCGTTCATTCTGATCTGTCAGTGCGGAGGTTATATGACATTGCCAGAGAGTGGTTGCTATTCTGCACTTTACAGAGCAATTTCCCATCACATTTCTTACTGGACTTTTTGCAGCTAGAAAAAGGATGGGATGATTGCCCTTGAAAGTGAGAGGTAACAGCCAAATTTTGCTGGAATAAACAGCCCATCTGGAAGAGCCCCTTGTGACCACAGCGAAAAATGGCTCTGCCATAGCGCCTTCAAGGCTGCATGCGTACACTGAGATTTCACCAGGCACTGCTGTCGTATTTTCAAGCCTCCCGCCTCAAAAAGAAATGAGTCTTGAGGACCAGAAACTTGCATGTTCTTAAATAAAAACTGTGATTCTCAGACCATTGCAGTCTGTACTTAGTTTAGTCTCAGTTACTGCACTTGTGCCCCAATCATATATCTGGTGGTATCACTTCAATTCTAATCTTTCCCTTCCTATTATTATTATTATTATTATTATTATTATTATTATTATTATTAAATCTGTATACAGCCATATACCCATAGATCTCAGGGCAGTTCACAACATAAAGTTACTATATAAAAATCACAAAATACGTTGTAAAAATAACAAAGACAACCTGATAATCCACCCTTCTACAACACATCTAAAAGGGCATTGGATATCAATCAGCCAAAGGCCTGGTTAAAGAGGTACGTTTTCGCCCGATGCCTCAAGGTGTATAATAAAGGCACCAGGCGAATCTCCCTGGGGAGAACACACCACAAGTGGGGAGCCACCAAAGAAAAGGCCCATTCTTGTGTTGCAAGCCTCTGGACCTCTCTTGGAAGAGGCACACAAAGAAGGGCATCAGAAGATGATCTCAGGGTCCAAGTAGGTTCATATGGAGAGAGGTGGTCCTTGAGGTATTGCAACTCCTACCCCACCCATCCACACAGATGTAGAGCAACTTTCCCATGCTATTCGGAAGCACCCTTGGGTAACTTCCTTGCACTCAGCGGCGTAGCACCCGGGGCAAGTAATTTGCGCCCCTAACCCAGTGGGCTCGACGGCTCCTTGGCGACGGCACCTACATGCTCTTTCTTCCCTGGCGAGAGCCCCGCGTCCTGGCAGCGGCGGTGGCATGTGCGTGTGTGTGGCTGGACTGGCTCTGGGGATTTAATCCACCGGGAAAGCCGCTCTTCCTCACCTTGCCGCTGGGAGAGCAGGGGCTCCGTCTGCGGCACGCTGCCCCCCTTTGCCGCCTCCTCCTCCACCGCCTCCTCCTTCCCTTCCCCGCCCTCTCCTCTTTCCCCTCCCCTCCCCCTGGCGGGCTCAGCACTCAGGGAGCCGCCGCTAGTAGAGGCAGCGGCCGCGGCAGCGGCAACACAGCCACCTCCACTCCACTCTCCCAAGCAGCAGCAGCGAGGCTTCTCTTTCCCCCGCGCTCTCCCGGAGCTGCCTCTTTTCTTTCCTTCTTCCCCTTTCTCCAAGGCTTTTCGCTTTCTCTCCTTAATTGATTCCCCCTCCACACCGCGGCGTTTCCTGGATGCTTCCCCCCCCCTTCCCCTCTCTCTCCTCCTCGCTCTGCTTGCCTTGCCCTGCCCTGCCCTGCCTGAGGGCGCCCTGAGGAGACTCCGCTCTCCTTTTTGACCAGGCGAGGTGGAAAAAAGGGGGGAAAGTCTCTTCCCGCCCCCTCGCCAGACTCCTTGCTCGGCTCGGCTCACTACCCAGAAGGGCAGTGGAGAGAGAGCTGCAATTACCATAAAGCTCCTCTCCCTCTGCTTCGCCAAGCTGTCAAAGCCCGGCAGCAGCGGCAACGGCAGCAGCAGGCGCAGCCAGACCCCCGCCAGCCAGCCCGCCCGCCCGCCCGGCTTCGTCTCCTTTTTTTGCCCGCGGCAGGAGGCTTTGCTCTCCCCCTTCCGCGACCTCCTCGCCAAGCCGAGCGAGCACGGGCTCCCTAACCCGTGGATTTAAGTAGGGGCAGAGAGCTGCTAGTGCGAGCGCGCCCCCCATGTTGCGCCCAGTGCGGCCGGGCCCCCCTGCACCCCCCACGCTACGCCACTGCTTGCACTGACAGCAAGAGATGTAAGCAAGCAGCAAATCACCTGGATTTCTTCTTATCATGCATGAAACGAACTCTCTGCCCCTTCACATCTTCCATGGTGAAACGGTCGCCCTGGCTCAACTCTGTCTCTTTCCCATCTGCCACAATCAGCAGTCTGCCGTTGGTGGGAGGGTCAACCACATGAAACAAGAAACCTTTTCCATCGCCAACGGGGCCTTCCAACTCCAGGGTGGAGAGGTCAATGGGCTTCACCTCACCAATTCCTACCTGGAGTGAACCATTTGCCCTGAGAACGGGAGTCTGCATGACAGCTGAACCGAAAAAACAAACAAAACAAAACACAGTTAATATGTAGACCTCGGCCTTTATTTCGCTGAAGATTTCTATATACCTTTTACAGTGCAGCTAACAGAAGTTGCAAAACTGACCACAATGCTTCCCCTGCCCATCTGCAACACAAAAAAATACACAACGCCTTATGTCCCATTTTTAAAAGAAAAAAATCCAGCAGTTTTCTAGATCTCTCTTCTGCCTTAAGTGAAATACATAGGTTCGTTGCAGTAGAGAACACCAGAAAAGAGAAAGTTGGATGTTTTTATAGTAGCAAAGCCACTAATTTTAGGTAATATACTAGGAAGTTATAGGTCTGAGAGTTCTGGTGCCTTTTATCAGAGATCCTCTTGCCCACACTTCTGTATATATACAACACACATATATTGAACTACAATTCCTATGGTTCAATAAGGTTGAGAAAGAGAAATGGATCTGACTGTTAAATCAGATTACCTGTGGTGTAGATTGATTGATTGATTGATTGATTATTATTACATTTCTATCCCACCTTTCCTTCAAGTCACTCAAGGTGTCATACGTGGTCCCGCTTTTTATCGCAACAACAACCCTGTGAGGTAGGTTGGGCTGTGAGACTATGACTGGCCCAAGGTCACCCAGCGAGCTGGATGGCTGAGTGAGGATTTGAACCTTGGCTCTCTCAGGTCCTATTTCAATGCTCTAACCACTACACCGCACTGTCTCTGATCACCAGCCCTCCTCACAACCCATGAGGTTCACTGTTACCTCATATGAACAGATGGGAAACTGTAAGTGAGAGAGTGACCCGTACTACCCGGGTGCCAAGGGGAGCGTTATGGGAAAATACTCACTTTCACACTCTCTGCTCCAGGGATTTCCATAGAAACCATGGCTGCAGTCAGAGACACAGCGGCTTTCCTGCAAAAACGTAGTGGAGTCGCAAACTCGGCACCGACTTGATTTGTCGCATTCCAAACATCCTTTGGGGCAGGCTAGCACGAAAAGGAAAGGAACAAGACTTTCAAATAAAGAACAAATGCTACCACTGCCGTTTTCTAGTCTCGGAAAACAAGGCCACAACTGTGTTATTGCTTTATTAATGGTCAACGAAACAAGAGTCCAAGCACAAACGGCTTGTTGAGCCAACATTGCCCTGAGCGTGGGGGGGTGAAGGGCTATGTAACAAACAGGACTCTCAGACTATAAAATCTTCTCATTCATTTCAGGAAGCACACATTCCTTTACATGTGGACACCAGTGTCTGGGCACATGAGCGCATGAATACACACACACACAAAGTTTGAGATCACACTTGATTGTGCCTCAGGAGCTCCTAAATCTGTGGTTGGCTTCGCAGTTAAGCTCACTAAGCAGCTATTGTTTTAAAGAATTACATTGTCTTAAATATGAAGAATGCCAAGGGACACATCTCCACGCTTTAACAAAAAGGGAGCCTGCTTGTTCAACATTTTAAAATTTTCTCCAGTTACTGTCGCTTCCAGATAATCTGTTTATTGAGCCTTCTTCCTGATTTCTTTGCACAGTGTTTGTGGTGAGGTTATACAACGCTACCAGTTTATTGAGGATTCACTCTGATTTACTTGTGAAGCTAAATGATGTTGCATCAAGCAATTGTTACCCCACAGCCTCCAGTGCATATCCCTGTCACTTTCTTTACTGCAACCCCCCCCCTCCCCAAAACACATTCTTTTTTGGAAACAGGTTTGTTGCTCAGGAGTGTCACTTTTGCCAGTATGCCACAGAATCCCACTCACAAAATAATGCCCCAAAGAAATTATTATGAAGGCCTGGGTGACCTGGAGGGTTTGGATGAGAAGGCAAAAATGTTTAGGCAGGATTATCAAACAGTAGAATGCTGATCTATTGGGTTAATTGTTTTGCGAGATTCACCCATCTCTCGATTGTAAAAGCCTCAAGGCACTTTACAAAAGAAGCATGAGCAGCTTGGACACCTGCAGCCAAGAGGCCGTCTGGTGTGAGCAAAGTTCAGTTGAGTAAGAACTTCCAAAAGCCAGGTATAAATCCACTTAAAGCAGATTCTTTGTCAGGCTTCCTCATCCTCGGCACTCCAGATGTTTTTGGCCTACAACTCCCATGATTCCTAGCTAGCAGGACCAGTGGTCAGGGATGATGGGAATTGTAGTCTCAAAACATCTGGAGGGCTGAGGTTGAGGAAGCCTGATCTATGCCAGCTGGCAGCAATTCCTAGAAATCTTCCAGGGATTGAGGCCCAGCCCTTCACGGTCTAGGACCCTCGTACCTACAGGACCGCCTCTCCCAGTATGCCCCACGGAGGACCTTAAGGTCCATAAACAGCAACACCCTAGAGGTCCCGGGCCCTAAGGAAGTCAGATTAGCCTCAACCAGGCCAGGGCCTTTTCAACACTGGCTCTGGCCTGGTGGGACACTCTGCCTCATGAGACCAGGGCCCTGCAGGATCTGATTTCTTTCCGCAGGGCCTGTAAGACAGAGTTGTTCCGCCTGGCCTTTGGCTTGGAATCAACTTGATCCCCTTCCCCTCTTTCCTTTCTCCTTCTGTGATGGAACTCTTATTTGGGGACTTCCCTGGCTTTTTTCTGGCCCACGAAGGACCAGTCTGGATAGTTGGCCTTGGTGAAGATTTGACGTTTTCATCCCCAAAAAGTTCTTGATTTGAGTTTCTATTGAAATGAGGCTGCATTTTAATGTTGTATTTTAATCTTGTTTTTAAGTTGATTCTTAATCAATTGTTTTATATCTGGTGTTAGCCGCCCTGAGCCCGGTTTTGGCTGGGGAGGGCGGGGTAGAAATTTATTTTTATTTTTTATTTTTTTATTATTATTACTATTATTATTATTATTATTATTACTACTACAGTGGTGCCCCGCAAGACGAACGCCTCGCAAGACGAAAAACCCGCTAGACGAAAGGGTTTTCCGTTTTGGAGGCGCTTCGCAAAACGAATTTCCCTATGGGCTTGCTTCGCAAGAAGAAAGCCCATAGGGAAATCTCCGGGGACCTCTTTTAAATGCTAGCGGTGGGGAGCAAAGCCTTCCCCCCCCCTCCGGCCTTCAGAAGAGGTCCAGGAAGGCCGGCGGGGGCCGAAAGGCTTTGCTCCCCACCGCCAGCATTTTAAAAGCAGTCCGGGATAGCAGGGAAGCGCTTCCCGCTATCCCGGATGGCTTTTGAAGGCAGGCGGCGGGGGGGGGAGCAAAGATTTTCGCCCCCCACCGGCCTTCCTGGACCTCTTCTGAAGGCCGGAGGGGGGGGGAAGGCTTTGTCCCCCCTGCCTGCCTTCCCGGGGGCTTTTAAATCGTCCCGGGACAGCGGATAATTCCTCCACTGTCCCGGGGCGATTTTAAAATGCTGGCGGGCAGCAGCGCTGCCGCCCGCCAGCATTTTAAGATCACCCCAGACAGCGGAGAAGTCCTTCACTGTCCCGGGGTTTTTAAAATGCTGGCGGGCGGCAGCGCTGCTGCCCGCGAAGCCTTCGCTGCCGCCCACCAGCATTTTAAAAACCCCGGGACAGCGGAGGACTTCTCCGCTGTCTGGGGTGATCTTAAAATGCTGGCGGGCGGCAGCGCTGCTGCCCGCCAGCATTTTAAAATCGCCCCGGGAAGTCTCCGCTGTCCCGGGGGCTTTTAAAATGCTGGGGGACGGCAGCGAATGCTTCGCTGCCGCCGGCCAGCATTTTAAGACCGCCCCGGGACAGCGGAGAAGTCTCCGCTGTCCCGGGAAGGCAGGCGGGGGGGGGGAGCAAAGACTTTCGCCCCCCACCGGCCTTCAGAAGAGGTCGGGGGACAGACTGTCCCCGGACCTGGTCTGAAGGAGGTTTCCATAGGAACGCATTAATTGATTTTCAATGCATTCCTATGGGAAACCGTGCTTCGCAAGACGAAAAACTCGCAAGACGAAAAGACTTGCGGAACGAATTAATTTCGTCTTGCAAGGCACCACTGTACTACTACCATGGAGCAGAGAGTGGGGGCTGCTTCAGGTGACAGAACTGGGGAGCGGGGAGCAGAGGTTGGCTGTTGGAGGACAAATATGATGGTGGACACTGTCCTGCTGCTAGTGTTGAAGTAGTTTTCTTATGTGGAATGGGAGGGGAGGGGGGCTATCTCCTTCCTTAGAGGTTTAAAAGAAGAGGTTGGATGGCCATCTGTCATGGATCCTTTAGTTGAGATTCCTGCATTGCAGGGGGTTGGACTAGATGACCATCGGGGTCCCTTCCAACCCTAAAATTCTATGATTCTATCGTATTCTTTGCTGATGCAGCAAAATGTCTTGGGCTGCCCTGCTGTAAGCCACACATATTCAGAGAACGAGTTCTCATCCTGAGATGAGTACAAAGTAAGATAAAGGATCAGAAGCTCTGCTACGGCTCTTCATGTCCTAAAGGTAAAGGTAAAGGAACCCCTGACCATTAGGTGCAGTCATGGCTGACTCTGGGGTTGCAGTGCTCATCTCGCTTTATTGGCCGAGGGAGCCGGCGTACAGCTTCCAATTCATGTGGCTAGCATGACTAAGCCGCTTCTGGCGAACCAGAGCAGCGCACAGAAATGCCGTTTACCTTCCTGCCGGAGCGGTATCCATTTATCTACTTGCACTTTGACATGCTTTCAAACTGCTAGGTTGGCAGGAGCAGGGACCGAGCAACAGGAGCTCACCCCGTTGCGGGGATTCGAACCGCCGACCTTCTGATCGGCAAGTCCTAGGCTCTGTGGTTTAACCCACAGCGCCACCCAGTTTTCAGAGACCAACAACATCAACAGGTTTGTTTAAGTGAAGCACATAAGCTGGAATATTATTTTATCCAGCCCATGGATTCTCGAGTCCTCTTTTTGCTCAGGCTGCTTACCTGTGAACTCAAGTGTGTTTTAAGCTTTAATCCCCTCATTGATATTCACCTGAGCACCTTTGCTCTCCGTGGTCTGCATAAAACTGCTTCCCACATGTCGAGACGCACTGGGATCCCATGAGGAGAAACGGGGATTCACAGAGGGCACATTCACTCGGGGCACGGCACTGCAGGCAGCGGTCATCATCACATCCTAGAAAACACGCGCAAATAACTTAGGAACGAATTCCTCTAGACCTAAACGCAGGGCACAGTTCTGTATCTCGTGATCTGATTACACCCTGACCAAGGCAGCATACACAGTCAGCTCATTTTGTCCTTACAATACACTCGCAGGGCATGGCATATCCAAGGTCACACAGTGAACTCTATAGCTGAGCAAGATTTTTTGTTTTTTATATAATTTTTATTACATTTCTGTTTTACAATTTAGAATATTCATTTAAGCAACCTTAAAATATCAAAAACCTCCCTTCTTCTCTATCCATGGTTCATTTTGCATGACATAAACCCCTGGATATTTTATATAAACCAAACCATTCAGTATTCCATTATTACATCCATCAAAACTTATTTACACTGTTGAATTTATCTTAATGCTGCCAACGTTTTCAAGTGTACACAATCCCCCCTATTTTTTTTTTAAATCCAATCTTCTTTAAACCTATGTTCTTCTTGTTCTCTTATTCTGTGTGTTAGGCCTGCAAGCTGCACATATTCCATCAGTTTAAGTTGCCATTCTTCTTTAGTTGGGACCACGCTCGTCTTCCATTTTGGGGCTAACAAAACACGGGCCGCAGTAGTGGCATACATAAATAACCTTTTTTGACACCTGGGAAGCTGAACAAGAATTTGCACTTGGATTGTCTACATCGAAGCGCAACATTCTAGCTACTGCGGGGTGTACAAATGTGCGTATGTATGTGCATGCATAGACACACACAGAGAGAGACAAAAATATTGAGTATAATAGATGCTACCGGATGATTAGAGCTGGCAGGACAGAAGCCACTCAACACAAGCAGACAGCGCTGAGTTCCTAGCTCAAGTGTAGGTGGACATTGCCTCAGGGTCCCAGTTTTTGGCCTTAGGAGAACTCATTCAGGCAATGCACCAGCTGGGCATGTTTAGCCTGGAGAAGAGGAGGTTAAGGGGTGATATGATAGCCATGTTCAAATATAGAAAAGGATGTCACATAGAGGAGGGAGAAAGGTTGTTTTCTGCTGCTCCAGAGAAGCGGACACGGAGCAATGGTTCCAAACTACAAGAAAGAAGATTCCACCTAAACATTAGGAAGAACTTCCTGACAGTAAGAGCTGTTTGACAGTGGAATTTGCTGCCAAGGAGTGTGGTGGAGTCTCCTTCTTTGGAGGTCTTTAAGCAGAGGCTTGACAACCATATGTCAGGAGTGCTCTGATGGTGTTTCCTGCTTGGCAGGGGGTTGGACTCGATGGCCCTTGTGGTCTCTTCCAACTCTATGATTCTATGATTCCTGTCATCCTTGGGGTGTGACATTCCTGCAGTCTCTCCTGCTCCACAACTATGCAGGAGCATGTGGCTGCAGAACAGGCTGCAGGCCCTTTAAATAGTGCAAACAGGTCTCCCAAGGTGGAGCCACTGTAAGGTCCAGACATGTCAACTTTTTAAGGCTTCAGATGACTCTTAAGCCTTTGCTGAGAGAGCATCTTCCCAAGTGCAGATATAAGGTCCTACTGGGAGCTGTCCAGGGTGCTGATCTGCCTGGACCTAGACAGGGCTTTGTATCCATTACCACTTTCCTTCAAGATCCCAAGCCTCAGAAGAACATTATAGATATATGCCAGCTTAAATGCCGTTGTAGGTCTTGAGGCGACAGCGCAAATTTGCGGCGAAGGTTTTCTGAGTAACGGGCTCTTTACTGTGCCTGTATGTCCTAAATCACAACAGACAGGCACTGTAAACCCAAAACGCTGTAAGCATAGCAGGGATCACATTGACAGGTCTCATTTGAAGGCAGAACTGGCACTCCGAATAGGATATCTCTGTCACTACAGTCAGATGGTGTCAGGCCCAGAATTCACAGATTCAGACCATGAATCTGTAGGCTGAGGTGTGTCAGGAGGGGATTCACTCAGGAGAGCCCACCACCAAGCTCAAGCCAAAGTGAGGAATTACTGAAACATCAGTAGGTTGAAACAGGTCATATAGCAAGCTCTGAACTATAGGAAAGCTTCCAAGCTTGACTTTCTCTCTGGTATCAGTGAGAACAGAAACCTGTTGTTGCTGCAGTTGATGCTCCCAGTTCTGGCCACCAAGCAAATCTGTCCCACTTCTCATTTGTATTAGTATTATGTATTTCATATGTACCCCACTTTCCTCCAAGGAGCTCAAGGAAGCATACATGGTTCTCCCCCTCCCCATTCTAGACTCACAACATCCCTGTGAAGTAGATCAGATTGAAAGACTAACCCAAGGCCACCCAGTCAGCCTCATGGATGTGCAGAGATATGAATCTGGGTATTCCAGGTCCTGTGGAACACAGGTGGCGCTGTGGGTTAAACCACAGAGCCTAGGGCTTGCCGATCAGAAACTCAGTGGTTCGAATCCCCACAACGGGGTGAGCTCCCATTGCTCAGTCCCAGCTCCTGCCAACCTAGCCATTTGAAATCACTTCAAAAAAAGTGCAGCTCCGGCGGGAAGGTAAATGGCATTTCCGTGCGCTGCTCTGCTTCGCCAGAAGCGGCTTAGTCATGCTGGCCACATGACCCGGAAGCTGTACGCCGGCTCCCTCGGCCAATAAAGCGAGATGAGCGCCGCAACCCCAGAGTCGGCCATGACTAGACCTAATGGTCAGGGGTCCCTTTACCTTTTACCTATTCCAGGTCCTAGCTCAGCACTCTCACCAACACACCCAACTGGCCGACTTTGGTCCATCTCACTTTGCCTTGGGGAGGCCCTTAATCCAGGCTTGCCTTCTCCTTGTAACCTGTTCCCTGACTTGGCAGCAACCTCATTTGGCAAGTAGAGGCACCAGGGCAGGAACGGAGAACCCAGGTCCACAGGTTAGCAAGATTTCACCCAACCCTCTTAAGGCTCCCCACCTCTGCACTAGTGAATCAGGTAATCTAATCCCTTGGCACTGCCACTCACTACATTGATACTGCCTCCTTATATTGTGCACATGCATGCACCACATACACCGAGAACCTCAGTCCCAGTGGCCAAATCCAGCCCACCAGACCTCTCTGTTTGGTCCTTGTGTCTCTACTCCATCCCACAGGGCACAAGAGTGACTTTGGCTGACCGGGAAGCCTCCTTGAATTGTGATAATGCCTCTTCCTTGCCTGGAAGAAGGATGGGGTGGAAACCTCTGACTTCTGCCTTACAGCAATGCAGCCTACTCTACACAAATAAGAGTCAAAGGATCATAGAACTGTACAGTTGAAAGGAATCCCAAGTCCCAATCCCTAGTCCAACCCCCTGGAATGCAGGGGGAAAGGTCTGCCCACTTTCGCACCTGGCCCCGCCCACTACAAATATGCGGCCCTCAAAAAGTTGCCAATGGTGGAATGCTGCCCTTGGGTTGTAAAAGATCTCTCACCCCAGTCATGGACTGCTACATTCCCGTGAAGGAATGTGGACAGCACAGCAACTGTTTGGCATGCCCTTCTCACCAATGAGGGACGTGGGTAGTGCTGTGGCTTAAACCACAGAGCCTAGGGCTTGCCGATGGAAAGGTTGGTGGTTCGATTCCCCGCGATGGGGTGAGCTCCCGTTGCTCGGTCCCTGCTCCTGCCAACCTAGCAGTTCAAAAGCACGTCAAAGTGCAAGTAGATAAATAGGTACCGCTCCGGCTGGAAGGTAAACGGCGTTTCCGTGCGCTGCTCTGGTTCACCAGAAGTGGCTTAGTCATGCTGGCCACATGACCTGGAAGCTGTACGCCCGCTCCCTCGGCCAGTAAAGCGAGATGAGCGCCACAACCCCAGAGTCGTCCGCGACTGGACCTAATGGTCAGGGTTCCCTTTACCTTAACCTTTTTTCTCACCAATAGCATGAGCTCGCCCCCTTCTCCTTGTGTCCTTTACCGCCCAGTCCAAAGCAAAATCTCGACTGGTCTTGCAAAGTGGCAGAGGACCCACCCCACTGACTTGTCTCAAATGGGGGCACAAGACACCATCTGTCCAGCAAGGAATTAGTGAACTTCCATAGCAGTATCTGACAGAGGTCGTTTGTGGAGGGCGTCCTCGAGAAAGGAAATCAAGTACACTCACCCTGCAGGCAAAGAAGCAGAGACTTACTTTGGCAAGTGTCGGATTCCTTGTAGAAAGCAGGAGGGCATCGCTCCACACAGGAACCTTCGTGGAGAATGTATCCCTCCATGCACTGCAAGCAATCGGTGCTCTGGGGACCACTACAAGCGTTGCAGCTCCAGTCACACTCTGGAATACAAAGAAGGAAGAAAATACACACACATCCTAAGCAAAGCCCACGGTCTGCTCGGCTTCCACCCACCCATTTTAACATACCAAACGGTACTGACTGCAGATGCATTGAAGGGCAAAGAAAGAACAGCGGAACAGAGGCAAGGCAGGAGAGAAAATGCCTAAGGAGATGTTCTTAGAATAACACAGATCTTTCTCTGGGGTTTAACATTTCCCAATTATGTCAAACATGGACACAGGAGGCTGCTTTTCAAAGGTCCAGTCAGGCAGTCGCAACGGCTGCTCCCTCGAGGTCCTTGCAGTTGCTGTCGGCTGACACTGCTCCATGGCGTCTCCTGCCACGGTTAAACCGTAAATCTCTTATCTTCCACTCCTGCGGACTTCTGGGATTTCCCCGCAAGCGCTGCTAATTAAGCAGGCCGAATCAATGACGAAGGTGACATTGCCCTGAAGTCAAAAGGAATTTTGGAAGAGAGCGTGGCAAAGTTAATAACAGGGAGGCAGGGACATCTCAGCCGCGCTGCTCCAGGCAGCTGCTGGGTACCTCCTGGGAGACGCATGCAATAACTGTGAGAGAACCACGCTACTGTGAAAAGAGCTGAGCATTTATTCAGCACCAACAGAGCGCCATGTGCTATACATCAGGTGTGGGCTTAAGAACCTAGGAACAGCTCTGTTTGATCCAACCAAAGTCCAGCATCCTGTTCTCAGGGAGGCCAACCAGAAGGTTATGGGATGCCTGTAAGCAGGACCAAAGAACAACAGCCCTCTCTACACCTGCGGTTCCCATCAAAGGCTTACTGCCTCCATCTAGCAGTCAGAACTATTGGATCTAATCTGCTCTTAACTAGGCAGAGGGCCTTCTTGGTAGTGGCGCCCACTATGTGGAACGCCCCCCCCCCATCAGATGTCAAGGAAATAAACAAATATCTGACTTTTAGAAGACATCTGAAGGCAGCCCTGTTCAGGGAAGTTTTTAATGCTTGAAGTTTTATTCTGTTTTTAGTGTTCCATTGGGAGCCACCCAGAGTGGCTGAGGAAACCCAGCCAGATGGGTGGGGTATAAATAATAAAATTATTGTTATCATTTACTAGAACCTAAGGATCTATTAACCAGGGCCATGTGTACAATTGTGAAAGTAATGTGGTTAGAATAAAAGACAAGGTGGCTCTGAGCATTCTGAGATTAGGATTTTGTTTTCAGCACCAGAACTCAGCTGAACTCAACCTCCAGTCCTTTCACATAGAAGTCTGTTCCTGGATAACTTGCTTCATTCCAGCAGATTAATTTCAGAAGAAAAAGCTGCTTTCTTGCTGCTTAAACCTTGGGTGATCTACTGCTAATCGCCCAGAGATGTTGTCAGGAGACCCCAGCCTACCTTTCGCAAACCCCTGCTGTGCAATACAGAGAAGTGAAGTGGACTACAATCCCCAGGATGCGATATTGGTGAAGGAAATGGCGATGGAGGTGTGGAACGGGAGAGAAGCTAGCACAGGATATAGCAATCACAAAAGTCCTAGAGGAACAGGGTGGCATGGCCCTGCCATAGAGATAGAAGCTGTCCTAGTCAGGTGTTACACAGACCCAGAGAGGATGATGAGGGAGCCCTGCTGAGTCTAAGAATAGCCCCTTCTCCAAGCTTAAGAAGGGGGGCTGTTGTAAAAGGAAACCAGGAAAGCACTGGCACTCTAGTTTTCCAGACCTCAAGGTGAGCCAAGGTGCAAAAAACATATGTGCAGTAAGAAGTTGGAGCTGTCCTTGGGTGCCCTGGGAAGAGAAACTTGAGCAGAGCAGAAACGGTGAGAGTGGGCATAAGAGAAGGAGAGAGGGGACATGGGGACACTTTACAAATTGACGTTGCCCCTTAGCTGCAGCATTTAGAACTATTTGTCATGTTAGATGGCTGGCATCACGCTGCAAGTCTGTGCAACACCATCCCACTTCCTGGAAGGCACTCTCAGTGGTGCTGAAACAACGTCTGCATAGCTCCTCTCCATGGTAAGTAGTTCTGGGTGCTGCAGCTAGATCAGAGATCACTTGTCAAGGGGGCGAGGGGGCTCTTTTAACCAGTGCCAAAGCAAAAGTATTTCTCCCATGGAATCTACACCCTCCAGTCACATGAAACATCAGCTCAGTACTCCTTTTGAAAATCCTGAGCTCCTTCTCCAATATACATCAGGAAAAAATACAGCCCGCGAACTCCGGAAGATTTATTTTACATTCTAGGTTAGCTTGGGAACCAGGGTAGGATTTTAGGATTATAGATGGATGCCAATTTTGGTTTCTTTCCGTTTCTCCCTTTTTCAGCCTTAAGTTCAGCTCTCTGCATTTCTCCATCGGTTTGCGTCTTTTTAAAAGCCACCATGAAAATTCACCAGCATTTTAGTGCAAATTTCTCCTGATCTATTTGTACCCTGATATGCACATTTTTGCAAACAATTTCCCCAATGTAATGCATTTTTGCATGCTATTTTCACTAGTTTGCACTCTAATGCATGCTTCCCCCAATACACACATTTCTGAACATCTTGTTCGGTTCTGCATCACAAAATTCAGAGAAATGCAAATTTCAAAGAGAAACCTGTTTCGGTTCCTGTGTTGTTTCAGGAAGTGCAAATTAGGACGTTTCATATTGAAATGGGAACTGAACTGAATTTCTTCCCCACCCCTAATTAGGATAATAGTAAAAATTAGCAGGTTGCTGTATTCTGTCTGGGGCCAAGGGGGGGAGAGCTGTCCTTCTTGACTCCCCCCTGATTTCACTGCCAAACAGTTTGCAGTGAATTTTGAATTCCACACATCTCTATATGATCATATCCTGCTGTGACATGAAATGAGTCTAGAGCCTTTTACGAGTCCTGGGATCAAGTTCCTTAGCTTTAACTTTCTTCCACCTTGGATAGTTAAAAAGAGTCCCAGTGTTTCAGGTTAGTTAATTATACAGCAAGCCTTCTGAGGGTGAGGCACAGTGATCTTTGATGGTGGTGCATTTGCAATGTAGCTTTATACAAATTTAATAAATAATAATAACGAAGGTGTGAAAAGGGAAAGAAGAAAATATTCACATTGGGCCTGATTTTCTTGCTCAGAAAACACAAATGTGGAACCGGCAGGATGTGCTGAAGGCTTGTTCCTTCAAAGTTCTCTCTTGAAATATGTATGTTCAGCCTTGCAATATTTATAAATCAGAGAAAACTCCAGCAAATATACAAAATCTTATATAAATGTTAAAGGGGAGGAGGAGGGATTTAGCAAATTAAGCTCACCCATCAATCGACTGAACCGCTAGCTGAGCAAATGGCAAATCTTGACCCTCGGAAGAGAGTTTGATGGCTCACTTACTCAATCATTTACGAGAGAAGGATTTGCAGTAATCTTGTTTTTCACTGGGAGCAGAATCCCATGAAAGCAGATAACCAGGGGAGCGAGGGGAGCAGCAAAGATAGGAAGGATGGGGTTTGGAAGGAGAGAGTGAAGAAGGCTTCGCTGTGACTTAAACTAGACTCTTAACCATTGTTACTGTGATCCAAGACGAGAGCATCTCTCTGTTTCTTTCACCTTTGCAGGTCTTGGTGGAAAAGTCCAGGTAATACTGTGGAGCGCAGCTGTCATCCTGGCATTCGCCAAAGAGCAGGACATGGGACGGGTCTTTGCAGGATGTGCAACGGGTCCCCGAATCACAGCTCAGGCACTGACTACTGCAAGCTGTAGAGGAAGATAAAAAGCAGGATGACTGATTGCAGTTATTTTTAACGGCTGGAGCACAATCGCCGCTAAGAACACGAGCTGGGAGGTCTCCGGTTTAAAGCAAGCTTCAGCCACCAGCCTGAGACAAGCCATTATCTCTCGGCCTACCCATCTGCAATATGGGAACAATAAGTGTCTGAAATGCTAGAACAATGATGATTGACTGAGCTATTGTACTTAGAGCACTTTGAACACTTCAAACAGCTACAAAACTATACAAAGTGAGGGAAAGTGGCTAGGGAGAGGTTGGGTGGACACAGGCAGAGAAAGAGTTATTCAATCCTGCAGTGCTACAAACTCCAACCATCCTGCCCAACGCTGAGTCCAGACCACAAATAACTTTCCCAATGGGTCAACAGCTATTCATACACACACACACACACACACACACACACACACGTTTCCCCTCCTCCATGACACAGAAGTAAATAACACATTCAGGAAGAGAGGTATGTACTTCTCTGTAATTTTTGTGAGTCGTCTACTGAAACCCTTCCTCAGTTGCCTTTTCCCTGGGAAATTCAGCCACAAGAGAGACAAATTCTTCAATGAAGTCACCTGGGCTTTAGCACAACCCTACCCAAAGAGGTCCAACTCACACCCACACAGCAATTCTTTCGGCGCCAGGCTAAAACATTTTTCTTTAATTTGCCCAGGTGTTTCAAATGCTCTCTATACTCCTAAGCCTGCATAAGGGCCCAATCTGCTCTTTTTTGTCATTTATTTTTGTTGTTATTGTGCTATGATGTAAATAACTTATTATATGTCTATTTCACTGCCCTGGAATCCAAGTCAGATGAAAGGTGCCGTACAAAGCTTTTAAATCAATAAATATTGAACCATTTATTGTTGCCTCCTTTCCATCGTCTCCCTCCAAGGTGGTTCAAATGTTCATGCAGCTCTCTTATGAGGCGAGAATGTAGAAAAGGGACTGCTTCTTTGATTAAAACAGCCCACATATCAGAAACTCCCTGCATGAAGAAAGCTAGCACATCAGGGGAAAGTCCTGACATTAAATAGTCCAGGTGGACTATGCTACATTACCTTGCTAAATGTTTGAATAGATTCCCATTGAAGAGCCAAGAAGGGAACTATTAGAGTTAATGCAGCTCTAGGGTTTTTATGTCTGGGTATTTTTTGCCCCTTAAGGGCACACAAATCTTCATCCACCGAGACAACACCTCCCCACAACCCTCCATCTAAAATCTCTTATATACCTAATTTTCTATGCTGCGGCATCTGACTCATTTTGTGTCACAAGCCTTAATTAATTCACATTTGCAACACATCTAAGAAGCTGTGTGGATTAACAGAGTGAAGAAGTAGCTAATAATTAGATGTTTGATGAGGCACATTTGCAAACCTCAAAATATACCAGTGACACATTATTCAAAATGACAAAGAAAAGGCAAAATAAATTTGCAATGTAAGCTAGTTAAGACAGAGCTGTCTTTACACTGCATGTCTTATTAACATTACTTATTAACATGAAGTGTTGTTTTTTAAAATGCAAACCTGTTTTGTGAAGTGTCTTAAATATAAATGTTAAGTTAATTCCCCCATTTCAGCTATTTCTCCCTGCCCCTTAAAAACTCTTCCCCCACCCCAGTTAGGGAGGCTATTTCAAGGCTGATATGCTTGGATCTGAATCACAGCAACTTAGAACCATAGAATTTTAGAGTTGAAATGGGTCCCGTGGATTATCTAATCCAGGCATGGCCAAACTTGGCCCTCCAGCTGTTTTGGGACTACAATTCCCATCACCCCTGACCACTGGTCCTGTTAGCTAGGGATGATGGGAGTTGTAGTCCCAAAAACAGCTGGAGGGCCAAGCTTGGCCATGCCTGATAACCCCCTGCAATGTTGATTTAAATAATATTTCCGTTTTTTCTTTGTTTAAGCAACAAACAGATAAAGCAAGAAGCAGAAAGACGTACGTTTGCAATGCTGGTTCTCATCCCTGTAGAACCCGAGGAAGCAGGCCGAGACGCACGTGCCGATGTGAGAGAGAACAAGGTTCGAATCGCAGGAGGTGCAGGAGGAAGGCCCCTCGCCTCGGCAAGTTCTACACGAAGCGTCACACTCTGGAGAGGAAAGACATTGTGGAAACGTACATCTGTGAGAAGCAGCCTCTCTGCAAACAGGCCATTAACAGCATCACCATAACTCTGTGCATCAGGGAGAAAAGTGTGTTGGGTTTAGAGCGGAGGAGGCTGCATTCAAATCCTGGTTCAGCCATGAAGCTCACTGGGCAACCCAGGTATAATAATAATAATAATAATAATAATAATAATAATAATAATAATTTTTTATTTATACGCCCATCTGACTGGGTTTCCCCAGCCACTCTGGGCAGCTTTCAACAGAATATTAAAATACAATAACCTATTAAACATTAAAAGCTTCCCTAAACAGGGCTGCCTTCAGAAGTCTTCTAAAAGTCTGGTAGTTGTTTTTCCCTTTGACATCTGGTGGGAGGGTGTTCCACAAGGCAGGCGCCACTACCGAGAAGACCCTCTGCCTGGTTCCCTGTAACTTGGCTTCTTACAGCGAGGGAACTGCCAGAAGGCCCTTGGCACTGGACTTCAGAGTCCAGGCAGAACGATGGGCATGGAGATGCTCCTTCAGGTATACAGGGTTGAAGGCATTTTTTCCAGATGCTACTCACTTTGACACTCCCCGCCAGCCTTGTAATATCCCATGGGGCACTCAGGCAAGCAGCGCTCTCTCAGGAGCAAATGATGGAGGTTTTGGCACTTCAAGCAGATGCTTCCCGTGTCCTGGAGATCTGCCACGCACTGTGCACACGAAGGGTGGCAATCTGCAGAAAGGAGAAGATAACGGTGGCATGAACGTGAGATAGGTCTATGAGACCGCTGCCCAAAGCACAGCACAGTCATAGGAATGTACGAAGAGCCGACTGGATCAGGCCAACAGCTCACCTGGTCCAGCATCCTGTTTTCACAGTGGCTGAGCAAATGCCTGCAGGAAACCCGTAAGCAGGATCTGAGCACAAGAGCAACTCTCCCCACCTGTGGTTCTAGCAACTGGGATATCAGGCTATGACCATCACAATGTTTCAGAAGCTTCTGCCATACGCTTTGGTCTTGCCGTGTTGATCTTGGCCTGTTTAAATAGCTAAATGGATACTTTTCTCCAAGGGATGAAAATCTGGGATGTTTATGGATAGCTATAGCAAGGACGTGGGTGACGAGTGAAAAGTGGGTGATGCTGTGGTCTAAACCACAGAGCCTAGGGCTTGCCGATGGGAAGGTCGGCAGTTCAAATCCCCACTACGGGGTGAGCTCCCATTGCTCAGTCCCAGCTCCTGCCAACGTAGCAGTTCAAAAGCATGTCAAAGTGCAAGTAGATAAATAGGTACCGCTCCGGGGGGAAGGTAAATGGCATTTCCATGTGCTGCTCTGGTTCACCAGAAGTGGCTTAGTCATGCTGGCCACATGACCCGGAAGCTGTTTGCTGACAAATGCTAGCTCCCGCGGCCTATAGAGCGAGATGAGCACACAACCCCAGAGTCGTCCGCGACTGGACCTAACAGTCAGGGGTACCTTTACCTTATAGCAAGGAGAGAATCATTCAGTGGAAACGGGAGGCGGGGGGGTATTAGATTGGAGGGGGTGAGTAGATATTCATGTAAAAAATAGTTATTAAAGATGCATTGACTTGATTAATTGAATTTCTATATTTGTTTGTGCATTGTAAACATGGAAGAAGAAGAAAGAGGCAGATTGCCTGTTCAGTGTAGAAGTAGCATCAGACTGGGCTCTTAGGCTGTTGAAGTAGACAATTAACAGCAATTGCCAGACTCAGTGTGGCTTCTCTTCCCTGCTTCCCTTATGTTCATCCTGCTTTTATTATCAAGCATTGAGGTGTTGAACACATTTCCTTCCCCTCCCAAGGCTTGTGCCTTGCTTCAATGCCTTGGAGATTCCTGTTCTGCCTTCCCTAACGAGCACAGAAAACGTTTGGCCTGAGAGGGCTGCTTGGATGCTCAGTTGCCTTTTTGGATTTCTCCTTGCCAAAACCACTCTGTCACTTGGAAACTATTTCTAAAAGCACGGCAAATGTCCAGGGTTGGTACCGATATGAGATAAGGCGGTGAAACTGCCTTCAGGTGCCACATTTCCTTCAAAGCAAGCTAAGTCTGAGCCTCCTATAATACTAAATCAAGTATGCTTTATTAAACCAAGGCTTAGCATTATGTGTGCACCGTGCCCAGCACCTAGAAGAAGAAGAAGAAGAAGAGAGGAGAAGGAGGAGGAGTTTGGATTTGATATCCCGCTTTATCACTACTTGAAGGAGTCTCAAAGCAGCTAACATTCTCCTTTCCCTTCCTCCCCCACAACAAACACTCTGTGAGGTGAGTGGGGCTGAGAGACTTCAAAGAAGTGTGACTGGCCCAAGGTCACCCAGCAGCTGCATGTGGAGGAGCAGGGAAGCAAACCCGGTTCACCAGATTACGAGTCCACCGCTCTTAACCACTACACCACACTGGCTCTCATGGTTTGCTTACTACCAACAAACCAGGATCTGAAGCCATGGTTTGCTGTTGACTTACAAACCCTGGTTTGTTTTAACTATAGCTTGCCATTATGCGTGAACTGATTGATTTGCAAAGCCCTTAACAACTTGGGTCCACGATACCTTAAAGTCCACCTGAGCCTTAATATCAGAGCTTAAATGCTAAGGTTTGTTGGAGGAATGCTGTTAACTCTCCAACGTGTGAATGAGGCCCACTTGCCATCTAAAGAAATCAAGCACTCTATATGGCTGGTCCAGCAATGTGGAATGCCCCCCCCCATTGGAAACCCACCAAACACCCTCTTTTTTATTTTTAGACAGCTTCTGAAGACTTTCTGGTATCAACCAGCTTTTTGGGCTGGATGCGTTTCACGCGAGTGGCGAGCTTCTTATACCGTTTTCTGCTTTTATATTTTTCTTGTGTTTATATTTGCTGTTGGCCACATAAGACATTTCCTACACAGGCTAGATGTATATAAACATTTTTTATAAATAAAACAGAAACTTAAAAGTGGGAAGATTTTCCGTTCTTCACTAAAATGTTAAAAACTATTTTAAAAACAGTGGCAAAAGCCCATCTAAGTACCCGCAGCCAGGAACACGAATCAGCTGATGATGCCATTTAAAATGTAGGAGTTTTCAGCGGGTAAGAGTCTGATAGGGTAAAGGCGCAGAGCCCTTTAGGAAGAGAGTGCCATAAGGATGGTGCCACAAGATTTATTAGGGCAGAGATAGACAGGCCTTCTCCATTCGAAGGAAGCAGCCTGAACACAAGTTCTCTTGTCCTGAGAAAAGATGCCTTGAAATACAGTTAACGTGGAACTGAAAAAAACTGTTTATGTTTTTACAGCTGCAAGGATGCTGGTTGCCCAGAGCTGGAAAGACGACAAGATACCCACTAAGGCAAAGTGGCCGATGAAATTACTGGACTGTACAGAGATGGCAAGATTAACTGGGAAAAATCAGAAAACAGGAGGATCAAAATTTATAAAATTTATGGGGAATTTATAAAAATTTCTAATATAATATTTCTAATTGCATTGCATTTATATATAGCAAAGGGAAGTCTATAGCAATTAGGTATATTTTAATCTAGTCAACTATGTAATAGGCTTATGTTAAAAAACGAATATGGATTTTGAATTTGATGTTTGTAATTCTTTTTCGGTTTTGGAATAAACTTTTTTTAAAAAAAACTTCAACAGAGAGAGAATGGGACAAATATATATTGTATTTGAAAGACCACTGTAAACACTCAAAACGCTTTGGCAGGCTTTAAATTACTCCTGCAATGATACATAGATTTTGGATACAATGGAGGACTGTTAATTAAGATGGACTTATAATATGTAGTTGAAAAAGTTATTTAAAGAACCCACGGAGGGGAGGAGGGGAGTCCTAGGATTCAGAAGAATCTTGTGTAAAATTCTAATATTTGCAAGAACATTATTTGTGTGAATGAATTTGTAAAACCAAATTTAAAAATGAAATACGATTAATATGTGCTCAACCCACTTAGAAGGTCCATGACCACTCTTTTTGTATGTTTACCAGCGAGAGCCAGAAGTGAGAGAGGGCCATTTGGGTTTTCTGCCACTGGCACTGGCATTCTGCACATGTCCGAACCTGCAGTGCCACCATGTCCCCACAATGACCATGTTTTCAGAAAAGCACTGGGCATGCTGTCCGCCTCCAGCCACCTATCAGCCTGGAGAGGATGGAGTTCACAGCAGGGAGAGGCAGACTCAGCCCCCCTCCTACTTTGCCAGCAACCCGTCAACAAGTTGCTCATGACCTTCCCTTGAACCAAAGGAGTTTCAGAAAGAAGTCTTTTGTGCACAATGCAGGGACAATGGAAGGGATCCTGGAAGCCAAATTATTCCTCATTACGGTGATTCAGAAAATTATATGGGAAATGATGGCTGTCTTGAAAGCAATGCAATCAAGCTGCTGCCTTCGAAGTACCATGCATAGCTTGCTGCCAGGTTTCCGGCTGGAAGTTAACCTTTCCATCCGTTTCCAAAACTTCCACTACAAGTGAATGAAAAGATATTGGGATTCTGCAACCCAGACCTGGCACTCCAAAGGAACCGAAGAGAATCAAGGAGCTCAAATTCCAACGGCAATAGATTGGCAATGAATGAACAAAGCAAAGGACCTTTGGGAGATACCATAACCCAGCATGCAACCCAAAGTTAGCACATCTTTAAACCACACTGATTCCAATAGGAGAAATCTAAGAGCATGTTTAATGTGCAGTAATCAAAATGTGTTGGGAGTGCTTAATATTAGGCTCAGCCTTGCCCTGTGTTCCTAGCCTGATCCTGTAGAGCTTGGAAACAGGAGCCACTGAGATCAGACACTGGCTTCCTTTGCCACAAAGGCTTGCTGGCTGCAGGGTAGAACCTACAGACATTTCTAGCCAGGAGATTCATAACAGCCCTGACATGTCCTCGCCTGGGAAATCAAGTGATAGAGGAGGGTCAATCAGGAGCTACCAGCAAGTAGAAAAGCTTGGTGCCAGCTTCCTCAGTTTGGCCAATGTCTTGCTGGGAGAAGCCATGTGGTTCTACCTGTATGCATACAACCATTTCCCTGAACACCAGATAGATTAAGATGCTTCCTTGCTCTCAAGTCAGAACCCTTTATTATTTGCAGCAAATTCAGTAGCCTAAGGCAGCCTTTCCGAACCTGGTGCGCTGAAGATCTATTGGACTACAACTCCCATCAGCCCCAGCCAGCTCTGACTAAGCTAGAGCTGATGGGAGTTGTAGTCCAAAACAGAATGCACTAGGTGTCAGGAGCAGGTGCTGGGAATAAATCACACAGAGCAAGTAAAATTAACTCTCTCTCTTTTAAAAGAAAAAACAAGGTCAACCCCAGAGCACCAGGCCTAATGGGCACAGCAACTCTTCTTGGCAAGTCTTGCCCCTATGAGGCAGTTGTGGAGCTGAATTTTCACACTTTCCCACAGCTGCCTAAATCTCCCTCCCCATGGTCCTTCCCAAGCAATCTGAGACTACACCAGCCAGCCTCTGTTTCTCCCTCTTCATACCTCTTCTAAGAGACCCGCGGGGGAAGCAGGGGCTTGTCACAGCAGGAGAGGGAGACTTCTAGGATTTTTCAGCAGCCAGACTCATCTCTGCCTCTTGGCCTCCCTCCTCTCATGCTGCTGCTTCTTGCTCTGATTCTAGACTTCCCTCTGCCACAAACTCTCCCTACTCACTAAAGCCTGTTGCCTCTTCAGCTTCTGATGCTTCCTCCTTCTCCCTCTGACCATTCATCATCATCCCACCACCAATCCCTGGGCTCTGAGCCTTCTTCCCTTGCTGGTGCCTCGGTTGGTGCCTGCAGCTTCCATCATCCCTGGTCACTGGTCATGTTGCCTGGGGCTGATGGGACTTATATCGTGCACCATATAGCATGCACCTACTAGTTTCTCCGAGGGACGCGGGTGGCGCTGTGGGTGGCACTGTCGGCCAATAAAGCGAGATGAGCGCCACAACACCAAAGTCAGCCACGACTGGACCTAATGGTCAGAGGTCCCTTTACCTTTACTAGTTTCTCCAGGTAAAATCCACTGCAACACAAATAAAGAATTGGTATTTTGACTTAGTCTCTGACATGCTCCCACACACCTCCCAAACATTAAACCAGGACAACTTTCGCTTCCATGCCATTGCACAGACGTATGTCTGTACAATTTGTTTGCTTTTGCCTCTGTGTGAGGACACAGTTCCCATAAGTGAGTCTTTCCTTCCTGGGGGGAGCATAGATCTCTCTCTATCCTGCAGCACTGCTTTGACCACGGGGACATCAAAGGACATGCGTTCACGCTATTGATCTCTCTCAGAGGGGAAGAAAAATGAGAGAAAAGGAGGCGCTTGTAGTGAATTTGATGGACCATGGGGAACCAGGGATGGAGGGATGAAGGGAAAGAGGTACTTTATACTGTAGAAACTTGTTTGGATTTTTCACAGCCATTTCCCTTTGAGCTAGAGAATAAAAAAAATCCATCCAATAAACATTAGATGATCACCAGGGCTAGCTGGCTGAATTAGTCCTATTTGGTCCAGTGAGGAGACCAGGGGAGAATTAGCTGTGGGATCCCAGAGCGGGTAATCTTCATAAAAAGGGGAGGGGGAGGGAAGGAAGGAAGTGGAATAAGTTCAAATTGAAAGCCAGGCAGAATAGCTCTGATTGAATAGGCCCTGCACCTCTTCCGCAAGCCAGCATATGGTTCAGTCTTTTACAAAACGATAATAACTCATTGAGGATGAGTCAACACTCTGTCCTCCCTCAACAAAAAAGGAAGGGGTGGAGACCTAAATAAATTGTGCTCAGGTTGCTTCTCCATTAAATTCCCTGGCAAATGCTTAGGCCACAATCTTCCAGAAATTTCATCGGGTCTACCATGAATAAAGTGGAACGCGGGTGGTCCTGTGGGTTAAACCACAGAGCCTAGGACTTGCTGATCGAAAGGTTGGCGGTTCGAATCCCCGCGATGGAGTGAGCTCCTGTTGCTTGGTCCCTGCTTCTGCCAACCTAGCAGTTCGAAAGCACGTCAAAGTGCAAGTAGATAAATAGGTACCGCTCTGGCGGGAAGGTAAACGGCGTTTCCATGCGCTGCTCTGGTTCTCCAGAAGCGGCTTAGTCATGCTGGCCACCCGGAAGCTGTACGCCGGCTGCCTCGGCCAATAAAGCGAGATGAGCGCCACAACCCCAGAGTCATCCATGACTGGACCTAATGGTCAGGGGTCCCTTTACCTTTACCTTACCATGACTAAAACTTAGTCAAATGCCATCCCACTAAGAGCGCACAAGATATGACTTGTGCAATGTTTCTCCACATGTTACAAAGTTCTGTTTGGATTCTTAAAAATGGAGGTGTCTGGAATATATGTAAGGAGGCAGGCAAATGAGGAGTGGCAGAATGACACTGGTGGGGCAGTGTCCCACTTGCGTTAATGAACTAGCCCATGCTATGCAATTTGTCTTGGTTTCCCTTCTGCAACTATTACCATTCCTCAGCAATTCCCACCCTCAAGTTTTTCAGAAACATCCTGCCAATTAAATTTACTTGCGCTAATTGGTTCACGTAGCCCAGAGTCTCCTTTAAACCTGAGGAACTGCCACCCACTCTGAAAGATAATGATAGTTGCCTTTCTCGCAGCCGTAACGCTCTCTCTTTGCCACCGGCTTCCTCGCTGCAATTAATTTGCAATTGGCAAACAATTTCCCTTCAAGGTACAGAAAAGAGTCATATTTGGCTTTGAGTTCCCTTGAAGTCCCAAATACATCGTTCCACCTCAAGGGTCTGAAGGAAAATTCTCGATTAACAAGCAGCATTGATGGATGGGAAGATAGCTACAAAAACATTATTATGAAAGCAGAGTTCTTGTGAGGGGTTTTTCCCCCCTCTCAAGAAAAAAAGAACCTTATAATAGTTTCTGTGGTATAATTTAATGCTTTCGGTTGCATGGTTTCATGTGACAGCTACTTGTTAACCCATGATTAATAACCTCTGAAGGCAAATTCACATGGTGACATTTCAATAAGTGTTGAAGAGATTGAGGTGCGGCAAGAGCACAGACAGAGACAAGCCATTCATTACATGAGAAAAAAGCAACTTTCCTTGGCAAGCCAAGTCAAACCCTTCGAGCTCACAAGGAACCAAATAATATATGCAAATTATGCCGCTTGTGGCAATATATGATTATTCTAATCGATCAGGTTTCAGTAATTAGGCGGCAGGAACAAATGACCGAACTTTATGAACTGCGAGGGAAGAAGAGGTGAAAGTTACACTCAGGTCACGCAAATCAACAAATCTCTTGACAGGTGTTTGCTTCAAGGCTAATATAACCATTATGCTACATATAGAATAATAGTCCCAGGAAGCTATCAGTTATATGAGCCAATTGCCTGAACACCTCATTTTGCTTTTCATTCGTTCGTTCGTTCGTTCGTTCGTTTATTTATTTATTTATTTATTTATTTATTTATTTATTTATTTTTATTAAACTTGTGTTTCTGAGCTCCCAGACCATTCTTTTTAATTAAATATCACTTTGCCACAAGCCGCCTCTCCTTTCCCTTTCTTCCTTAGTCTACTGCCTGAGCTTATCTGCCTTTTTCTTTTTCTCCATCTCAAGAATCCCTTCTTTGAGTCAGACTTTTCTTCTGCCTCTTTCTCATTTGATTATTCACTGCTGCCCAAGTCTGTCTCTCGCCCAGGTTCAGGGAGAGGGGACCAAAGGAATACTATCAGTCGCCACCCAAATAAGAGCCTAGACACTGAATTCTGCACCAACTGCACTTTCGGGACTGTCTTCAAAGGAAGCCTCCCCCCAAAACGAATTATGCACATAGCGTGAATGTGTAGTTTTCTGCTGCCCATCCTTTTTGGGTCACAGCCTCTTGGTGCCACAAACTCATCCTCAGCGCCCCCTACTCTACCCTATAAAAAGCATTATTCAGAATAGAGGTTTGCAAGGAAGAGAACGATACAGTACAATTCAAAGCAGTAACCATTCATTGCACCTTTATTCAAAATCCAATTAAAACTGTTTAGTTGAATTGATTCAACAAAATTTATGAACTTCATCCAGTGATACCAGCTATTCAAAGCCTGATTGTTATTTACCCCTCCAGCACCCCTCTGCCTTCCTCTCTCCTCCTAGCACTCTGCTAGGTAATTCCCCCAAGGGGTGGTACCACCCACTTTGGGAACCAACGTTCTAGGTTCATCAAGGCCAGCATCCTAGTTTGTGGCCATCTTTGTCATCTTGGATCTCCTGTTTCCCCCAGCTGTTGGCTGCCAAAACTGTTCACTGGGCAGCTGATGATGGCCTGTGCTATAAACCACAGGTGGGAAACCTGTAGCCCTCAAAATGTTTGGGGAACACAACTCTCCACCATCCCAGGACAAATTGGCCATGCTGCCTGGGGCTTATCTGACTCCATATTCCAGCTCAGTTTGAGATATTTTTTTTATTTTGATCCTCATGAAAATTTATTCACATTTTTTATTAACTTGTTTATTGATACATATTCATAGATATATGAAAAAATACATACAAATTACAAAGTATCTTTTTATAATATACTAAGATAAGACAGCCACTTGGGTCTAAAAGACAACAAAGTCAGAAGAATAAAAAACAAGGAAGGGAGAGACCTGAAAGGAAGAGAAAGGGGAAAAAACTACAGAAAGATAGAAAAGAGAAAAAGGACTTCTGGCTCTCTGTCCTGCAGCTACATATAATATTCATTCCTTAAAATCCAACCATTCTACCTACTATAAACCAGTATTTTTAAAAATCTTCAAATCCCTATATTACAAGTGAAAGAGAAAAGTCACCAGCATTTTAAGTGCTAATTTCTCCTAAAAATCACATTTTTGTATGCATTTCCTCCAAATGTAATGTATAAAGGTAAAGGACACCTGACAGTTAAGTCCAGTCACGAACAACTCTGAGGTTGTGGTGCTCATCTTGCTTTACTGGCCGAGGGAGCTGACGTTTGTCTGCAGACAGTTTTTCTTTTTCTTTTTTTAAAGATTTTTATTAAAGTTTCAAATATTTTATAAAAACAAAACTAAACAATACAATAATACAAACAAACAAAAATAAAAACAAGTATAATTTCAATCACTTATTTTCTTATAACTTACTTCCCCGACTTCCTCATACCTCCCCTTTCTGTATTCCAATTTCTAATTTATTAATTCAGCAAATCCTTTCCCTTATTTTTCATTCAATTTTTAGTCTCTCTTTTCTTTTTTGCTTATCCATTACAGCTGGAAACCACATAATTTCTAAACCAACATCATTCTAACATTCATTAATTTTACAATATTTCTTAAGATAGTCCTTGAATTTCTTCCAATCTTCTTCTTTGTCTTTTGTTTTTCCAGGTCATGTGTTTTGTTTTTCCAGGTCATGTGGCCAGCATGACTAAGCCGCTTCTGGCGAAACCAGAGCAGCGCACGGAAAAGCTGTTTACCTTCCCGCCAGAATGGTACCTATTTATCTACTTGCACGTTGACGTGCTTTCGAACTGCTAGGTTGGCAGGAGCAGGGACCGAGCAACGGGAGCTCACCCCGTCACGGGGATTCGAACCGCCGACCTTCTGATTGGCAAGCCCTAGTCTCGGTGGTTTTGACCACAGTGCCACCCGCGTCCCAATGTAATGCATACGGGTGTGTTATTTTCATGAACGTATGTACTCCCCCTCCTCCCCAGTACACTTCGCTTGGCTAGAGAATGGCATTGCAAAATTCAGAGACGTGCATATTTCAAAATGTGGTTGTGTTTCAGTTCATGTAGCATTTTGGAAATTGCAAATTAGGAAGCTTTGAATTTATTTGAACCCAAATCCTCCTGCATCCCTAATCCTGCCCCTCCATAACTCATCTTTTTCCGTAGGTCAACGCAGCTCAAACTATGCAGTCTGTCCTCATAAGGAAGGTACGCCATCCCTTTCATTGTATTCATTGTACAGTGGTACCTCGGGTTAAGTACTTAATCCGTTCCGGAGGTCCGTTCTTAACCTGAAACTGTTCTTAACCTGAAGCACCACTTTAGCTAATGGGGCCTCCCGCTGCCACCGCACCGCCACCACTTGATTTCTGTTCTCATCCTGAAGCAAAGTTCTTAACCCGAGGTACTATTTTTGGGTTAGCGGAGTCTGTAACCTGAAGCGTATGTAACCTGAAGTACCACTGTATTGCCTGCCCTTTCTTTTTCTACAGATACAAACTACAGCTGCTGCACCCTCCATGGCTATATGAAGGACAACGTCAGTCATTCTGGCAGCTCTGGCCCTCTTTCCTCAGAGTCTCGCCTGCAAAGCCAACCACTTGTAGAAAACTCGGGAGTGATTTGCTGATAAGCGTTGCTGAAAATACTTGTGGAGAATTTGGGGGGAGGGTGTTCCTTACTGAGGAGTCAAGGATGGGAGACTGGAGGAAGGGGCAGATAGAAACCAGGCTGGATTATGCCAAATGATAAGTCTATCTTTCATAATAAAGCTGCAGACAAGCAGAAGTGTGTGTGCTGTGGGGTGGGGGAGAGGGGGGACATAAAATAGTTTCCCTCTCTCTCACAAGCCAACATTTCCTGATTAAATGAAGATGCCTTTCAGGCCCAGGTAATGGTGGTGACATCATAGGACACACAGAAGGCAGGACACAAGTGGTGCTTGGGCTTTCCATCCCCTGTAACCTTTGTTGCAGGGCCAGCCCTACCACTGGGCATTGGTGCTCTACATCCCTTGTCAAGCTTGGTTGCAAGACCAGCCCTACTGTCGTGGTCCGGTTCATGGGCGATCGAAGTCCCAGCTGGGGACGTCGGGACCGGGGGCAAGATGGTGGGGTGGGAGCAGGAATGGGAGGCCAGAAGCCAGGAGTCAGAAAGCCAAGAGTCTGAGGGTCAGAGAGCCGGGAGTCAAGAAGCCAAGGGTCTGAGGGTCAGGAAGCAAGGAGTCATGAAGTCAGGGGTCTGAGGATCAAGAAGCAAGGGGTCACAAAGTCAAGGGTCCAAGGATCAAGAAGGAAGGAGTCACAAAGTCAGGTGTCCGAGGATCAAGAAGCAAGGAGTCAAGCAGTTAAACGCAGCAAGGCAGGGAACATGTTCCTGTGGCAAAGAGCCGAAGGGAAATGTTGACCTTATATCCCTTCCCGGCTCTTGCCACCAGGTGCTGTGAGTTTCCAATCGGCCTCAACCGGAGAGGCCGTGCCTTGCCTCTTCAGAACAAACTTAGGAAGGCCCCAGTCCTGCAAGGTCCTATTGGTCACAGGGCCTGGCTCCTACACGCACACCTGACACCTACCATTAGGCAGAGAGAGCACCTCCTCTATTCTCTTCCCCCAGGATGTTCTCATTCTCCTGAGCCACTGCCCTTGTGGCAATCGTAGAATCATAGAATTGAGAAGTTGGATGAGAGCATGAGGGTAATCGAGCCCAACCCCCTACAATGCTGGAATCTCAGCTAAAGCATCCATGAGAGGTGGCCACCCAACTTCTGCTTAAAAACCTCCAAGGAAGGAGAGTTCACCACCTCCAGAGGGAGTGCATTCCACTGCCTAACAGCTCTTATCGTCAGAAAGTTCTCACAAATGTTTAGTCAGAGTCTCCTTGCTTGCAACGTGAAGTCATTGGTTCAGGTCCTACCCTCCAGAGCAGGAGAAGTCAAGCTTACTCCATCTTCCATGTGACAGCCCTTCAGATAGACAGCTATCCTATCTCTTCTCAGTCTCCTCTTTTCCAGGCTAAACATACCCAGCTCCTTCAACCGTTCCTCATAAGGCTTGGTTTCCAGACTCTTGGTCGCCCTCCTCTGCACATGTTCCATGTTTGAAAAAGGCTGCTGTACACATAGCGCCTGCCCTCAAAACAGGAATGGACAGACAGACTTACGAGTAGTCATTCTCTGCACCTCCTTGGTGGGTAGGCGGGGAAACTTGTTGGAGCAGCTTTGCGGGTCCATGCACCCTTGAAATCCTTGTTGATCGTTTTTGCTCATGAACATTGGGCCCTTGCTCCTAAACAGAACTTATTCCCTCGAACCCTTCACCTTGAAAAAGCTCCTGAATGCTATTCAGTTCTTTCCGAGTCTGTACAGTGGAACCTCGGATTAAGAACTTAATTCGTTCTGGAGGTCCGTTCTTAACCCGAAACTGTTCTTAACCTGAAGCACCACTTTAGCTAATGGGACCTCCCGCTGCCGCCACAGCATGATTTCTGTTCTCATCCTGAAGTAAAGTTCTTAACCCGAGGTACTATTTCTGGGTTGGCGGAGTCTGTAACCTGAAGCGTCTGTAACCCGAGGTACCACTGTGCCATTATTCTGTTCCGATGAAGTGTTACTTCCTTACTTATAAGTAACCTTGAGCCACCCATGCCTGCAATTTATTCTTAGTCTGGTTTGGTCCTCAGTATTGTCCACTGACAAGAATCAGCTAACCTAGGGCTTCAGGTAGCTGCTATCCTTCAGCTGGTGATATCGGGAATGGACGCAAATGCCTTCTGCATGCAAGTTGTGGCCTCCACCGCCAAGCCATGGCCCCCTCCCCAACTACAGGCCCTTCCCTCCTTTAGATCCTCTATTGAAAAAGTTGCAGAATTAATCTGGGTACAAATACTTCGCCCTTGTTTTATCTACCCCGATCTCTTCATTCCTAGCCTCGGCTGCAAGGAGAAGAAGCAATAACTCTGTTGTGGGTGGAAAACAAATAAGCCGTGAAAAAAATTACTTCTCGAGATCAAAGAAATAAGTCTTTTGGCTCAAAAGACGCAGGAGAACTGTTGCGAAGGGGAGTCGGAATGATGAACTAGAGAATGATACCATTTAAATCTTTTCACATTCCCCCCTTTTTTCGGATCCATTATCTTTCTTGGAAGCTTCGAGTGCTGGCATAAGCTCAGCAACTGTTATCTTTCCTTTGATAAGCTAAAAAAAAAAAATGGCCGCGGTAAAGCTCTGAAGTGACTGGAACGGTTCCCAGGCAGTGTTTATGCTTGTCCTCCCGATAGATTAAAATGTGATTAATCTCCCTTAAATAGGTAAGTGCAATTAGCAACTTCTGGCAGAGGTTTCACAGGGGTGCACAGTGCCCACTGGGCCCAACCCACTAGGAAAGATATCCTGCACGAGCCCCGATGAAACAGTGAAGCTCTTGAGCAGCTGGCGTTTGGGGCCACAGTGGATTCTTCCTACGTAGTGGCGTAGCGTGGGTTGTCAGCACCCGGGGCAAGGCAAGTAATTTGTCCCCCCTAACCCTGGGCAAGGCAAGTAATTTGTGCCCCCTAACCCCTAACCTGCCGCCGCTGCCAGCTTCTTCTTGCTGCTGCCTGGTCTGGTGTGGTTCTCTCCCATGCTCAGCGCTGCGCTGGGCGGCCGCTGCACTTTCCCTCCCCCAGATAGTCCCTCGCTCTCTCTCCGCACCGCACGCCTGGCACCCACCCCCTCCACAGTGGGCGGCGACCCGGCGGCTCGGATCGGATTCGCAGAGCCAGCACTGCAGTGAGAGAGAGTGAGTGAGCCAGGTAGGGGCAGAGAGCTGCGAGTGCGAGCGCCCCCCCCAGATGTTGCGCCCGGTGCGGCCGGCCCGCCCTGCACCCCCCACGCTACGCCACTGTTCCTACGTAAGAATCAACCCCTTTATTTCCAGTGCTCAGAGTGCGAGTGCTGTTGCTTACGGTGCAAAAAAGGCATCACACACAAACACACCGCGGCAGCAGCCTTTGGGGAACTGCAATGCTTGCAGAAGTACAATAAAATATATATCTTAATATTGGAGGGGAGCAGAAAGAGATTAATGAGGATTGTGCATGCTCAGTGGCCACAGAATCCTGAATGGCCGTTGTGGAGGTGGTGATGTGGAATGGAAAATCGGGAGGAGAAAATAATTAAAATACATCAGAACACATTCAGCAACAAGAATAAAGTTGCAACTGATGTGCCGGCTGAGACCCTACTTGCCTGCCTGTGCCCTATCTGGCCAGAGTGGGGCATGCTCTGGTTATCTCCCACTTGGACTACTGCAATGCGCTCTCTGTGGGGCTACCCTTGAAGGCGAGAGCCAGTGTGGTGTAATGGTTAGAGTGTTGGACTAGGACCTAGGAGAGCAGGGTTCGAATCCCCACTAAGCCAGGAAGCTCACTGGGTGACCTTGGACCAGTCACCCTCTCTTAGCTTAACCTACCTCACAGGGTTGCTGTGAGGGTGAAATGGGGAGGAGAACCATGTACAGTGGTACCTCAGGTTACAGACATTTCAGGTTACAGACGCTTCAGGTTACAGACTCCGCTAACCCAGAAATAGTACCTCGGGTTAAGAACTTTGCTTCAGGATGAGCACAGAAATCGTGCGGTGGCAGCGAGAGGCCCATTAGCTAAAGTGGTACCTCAGGATAAGAACAGTTTCAGGTTAAGAACGGACCTCCGGAACGAATTAAGTTCTTAACCTGAGGTACCACTGTACACCACACCTTGAGATAATGGTGGTATATAAATGTAACAAAGAAGAAGACTTGTGAACTACAATTAATTCAGACTGGTGACTGCAAGTAGTCACCGGGACCAAATAACCCTGGTCCTAAAAGATCTACATCGGTTCCCAGCACGTTTCCAAGCACCACATTGTTGGTGCTGACCTTTAAAGCCCTAAATGGCCTTGGCCTTGTATTCCTGAGGTAGCGTCTCCGCCTCCATCATCCAGCCCAGACACTGAGGTCCAGCTATGAGGTCCTTCTGGTCTTCCCTCATTGTGAAAAGGATCCAGGGAACCAGGCACAGGGCCTTCTTGGTAGTAGCGCCTGCCCTCCCATCAGATGTCAAACAGATAGACAACTATATAACTTTTAGAAGGTATCTGAAGGCAGCCCTGTATAGGGAAGTTTTTAATGTTTGATGTTTTACTGTGGTTTTATAATTTTTGGGGAAGCCGCCCAGAGTGGTTGGGGCAACCCAGTCAGACAGACGGCATACAAATAATAAATTATTACAGTGGTACCTCGGGTTACAGACGCTTCAGGTTACAGACTCCGCTAACCCAGAAATAGTACCTCAGGTTAAGAACTTTGCTTCAGGATGAGAACAGAAATTGTGTGGTAGCGGTGCAGCGGCAGCTAAAGTGGTACCTCAGGTGAAGAACAGTTTCAGGTTAAGAACGGACCTCCAGAACGAATTAAGTTCTTAACCCAAGGTACCACTGTATTATAAATATTATTAGTAGCACAGATTGCCCTGATAAAAGCCCAATGATCAGCACTGCTTGCACCTTAAGGCCGATCCACACCATAGATTTAAAGCCCTCAGAACTGCAGTATATCACTTCAAAATGTTAGATCTGTCTTTCACCACCCTTCTCTCTTGGCATAGACTTCATACATCACTCAACGCTCTGCCAATATACCACTGAGGATCCCTTTCTGAAAGTCCTGGCATTTCATTTTTCTCTCAATATAACGAAAAACTCACGCTTGATTCAGACCTAATCAAATTCATCTCACAGGAGACTGGTGGCAATAGACTCAGCCGTACATTTTTAAAATGGTATTTATTTGGGTTTGCAGTTCAGCCTATCCCATTAAAAACTCTTTTTAAGGTGGGGGGGGGGAGTGTTTGAAAACCATTCATGCAAAGGAGGCCAGTTAAAAATTAAATAAAAACTACGACCAAGCGCATTAGTATTAACCAAAATGCAACCCAAATAAAATGGCCTTTCAGAGTTTCCGAAAGAAATTCACAGCTGAGCTATTCAATAACGTTAGGAAAATTGCAAAGCACACACTTCCCCAGTCTCTACTATTTGCTAGTTAGGGAAGTGCCAATATGTTGGCATATAAACATTTTTGGCACGGGTTTTCTGGGAGAAAAATATCTCCTGACATACACACTTTTGCTTATCTTGTTTGTAGCCCTCAGCACCTCTCCAAATTTGCTTGCTCTTATCTGCTGCTTCAGGACTATTTTGGGTTGTTTTACCTCCTACTTCCTGGAGAGGTGTTCCGAGTCAATCAGGGATCAGACCTCAATCACTACGACATTACGGCACTGCACAACCCATCAGATCTGACTATGTAACAAAGCCAATTCAGAACAAGAGCAGGAAGAATCGCCTTCACTCTGAACAGGCTTCTTGACAAGGCCAAGTAGCCAAATCAGATTGGAGTAAACATTGAAGGGGAAGATTTTTTCCTCAGGGAAAGGTCTCCTCAAGAGAGGGAGGCATTTGGCTGGGTTGTAAACAAGTTTGAGGAAAACATGCACATCTCTTTTGGTCTCAGAACCCCACACCAGTAGGCTTCACATCACAAGATCCCTGAGTGTAGAAAACTGGCATGTCAGAGAGAAAGTTCTAACTTTGACCCACGAGGGAGAAACTAAATATTCCAGTCTACTTTGCCTGCACAAGCATATATAGTCTGAATGGAAGCAGTGCCATGGGAATTTCACCATGTGCTTTTCCCCTCAATGCCTAAAATGGCTCTGACACTAGGACTTTGGGAAGCCGCCAGAGATTCTAGCACAGAGAAGGCCTCCTAACACACCGTTTTCGACTTTACCATGTTAACTCGATAGGAGGCTTCACGTCAACTTGCCCATGGCCATGGCTGATGGCTCTGCAAAAATGCACCCCTTTGCAAGCTTATTACGAGGTCTTGCTGAATACCCATCACAGAGACCATGAGGCCTGGGAATTGCCCTGTGGTGAGCTGGTTCAGGACTTGCCAATCTACAAATTACACCAAGAGGTGCATCCCTTGCTATACACCATGGCAAGGAGAGGGCCAGCCTGGTCAAATCCAACGGGATAAGATGAGAAGGTGCAGAAAGCTTGCTTCCCCATCTCCCGGCATGAAAAGACATTGTTCCAGTTGCCAGTTACCTGGCACTGCAGAGTAGAAGGAAGGTATACTCTGGCTTCTGCAACCAGCCATGTGGCCCTTATGCCCTTGGGAGACAGAACCCCCTGCCACCCAGGAAGAACACCATGGCAAAGAGATGATCAATCTGGCCCCATCTGTTAGGCAAAGGAGCAGCAGCAGGGAGCTTGCGGCCCACCCAGCCCGCAATACCTGCCAGAAAGAACAACCGGCTTCAACCGGCAGAACAGAAAGGAGGCACACTTTGTTCCCTTTAATTGGGCGTGTGCGCGCACACACACACAAAATTTACAATCTGTTGGAAGCTACCTTGATGATCAATGGGTCAAAAGTCAGGATATAAATCTGCTAAACATAAACAAATAAATCAAAACACTGTAATCTAATGTTTAGATTGGGCTGGCAGTGTGCTAGGTGTTGTCTTCATGGGTCAGCTGAATGGCATGGCTGTTGCTTGCTGATTTTTTAAAAGGCAACCTTCATGGTGCAGTGCCCAGAGCGTAGGTCAAGGGAACCTGGATGCAAACCGACATTCAGCCACAAAGCTTTAGTGAGGAGCCTCGGACGAGACACAACATCCAAGACTAATGCACTGCAGGGAGCTGTTAATAATAATGATGTATTATTATTATTATTATTATTATTATTATTATTATTATTGCAGTAGTATCCTGCCATTTTCCCAAGCTGGCATTCAAGGCAGCTTACAACCTTACAAAATGCAAAGTAGCTTAAAACAAACTAGTTAAAAGCAAAACAAAAAAATTCCTTCCAGTAGCACCTTAAAGACCAACTAAGTCAGTTCTTGGTAAAAGCAATAACTAAAATACATCAGAACACATTCAGATCAGTGACAAAAATGCAGTTTGCCCTGATAGCAGCCCAGGTCCACACCATATATTTAAAGCACATCCTCTGCATATTTAAAGCACGTGACTTTCCCTCCCCCAAAGAATCCTGGGAACTGTAGTTTCGCTCTCACAGAACCGTAATTCCCATCAACCTTAACCAACTACATTTCCAATATATATATATTTGGCGGGGTGTCATATGCTTTAAATGCTCATTGAATGTGCTTTACATGTATGGCATTGATCTCCTCTCTGTTTTCAAGGGCCTCTCTCTGAATAGGAAGGTCTCAGTCTGCTGGCAGAAGGGTAACATAAAGGGAGCCGATCTAAGCTCTTTTCGGAGGTGATTCCACAATATGGGGGCAGCCATTGAAAAGGCTCTGCCTCATGTGCCACCACCACCCAGGTTTCTGATATTGATGGGACAGAGAAAAGGTTCACCCAACACCCTGAACTCCCTTGGGAAAGACATAGCATGAATGTGGAAGACAATGAAGCAAGAAACAGAGCTGGAGACTGTAATGTTCCTCTTGCACTTACCAACACAGTAGCCCACCAGATTGAGGTATTGTTCCGCCTTGCAGGGAGTCCTGCACCTTCCTTTGGCCTGAGTGGCGTGAGGGTGGCAGGTGGCACAGTCCGCATCTGACGGCCCATGGCATGTCTTGCAAGTGGGATGGCACACTGGGTGGCAGCAAAGAAGACAGAGAGCTCTGCTAAGACAACCCACGTCTTCGACAAAGGCAAAGAAACATTGACTTCATGGCTGGCAAAGAAGTACGTGACTAGGAACACATGTGTGTCTAATGCACACATACCGACGTACATGTACAAAGAGCGAAAAGGAGCAGATGTTTCCCTGAGCTGCAGCATTGATGAGGGAGTTCTGCCGCGGAAGTGTGACATTCAAGTGCATTCTGTGCAATGGATGTACGTCACATACAAAAGCGAGAACAGCAGCTGTTCGTGGAAAGGCGAGTTGTCCTACCGGGAAGCATCTGGGGCTATTGTCAGGGCAGGATTAACTCTCATGCAAAGAGGGCTACAGAGCTGGGTCTCGGCCATATCCTAGCTACCTGGAGCTTCTTCTGTTCAGCTCCTTGTGCCACAGATCGAAATGCAACCATCTGTTGCGTACATATGGGCTCAGATCTTCTACATACCCGTAAGAGAGAGCGCCGGCTGCATGAAGAACTCTCCTGCGGCCAGATAATAACTAACTTCAATAGACTCTTCCCCCTGTATCTCATTGCAATGTTTCCTCCTCCATAAACTTCAGAGCCTGTAACAGGCTCTAAATGAAAAACAATAACCCAATACACTGCAACAAGAGGTTTATCTCGCCTGTCGGCTCGTGGCAAATAAGACTGTCCTCAGGCCACCCGAAACATCGGCGGCGTATTTCCCACAAATGTTTCCCATTAATAAAATAAAAAGAGCAGCTCTTTTGTTATCTGCACAGCTACGAGGCAGGCATTCCTCTGGACTTGTACTCACAAACTCAAGCCTGAAATTAAATGGGATCTTAATGGAAGATTAAGGTCCACATTAATCTTTGGTGTTTCAAACAAACATAAAGCAAGGAAGAGTCAAGGCTACCAACGTCGTCCCCAACACCCTTCCAGGCTGTTTTATTTATTTAGGAGGACAAACATATATATATATATATATATATATATATATGCAGGTTTTGGTGTCCTCGGGTGTCTTCCCGTGTAAAAGTTGGGGTGTCTAGGCGACGTTTCGACGAGGTCTCACTCGTCATCTTCAGGCTGGTGCTTTCGGCTTCTTGTTACTGGAACAGAGCGGGATCTCAATGTTTGAGTTCCTATAAATACTGTAGAGGGGGTGTGGTGTCTAGCCTCCAATGTTCTGGGCAGAGAGGAAGTTCCCAGGCTAGTGTGCCTTTTCTTCTTTTGTTCCTTAATTACTTGAGAGATACCTTGAGTGATTTCTTGAGTGATATCCTGAGTACCACTTAGGTGGGTCATTAGGTGTGGATTAGTTGCTAAAGTCTTTGTGTCTTGACCTCTTGAACTTTGTGAAGAGTTTTCCTGAGAAGATGGCTGTATTGCACTCCCCCTCTACAGTATTTATAGGAACTCAAACATTGAGATCCCGCTCTGTTCCAGTAACAAGAAGCCGAAAGCACCAGCCTGAAGATGACGAGTGAGACCTCGTCGAAACGTCGCCTAGACACCCCAACTTTTACACGGGAAGACACCCGAGGACACCAAAACCTGCATTCCTGTACCCGTGAAAATCTACGAAAGCAAATATATATATATATATATATATATATATATATATATATATATATATATGCTTTCGTAGGTATATATATATACACACACACAAAAAAAAAACAAACAAACAAGCATTTGATTCATTTCCCCCAAGATGCTCTGGAATGTTTTCTAGATATCTATATAGTTATAACCAAGTGGAGTGGGAAGGACATAAGAACATGGGAGGGTTTGCTGGATAAGGTCAGATGCTCATTATGGGAAGCTCATAGCCAGGATCTGAGCACAAGTCCCCCTGTGGTTTCCAACCAATGCCATTCAGAAGCATTCCTGCCTCCATCTGATAGCCTTCTCCTCCACGAAAGCCTTAAATCTAATAATAAATATAATCAATTTTTAAAAAATAAAAACGCATGCAATGCCTGCATGGCTACCCCGTCCACAGAGCAATGCTCCCTCATTCTGCACAAACCAATTTTGGGTTTTTCCCTATTTCCCCATTTATATTGGTTTCCTGGAGACTGTGTATATCTCACAATCCAGGAAGGGATAAGAACCCCACAGCAAAAGGGATGTCCTGATGAACCAAGCTGTTACTCATACAGACAGCCCACGGCACCCATTGATTTTACACTGTGGCAGCAGATGACACCGTTGTCTCTAAAATAAAATATGGGAAGGAGGCGTTTTCCCCCCCTTGGTAATATTTTTTGTTAAGGCATTACAACCGAGTTGCGATCAAATGTGCTGATGGCAGGCATGCAATAAGCAAGGTGTTCAGCATTGCGGACTCACGATAACACCTCGCCTCCTGTTGATACCATCCATCCAGACATTCAGAGACACACCGGCCTTCATGAAAGCTTCGTGGGGGTGAGCATGTGGTGCAATTCTCTGGCGATTTCTCCAGGCAGGATAAGCAGGAGGAGTGGCACTCTGCAGCAAAGGAAAAGATGGGAGAGAAGGACAGGAACGTGAGCGCAGCCAACCGCATTTGCCTCGTTTTGTTTTGCTGACAGCACCTTCTCGCATGATGCTTGGAAAGGACGCTGCACAACCTTCCCCTCTGCTACGATTTCTGCTCACCCTCTCGAAAAGGTGGGCGGGGTTTGTGCCACCACGCGGGCTTCCTGGGATCGGGGAGCCAACCACCTTGCTACAGGGTGGCCTTCGCCCCGCCCCCATCTCAGCAGGCCACTGAGCTGCTGGGTGGAGCTGGGCGAGGGCCAGGGAAGGGGCCGATGCTCTTCGGCATAATAATAATAATAATAATAATAATAATAATAATAATAATAATTTACTTGTACGCCGCCCATCTGGCTGGGTTTCCCCATCCACTCTGGGCAGCTTCCAACAAATGTTAAAAATACATCAAAATGTCACATATTAAAAACTTCCCTGAACAGGGCTGTCTTCAGATGTTTTCTAAATGTCAGGTAGTTGTTTTATCTCTTTGACGTCTGATGGGAGGGTGTTCCACAGGGCAGGCACCACTACCGAGAAGGCCCTCTGCCTGGTTCCCTGTAGCTTTGCTTCTCGCAGAGATGGAACTGCCAGAAGGCCCTCAGCAATGGACCTCAGTGTGTGGGCAGAACAATGGAGGTGGAGATGCTCCTTCAGGTATACTGGGCCGAGGCAGTTTAGGGCTTTAAAGGTCAACACCAACACTTTGAATTGTGCTCAGAAATGTGCTGGGAGCTAGTGTAGGTCTTTCAAGACCGGTATTATATGGTCTTGGCGGCCGCTCCCAGTCACCAGTCTAGCTGCCGCATTCTGGATTAGTTGTAGTTTCCGGGTCACCTTCAAAGGTAGCCCCACATAGAGCGCATTGCAGTAGTTCACTTGTTTTCTTTCCAGTTTCACCCACCCAACCCTCCCTAAATATAACATGGTCTTCTTTTGCAGACTAACCTCTTGCTTCCTAGGTCAGCAGGCGCTGCTATGGTCATAAGATGGTTGCTGCATTCAGAACCGGGAAGGAATTTCCCTGCATTGGCAGGTTTCGCCTTCCCCGTAGCAATTCATCACAACTTTGGCACTTTTAGGCCTTGGTCGGTATTCTATAATCTATCTGCGAGTCGAGGGCAGCATATTGTTGCACCCCCATGCAGTGGTGTTTGCGGGGGATGTTAAAGGGTTGATTGCGGGAGTTGCTGGCCCTAGAGCGGCAGCATATAGGTCAATACCCATATATTCTTGTCCTGTCTCATTTTGAGGGTGCGGTAGGCTCTGGGGAGAGGGTTTAGCACATGGGCTTGCAAAGCTAATGAGAAGCAACACAGAAGGTTTCAGCTTCAATTCCCGGCTTCTACAAGTAGGACTCCTGTCTGAAATCTGGCAGAGCTGCTACCACTCAGTGTAGACAAGATAGAGCAACGGTCCAATTCAGCATAAGATAGCTTCACATGGTCCATCTCCAAGAGGCAGTTGTCCAGCCTCTGCTGGACTGCCAGGGAAGGAGAAACCTCCACACTTGTGGTTTCCACGTCAAGCTGCTCATATCATCAAGAAATTCCTAACACTCAACCCATGGGTAGGCAAACTAAGGCCCAAGGGCCAGATCCGGCCCAATTGCCTTCTCAATTCGGCCTGTGGACGGTCTGGGAATCAGCGTGCTTTTACATGAGTGGAATGTGTCCTTTTATTTAAAATGCATCTCTGGGTTATTTGTGGGGCCTGCCTGGTGTATTTACATGAGTAGAATGTGTGCTCCTATTTAAAATGCGCTTCTGGGTTATTTGCAGGGTATAAGAATTCGTTCTCCACCCCCCAAAAAAAATATAGTCCGGCCCCTCACAAGGTCTGAGGGACAGTGGACCAGCCCCCTTCTGAAAAAGTTTGCTGACCCATGACTCAACCCAAATCTGCAATGGCCTGCAATGTCCACAATCGTCTGCCCTGGACCAGTTTTCTCCAATTCGGTTTTGAAAGTGAACGCAAACCCTGAGACAACAGGTTCTCTCTGCTGCCACTTTCTGAAATATCTATATCGTAAGCAAAGTTATTTTCCGTGGAGCGTTTTATTGGGGGGGGGATACAAATGCTGACCTGGAGATTTTGAGAAGGAATCTGATGCAGCCTTGTTAAGAGAAGACCCTTGAGCGCAACAAAAGTGCTCAGAACTACCTTTGGAACAGGCCCTCTCCCAATAAATGTCAACACAAAGTAAAACAGCGAGCAAAACAACCTTTTACTAGTCCATCATTTCTAGACAATTTATTCAACCAGATGGGAGGAGGGAGACATCTAGGTCAGCATAATCTCCCTGCTTTGAAGATGGCCCACAGCTGCATCTATCTAGACTGTTTGGTTTTCTTTTAGGAAATAATTTGGGGATTTTTGAATAGTTGAGTGCTTTGTTGGGGTTGCTGTCCTACTGCCCTTCTGGTTTCCCTTCACCCCCACCCTCCAGGCCCCCCCATAAATCCAAAATATCTCTCCCCAGAATATCCCCCAAACCTCTAGAGCAGATCTGAGGGCCATGCAGGAAGCTGGAGGGGAGAGAAAAGGAAGGAAAAGCCCCATGTGCGGTATGTTGGGTCTAGCCCTGTGACTTTTTTTAAAGCATGAACCAATGAAGATAAGATTCCTTCATTATTATCCTGGGAGTTTCCTTCACTCACCTTTGCATATCCCATCACTATGGAGGTAGAAATGGTCTTTGCATCGGGGTAGACAGACACCCACAGATGTCCCCTCGACCATCATTTCAGGTTGCAGCCCCTCCTCTGGCTTCATGCACTTTGTACAGTGCGAATGTTCAGGGCCAAGGCACTCGCGGCAAGACGAATGGCATCCTGCAAAACAGCAAAGCCACTGTGAAATCTCAAGAAAAACTGGGCTGTATCTGTGGAAGAACGAGCAGCAAACACTCCTTCCGGAGAAAGGAAAATGGAGCATATACGGATATATGTATGTGAATGTATATATGAAAGATATTTCATCAAAGAGACACAGGGCCGGCCCTACTATTTGACAGAGCGAGGCAGCTGCCTCAGGTGACAAATGCTGAGGGACAGGGAGCAGTGTTGAGGTACCATCCAGTCTGCTCTGGCCCTCCTAAGTTACTCTGTAGCTTATTTTGTTGTTTTCAGATTTTAGTTTATTTTATGAGCAGCAAAACAATACAGTTTTATCAAAGCCATAAAGACTGTGAACAGCCTCTTCTGATTCAGGATGATCCAAGGGTAAAATTATAGGTAAAATTCCGGACTAAAACAATAGACAGACATGCAGTGAGGAAAATCAAGAGGGGAACAAAGGAAGATGGTTATAACAAATAAAACCAGTACCTCGTAGACATATATGACCAAGGGCCTGGAAACCAAGCCTTATGAGGAAAGTTTGAGGGTATTGGGTATGTTTAGCCTGGATAGGAGGAGACTGAGAGGAGATGTGATAGCCATCTTCAAATATCTCAAGGGCTATCACATGGAAGATGGAACAAGTTTGTTTTCTCCTGCCCCGAAAAGTAGGGCAGGGAGAAAATGAGAGATTTGCGTGTTGAGGTCCCCAAGCCACCCCCCTCACAACGCACACTTAATTTTTGTTTAAGGTTTTTGGCATAATTTTGGCCACAACTTTATTTAAATACAAAACCGTGAGTGGTTGTTTAGGCATTGGTTAAGACTATCTGTCCCCCCGCCTGGGGACAGAACTGACTTCCGGGCACCACCGAAAGACAGTGCAGGGGAAAGCAAGTCGGGGAGAAATGGAGCTGAGACACAGACCCTCAATTCTCATCCGCATGCTCCCTGAAGGCTTGCCGGCCCTAGTCCCATTCCAGGGATTGGACGAAAAGATGGCAAGCCCCAGGATTCCTTTAACGGAATTCCCTTTCTGCAGCAACCATGGAGGGGCAGGCCCAGCCTATCCTAACCCCTCCTCCACCAATTTATAACCAATGCCTAACCGCAACCTTACAAGTTGTGACGATTTGCTACGCAGTAGGCAAAAACCAAATGGCCCAGCCAATCAGCCAGATGGACAAAATTCCTACCAAGCCCCTGCCCCAACGGCAGATGACCCCATGACAGGCATAGCAAGGTCAATGCAACAACCCCTTACTCAAGGGCGGGTGGGTGGGTGATCCGTTGCACACAGCAAAGAGAAAGCTCCAGGCTGCATGCAGAGTATTTAAACATTTTACCCCTCCCACCAAAATTGCAACATAACTTTTACCCCAGCAACCCAGTGAACCAATCACTGCCCCAGGCCATCTTTAGAGACCCTGCCTGGTAACAGAGGGGTGGCTCAGCAGACCCCACCGCAACACGTGCTCTCCATGAAGGAGAACACGCTTTGTGGACTGGCAGCAGCAGCCCTGGAGCTGAGGTTGTCAGCCCAGACCTCCCCCTGCCACAACCGCGCCACCACTGCCTCGCACCCTTCCTGAGTGCAGTCCTCCTGCCGGCTAGAGCGCCGGTGGCGGATAACTCATTCCGAATCTGACCAGACACAGGTTAGAGCTCAACGTCGAGCCTACCAAGTGGCGATAGCGACGGCGAAGAAGACTTTCTTCACCGCCTCTATTGCATCTGCAGAAAACAGCAGCAGGAGACTCTTTCAGGTGGTTCACAATTTAGCGGAACCACCTGTAACATCGGGGCCCAGTACGGGCCACATGTTCTCCTGCAATGATTTTGCAAATTTTTTTGCAGATAAAATCGCTCAGATTCGGGAATAAGTAGACTCCACCGTGGGAGCAGGGCCGGGGCGGGAGAGTGCTAGAGTCCTGTCTGGTCAAGTTGTGTGGGATCAATTCCAATCTGTTACCTCCGAGGATGTGGACAGGCTGCTTGGACGAGTGAAGCCAACCACCTGTCTCCTGGATCCTTGCCCATCCTGGCTTATAAAAGCTAGCCGGGAAGGACTGGGCGATGGGCTTCGTGGGGTGGTGAATGCTTCCCTCTATGAGGGAGCCTTCCCAGACCCGCTGAAAGAGGCGGTTATTAAACCGCTTCTTAAAAAACCATCTTTAGATGCGGCCACGATGGCCAATTATCGCCCAGTCTCAAACCTTCCATTCTTGGGCAAGGTGATTGAGCGAGTGGTTGCTGAACAACTCCAGGCACGCCTGGAAGAAGCGGACCATTTGGATCCCTTCCAGTCGGGATTCAGGCCTCATCATGGGACTGAAACTGCCTTGGTCGCACTGGTTGATGATCTCCGGCGGGCTAGGGACAAAGGTGAGAGCTGTTTCCTAGTTCTGCTGGATCTCTCAGCGGCGTTTGATACCATCGACCATGACATCCTTCTGGACCGTCTTGAGGGGCTGGGAGCTGGGGGCACTGTCATACAGTGGTTCCGCTCCTTCCTCCTGGGCCGTGTTCAGAAAGTGGTGGTGGGGGATGAATGTTCAGACCCCTGGGCTCTCACTTGTGGGGTGCCCCAGGGTTCTGTCCTCTCCCCCATGCTTTTCAACATTTACATGCAGCCTCTGGGAGAGATCATCAGGAGGTTTGGGCTGGGTGTTCATCAGTATGCAGATGATACCCAGCTCTACCTCTCTTTTAAATCAGAACCAGTGAAGGCGGTGAAGGTCCTGTGTGAGTGTCTGGAAGCGGTTGGAGGATGGATGGCGGCTAACAGATTGAGGTTGAATCCTGACAAGACAGAAGTACTGTTTTGGGGGGACAGGAGACAGGCAGGTGTGGAGGATTCCCTGGTCCTGAATGGGGTAACTGTGCCCCTGAAGGACCAGGTGCGCAGCCTGGGAGTCATTTTGGACTCACAGCTGTCCATGGAGGCACAGGTCAAATCTGTGGCCAGGGCAGTTGTTTACCAGCTCCATTTGGTACGTAGGCTGAGACCCTATCTGCCTGCGGACTGTCTCGCCAGAGTGGTGCATGCTCTGGTTATCTCCCGCTTGGACTACTGCAATGCGCTCTACGTGGGGCTACCTTTGAAGGTGACCCGGAAACTACAACTAATCCAGAATGCGGCAGCTAGACTGGTGACTGGGGGCGGCCGCCGAGACCATATAACACCGGTCTTGAAAGACCTACATTGGCTGCCAGTACGTTTCCGAGCACAATTCAAAGTGTTGGTGCTGACCTTTAAAGCCCTAAACGGCCTTGGTCCAGTATACCTGAAGGAGCGTCTCCACCCCCATCATTCTGCCCAGACGCTGAGGTCCAGCGCCGAGGGCCTTCTGGCGGTTCCCTCATTGCGAGAAGCAAAGCTACAGGGAACCAGGCAGAGGGCCTTCTCGGTAGTGGCGCCCGCCCTGTGGAACGCCCTTCCAGAAGATGTCAAAGCGATAAACAACTACGTGACATTCAGAAGACATCTTAAGGCAGCCCTGTTCAGGGAAGTTTTTAACGTGTGATATTTTACTGTATTTTTGGTTTCTATGGAAGCCGCCCAGAGTGGCTGGGGAGGCCCAACCAGATGGGCGGGGTATAAATAAATTATTATTATTATTATTATTATTATTATTATTATTATTATTATTATAGTCCTGTTGAGATCGGGTTGCAGGCTTTCCTTTCCTATTAGGCCTGCAACTAGAAGCAACATTTCTCTTACCTTTGCAGATGGTGTGGTCCTGATAAAAGCCCTTTCCACATGCAGAAAGGCACTGACCCCGGCGCAGGACTAGGGGAAAGGAACAGGACGCACACTGAGTAGACAAAGGTCCGACACAGCTGGCGCAGGAGCGGTGGCAAGCTGGTAAAGAAGGAACAGAGGAAGTTTGTAAGCGGGACATACTTGACTCTCATTCCACCCAGCCACACTGTTTCCTTCCCGTATATTTTCTTCCACATTTCAGAACATAAGGAGAACCCTGCTGGATGAGGCCTAGCTCACCAGATACCTGTGGAAAACCCACAAAAAAAGGGGTAGGGTACAGCAACAACTTTCCCCTCCTGAGGTTTCCAGCAACCGACATTCAGAGGCATTAAATGTAAAGGTAAAGGACCCCTGATAGTTAAGTCGAGTCGCAGGCGACTCTGGGGTTGCAACGCTCATCTTGCTTTACAGGCCGAGGGAGCCGGCGTTTGTCCGCAGACAGTTTTTCTGGGTCATGTGGCCAGCATGACTAAGCTGCTTCTGGCGAAACCAGCGGAGTGCACGGAAATGCCATTTACCTTCCAGCCGAAGTGGTACCTATTTATCTACTTGCACTGGCATGCTTTCGAACTGCTAGGTTGGCAGGAGCAGGGACCGAGCAACAGGAACTCACCCCGTTGTGGGGATTCGAACCGCTGACCTTCTGATCGGCAAGCCCAAGAGGCTCAGTGGTTTAGACCACAGCACCACCCACGTACTTACTGAATACTGTTTCTTCTATTGACCGCATTAGTGAATTTATTCATGTAAAGCAATTTCTGGTGCTTTAAATGATCACTTTCTGGTAGTTGGAATTGTTGAGCTTCCTAAGGACTCTTTGAACTCCTGCTCTATCCACCTGAGGCCAGTTGACCTTATTTGTTTTAGTTCCAGCTAGGGAAACTAATTCATGTTTTGGGAAAACGCATACAAAAAAGTGTACAGTGTTACATATAATGATGCAGTCAATTTGTGCAAACTTTTTATGTATTCCCCCCCCCCCCAAAAAAAAATCTGCCCACAAATGGGACAGATCAGACCAGTGACTGTCAGCCAACATGAAACAGAACAGATCTGTGCATTCCCTGTTGTTGTTGTTGTTGTTGTTGTTGTTGTTGTTGTTGTTGTTGTTGTTATCTGTTAACTTTTAGAAGACATCTGAAGGCAGCCCTGTTTAGTGAAGCTTTTAATGTTTAATAGGTTATTGTATTTTAGTGTTCTGTTGGAAGCCGCCCAGAGTGGTTGGGGAAACCCAGCCAGATGGGCGGGGTATAAATAAATTATATTATTATTATTATTATTATTATTATTATTATTATTAATTTGATTTATTTATTCAAAGATCCCAAGGCAGTGTACATTAAGAACATAATTTATGCTGCATAATGCTAAAAACACAATACACAGCATCATAATAAAATAATCATAACAACAGCCCTCCCACCCAAATTTAACAGACCATAAATGATTTAATGCCCAAAGTCCTGAGCGAATAGGAATGTTTTCACCTGGCCTAAAAATATGTAATCATGGCTCTGGGGAGAGCATTCCATAGATGGGGAGCCACCACGGAAAAGGCCCATCCTTGTCTCTCAGCAGCTCCTATAAAAGGAAGCGTCTGCTGGCAGACGAGTTAGGAACTTGTGCTTGGAGTTTGATAGTCCTGATTTCACTGGCCTGTTTTGTTCTGGTATGGGATGCTTTGGCTCTGCATATCACTGCTTGAAAAGTAATCTTTATAGTCAAGGCTTGACAGCTCTCTCTCCCCTCCAGCCCCCCCCCACCCCGTTTTTGTAATAGCAGAAAAGCAGCAAAACCAGAAGCTTTAGTGAATTCCGACCAGACTGCTGGGACACCTTCAGCTTGGTGGACCTCAAAGCTGAGCATGCCTGCTCTACAGATTCAGGAAAATTAAAAGCAAAGGTTTGACCTTCCACAAATAGCATTGCCTTGAATCCAGTGTGTGTGTGTGTGTGTGTGTGTGTGTGTGTGTGTGTGTGTGTGTGTTTGGAACTTTTAACATACAAATGATTTCCTTTCCTCTTAACCGCTCTATGAAGTAGGTCACTGGTGTTCCCCACAGGACTGAGAGAGTGAACGAGTTGCCTAAAGGAAAGGAGAAGGGAGGGGACGAGACCTGGATCATGGGATAGCTAGAGGCTAAATTGACTGATTGTCAAGAGAATCTGCAAATGGAGGAATCTTTTTCTAACCACAGGAAGTTATTTGTAGAGCCAGCCATGCCATTAGAGAGGATGATGTATCCATCTCAGATGCTGGGGGGGGGGGGCAGTGGCAGTAAGGTGTCAAAGAAAATAATGCTAATAAATTATTATTATTATTATTATTATTATTATTATTATTATTATTATTATTATTATTATTATATTACAGACGCTTCAGGTTACAGACTCTGCTAACCTAGAAATAGTACCTTGGGTTAAGAACTTTGCTTCAGGATGAGAACAGAAATTTTGCGGTATAAGTGCAGCGGCAGCTAAAGTGGTACCTCAGGTGAAGAACAGTTTCAGGTTAAGAACGGACCTCCAGAACGAATTAAGTTCTTAACCCGAGGTACCACTGTAGTTGTTTATTTCCTTGACATCTGACGGGAGGGCATGACTACCAAGAAGGCCCTCTGCCTGTTTCCCTGTAACCTCAGTTCTCGCAGTGAGGGAACCGCCAGAAGGCTCTCAGAGTCCGGGCAGAGCAATGGGGGTGGAGATGCTCCTTCAGGTATACTGGTCCGAGGCCGTTTAGGGCTTTAAAGGTCAGCACTGTGTGCACCACATGGCCTGCTAAGTTAGCCCTCAGGTGCCAGTGTTTAGATAAGACTCAACGGCCAGGCAACTTCTGAACATAGAACAGAACGGGGTGCCATTTTGTTCTTCACCTCAGGCAAATCAGTCAAACACTACTCTGAGCTTCTGTCCTTGCAATCGGGAGGGGATGCCCACATTTCAATCTCTCTGTTTGAAAACATCACAGAGCCTTTACTCTGGTGCATTTAAATGTTCTTTCATCAGCAGTTCTGGAAGGGAGTTTCCAAAAAAAGGAAGATAAGAAAAAAGAAATCCCCTACTGTCAACTTAAACGCCTCTGTGAATAACAAAGAGGCAGAATCGATAGATCACGTTCTTCTGCTTTGTTCCTTTTATCATGATATATGTAAGATTTTTACTGAACCCTTTTTATGTGAATTCCCAGGACGATCAAATGCATTTTTATGCTTTCTTAATTCTTTCGGCTCACAATGCATTCTCCTCTTCCAGGGTGGCTAAATATTGTGTTGCTGCAGGTAAAACTCTCCAGGGACTGATTTTAGTAAGCTTATTACGCTGTTCTCTGTGCCCAGCATTTTATAGTACAGTCACTAATAACGTTACTGTTATGGGTCTCTAGTTTGTTTCTTTGGAACTATTTTACATACTTGTGCAAAGTCTCTTTTTTGAATGCCGGCCATTCACCGTAACGAAGAAACTGAGTGACCGACAACTGATCAAGCGACAAACACAAGTGTAAATCATTATTTCCATTGTACACTTTTTGAGTGGAATATTCCTTCACTTTCAAGCCAAAAGAACGGCCTGATCTGATGCATGTTTGCTCATAAGTCGGCCCCGCACTGCGTTCAAAGGGACTTGCACCCAGGTAAGCATGCAGCTGATGGCAGCCTAAATTGCCGAGCTGTCAGAAATCTGAGAAGCCCTATTCCACAGTGAGCTGTTGGATTGACATAAAAGTCAGAAAGGCTGGGAACACCAATGAAAGAACACTAAAAGGAATCACCTAAATGTCTGTGTCTGAGTGACTGCTCTCGTTTCCCCCAGAAAGGTGGTCCAGTTTGGATTTGACAGCTGTTTATACTGCATAGCTATAAAGCCTTTAGCATCTTCCTGCAATTTAGAAATGGCTCAAGTATTTATTTATTTTTTAAAAAAGCAAAGGCTCACTTTTTAATTATTATTATCCATTTCTAAAATGTATTCCCTACCCTTCAGTGCTCATTAGCATCCTCAGGACAGCTTACAACAGCAAACAATAAAAATACAATCATACAGAACAACAATATAACGCAACAGCTGTGTGCATGAATAAATCTCAAACAGAATCAGATCAGTAACTTTAACATCTCCCAGCGGTCACTGGAAAGGTTACTGCAAACAGTGCTTTGTGTGTGTGTGTGTGTGTGTGTGTGTGTGTGTGTGTGTATCTGTATCAATAGATAAACATACACAAAAACATCATTACATTTTCCTGCTGACAGTGCCATGTAAACACAGTGTAAGGTAGTCTCTATGGGAGTATACTGTATTATGGGGTATCAGAGGTTTTTGTTTGTTTGTTTTTGGGGGGGGACGCGGGTGGCGCTGTGGGTTAAACCACAGAGCCTAGGACTTGCCGATCAGAAGGTTGGCGGTTTGAATCCCCGCGACGGGGTGAGCTCCCATTGCTCGGTCCCTGCTCCTGCCAACCTAGCAGTTCGAAAGCACATCAAAAGTGCAAGTAGATAAATAGGTACCGCTCCGGCAGGAAGGTAAACGGCGATTCCGTGCGCTGTTCTGGTTTCGCCAGAAGCGGCTTAGTCATGCTGGCCACATGACCTGGAAGCTGTACGCCGGCTCCCTTGGCCAATAAAGCGAGATGAGCGCCACAACTCCAGAGTCGGCCACGACTGGACCTAATGGTCAGGGGTCCTTTACTTTATCAGAGTTTTTAGGGGGCTAACCAGGGTGGATTGGCTGGAATAGCAGGCTTGTTGGTTTTTGAATGTCTGATGTAGATTTTTTTCAATTCCGTTGTTCTGTATGGGACAATGACAATAAAGATTATCGCATTGTATCGTATCGTAATTCTAATCTTTACATTCAGACAGAGAGGCACAAATAAAGCCTGCAACATGACGTCCGCATTGCATCTGCAAGACTGGGGGCACTTAATGCCCCCGTGCTTAGGTTGTGGGACTCCTTTACAAGGAAGCAAACACCACCAATGCTTTGCTTCAGACGCCCATTTTGAGACTATTCTTGTTTACGTAGGGCTTTTCTGACACAGGGCTCAACCGCCGTCGATTGTTTTTAATGGATGGGCTGCCTTCACCGCCTGGGCTCTTTGATGACCGTGCAGGATGCAAACCTATAAATGAAATAAATAATGAAAAGCAAGCCTCACCTCTGCATCTTTGAGAACTGTCTGCGTAGTAGCCGCTGGGGCATTCCGACACGCAGTCCCCGCCGTGCAAAAGTCCGCCCGGAGGACAGGCTGAGCAACTGGGCCGGTCTGAGTAACATTTACTGCAGGTCTCATTGCAAGCTAACGAAGGCAAGAATACGAGTCATGAGTTGCAACAGGCAAAGGGAGGGAAAAGGCAAGAAAAGTCGTATCGCGTTTCGTGTACATAGTCTCAACGCTGCAGAATTTTCAGGGGTTTTTAAAAGCCCCCCTTTTCCAAAATGTTCCCCGCCCCCCTCTTAAATAAGGCCAGGGCATCCTCTCAGGGCCTTATTTTAAGAAGGGGAAATTCAAATATGGTGTCAATTCCGTCTACTTGTTACAACAGGTCTTTAAAGGTAAAAGTAAAGGGACCCCTGACCATTAGGTCCAGCCGTGGACGACTCTGGGGTTGCGGCGCTCATCTCGCTTTATTGGCCAAGGGAGCTGGCATACAGCTTCCGGGTCATGTGGCCAGCATGACTAAGCCGCTTCTGGCTAACCAGAGCAGTGAACAGAAACGCCGTTTACCTTCCCGCCGAAGTGGTACCTATTTATCTACTTGCACTTTGACATGCTTTCGAACTGCTAGTTTGGCAGGAGCAGGGACTGAGGAACGGGAGCTCACCCCGTCGCAGGGATTCAAACCACCGACCTTCTGATCAGCAAGTCCTAGGCTCTGTGGTTTAACCCCACCAACAGGTCTTTAGATGGTTCTTAATAATGCTGCTATTGTTAGTTTTTTACACTGTGTGTGGCTTTTAAAATTTATTAATGATACCATAAGCCATTTTGGGTGGGCTATATGACCAAAGAAGGGTCATATAAATTATTTTATAAATATTTATACTATTAATAAAGCACAAGAGCCACATACCATAAATTTCAGGGTGTTTTCCAAAGGGGAGTGTAAGGGTATCAGGGGGTTGCTCGAGAGCAATCAGGCAAATGCCTCCCTGGTCTGGTAAAGCCTTGTTATTGGTGCCAAAAAAACCCAACATTCACTATGCACAGTGCCTCTATTCCGTGTCTTGCTCATTCACTGGCAGAATCTGAGAGTGGGCGGTCCTTAAACCTTCCCCAGCAGAGTAGTTTCTTGACGCCCAGTCTGTGCTTCCCCTCTCTGCGCGGAAGCCTGCTGCGCAAGGAGGGCGTGGGTAACGGAGGACCTCTCTTCTCCCCTCTTTGCCCAGGCAACGTGTCCAGGTACCACCTCGCCTCCTCCAAGCCCTGCAACTCATCTCCACTGGAGGCATGATTACCGTATTTTTCACTCTATAAGACGCACCAGACCACAAGATGCACCTAGTTTTTGGAGGAGAAAAACAAGAAAAAAAAATATTCTGAATCTCAGAAGCCAGAACGGCAAGAGGGATTGCTGCGCAGTGAAAGCAGCAATCCCTCTAGCTGTTCTGGCTTCTGTGATAGCTGCGCAGCCTGCATTCGCTCCATAAGACGCACACACATTTTCCCTTACGTTTTAGGAGGGGGAAAGTGAGTCTTATAGAGCAAAAAATACGGTACTCTCCTCCGCTGAGGAAGTGCTGCTTCCCACAGTCTTTGGGGGCTGTCTGTAATCCATTTGGTTTTCCCCTTCTCGCCCCTGAGTCGATGGCAGTTCCCTGACAGGGAGGTAAAGCGGGGCTCACCAAGTTGGGTACATCCAGTTAACCACATGTAAACCTCCTTGTTTGGCTGGCTGCCGAGAACTGCCATGACCCCTCCCCCCCAAAAAAGGAGGGAGTCAAGCATATTGAAGGTCATGCGTAGGGTTGGAAAGGACCCAAAAAAATCATCTGGTCCAACCGCCTGCAATGCAGGAATCTCAACGAAAGCATCCATGAAAGATGGCCTTCCAACCTCTGCTTAAAAACCTCCAAGGAAGTAATCATTTAAACATTTCCATTGTTTCTGGATTATATTTTCTGGTTTTTGTCTTATCAAATCATTTTTAATTTATGTATGTAGACAAGGATTAAATGTAAGGTACTGGTTGTGTTTAGAACAGATTTATGAAAGATTTAGAAAACCTATTGATTAGAATATTAGTGTGAGATTGTATGGGGAAACTATGGAATAACAGATACAGTCTTGCTTAAAATGCATATAGGAAGTGCAGTGAAAGCGATGGAAGTCGATCAATGAAATTTTATAATTATTTTCATATTGAGATATTTGTAGAATAAACTTGGAAGCAATTCTTTCAACTTTTCTTCTTTTTTCTTTCCTTCTATTTTCTCTTTTGTTCCTTTTTTCATATATATGTGCTTATTTGAAATATATATGTATGTATGTATTTGCAATATTTTGCTTATATTTTGTAACAATTATGTTAAATATATATATATATATATATATATATATATATATATATATATGCAGGTTTTGGTGTCCTCGGGTGTCTTCCCGTGTAAAAGTTGGGGTGTCTAGGCGACGTTTCGACGAGGTCTCACTCGTCATCTTCAGGCTGGTGCTTTCGGCTTCTTGTTACTGGAACAGAGCGGGATCTCAATGTTTGAGTTCCTATAAATATCCATTGGCAATTAACACATTTGAGAGATTCTGTAACTCAGTTGTCAAGTGGTCTTTGTCAGCCAGGCGTTTGGTTCTGGAGATGAGAGTCTTGGCTACAGAGTTTATTTGTGCAGGGTGGTGGTGTGATTGTGCATGTAAGTAGCGGTTGGTGTGTGTTTTTTTCTGGTAGATAGTGTGTCCTAGGGAGCCATCAGGTTTTTTGTAGATTAGGACGTCAAGGAAGGGAAGTTGGTTGTTGGCTTCTATTTCCATAGTGAATTGTATTTTGGGGTGTAAATTGCCAATGGATATTTATAGGAACTCAAACATTGAGATCCCGCTCTGTTCCAGTAACAAGAAGCCGAAAGCACCAGCCTGAAGATGACGAGTGAGACCTCGTCGAAACGTCGCCTAGACACCCCAACTTTTACACGGGAAGACACCCGAGGACACCAAAACCTGCATTCCTGTACCCGTGAAAATCTACGAAAGCATATATATATATATATATATATATATATATATATATATAAACTCCAAGGAAGGACAGTCTACCACCTTCCAAGGGAGACTGTTTCACTGTCAACAGCTCTTACCATCAGAAAGTTCTTCCTAACATTTAATTTGGGCTTGTTGCTCCAGAGGTTTTATAGGCACGTGCCAAGGGCTATCTGATTAGCCCTGGAGAGTAAAACATTTTTAAGGACCAAACGCAGCTGGCCAACCCAAACCAACCCTATTAAATAGCTGCAAAACAGCAGGAGCAGGTTGCAATATATACTAATGGAGAAGCGAAAGGCATTTGGCATAGGGCACACCTCTATTTCAAGGGCTTTCAGGGGACCCCCTTGGGTCTGAAGGCGCCCTCTATTGGAAGGACTGCCCAGTCCGAATCCAACTGAAAGATAAAGACCCCCCTCAGAAGGGAGAGCAGGGGGCAAGGAGGTTTGCAGCAGTCTATCAACAAGTAAGGTAAAGGTATAGGAGCCCTGGACGGTTAGGTCCAGTCAAAGGTGACTATGGGGTTGTGGCGCTCATCTTGCTTTCAGGTTGAGTGAGCCAGTGATTGTCCAGAGACAGCTTTCCAGGTCATGTGGCCAGCAGGACTAAACCGCTTCTGGTGCAACGAAACACCGTGACGTAAACCACAGTGCATGGAAACGCTGTTTCCCTTCCCGCCACAGCGGTACCTATTTATCTACTTGCACTGGTATGCTTTCGAAATGCTAGGTTGGCAGGAGCTGGGACAGAGCAACAGGAGCTTACCCCATCATGGGGATTCAAACCGCCAACCTTCCGATTGGCAAGCTCAAGAGGCTCAGTGGTTTAGACCACAGCACCACCCACTAATAATAATAATAATAATAATAATTTATTTATTTATACCCCACCCATCTGGCTGAGTTTCCCCAGCCACTCTGGGCGGCTGCCAATCAAGTGTTAAAAACAATACAGCATTACGGAAACCAGAGTGCACAGAAATGCCGTTTATCTTCCTGCTACAGCGGTACCTATTTATCTACTTTCACTGGTGTGCTTTCAAGCTGCTAGGTTGGCAGGAGCTGGGACAGAGCAATGGGAGCTCTCTCCACCACAGGCATTTGAACCACCAACCTTCTGATCAGCAAGAGGCTCAGTGGTTTAGACCACAGCGCCACCCGCATCCCTCTGTCAACAGGTAACACCTGGAGAGCAGACTGAGCAAGCACTCAGATCACCTGGTCAGCCTCCCCAACTATGGGGAGATGTGCCATCTTTCCATTTAAATCATAGCACTTTTTTCTCAATTTGCATCTAGGCATATAAATCAACATATGCAATGCAATGCAAATTGGTGCCTTCCCTTTTTGACAATGCGTAAGAGACCACCCTGTGAAGAGTGCTCCACCCTTCCTCGCTGGATATTTTTTGGTTTTGCCCTGCGATCTCTGCCCACCCCCAGCTGCTTTCCTTCCAGCCAGAGTTGAAAGAGTTAAAGAAGCCAGCCCAGTGAAGAAGTTGGCAACTGTGGTTTTTGCCAGCAATCTCTGCAACTGCAACAATCCCTCTCGCTTTCTACTTCTGCCCCAGGGATAGGTAGTCCTGAAACCCAAGACGCCTGTGTGCAAGGAATCCTTGCTTAGACAGACCATAATCATAACATTATCTGGGTGAAAGGGTTGGTTTCTCGGCTGAGGACAGACATGCCCGATAGCATACATTGCCGGTATTAAAAACGCCACTCCTTTTTAAAGAGGATTTGGTTGTTATAGATAATCAGATGCTGAAAGATTGGAGGTTCTCTTGACTGTCAAGTAGCAATGAAAGCATAAAGGAACATATTTCCAAGTTGCACAAGACCACTCGTGGGGAAGGTTCAGGAATAGACCTTGCCAACAGTTAACTTCCAGTTGTGCAATTTTTCAGCATTATGGGGACTAAAGGCTGCTGTTGGTGTAACTAAAAAAACACAGAGAAGGGAAATGTGGAAGGAAAGCAGAGAATAAAGAAGAGTGGAGGGAAAATACTGTTACAAAAGTCGGGGGCCAGTCTCTGCTGAGTGATGGCACGAGCCCATGGGGTCCCAGACACTCACACAGGGTTGAATTGAATAGGCGGCAGAGACCGTTGCGCTTTAAGAAATATGGTTTCTTCACCTATTTACACCTTCAGTCTGAAGGAGGGAGTCCAGGTCTTATAGCAGAAGCTGCCTGCAGTCAGTCTCTTCCAAAGATGGATCTCAGCTCTTCCTACTGCCTCTTCTTCCCAGAAACTCTTTTTCTGTCCCCTCAAACATACACCCCATCGCCTTGGTAAGAGGTCACTCTACAATAGCTCACCCAGGGCCAGATTTAGGTTTGATGAGGCCCTAAGTTACTGAAGATAATGGGGCCCTTTATATGTCCAGCTGTCCTTTGTCAACAACAAATTGTCGCTGTTTTGTGTGTGTTGAATATATGGCCATTTGCGCATAACAAAGTATGTATTTCATCAAAGTAATTGTTAAACTGAAATACTATTAAGAAGTTTATTAATAGTGAAATACAATTAAGAAGAAGTATATTAATAGTGAAATAATTGCTAAGCACTAGCTTAAAATGATTGGGGTCCATTACTTTCATCATAGGAGCTTACACAACACAAAACACTGTTGATGTATGTAGGTTTTATTTTATTTGTTTTTTATCTTATATTTTGGAAATGTGCATCTAGGATTTTTTTGTCCTTGAAATTGGGGGGTGGGGCAAGAGAGTGGGGCCCTAACCTATAGCTTGTTTAGCTTATAGGTAAATCCTGCACTGGCTTCATCAACACCTTTTGTCATGTTAAGAGGTTTGCTCTTCACCCAGCCAACTGGACTGATTTGCATAAGCCAGCCCAGGAATTTCCTATCTGGCACAATTCTGCCCTTTAATCCATATTAATCAAATGCCCATTAATTGAAGGTAAAGGTAAAGGGACCCCTGACCATTAGGTCCAGTCGTGGCCGACTCTGGGGTTGCGGCGCTCATCTCGCTTTATTGGCTGAGGGAGCCGGCGTATAACTTCCAGGTCATGTGGCCAGCATGACTAAGCCGCTTCTGGCGAACCAGAGCAGTGCACGGAAACGCCATTTACCTTCCCGCCGGAGCGGTACCTATTGATCTACTTGCACTTTGATGGGCTTTCAAACTGCTAGGTTGGCAGGAGCAGGGTCCCAGCAATGGGAGCTCACCCCGTCACGGGGATTCGAACCGCCGACCTTCTGATTGGCAAGTCCTAGGCTCTGTGGTTTAACCCACAGCACCACCCGCGTCCCATATTAATTGAAACCCTGACATTAATTTCTGGAGTTCAGGGAGATTTCCCCCACCCCTTAAACCTATACCAATACAATGTTGGAGAACTCCTCATAGCTTGGATAAAGAGTTTCACTGAGGGAATGGCATTTCCCTGACTGTCACTTTGCATGTGGAGGCGCTGAAGAGAACTGAGGGTGTGTCCTCATTGTCGTGAATCCACTGGCTCTCTCCATATGTGGACGCTGCCACCAGCGATGTCAGCTGATGAGCAGGACAGACATGGTTTAGGTAAAATGTCCAGGCAGCCCAGAAAGGAACCCCAGGCAATTTCCCACCCCTGCTCTAAAGGAAGCAACCCCCCCCCCCGGGGACTCCTACCAAAACGTGAAACACAAAAATGGATACCAGTTTCACTCGAAGAACTCTGCAGAAGGAAAAAAAAACAAATGAAGGCCACTAGACAGCTTGAAGCTTTTTTACCTTTGCAAACACCATCCTGGATGTAGAACCCCGGGCCACAACTCGCAACACAGGAACCTTCCCATAACACGTCGGACGGGTCTTTGCAGGTGAAGCAATTGTTAGCGTTTGGGCCCCAGCAAGTAGCGCAGGATTCATGGCAAGCTGAAGTCAAGAAAAAAGTTTGCAGGTCAGAGGATAACGGAGTTGCCTCATCCAGTCACTGAGCATCAGAAACCTCCCTTATAGGATTGCGAACTTCTCATCTGGCCCTTGTAGCAAAGGTTTATAAACAGCAGCATGTCCCACAGACATGTGAAAATGTTCGTCCCCATTCAGTGGAAAGATTCCCTGGCTATTTTCTGCACGTCAAGCTAATAGGTGCTATGGAGGATGATCAAACAGGGAAACCAAATCACCTGTTTTGGTACAGACCAAAACCTTATTGGTGTATGTTCAATCTCATGTCTCACCTGCAGCTGGTCTATGCTGAGCATTAACCATGAGCTCACTTCGCTGAAGCAGTTTTAGTGCAACTAATGTCATACACACACCAAGAGGAAAATCAGGGTTTTTGAGTTACATCAGCTGTGTAGGTGTCAACATGCTCAGCAAAACTAAGGCTTGCAGAAGAAGAAAAAGAACTCTTTAGAGGTATGAAATAAAGAAGACAAAAGGATCACCCCAAATAGCCCAACGGGGACTGAGAATACTCAGTGGCCACGGAATGGTGAGTGTTTTGTTGTGAGGTAGGAAATCAGAAAATGGAGAGGAAGGGGTTTCATGGGAACTGACTGGAGTATCCTGGAAGAGGCATGGCTGGAACACTGAGCAGGACCACCCCCACTGCAATGTTTTTGAAGTGTAAGTGGGTTCCCATGAGGCAAGGCACAATGATAACAGCAAGAACCTTTGTTGAACTATCTCACGGGGCAAAGCAACTGCTTATATACATTTCTGAAAGCCTGGGCCACTCCCACTCCCAACGTGATTGGCTGTCTAGACTTCCAAGCTGCAAATCACGACTCAGAGTTCAAGGGCCAATGGCAGAGGCCCAAATCCTGAAATGTTCTGTGACTAGACATCATGTATCGAATCAGAACACAGGAGCTCAGAATCCTTAGTCCAGACTCAAGCTCATGCAAACGCAGACCACTGAATACATAACAGTTTTGTTGTTTACATTATTATTATTATTAACATGCAAGCCTGGTAGACTTTCATTTCTCATACCCTTTTGGAGAGGTGAGCCATCGTGGAGCTAAAAGCCAGCTTGCAGCAGCAACAGATATGTGTCTATTTTCTGGGAGAGGCGGCAGCTTGCGCTCAATTGTGTACAATGAAATAAAGGAAAGTTATGGACATCGGATCTACAAGAAGACACGCATAGGGAGCACAGCGGGTGGAAGGAGACAACATGCTGCTATGATCTGTACAGAACAAGACAGATTTATATCTGGCATTCAGTACGGCTGTGGCATGTTAAGTCATGTGCAGCCAGCGCTTACACAAACACCACAAAATCTCTTTAGTTTTAGGTATTTTTGCTTTTAAAAAATTGATTACACCCAAGTTTTGTCCTGAAGAGGTTCTTAACTTTTATTGTTCCTCAACAAGGCATGTCTTTGCTTGCTAAACAGACAGGAATGAACCCCTGGTGACATTTGCTCCTGACTTGTCCGGGGGGGGGGCACGAATGGGTATATAAAACAAGCCCAGAGGGTGAGAATCGTACATTGGCAATTTGCAGGGCTGGTAATTCGCTAGCGTACCTTTAGGCATTTTATAAAGGTATAAATTATACAAACTGGGTCAGGGTCAGGGTAGAACATAGCTACCATTATGATATGGCAGGGCTCATTTTATGATCGGAGGGCATGGGTTGCTGGTGTATTGTTAAAGCTAAGCAGATCTCAGCCTGGTTAGTCTCTGGACGTGGGGCCTCCTGGGAGCACCACGTAAGGCTCTTTAATCTTCCCATAGGAAAAAGATATCAGGGATCAAAGCACAATTCAGAAATAAGATTAGCAAGCAGCTCTTACATGCAGCTGTTTAAATCTCAGCTCATAGGATAGAGCCTAGGTAAAGGTCAAGGGACCCCTGACCATTAGGTCCAGTCGTGGACGACTCTGGGGTTGCAGCGCTCATCTTGCTTTATTGGCAAAGGGAGCCGGCGTACAGCTTCCGGGTCATGTGGCCAGCATGACTAAGCTGCTTCTGGCGAACCAGAGCAGCACACGGAAACGCCGTTTACCTTCCTGCCAGAGCGGTACCTATTTATCTACTTGCACTTTGATGTGCTTTTGAACTGCTAGGTTGGCAGGAGCAGGGACCGAGCAACGGGAGCTCACCCGTTGCGGGGATTCGAACTGCCGACCTTCTGATCGGCAAGTCCTAGGCTCTGTGGTTTAACTTACAGCGCCACCCGTGTCCCCAGGATAGAGCCTAGTCACTAACAGAAACAAATTATTCAAGAGAGGTTGATCACTAGGGCAAGGTAAGGGGGCAAAAGACCCTCTACCATGTTTTCCTGCACCCTAAAATCCAGTCCTGAAACAGGCATTGCAGGGGTTGGAACAGATCACCTCCAGGTCCCTTCCAAATCTGCAATTCTACGATTCTATATTCACAGTCTTCCTATCACACAGAGACTCCCTGGTGTCTTTTCTGTCTCTATCTCTTGGCAGAAGCAGACCTGAATAATCACAGGCACATCTAGGTGCTGGATGCTGCCAACTTTTCTCCTTGTTCTCGAATATCTGATGCTTGTGTCTGAGAATGGCTGAAATGCCCAAAGGAGAAGGACGGGGAGAAAAGCCAAAGTAAGTAAGACTCTGCCTGCATTGGCTGCTTGGCTCTACCTCCAATTCGTTGCATTAAATGATGCCCTGCATTGAAATCAGAAGTATTTAAACTCAAGGGTCACATTTCAGTGGTAAAGGTAAAGGTAAAGGTACCCCTGCCCGTACGGGCCAGTCTTGACAGACTCTGGGGTTGTGCGCCCATCTCACTTAAGAGGCCAGGGGCCAGCGCTGTCCGGAGACACTTCCGGGTCACGTGGCCAGCGTGACATCGCTGCTCTGGCGAGCCAGAACCGCACACGGAAACGCCGTTTACCTTCCCGCTGGTAAGCGGTCCCTATTTATCTACTTGCACCCGGAGGTGCTTTCGAACTGCTAGGTTGGCAGGTGCTGGGACCGAGCAGCGGGAGCGCACCCCGCCGCAGGGATTCGAACCGCCGACCTTTCGATCGGCAAGTCCTAGGCGCTGAGGCTTTAACCCACAGTGCCACCTGCGTCCCTCATTTCAGTGGTGGGCAGGGCCAAAGAAGAAAAAGTGGGTGGAGCAATAAATGTAAATTTTACCTTTGTACAGCTGGCTAGTTTCTACACAAACACACACACACACACACACACACACACACACAGACACACAGCCCTCTGCCCAGGATAGCAAGAGGAATAATCAGAGTTCAGGGACACATTACATATCTGTCAGCTGCCCCAGAAAAAAACAGGACACCCCATTTTTCCTCATGAGAGGGCAGTGGTCAAAATGGCCACTAAAATCTTGTGTAATTTTGGGCTGCACTTTTTCTGGGAATGGCGACCCAAAATGTGCATTTTGGGGCACTGTGCAAGATTTGGGGTGGTAGCAATCTTGCATGTTCCCCCGAAACATGCATTTTGGGGTGCTGTGCCTGGGGAAACCACTTTTTGGGAGCCGTGATCTCATGCAAGAGTGTGGCCATGGAAGGTGGTGTTTGGGTTTTGGGCTGTTTCCTATTGCAAGGTATGATGGGAGTTATAGTCCAACAACATCTGGGGACCCACAGGAGGAGAACTGCTGCTTTAGACAGTTCAGTTCCTTGGAGCAGAGATGTCGACTTCTACTTATTCTACTTCATAAAGTGCCACGTAGATGGTTTAATAATTACCCTTTTTGGAACACAAGCTGGGATCCTACCATATCACATCGCAAGGGAACAAGTGTCCTCATGTCACTATCAGAAGGATCCATAAACAGACAAAAGGATTGTGAGAGGATGTATCTAACACCCATTATTAGCCACAATGATGATCTCACACATAAAACTCCAGAGCTGGCTCACCTCCAGAGAAGGAAGAGAGGAGGTGTCTGTCTCAATTTGCAGGCCAAATGAGGACAGCGAGGTAATTAGGAAACAAGCCTACTCAAATTGCCTTGTTTCTCAGATCCATTCCCCTCACTACCCTTTTGGTCCACTCCTTATTGGACGGTTTTAAAAGCAGAAATCGTTGCAAGGCTCTTGCCTAGCTGGGATCAGGACATCTATATTTAGTGCTGCGTGGACGGCGCAGATCAAACAGGAAAGGTCCACAGGATCGATATCTCCCTTGGGATTGCCTTGCATAACACACACTCCTAAGTTACAGATAGGTAGCCGTGTTGGTCTGCCATAGTCAAAACAAAAAAAATTCCTTCCAGTAGCACCTTAAAGACCAACTAAGTCAGTTCTTGGTATGAGCTTTCATGTGCATGCACACTTCTTCATGAAAGCTCATACCAAGAACTGACTTAGTTGGTCTTTAAGGTGCTACTGGAAGGAATTTTTTTTGTTTTGTACACACTCCTAAGGTGACTGAGGAAGCATGTGAACAGGTACAGAGAGTCTCAGCTCAGGACTGAATCCCCATCCATCTCTCAATGATTGGTGGCTCATCCTCTGTGCTGGCTGACAGTGGTGTTGGAGGGTTCAGAGCAACTAAGGAGAAGGAAAAGTTCTGCTAACCCAAGCAGGTCTACAGGGGAGGAGATACAGAAAGAAGCTACAGCACCAACTGCAACCTTTCCGAATTCCACTGCGAGGTCTATTTAGAGCATCGCCGTTGAGAAGCATCCAACCTAATCAGCACAATAGTTTTGGGAAACACGGATCATTAATCTGCCCTAAAAGCCAATCACGGTCTTTTCTAAAGAGAAAAGGCACTGAAAATCTGATCAGTGCATCAAGTGCAAATTCTCCACACACACACACACACACACACACACACATTCCCAAATACAATAGCAGCTGTTGTGCAATTTGAGCTGCTGTTCAAGCGTGCAGCTTGAGTTCCTGCGCCCACGAGGAAAGCCGTCGAGGCAATTTATCCTAGGCTGCTTTTAAAGAAATAAATAAATCCTAGCAACTATCGATTGCTCCCCCCCGCCCCCCGCCCACACTTCACTCTGCAATGTCTCTTTTTTCATTTGTCTGGGTGGTTCTGAAGACTCACGGAAGGGAGACTAACTAAAGGGAAACAGAGCCAAGCCTCAAGACATAGGGGCTTCTGTGGTCTCCAACTCTTCCTTCCAAAAGAGAGAGAGAAGATTCTTCAGCTGCAGAGGAAAAAGAGGTGACCACTAGTGTTCTGGCATTTTTTGCAAAACAGAAAATGACAGCCCGGCCCGCCCACCCACCTCTTCTGCCTAGCAAAGAAAGAGCATCTCTCCAGAAGTGCGCTCCAGAATTGTTAGAGTCATTGAAAAGAAGGCAACCCTCTATATTTCTCACCCAAGACAGAACTGGAGTTAGTTTTTCCTATGGATTTTAACCTGTGCTGAAACCAAGCATGGTGAATCAAAGAGAAACGATGGAAGCAAGAAGAAATTCCGACGAAAGAAGAATGGCAGACAAAATTAATGGACTATGCAGAACTGGACAAAATGACAGGAAGGATTCGAAACCTGCAGGACCAGAGATTTACAGAAGATTGGAAGAAGTATATGAATTAATTGAAGAGCAACTGTAATCACCAAATTACGCTAGTAGGACTACAGTGGTGCCTCGCAAGACGAAATTAATTCGTTCCGCAGGTTTTTTCGTCTTGCGAGTTTTTCGTCTTGCGAAGCACGGTTTCCCATAGGAATGCATTGAAAATCAATCAATGCGTTCCTATGGAAACTGCCTTCAGACCAGGTCCGGGGACAGTCTGTCCCCCGACCTCTTCTGAAGGCTGGGGGGGGGACAAGGGCTTTTCTTCCCTCCCACCCCCAGCATTTTAAAAAACCCCGGGACCTCTTCTGAAGGCCGGCGGGGGGCAAAAGTCTTTGCTCCCCCCTGCCTGCCTTCCCGGGAGAGTGGACAAACGCAGGACCTCTTCTGAAGGCTGGCGGGGGGCAAAAGTCTTTGTCCCCCCTGCCTGCCTTCCCGGGGGCTTTTAAATTGCCCTGGGACAGCGGAGAAGTCCTCCGCTGTCCCGGGGGTTTTTAAAATGCTGGCGGGCGGCAGGGAAGGCAGGCAGGGGGGAGCAAAGACTTTTGCCCCCCGCCAGCCTTCAGAAGAGGGACCTTCTTTGCTCCCCCCGCCTGCCTTCAAAAGCTGTCCGGGATAGCGGGAAGCGCTTCCCTGCTATCCCGGACTGCTTTTAAAATGCTGGTGGTGGGGAGCAAAGCCTTTCGGCCCCCGCCGGCCTTCCTGGACCTCTTCTGAAGGCCGGAAGGGGGGAAAGGCTTTGCTCCCCACCGCCAGCATTTAAAAGAGGTCCCCGGAGATTTCCCTATGGGCTTTCTTCTTGCGAAGCAAGCCCATAGGGAAATTCGTCTTGCAAAGCAACTCGCAAATGGAAAACCCTTTCGTCTTGCGGGTTTTCCGTCTTGCGAGGCATTCGTCTTGCGGGGCATACTGTGCAAGAAGTTTTGTAAGGAGAAATATACAAAGTGTTACAAAGTAGAAAAAGGTAGAGATATTGGTTATGAGTTTGAAATATAATAGGGAAAATAAGAAATGCATACTAAGAGATTAGATTGGAAAATTTTCAGACAGGACTGATGGAAGTCAAAAAAACTGAATAAGATGTAAAAGTATGTTTAATAACTGTTGAAAATGATATGTTAAAAAAAGAATCAAAGAGAACCGAGCTTCCAGACTCGTAACTCTCTCTCTCTCTCTTTCTCTCTCTCTCTCTCTCTCTCTTAGTCTGGGAGGAAACCCTGCTTCAGGCCCCTGTGTTGGCAGCCCTGCTGACCACCCTGTTCAAAACGTTGTTTTGTTACCAACAACTGCATGGAGCCTGAACCATTAGCTGAGGTACAGCGGGCTGCATGGGCCTATATGGGGAAAGCTACCCTCTGAGACAGGCAGTTCCCCATGCCCTAATCCGCTCCCCCTGTCACCCATAGTTCCAACAAGCATTAATTGTGCAGTTAATGTCCCTTACAGATTTCCAATTTCCGCTTTTTAATGCATTTATCGTTCTTTAAAAGAAGTGTCTGTCAAGGAAGAAAGAGCCATAGCAAATTAGTTTGCGCACAGATCTTCATTCTGGAAGAAAGCATGTCATGGGGTGAGCGGGGAAGGAATGATTAAAGGAACATGGTTGCTTCGTGATGAAACGGGGAAAGAAAAGTTGGAAATGGATAATAACTGGCAGGTCTTCCATTCAACTCTGAACATGCCCACAGACTCAAACCTGCCTCTCCCATCTGAAATTGCCCTCCAGCTGCTCACGGACTTGATCCCACTCTCATGCCTCATCCTTTGCATTGGGGGGGGGGGGTGCAATTATATTGGCTGAGTGTCATTAACCTTAGGTGAGGGAGTTCACATGGGTAATGATGAACCTAGAGTTAAAACCCAAAAAAGAACAGGCTCTCTGCAGACAGAACCAGTACATTTCCGAGCACAATTCAAAGTGTTGGTGCTGACCTTTAAAGCCCTAAGCGGCCCCAGTCCAGTATACCTGAAGGAGTGTCTCCACCCCCATCATTCTACCCGGACACTGAGGTCCAGCACTGAGGGCCTTCTGGCAGATCCCTCACTGTGAGAAGCCAAGTTACAGGGAACCAGGCAGAGGGCCTTCTCGGTAGTGGCTCCCGCCCTGTGGAATGCCCTCCCACCAGATGTCAAAGAGAACAACAACTACCAAACTTTTAGAAGACATCTGAACGCAGCCCTGTTTAGGGAAGTTTTTAATGTTTGATGCTTTACTGTATTTTAATATTTGGTTGGAAGCTTCCCAGAGTGGCTGGGGAAGCCCAGCCAGATGGGCAGGGTATAAAAAATTATTGTTATTATAACCACAAAAGACTAATAATAATAATTAATAATAATAATAAATTTTATTTATACCCCGCCCTCCCCGGCCAGAGCCAGGCTCAGGGCAGCTAACACCAGTAAAATTACAATAGAAACATAATTGGGGGGCAATTTAAAATACAGGTTAAAATACCATTTAAAATGCAGCCTCATTTTAAAAGTAGCCCAAAGATCAAAACTGTAAGGGAAGGGAAACATAAGGGTCAGACTGAGTCCAAACCAAAATCCTGGTGGAACAGCTCTGTCTTGCAGGCCCTGCGGAAAGATGTCAAGTCCCGCAGGGCCCTAGTCTCTTGTGACAGAGCGTTCCACCAAGTCGGGGCCAGTACTGAAAAGGCCCTGGCCCTAATGAATCCAAACCCAACAACAAGGAACACAAGTACAGGCAATCGTCGCTTTGTGCAGGAGTTACATTGCAGAGCCCTTGTAAAAAGTTCCACCCCGCCCCTGTTCCACCCTTTCAGTGGCATTTTCGGGTCACTTCTGAGTTCAGCGCGATGCGTGTGCATCAATCAGATGCGCGTCAATCGGCTGTTGCCGGAACACATAAACTCCGAATTCTAGCCCCCATGGGTCACAATACTATTCAGAAATGATCCCACTCAGTGGTTCTCAAACTTGCTCCCACCTGGACCACTTGAAAATTGCTTTGTGAATCACTCAAAGATTTTTCTTCCCATTTTTTAGTGATCATAGTGCTTGGGACCTTGCCTTGCCTTGCCAGTAGCTGTGGCTTTAATCCTCTGAAGAATGCAGGGCTTCCTTCCGCCATTCTTCACACACACAGAGCTACACAGAGCCCCACCACAGATCACCTGAATGAAGTTGTTTCCAGAGGCCATCACAGATACGACCTTGCTGCAATCCTGATACAGTGGATGCTCGGATTGTGAACGTGATCCATGCGGGATGCACATTTGCAACCTGCAGTGCTCGCAACCTGCATCTGTGCGTCTGCGCACGCTCAGGTTGCGATTCCGCACTTCTGTGCATGCGTGACCGCCAAAACCCAGAAGAAACCCATTACGTTACTTCCGGGTTTCGGCGGTCCGTAACCCAAAAAAACGCAACTTGAAGTGGTTATAACCTGAGGTATGACTGTATTGTACTTAGTTTCAATTATTCTTTCATTATCTCATTGATATAATATTTTTTCCAGTGCTGCTTTTTTAAAGGCTCCTTGTACATTTCTAGTAAACATTAAAAAAAAAAACAAGTAATACACATTTCTAATACATTCAAACCTTGGTTCTCTAACAGAATTGGTTCCGGAAATTCGTTCGGCTTCCGAAAATGTTTGAAAACCAAGGTGCGGCTTCTGAGTGGCTTCAGGAGCCTCCTGCACTCAATCGGAAGCTGCGTTGGACGTTCAGGTTCCAAAGAACGTTCACAAACCGGAACACTCATTTCTGGGTATGCGGCGTTCGGGAGCCAAAACGTTTGAGTCGCAAGGCGTTCGAGAACCAAGGTACAATAGTATAGATTTTTAATTTTTAAAAAACCCAAATAAATAGATCAAACGATGTAGTGGCAAATTACTGTGGTGTGCATGTAACCGTGTGGGAAACCTGTTTTTTATTGAGTCAGAGCACTGGTACTATCTGAACCAACTGGCAGAAGGGAAAGCAGTGACCAAGCTGAGAGAGGAATCTCACCACTCGGATGCTTTCCCAGATTTCTGACTGCATGGCTAGGAAAATTCTTTTCACCACCTCGTGGGACTTAATGGATAGCCATCGTCTCACGAGGTTTCAGCACTGAGCATCAGAGAAAAGTGATCGCTGGGGAAGTTATCCATTTGTAGACACTCTGTACGAGGGTACAGAGAGGGGCTTAATGTCAGCTTAATCTGTCTTCTTCCCGCTAATGCCTCGAGCCAAAAACACACACGTGGTGAGGGAAGTGGATAGCCTACTGAGTTATGAACAAGTTCTGAAACCCAGCACTTTCTTCCGTGGGTTCTCTCCACCCCCCCTCTTCTTTTTATGCAGAAAAGTGCAGTCAGGCAGAACTAAAACAAATTGCTTGAACTCCTTGGAGGGAAAGAGAGAAGAAATTTTCCCAGCAACTTTCTCCCGCCGACATGCATGAGTGCAAATGCGGATGAAATGCGGGATGAGTGAGCTGCAAAAGCGGTAATAAGGTGAAACGAATAGCCATATTTGGCTGCGGGGGGGGGGCTCGCCAATTAAGAGTCGCTGAAGAGAGCCAAGCAAGAGGGAAAATGTAAAACTCAGTAGGAGTAGACCGGAAGGAAAGCCCTCTCTGCTCAGCCACATGGGAAAGACCACCTTTTCAATCTATGAGTGCAAGACTATGTTTGTTTCGCTCACATCCATTAGTTCACTGGGCAAGTGCAAAATTCAGATTTTGCCATCAATACAGTGGTACCTCGGGTTACATATGCTTTAGGTTACATACGCTTCAGGTTACAGACTCCGCTAACCCAGAAATAGTAGCTCAGGTTAAGAACTTTGCTTCAGGATAAGAACAGAAATCGGGCTCCGGCGGCACAGCAGCAGCAGGAGGCCCCATTAGCTAAAGTGGTGCTTCAGGTTAAGAACAGTTTCAGGTTAAGTACGGACCTACGGAACGTATTAAGTACTTAACCCGAGGTACAACTGTATTTGCAAATTCTAAAGGAACATTGATTTGTGCACTGTGCATATTCTAAGTGGGGACTTTTTTTTATTGAATGCCATCGTTAGAAAATCCCAGCTTCCTTTCCCCAGATGGAATAAATTTCTAGACCTTGTGATTCTAAAAACCTTGGACCCAGAGGCAGCACATTTCTCACGCAAGGCAAAACGACAACATGAAGAGGACTTTCGGTAGCAGCCTGGCTATGAAACTAGTTTTGCAAGAAGGCTACTTTCAAAAGGATTTGGGAGACCACAGCTCCCACCTTGCGAAGTATCAGCCAATGTAAACTCCTTCCAGGTCTCATTTCGGTCTCAGTGTGTGTGCATATGCGTGATTTGGCCCAGGGGCTGTCTAATTCTGACCCCCTTTGTAAGAACTATTTGGTAACCCATTTGCAAATTATCAAGCCACACATGCACAGCATGTAAGAACAGTGCCTCTCAAGCTTTCAATCCTCCAGCCAGAGCTTCAGGAGGCTGAAAATTACAGAGATCCATTGGTCCTAAAAATGGTGGCAGACAGTGTGGCATAATCAGCTGGCAAGTACTGGCATCATGCAGCTACCATATTAACATGCAGATTGCCAGCTGCTTCCTACTCAGAATTCCATCTTGCATAAAGATGGAGAACCACTTAGAAGCACGAGGGGAACCTCCTGCAGTCATATTGCCTGCTGAAAGTGTGCTATTATTAAAGGCAGCATGTTGCAAATGGTTCAAGGGGGTCAGAAGTGAATCTATTAATTTTTTCACTGGAAGGACATCAGGGTTTGCAGGACACTGTCAGACAAAGACTCTCCTCCCTGAAAGAGAGGGGAGTGGTTGTGGGCGGGAGCCTGAACACCGCCCCTAGCAGGGGGCGTAGCCCCTGCCTCCAGCTCACCTGGCTGGCGCTCACACCCCCCCCCCCGGTGGCCGTCCAGCCAGGTGCCGTGGGGGGGCGTGTCCAGCAGCCTTGATGCTGCAGCGTCAGCCTTTCCCCAGCCTCATTTCTCTTGGTCGTCCTGTGCGAGTCACCCACCCTCCACTCCCATTGAGTTAGGGCTTAGGTCATTGGCCTTGCTATGGACCTTAGGTTGGTCGCCCCAGTTGCACGGGGGGCCTGGTAGGAGTTTTTCCATTTGGCATTAGGCTTTTTGGTTTTTTCGCCTACCTCGTAGCAATCGTCACAACTTTTGTGGTATTGGTGGGTAGGTTAGGCATTGGAATAATGTGCTGTGGTGTGTCGAAGTGCTAGGTGTGGCCATCGCCTATGCCTTCAATGTTTAGGGGTATTCCGTTAAAGGAATCTGGCGGTCGTGTATTCTGTCCGATGCCTGCTTGGCGGGAGGCCATGGCACAACCCTCGGTGACAGCAGGGGTGAGCCTATAGTTGGATTAGCATCAACAGGTGATGAACCCCTGGTGAATAAACCCACTTGTTTCACGATCCAATGCCTAAGCCAATACCTTTTCATTGCTGTAATCAATAAAGTTGTGGCCTTTTCTAGCCAACGGCATGATGACCATAAAACTCCATTATTTCAGGGAATGCGGCTCTTCCTTCTACAGTGCACTTCTACAGTGGTACCTCTGGATGCGAACAGGATCCGTTCCAGAGCCCTGTTCGCATCCTGAGTAGAGCGTAACCCACGACTGCGCGTCTGCACGTCTCGAGATTCGCCGCTACTGTGCATGCGCGCGACGTCATTTTGAGTGTCTGCGCATGCACGAGTGGCGAAACCCGGAAGTAACAGGCTCCGTTACTTCTGGGTCATCGCGGAGCGTAACTTGAAAACAGCTCAACCTGAAGCACATTTAACCTGAGGCATGACTGTACTTGTGATTTTTCACAATGTGACCATTTTTTTAAAATGGATTTGTGGCCTAAATTAAGCTAGGGTTTCCCAGCGACTGGGAAATCAAGCTTACTTGGGAGTAAGCCCCAGTGAAGTCAGTGGAGTTTTCTTCTGAGTAGACATGTTTGAACTGCTCAAATTAAATTAGAAGAATCCAACAAGGGGTGGATTGAGCTGGGCTTGGCTGCCAATGTTTCATGTTCTCTCCCACTTCTCTCAAAATGTCCTGCCCAGACCCTGCTCACTGCCTCTGTGCCCTCATCTCCCCCTATTCCCCTCTGTCAGCCTTTGCCAAAACACATTCTAAATTCCTAAGACGCCTGGATCATGGAAAGAAAATGAGTTATGCCTTTTCAAGCCTACGCAAGTGCGCTCTGTTCGCAGAATGCTTTCTACCCACATAATATATGATTTCTCAGCAAAATGCAATTTGAGCCAATTGTTAACAATGTGGTAATTAGGCCAAATATGACCTTTTAAATGAGACTGGGAAAATACCTAAAAAGCAACTGATCTCTCTCTCTCTCTCTCTCTCTCTCTCTCACACACACACACACACACACACCTACACCCACACCAATTTTTCTAGAGGCTGATTTCAACCATCACGAAATAACGTGCTTTTTATTAGATCAGTACACAATGGGTGGTATTCAATTTATTCAAAGTTAGCTCATTGAAATTAATGAACATGAGTAAGTTAGGTCCATTAATTTAAAAAGGTCTGTTCTGAGCATAATTTACAGTCTAATCCTGTGCATGTATACTCAGAATTAAGTACCATTGAGTCCAATGGGTTTTACTCCCAGGGAAGTATATGAACATAGGATTGCAGACTTAGCATGGATTAGCATGGCCAGGGTATTGTTTAGGGGTTTTTTGTTGGGGTACATGTGTTGCTTTTATTAACTTTCTTGTATCATTATTTTAGATGTTATGATTTATGTGGAAATTCTTTCAATGTGGTTGTGTATTATTTGATATTTTATTACGTTATGTCTGCAATTGTCTATTTTTCCGTTGTAAGCTGCCCTGAGCATGGTTTTAACTGTAGAAAGGCAGCTTACAAATAAAATTATGTGTGTATCAATGTACCCTAACATTCTTCAGTTATTTTGTTTCCACTTAGTTATGGTAATTGGCAGCCAAGATACAAAATCTTCCATTGTTCTTGTTATTTTTTTAAACCTTATTTGTTTGTATCAGTTTAATAACAGCAGCTGCTGTTCGACATTTTTGTTTTGTATTGTTATCAAGCATCTCTTTTACATAAAATACTAGCAGCCTTGTACTCAGTATTGCTCGAGCATTCTAAAGCTCAGTCCGCCATTTTGATTCAAAATGGCACCCAACTGTATCCAAAAACAGACGGAAAACATCTCTTTGATCTCCGGAAGCCACCATACACCTTGTGGCTGAAATATTTTTAGAGGTGTTCAAATGCATAGAGGAAATACAACTCTCCAAAACATATAGTAGAGAAAAAATCATTCAGAGATTGGAGGGCATTTGAGACCAGCTCCACAACAAACGTGCTATCTATTGTTGGGCCATACTGGCTGTCCTTACCAGATGAAGGAGAATACACAAAGAACTCATGTCATCAAACATGGGTATCTATCTATCTTACCTGTGCATTGGAGGGGTCCTGGAAAGAATCCTTCACCACATGATGCCACACACTGGCCATCCTTCAACTGCAGCGAATCTTTGCATGCTGTACACACAAACCCGTCAGTGCAATTAGAGCATGTCTTCTTGCAGGCTGGCCAAGACAGGAAAGAAAAAAGAGTTTCTTACAGAACAGGAATCTGCAACTGGTAGCCTTGGGGCCATATCTGCACACTTTGGAGACAGCCCTTCCACTCGATACGATACAATAATCTTTATTGTCATTGTCCCATACAGAACAACGAAATCTACGTAAGACATTCAAAATCCAACAAGCCTGCTATCCCAGCTATCCCAACCTGGTTAGCCCCCTAAAAACTCTGATACCCCATTTTTAAATACAGTATACTCCCATAGAGACTCCTTACACTGCATTTAAAACCAAAATCGCATTTGGATAAACTGTTTCTCAGGGGGCTAGTCCTAGTCTTTATAACCCTGTACCTTCTTCCAGCTGAAAGAGATCATTTCCGGCGTGCGCACTATCCTGCGCTATCTCTGCTGCTTTTTTTATGGCGCCTGGAAGCATAGATTTGATCCAAGGTGGGAAGAGTGCACCCAATTATTCTCTCTGCAGTCTTCACAACCCTGAACAGCATTGTTTTTCCCCTGACCGTGCAGCTCCCAAACCACACACACAGACCATAAGTTAATACACTCTCAACAGTACAATGGTAAAATGTCATCAACAGGTCCTTTGAGGGCCTACAGTACTCCTTGATGTGGCCTTTCAGGTGCTTATGAAGGATCTAAATCATCATACGGGTATCGGTAAACTTGGTAGAAGGATCTGCTATGGATGATGATGAGTGGTTCCTCATCATCCTGGGGAAAAGTGACAAGAGGGGTGCCACAGGGTTCTGTCTCAGGCCCAGTGTCGTTCAACAACTTTATGAACAATTTGGATAAATGAGTTGATGGATGCTCATCAAATTTGCAGATGACACCAAACTAGGAGGGGTAGCCAGTGCTGCAGAAGACAGAATCAGGATTCAAGATGGCCTTCACAGATTGGAGAACTGGGCCAAAATGAATGAAGGGAATTTCAATAGGGACAAATGCAAGGTTCTGCACTTAGACAAGAAGAACCAGCTGCACAAATGTAAGATGGGGAATACCTGGATTGCCAGTAAAGGTAAAGGGACCCCTGACCGTTAGGTCCAGTTGTGGATGACTGGGGTTGCGGCACTCATCTCACTTTACTGGCTGAGGGAGCCAGAGTACAGCTTCCGGGTCATGTAGCCAGCATGACTAAGCCGCTTCTGGTGAACCAAAGCAGCGCATGGAAATGCTGTTTACCTTCCCAACGGAGCAGTACCTATTTATCTACTTGCACTTTGTGCTCTTGAACTGCTAAGTTGGCAAGAGCAGGGACTGAGCAACGGGAGCTCACCCTGTCATGGGGATTCGAACCACCGACCTTCTGATCGGCAAGTCTTAGGGACAGTGGTTTAGACCACAGTGCCACCCGCGTCCCATGGTTTGCCAGTAGTACATGTGAAAAGGATTCAGGGGTCTTAGTAGATCACAAGCTCAACATGAGACAACAGTGTGATGCAGCCGCTATTCCTGGTTGCATCAGCAGAGTTTTAGTGTCTATTTGGTGTTGGTCAGACCGCACATGGAGTGAGTCCTGTGTCTAGTTCTTTGGACCACAATTTAAGAAGGATATTGACAAGATGGAACGCATGCAGTGGAAAGCAACCAAGATGATCAAGGATCTGGAAACCAAGCCTTATGAGGAATGGTTGAGGGAGCTGGGTATGTTGGATGTGAGAGCTCACCAGCTGCGTGATAGCAGCACATTGTTTACATCATGTGATGTTTCTGATTTTACTGAGCGTGAGACAGGATGTCCTACGCTGTTCTCAAGGTTGTGTACTCAGTGTAACTTGATACCTTCCTGTTGTTGCTGCAAAGGAGGAGTGAGTGAGTTGTACGGAGGATGCTGAGCTTCATGGCATGAATGAGTACCTGAGCTCCTTCAAGGTGGCTCAGTATGTGGTGCGTGAAGAGGAAATGGGGGAGGAAGAGGAGGTTGAACGTTGCAAGGGAGGGAAAAACATGATGGCCATCTGTCAGGGATGCTTTAGCTGAGATTCCTGCATTGCAGTGGGTTGGACTAGATGATACTTGGGTCCCTTCCAACTTTACAAGTCTACGATTCTGTGATGTTTCTGACCAACTGAAAACCACAAAGGCATCCCTCTTGTTGAAAAGCACACACTGACAAACTTTGAAAGTCATCACAACTCTGGGCATGCTGTTAGCATCCTTTTTCCTGACAAAGGGAAGCCACAATTGACAGATTCATCCTTCCTTACCTGGAATCATCTGCAAGGAAGAAGAGCAGGTTATTAAGTCATTATTTTATTTGTAGGGAAAAGTTGATAAGTAAGTCTGCCTTCCATTATCCAGAAAAGCACCCCACAGAGAGTTACAGGCATAAAAAAAACCATGAAAATGTTTTATTTTTCTGCAGCTAAGTATAATATTTGAAATACAGTGGATGCTCGGGTTGCGAATGTGATCCGTGTGGGAGGCACATTCACAACCCGCAGTGTCCGCAATCCGCAGTGGCGCGTCTGCACACATGCGGGTTGTGATTTGGTGCGTCTGCGCATGTGCAAAGCATGATTTAGCGCTTCTGTGCATCCGCCGAAACTCGGAAGTAACCCGTTCCAGTACTTCCAGGTTTTGGCGGTCTGCAATCCGAAAAAAACCGCAACCTGAAGCGGATGTAACCTGAGGTATGACTGTATTGTAAATAATAAATAGATTACCTAAGCAAAGTCCAGCATCCTGATAATACCCGGATCCACAGCTGGCCACACAGCGCCCAGCCTGCAGCAGCTTGGTTGTGTCATGGCAGACGTCGCAGAGGTCAAAAGACTGTGAGCAGGTCACACAATCCGCATGGCACCGACCTGTTGTTGGTGAAGAAGAGGCGACTCCGTTTCAGTATAGTTGAGTGTAAAAGTCAGAGGGCAAAGATTTTATCAGGCCTCTTCTCCCTCTACTGTCATTTGGGGGCAGCCATTTTATCAGTGGGAGAGATAGGGATCAAGGTAAAGGTAAAGGGACCCCTGACCATTAGGTCCAGTTGTGGCCTACTCTGGGGTTGCGGCACTCATCTCACTTTATTGGCCGAGGGAGCCGGCGTACAGCTTCTGGGTCATGTGGCCAGCATGACTAAGCCGCTTCTGGCGAACCAGAGCAGTGCACGGAAACGCCGTTTACCTTCCCGCCGTTTACCTTCCCTACCTATTTGTCTACTTGCACTTTGACGTGCTTTCGAACTGCTAGGTTGGCAAGAACAGGGACCGAGCAATGGGAGCTCACCGCATCGCTGGGATTCGAACCGCCGACCTTCTGATTGGCAAGTCCTAGGCTCTGTGATTTAACCCACAGCACCACCCGCTAGAAATTGGGGGCTGAGTTTTTTAATTCTCCCCCTTCCCTCCTTGCCCCTGTGTTGTATTTTTGTTTGTTTGTTTCTTAGAATGTAACCTTGTGGGTAAGGAGTGTCTTGTTTTGATTTCATGTAAGTTGTTCTGGGAGCTTTGCTGGCTGAAGAGTGGAGTACAAATGCTATTATTATTATTATTATTATTATTATTATTATTATTATTATGCCACCCACTCTGGGTGGCTCCCAACAAAATGTTAAAAACACAATCAAACATCAAACATTAAAAGTAAGTGATTGTGGAGGCCAATTCTGGATCCACCCATCCTTCCACAGTGGGGACATCCGTTTCCGGACAGGAGTTGATCACGGTGTGGATTTGCCAAGTGTGCCTTCCTCTTAGCACATTTCTCCCTTGCGTCCTGAGTTTGAGCGTCTTCAAAGTCCATGACACCTTTGGTAAAGGCTGTTCTCCAACTGGAGCACTCGCAGGCCTGTGTTTCCCAGTTGTTGGTGTTTATACTACATTTTTTTAAAATTTGCCTTGAGAGAGTCTTTAAACCTCTTTTGTTGACCACCAGCATTACGCTTTCCATTTTTAAGTTCGGAATAGAGTAGTTGCTTTGGAAGACAATAATCAGGCATCTGCACAACATGACAAGTCCAACGACGTTATTGTTGAAGAATCATTGCTTCAACACTGGTGATCTTTGCTTCATCCAGTACACTGATATTAGTTTGCCTGTCTTCACACACACACACACACACACACACACCCTTTTGTGTTGGAATCTTTGTAAGGCACCTTTTCCCGCTGAAGAGCAGGGCAAAGACTCTTCAAATAAACAAGACAAACGAGTAAACAAACACAGGATACCTGCCCCCGAGCCTTCAGGGACAAGGAGGGGTGAGACATTTGAAAAGAAACAAAGTTCAACGGTCATAAAAATACCTGGCTCGCAAGGAGGGCAGCATTGTCCTGCCACGGCAACGGCTACACTGCCTGTGGGGCAAGTCGGACAGGACGGAGAGGACCAAATCACATTGGAATCCTGGCACTCGCATTCGCGGCACAGACCCTCTTTCCATTTTTCTCCGCTCTGCATGAGAAAACGATAACAGCTACGGACTATTGCATCTTTTCAGCACTGTGTTATTTATTAAATTTTGTGGTAAGTGGAACAAGAGCCAAAAGGGGATGGAGCATGGGTAGGCAAACTAAGACCTGGGGGCCGGATCTGACCCAATCGCCTTCTAAATCCGGCCCACGGACGGTCCAGGAATCAGCGTGTTTTTACATGAGTAGAATGTGTCATTTTATTTAAAATACATCTCTGGCTTATTTGTGGGGCATAGGAATTCGTTCACTCCCCCCCCCAAAAAAATATAGTCCAGCCCCCCCCCCCCAACAAGGTCTGAGGGACAGTGGACTGGCCCCCTGCTGAAAAGGTTTGCTGACTCCTGATGGAGCAACAACTGTCAATTTTACCTTTGCACAGTAAGGTGATTTCTAAACACACAGCTGCAGCTCCCAAAGGGGTTTCACAGTCAACCCCTCTTCACAGGGAACTCTGGGAGTTGTAGTTCTGAGAGGGGTGGGGGGTCTCCTCACAGCTCTCAGCACCCTTAGCAAACTACAGCTCCCAGAGGAGGGCTAGGGGAAGACGTGACTGTTTAAAGCAGCATCGTTGTGCTTTAAATGTGTGGTGTGAATGAGGCCACACATGTGCGCATCAAATGTACATGTGTACATGTCTTCGGATATAAAAACAGGCATCCCATTCCTTGACAAATGGCTAAACTAGCCTTGGAAAGGGAATGCTTTGAAATGCACCGGCAAATGCTTTGATGCAGGCTTAGATGTTACAGTTCAGACAACATTGATCTTTTTCCCCTGCCTGTATTGATTACACTGTTAGGAGCCATTCAATTGTACAAATGTAGCAGCTAATATCATCATTCAATTGCCAGGATAAGGAAAGCCCTCAAAATCTGATCGCATCAAATTATGATAAAACAGCTAAACATTTGGGACCAAGAGTGCTGTAAAACATTATCGAATGAGGTAATTCCATTCCAATAAAGCTGGCAATTGACAGAGAACATTTCAAGATTGTTTCCAAGGATCCTGAAAGTGCCTTTCTGTTGTGCAACCTCTCTCTCTCTCTCTCTCTCGACTTGAAACACACTGTGATCAGACGGCAATTGAGCAGGATAGTTTTGCTGTTGGGCAAAGGGCTGGAATAAATTTCCTTTGGGTACTTCTGTGATATATAATATTATGAATTTGGCAATCCTGGCTACTGTGGATCAATCTTGATTTTTGCCCAGGGTGGCTGGGGCAACCCCGTCAGATGGGTGGCATTGGGCAGCAATCATCACCTGATTGACAGTCCAGGAGGCCTGACAAAACATGATGGACTAGTTGAAGTGCAGGAAAAATCAATAGTCTCTCAGGGGTGGCACTCACAATTAATCATGGTAGTAGCCCAGCATGCTTATTTGTTCCTAAGGTGCCTATTGATTGCTGTTTTGGCTGCAAGCTGTTAGCAGCCTGCCTACCATTTTCTATCCTCCATCAGGCCATGGTTCTATCTTCAATCAATCAAAATTTTATTACGGTCATAGACCAGCATACGTAGGTGGGGATACAATCATTTAAAGGTTGTGAAATGCTTTGGAAAGCTAAAATTATTACCATCTTTTTCGCCCTATAGGACGCACTTTTTCCCCTCCAAAAATGAAGGGGAAATGTGTGTGCGTCCTATGGGGCGAATGCAGGCTTCAGGAGAGCCGCAGCGCCAGCCCCACAAGGTCGGGGGACAGCGGGGAGGCGGAACGCCGCCATCCTGCTGTCTCCCGATGTGGTTTGGAGGCTGACAGCGGGGAGACGCGTGCTTCTCCCCGCCGCCAGCCCCGCAAGCTCCAGGGACAGCAGGGAGGTGCAGCTCGTCCTCCCACTGTCCCCGGACCTGGTCTGCAGGCGGGCGGCGGGGAGAAGAGCGCTTCTCCCCGCTGCCGGCCCCACAAGCGCCTGGGGGGGGAATAAAATTTTTTTTCTTTATTTCCCCCCCAAAAAACTTGGTGCGTCCTATGGGCCGGTGCGTCCTATGGGGTGAAAAATACGGTAAACCAGAAGGTACATATAAAAGATAAGAAGCTAAAAGAAGGTGTAGGGGCATTAAACAAATGTGGAAAAGCATAAAAGGTTATCATATAAAAGGCTATGGCTATCAATTTACAAAGCACTTGGATATGAGTGTTCATTAAATCTAGTTTGTGGTGCAGCTCAAGGATCTAGCATCATTCCAGGGATACATTCATTGCAGCGAGGAAATGGCAGGTGCCGCCAAAAAATGGTGGAGAATATTGGGAGTGGGGAATTCTGCACATTGGCCTACTTCTAGGGGAGCAAGAAAAACCTCAGACATTTTCTCAGGAAAACTGAGAGTTCTCTGTTTAGCTCCAGTTTCCAATGCCCTTTCACCCAGAGGAAACTAAAAACCGGAGCGAAAGGTTCCTGGAATGTCTCTCATTACAGAGGAATGGGGCAAGAACCTCAGGACTGATTGATAGACACAGCCAGTTCCCAACATCCCAGCACACTGAAGCATGGCCAAGAAACAGATCCCTGGCAATTGAGACAAGAGCTGGCTTGACTCTCACTGCAGACAAGGGCTAGCTTGGTATGCAATGGCTCCCCGTGAGTTCTCCAGAGCAAAGATACAGTGCCTTCCTATGCACTTTTGCTCCAAAGTTGCCCCACGGCAGTCAGTGGGGTTTACTGCCAGGTTATTTGCACACAGAACTGATTGCTGAAAAGGGCAAAGGACCACAGAAGCTGCGAGTCATGCTAGCTGGACACCCCATTCTGTTCCTCGATTCAGATACGTCAACAAGGAAAGTTTGTACAGTGGTACCTCGGGATAAGTACTTAATTCCTTCCGGCGGTCCATACTTAACCTGAAACTGTTCGTAACCTGAAGCACCACTTTAGCTAATGGGGCCTCCTGCTGCTGCCGTGCCACCGGAGCACAATTTCTGTTCTCATCCTGAAGCAAAGTTCTTAACCTGAAGCACTATTTCTGGGTTAGCGGAGTCTGTAACCTGAAGTGTATGTAACCTGAAGCGTGTGTAACCCGAAGTACCACTGTGCAGTGGTACCTCTGGTTGCAAACGGGAACCGTTCCGGAGGCCCGTTCACAACCTGAACAGAACACAATCTGCGTCTGCACACACGCGGGTAACGGTTCACCGCTTCTGCACACACGTGTGACATCATTTTGCGCATCTGCGCATGCGCGAGCGGCAAAACCCGGAAGTAACCTGTTCCGTTACTTCCGGGTCACCGCGGGACGCAACCGGAAAGCGCTCAACCTGAAGTAACATGAGGTGTGACTGTATCCTTTCCAGCACTCAGTAGCTTAAGTGCTAGAATATTGCTTTTTAAAAAAGAAAAAACAACAGATTCCTAGGATGCAGAAACGCATCTTTCAGCTAAGTAGATATGTGCAAGGTATAAATCTACAGGGCTCAGGTTACACAGCCTGTGATTCTACACTGATGGCTCCCATTTGGGTGAATATCATTCTTCAATCCATCACCCAAACAGTTCTATGTGCCCCAAGTTTTCAGGCTACTTACATATTTGGTACGCCCTTGGTGTACACAGGGCCTGCCTCTGGAAATACATTCAGGACAGCACTTGCCTTCTAAATGAACTAATTCTTCACCCTGTGGAGAAAGAGGCAGCCCCAGCATGATACCCAGAATTAGCATTTTTTTTAAAAAAAATACAATGCTGAAAGAAGACAGTGGGAGCCCGAACTTTTTTTGAACTGGAATGCAGTCTTTAAGATCCTATTTCCCTTTATCACTCCTGGAGCTCATTCCATCACTCTTGGTTCTCTCCCAAAAGATATGTGTGCTTAAATACCTTTGTGGCTGCAGAACAATTCCCGCAAGCTCCCAGTCCAAATGCCACAAAACTGGCAAGGGATCAAAAGGGGGATCCAGTTTCATGGATTGAATCCAGCCCGCATGACTATCACAATCGGCTTGCTTGATTACTTTGTCGTCCATCGCAAAAGTTTCCTCCAAAGAGCTCAAGAGTGCTGGGTAGGGCAATGGTTCCTTTTTAGCCTCACAAACCCAACCCCCCTGTGAGGTAGCCCAGGTATATTTTAGGCTGCTGAGAGAGCGCAAACTGCATGATTGCCACTGAGCCGCAAAGGCAAACGGTGACTCGAACCCAGGCCTCCCTGGTCAAGCCAAGGAGATAAAGGTAATGAACATGGCTCTACTGCTTCTCAGTTTATCCTTACAACAACCCTGTGAGGTAGGTTAGGATGGGAGAAGGTAGCTGGCCCAAGGTTACCCAGTGATTTTCACCGATGTGGGGGGATTTGAACCCGGGTCTCCCAGTTCCTAATCTGACACTCTCTCTTTTTCTCCCAATAAATTTTTATTATTTTCTTTACACATTCATTCTTACAGTACATTAATCAACCTATAAACCTTATGCTCTGCCGAGCTTGCGACTTCCCTCCCTCCCTTCAGTTGGTATCCCTTATCACATCCTGTCGCGCATTTATCTTTTTACACCTAAATCATCCTGTCCACATTGTAGGAGTTACTTCAATCCTGCTAGTGTCTTTAAGCTTTTACAGTTGTCCTTTAAATACACAATAAATTTACTCCAATTTTTCTGGAATCTTTGATTGTCCAGATCCTGAATCCTGCCAGTCAGTTTGGCTAACTCCACATAGTCCATCATTTTCGTCTGCCACTCCGCAATGGTAGGAACTTCTTGTGATTTCCAGTTTGGGGCCAACAAAGTCCTTGCCGCAGCTGTGGCATACATGAATAATCTTTGATCTTTTGTCTTAATCTCCTTTCCCATCAGGCCAAGCAAAAAAAAGCCCCTGGCTTTTTAGGGAAAGTATATTTTAATATTTTCTTAAGTTCGTTGTAAATCGACTCCCAAAATGTCTTAACTTTATCACAAATCCACCACATGTGATAATATTCACCATGCACCTCTTTGCACTTCCAACATTTTTTATCCCTCATCCTATACATTTTTGCCAATTTTGCCGGCGTTAAATACCACCTATAAATCATCTTCATTAAAATTTCTTTCAGAGCCATACATGACATAAATTTTATACTTTCATTCCATAATTTTATCCAATTCGATGTTATGCCCAAAATCTATAGCCCACCTAATCTGACACTCTCACCTCTAAACCACACAGGCTCGGTGGATATACCCATGGGCAGATATATGTGTGTATCCGTGACTGGATCTAAATTCTCAGCCACGTGCGCTAGCCGTATCCCACAAAAGTCATCTTCACGATGCATATAAAAATGCAGTAATATTCTAGGTGCCGAAATCCCAATGGAGCAGAAAATACTCTTTATGCATGCGACCGCCGCTGTGCAAATGTTATTGGCCCAGAGTTGGAAAGAAGATAAAGTCCCGACCAGAGAAGAATGGCAGATTAAGTTGATGGCTTGTGCCGAAATGGCAAAAATGACTGGAAGGATAGGACTCGAATCGATGGCTTCAAGTTGCAAGAAAAGAGATTCCAACTATACATTCAGAAAAAGCTTCTGACTGCAGGAGCTGTTTGGCAGTGGAACAGACTTCCTTGGGAGACGATGGACTCTCATTCCTTGGAAGTTTTTAAGCAGCAGTTGGGTGGCCATGTGTCATAGATGCTTTAGCTGAGATCCTGGCATTGCAGGGGGTTGGACTAGATGACCCCTGGCTCCCTTCCAACTGTACAATTCTATGAATCTACGGTTTCTCTGAAGGCAACATTTTGTTGACCCTTCACGGGGAAAGCTTTGATCAATGTTTGATCACCTCTGGGAAATGTGCTTCTAGGAAAGGGAGGTTAAACTATTTATACATCTGTTGCAAAATTATGCGGTGTGGAAAGAGCTCTTGTCACAGTACATATTGTTAACATTCCCGGTTGGTGCTGTTACCTTCCCCAGCAAGAGCCCACTTCATATAAAAAGCAAGGGCAAATATGTCTGGGGTGGGGTCCTCCCTGCCAAAAAATGCCCGCCTGCCTGCCAAGATTCAGAGCTGGGCAGGATTGTTTAAGATAACGGTCTCATTTTTCGCTGCCCAGCTTACAATGCAACGCCAGGGGCCACAGTGGTGGCAGCGAGGCTGTTGAAATGAAAGCCTCTTCAAAGGTCTACACAATAGTTTGTGCCTCGTGTGATCCCCGTGGCGACGCTATGTTCTGAAAAGGAAAAAATGAAGAAAGAAAGCACTTGTTCTCTAACGTTTTCTCCTCAGAACATCGTGGCCTCCCGTTCTGTTGGGTGGAGACCCTCTTAAGAGCAGTCCTACAGGATCAGACCTGGGGTGGCATTCAGCTAAGCCCTACTCAGGGGTTTTATAAATCGGTCTCTTGGTTCCATATATAGCGGGCATTGCAATAAATAGTGGTACAGGTCCTCTACACAAGGTTGCCCACCAACAGTCTCTCCTTGTACTGTACTTTGCCATACCAACCATCCACCACTGCCGAGGGCATCGATTGGAATCGTAATTCTGTAAAAGCGATTCTTAGTACGGCAAGTGGGAGCTTTGTCAAATAACTAGCATCTCCACGCCACCATCCACTAAGGTCCAACTCCGAGGACCTTCTGACAGTTCCCTCACTGTGAGAAGTGAGATTAGAGGGAACCAGGCCGACAATAGAAGAATGGAGACTGAAGCTGACTGACTATGCAGAATTGGACAGATTAACCGGAAAAATTAGATATCTTCAAGACCAAAAGTTCATCGAGGACTGGGGGAAATTTGTTGAATATCTGAAAAGAACATGTGATGTGCAAACAACACTGGTGGGATTTCAAGAAGCACTGTGAAAGCAGAGATATATTGTTAAAAACAAATAGGAGTGGGAGGGAAGTTTAATGGCAATATAAACAAAGGAATGCGTAAACTGAGAAGTAATTATGGATGATAGTCAGAGAAGCCGAAGGAAGTCTAAAAAGAATCAAATTTGTGAAATTTGTGAAATTTGACATAATTGTATATTTGTGTTGGAAAATAATAAAAATTATTTTAAAGAAAATAGAGGGAACCAGGCCGAGGGCCTTCTAGGTAGCGGTGCCTGCCCTGTGGAACGCCCTCCCATCAGATGTGAAACAGATAAACAACTATTTGACTTTTAGATTATATCTGAAGGCATCCCTATATCAGGATGCTTTTAATCTGTGATGTTCTGTTGTGTTGTTGCTGTTGCTGTTGCAATTCTGTATATTATGTTGGAAGCCATCCAAAGTGGCAACCCAATCAGATGGGCGGCGTATAAGTACTGTATTTTTCTGTGTGTAAGACAATGCTTTTCACTTTATAAAAAGGCAAAAACTGGGTGTCATCTTATACACAGATAGTGAATGCAGAGGGGTGATGTGCGATTAATGACAGCAGCAAACAGGAGACTGGCAGTGGCAATTGGGCAGGTGATTGGTGGCTACGGCAAGGGCTGCTGGCGATTGCCTGTGGCTGCGGCAGTTGGGCAGGTGATTGGCGGCTGTGGTAAGAGGGTGGGTGGGCTGTTGGTGGTGGCAAGCGGGCAGACAATTGGCGGCTGCAGCGAAGTGTGTGATTGGCAGTGGCGGGCAGGTGGGTGAGTGATTGGTGGAAGTGGTCTTAATTTTGAATTTTTAAAAATAGGGGTTGTCTTATACATGGGGCGTCTTATACACGAAAAAATATGGTAGTTGTTATTATTTATTAATTACTATTATTATTATTATTATTATTATTATTATTATTAGTTGGGCCTGAACTCCTTTTATACAAAGCTACTGTGGAAATATGAACCTTGAATGGTTCACATTAGCGTTGCTCATCCCACACAATGCGCTGTCGCCGCTTCTCAAACGCAGCTGCAGCTGTTCATTGTGAGGGAACAGGCGTATTAACCCGCGCCTCGAAAAGAAACAGAAGCCCCCACCGTGCTGAGGAAAAGATCTTAAACGCCCACAGTGACACCCTTTTAAAAATATCCCAGACTGCCTAGGATATTGCTCTCTCTCTCTCAAAACAGCAGAGCTGAGATGGGAGCTATCAAGAGAGGATTGTGGGATTTCCCGGGGCAGTTCGATGCCTGCCAACAAACTTCACCCTTCTCCCAGTCATCTGGTAATAAATAAATAAATGCAAGCCTACATTTGTCGGAGAACTTAAGAGACAGCCACCTGAAACTCGCTGCTTGTCGATAGGCTCATCCCAACCAGTTTGCTGGAAGCGTGTGAAATTAATTTCTTTTCTTGCATAGTCTCCATAATCCTGTCCCTGCCTACGCCAGTGGCCTCGTTGCAGCTTAAACAGAGTTATGTGACCAGAAAAGTTATTTCTTCCCCAACGAAGGATGAAACCCGCGGAGACCTGGCTTCAATTTAGCTCCGGTTTACTGATGCAAATGTCCTAAATACAGAACTAGCCTGGGAAGATTCGGGAGGGTTTTGAAAGCAGGCGGAAGGGGAGAGAGAAGCTACCTGCTGCTTTTGTTGCCGACTTTATAAAATATTTCGGTGGAATGGCACCGATGACACCTCTGGGGGCTGCTGAGCTAGAATACATCACTGATAATAAGCCGCGGAGTGTACACTCTGGACTAAAAAATACATAGCTATCCATCTAAAGTTAATCCAAATTCCACATCCAAAAGAGCCGAGTTCGGCTGCCCCTGTAAATAATGCAAATTTGTGAAATGTCTCTTACTTTGCATAATTGATGCTGTGAATCCTTACACACACACTCAAACACCCAGACTATCTAGCATCACTTAATCAGCTTATCATGAAGCGAGGGCAAGAAAGCTGGCAAGAGGGTATGGACCCCCTGCCCAGATGTCAGGAGCAACTGCAGCTAGGCCTGGGACCCCATAGCTCTTGTGCACAGCTGCCCCATAAGCTGCCAGGGTTGGGTATGTTGGGCTTCTGTGGCAGGAGTGGGGAGAAAGTGGGCAGTCCCACTGTTGAGAGCACACAGCAGATAGTTAACTCTTTATTGTCCAAGATAACACTAATAATAATAATAATAATAATAATAATAATAATAAATTAATTAATTATTTGTACCCCACCCATCTGGCTGGGTTTCCCCAGCCACTCTGGGCAGCTTCCAATAAAGATTAAAAATACATTAAAATGTCACACATTAAAAACTTCCCTGAACAGGGCTGCCTTCAGATGTTTTCTAAATGTCAGGTAGTTGTTTATCTCTTTGACATCTGATGTGAGGGCTTTCCACAGGGCGGGTGCCACTACCAAGAAGGCCCTCTGCCTGGTTCCCTGTAACCTCACTTCTCACAATGAGGGAACGGCCAGAAGGCCCTGAGAGCTGGACCACTTGCCATTGTTTTTACAGCTCTGGATATCTGTGAATACCAACCTAGTGGCTAGGCAGCTATTTCCAAGTCCGTGCTCAATGGAGCAGTTGCAGCAACAGGGGACCACCCACGTTCCACCAGCCAGAGACTGTGCCTGCATGGAAATGTCCTCTGCCCTTCCACTTTCAGTACCCTTCCTGGTCCTGGGTTACTGTTGTGCTGGAGAAGGGTGGGGAATATTTCACTTGCCTGGCCTGCCTCGTCTTCCAACCCCTCCTGCACTCCACCCTCCAGCTCTGAAGTTTCCCTTGCCTCTTACTCTTGCCTCTTGACTGATTGTCAGAGACTGGCAGGATGAGGAAGAGTGGTGGGTGCCACCTGCCCTAGAGCCCCTCCCCCCAGGGATGACACCGAAGACAACTTAGACCCTGGATCATGGTGAAGGGACACCAGAGAGCAGTCTGGGTAATGGACGAGGTGGGAGATGCTAGAAGCAGGAGCTTGGGTGTCAAAAGAAAGAGACCCTTCTAAGACAGGCTGAGAGTTGTAGCAATGATGGAGTGTACACCTTTCCGATTGGGGGAATGATATATGGTTGGCTGATATTGCAGAGGGCTTGAGGCATTGGTTACAGGTGTGAGGGTATTTGGCGGCGAGCCTTTGGGCTCTTGTGGTGGTTCGGCATTGTTTGACCTTGTGATGGGAGGAGAGGTGTGGCCATCACCTGCCCCTCCAAGTTTAAGGGTATTCCGTTAAAGGAATTTGGGGGTGTGGATCTTGTCCAAAGCCCAGGGAAGGGCTAGGGCCATGACACGACACCGACGGGAACATCAGGGGGAGCTCGAGTTGGTCACATCGATGGGGCTCCCCCTTCCGGTGGTTTACCCTTACCAGACTCCCTGCGCATCAGACAGGAGTCAGATATAGTCGGGTCCATTCAATGCCTAAGCCAATACCACTCACATTCTGTAATCAATAAAGTTGTGGCCAAATTTGCCCAATAACATTTACCTAATATCTGTGTCCTTGTGTGTGTTATTTCTCAGCGAGGGGGTGGCTTCGGGGTCTCGACACGCAATTATAGTGTGAGTGGAGACTCAAACAGAGAGGAGTCAGAAATTGCCCCTGCTACCCGGCAGTGGGACAGACCCAGTCCTGCTGGCTTACCTCCCCCTCTGACACCCCGACCGAGGAGAGGCCTGCACATTGCTGAGCAACAGGCCAGACATGCCCAGAGGAGGAACTCACCCCCACTTGACGCAGCCTTCGTCTGCTTTGGAAGAATCCAGAGTGTGGGGCTAGAGGGGAAGTGTAGGGCCAGTGGTCAATTTCAGCAACGTATCCTTCTAGATTAGGCAGAGTCAGAGGAACTCTGTTGTGTTGCCATTTTCTGTGACTAAAATCTAATTGCATTTCATGCCTCACGTTCTTCCCGCCCTGTGGATGACCTGCGCTTGCCTGACAATCCCTTGACACTGGTCCGTTCCCCACAAATCAGTCGTCCCCTCTCCAGAGCCAGACTCAGCACCTCTTCCCCACACCGCACACTTGTCAGTATCTTTCCAGTCCTCAGTACCCACCCCAAATAAACCATAATCGGGGAATATTTGTGGAACATTTGAAAAATCATGCTATGCAACTAAGTGCATTGGTAGGGTTTACTTAAATCAAGCAGTTAAAAGTACTAGCAAGATTAATTGTAGAACAGTTCAAAAATGGAATGAAGTGGAAAAGCCAATGTTAAAAATTTAAACAAGAGAAGAAACCGCAAAAGGGGGGGAGGGAAGTCTGATATGTATTGATATTGGAAGTATGAGACTTTAAGATGTGTATTCGTAAATTATTGAAAACTGAAAATAGAATTTATAATGGTTTTATCTAAACAAATAAAACACAACCCCCAGATTCCCAGCTTGCATTTCTGCTTTTCCGGTTGGGGTTTTTAGTTTTTAGTTAGTGTTTCTGGGAATCTTCTATGTAAATAAATAATAGAACTAGATAGATAAGGTTGCTCAAAACGAGGTCATTTTCTTACCGGGGCACACTCCACCTTGGCACACCCTCCGTGCCAGCAAGAGACTCGCCCTCCGTCACACATGCAGAACTCGCATCCGGTACCGTTCCACATCTCGTCGTGGTACCTTACGACGCCGTCATGGACACAGCTCCCCTTGGAGGGGACGCATTCCTCGCAGCAAACTCCAGGACGCTGTATTCTGCTCTCCCCCTAGGAACACGCAATTCAGATGCCTCGTGAAAAGAGAGAACAGCAAACTGCCGGGATTCTCCCAGGATTCCAAGCTCGGGAATTACCTTCTCGCAGGTCACAGGTGTGCAGGTCTGCCTCAGACACCTGGGCTCCCCTCTGTCGCAGACGCAGGTTGTGCAGGCATCTTTCTGCCACTGCTCGCCGTGCTGTGCAAAAGAAATAAATGTAAGTACTCCATTCAGGTTAACTGCTGATGTCCACACGGGGTTGAGAACACCAGAAAATAGCCTTATGAAGACTGGGCATCCACAAAATGGTGGCTGGCTGTTGGGAGGAGAAAAATGAAAAACTGGGTGGTAGGAGGAACCAAATAGAGTATCCTGAGCAGGCACACATAGAATAATAGAATTGTAGGGAAGAGAACATGAGGGTCATCTAGTCCAAGCCCCTGGAACATGTGTAGAGGAGGATGAGCAAGGTGATCAAGGATCTGGAAATGAAATGTATTCTAAAGAGGAAAGTCTTTAGTGTTTTATGATGCAGGGAATCTGCATTATTTTTATGGGACACTTTGATTTTTAAATGAACTGATGGGGTACACCAGCCACCCAAAAACAACAAGCATTTGCTTGGGTTGCTGCTAAGGAGGGCGATACTCGATGTGCCGACTCGAAAAGGGGGTGGGAAGAGAAAAAGGGGTTCTGCCTTCTGCACTTCTGGGGCATTAACCATACTCTGGTTTTTGCTAGCTGTGGATGCAAGCTCCTTCTCAGACCTTCCTAGTTTACAACTTGATTCTTTTTTAAGGAAACACTTTGCATAAATGGTCTTATGTGTCTTAATTTTTAAATAAAATGCTATCAGCTGCGGGGGGGGGGGGACGAAGAGACTGAGAGGAGATACAATGTTGTTGTTGTTTAATCGTTTAGTCGTGTCCGATTCTTCATGACCCCCTGGACCAGAGCATGCCAGGCACTCCTGTCTTCCACTGCCTCCCGCAGTTTCATCAGACTCATGCTGCTAGCTTCGAGAACACTGTCCAACCATCTCGTCCTCTATCGGCCCCTTCTCCTTGCACCCTCCATCTTTCCCAACATCAGGGTCTTTTCCAGGGAGTCTTCTCTTCTCATGAGGTAGCCAAAGTATTGGAGCCTCAGCTTCAGGATCTGTCCTTCCAGTGAGCACTCAGGGCTGATTTCCTTCAGAATGATCTTCTTGCAGTCCATGGGACTCTCAAGAGTCTCCTCCAGCACCATAATTCAAAAGCATCAATTCTTCGGCAATCAGCCTTCTTTATGGTCCAGGAGATATGATAGCCATCTTCAAATATCTCAAGGGTGGTCCCATGGAAGAGGGAACAAGCTTGTTTCTCCTGCTCCGGAGGGTAAGACTCAAACCAATGGCTTCAAAGTTGCAGGAAAGGAGATTCCAACTCAACATCAGGAAAAAATTCCTGGCAGTAAAAATTCCTGTTTGACTGTGGGATGGACTCCTTCAGAAGGTGGTAGACTCTCCTTCCTTGGAGGTTTCTAGGCAGAGCTTGGGTGGCCATTTGCCATGGATGCTTTAGCTGCGATTCCTGCATTGCAGGGGGTTGGACTAGATGACCCGTGGGGTCCCTTCCAATTCTATGATTCTATGAATGCAGGAATCTTTCACCCAACTCGAGGTTCAAGCCCACGACCCTGATATGAAGAGCCTGGTGCTCTCCCAACTGCGCTATCCCAGCTTGACAACTTAAAATGTTTTGTCACATGCCCTGCTCACATAACTCTGTAACGCATCAAATGCATTCCTGATTTTTTTTTATTAAAAAAAAACCAAAATAAAAATGCAAAGCTCTGTCCTGGATCGCCAGTGCCTGTTATCTCCCACCCGCCCTCGCCCTCCTCTTGCACACCACTTTTCAAACTATGTTAACAGGAACGGCCTTATCTACACTGGCCTGTGAACTGAGTTGTCTCTCGCCAGCACATTCCTTTCTACTTCTTAATCCCCTTCATTTCTCAGGCTTCCCAGGAAGAAGAAAGCAGCAGGTTGTAAAAAGAAGAAGAAGAAGAAGAAGAAGAAGAAGAAGAAGAAGAAGAAGAAGAAGAAGAAGAAGAAAGGGGGGAAAGAAGTCGTTCATGCTGGCAAAAGCCTCGAGTGCCGGGAGAGGAGCAGAAATGTGTCATATGCAGCCCACACCAAGTCGATTCCTGCCTTTCATCAAAGGGTTTCCTTACCTCATATGCTCCCCCAGGTGCAGAGCAGGATTTCGGAGTGCATTGTGGGCAACACCTCCCAGCAGGTACAACCACACTTTCATCCTGAGCAGTGGGGAAAGGGTGGGTGGAAAGAAAGAAATTGAATATAATAAGAGAGACACCAGACCTGGGAATTATAGGGACAGAACGACCCAGACCGTATGGGAATTTATTCGTGTATGCAACCACGGCGGCAAGAATGTTACTTGCCTCCCAAAAAATGGACAAGAAGAAGAAGTCCCAGCAAAAGAAGAATGGATACAAACATTTATGGAATAAGCAGAAAAGGTGAAACTTACTGGGAAAATAAGAAAATCAAGATAGCAAACTCCTTATAAAAGAATGAAAATGGTTTGTTGAATATTTGCAAAGAAATGTAAACAGATAAGAACATTGGCAGGATTATTGTAATAATCTGCAGTTTTATAAGGGTATATATTTAAAGTAGACGAATAGATGATAAAATTAAGTGAATTTGGATATGCAGAAAATATTAGAAAATAAACTGAAGGAACCGCAGAAAGAGGGGGGAGTTTTGAAATGCTAAAATGATTATAAAATTATTGAAATGTATGAAATTGAAATAAATAAAATCAATTTTGAGAGAGAGAGAGAGAGAGAGAAAGAAAAAGAAGGAAGGAAAGAAAGAAAGAAAGAAAGAAAGAAAGAAAGAAAGAAAGAAAGAAAGAGTCAGACACTATATCAATAAGGAAATGTTTCACCTGGCAGGTCATGGAGCAGAGCAAATAACAAGAGCTCTCAAATCAATAAGCCCTCTTGATTTCGGACCTTCACCCCTGAGATCTAATGCCCTCCATAGACCCCAAAAGATGAGGCAAAGAGGGGGCTAGATCTCCCCTTAACTTTGCCCCAGGTAGCTAAGCCCCTTTCCCCCAGGATGATCAGGTAAAATGACTGCAGCTGTAGGCATGGCTAACTGGTAAAGGCAAAAGATAGATACAGCCTATTTTCTAGCACCCAACAACCAATTATGCCACCCTGCTTGCTGGGCCTGGGGAGCCCAGCAAGGGAGAAAGGAAGTGAACTGCACTGAGCATTAAATACGTGGCAAGAGAGATCCAGGCAGAGACAAGAGTTGAGGCTGAGGGCGAAGAGGCCACTCTGTTCTGTTGTTCTACAATATTAATGAACTGTGTCTCGGGATCCCTTTTGCATTTAATTTTTGATTCTGCACGCTGCATCACCTTGACATATCCTCCTCCAGCCCTTTCAAAGCACATCCAAGGGTCCCTGATTTCACCCATTGGAGACTCCAAGGGAACAGCTGAAGCTTTGAGGCTTCAAGTCCAACTCTGAGATCTCTCAAATCTTGATGGGAGCCACTGATTCCATGGACAAAAGTGAAGGCGCTGAAGGACCAGGTCCGCAGCCTGGGAGTCATTTTGGACTCGCAGCTGTCCATGGAGGCGCAGGTCAATTCTGTGTCCAGGGCAGCTGTATACCAGCTCCATCTGGTATGCAGGCTGAGACTCTACCTGCCCACAGACTGTCTCGCCAGAGTGGTGCATGCTCTGGTTATCTCTCGCTTGGACTACTGCAATGTGCTCTATGTGGGGCTACCTTTGAAGGTGACCCAGAAACTACAACTAATCCAGAATCTAAAGGCATCTAAAGACATCTAAAGGCAGCCCTGTTTAGGGAGGCTTTTAATGTTTAATACGTTACTGTGTTTTAGTGTTTGCTGGAAGCCGCCCAGAGTGGTTGGGCAAACCCAGCCAGATGGGCGTGGTATAAATAATAAATTATTATTATTATTATCCTCAGATGATGGGGAGCCCATAGCACCCCATTCTACACTGTGCTGGCTTGAGGGTGGTCATTCTTGTCCATGTCTGAGGATGACTCCCTTGCAGGCTCTCCTACTGCACAACCGCACAGCAGCAAATGGATGCAGAATAGGCTACAGGCCCCGGAAAAATTGCTCATGGCTCTCCCAAGGGCAGTAGCTACTTTTTACTACTATTATTTATTTAATCATTTTTCAATACAAACAACAACCGCAAAAGACACATACAACAAAAACCATAATAACACTAATAACACAATTTGACAAATCAGATTTGAATACACTAATATACCTATGACTACACCTTTTTAACAATATTTTCCCAACTCTCTCTCCTCCCCCTACTTCCCACCACTATCCGCCTTATCGCTTAAATATTCCTTCCAGATTTCTTCATATTTATCCATTCTAAATTTGCATCGACATGCGATTCGTTCGTATGTAGCTAATCTGTCCATATTATCAATCCATGTGCTCAATGGAATCTTCTTGCAGCTCTTCCAATCCATCAAAACAAGTTTTTTTGCTTCTACTATAGCACAGTACATCTATTTTTTTGGCCCCTTGTAATCTCCCACATTTCTGGAATATAATTTAGAATTGAATTCAATTTGTAGGGGCAGCAACTACTTGAAAGAGAGCCCTGCCATCTTTGTCCCCATCTTGTGCAACTCAGCCCAAAAGGGTACACTCGGGAACTGCCCAAGGTCCCGTGAACCGTGTTGCCTTGTGCTGAGCCAGAAGAGTCTCTGGCAGTCATTGCCGCTTGCCCTGGGCACCCCAAGCCCCAGCAAAACAGGGTAGCTGTCGTCCCTTGAAGAGGAGACAGGCCCAGTCTTTGCTGGCCCCCAAGGGACGCGGGTGGTGCTGTGGGTTAAACCACAGAGCCTAGGACTTGTTGATCAGAAGGTCAGCAGTTCGAATCCCCACGACGGGGTGGGCTCCTGTTGCTCGTTCCCTGCTCCTGCCAACCTAGCAGTTTGAAAGCATGTCAAAGTGCAAGTAGATAAATAGGTACCGCTCCAGCAGGAAGCTAAACGGCGTTTCCGTGTGCTGCTCTGGTTCACCAGAAGCGGCTTAGTCATGCTGGCCACATGACCCGGAAACTGTACGCCGGCTCCCTTGGCCAATAAAGCGAGATGAGCACCGCAACCCCAGAGTCAGTCACGACTGGACCTAATGGTTAGGGGTCCCTTTACCTTTACCTTTACCTTTACCTTTAACCTCTAGGAGGCAATGGAAATCTTTCACTTTGGGAGAAGGAATGAAGACGTGGTGTTGCCTTACTGATGGACACTTTGCCAGTACGGGAATGAAAAATGAGAGAGACAAATGAGCAGGGTAGGAGCCTCACCGTTAAGGTTAATGCATTTTCCATTAGAGCCTCATCTTAGGAAATCTATCAAATATTCTCAAAATTAGCTAAAGGGGGAATTGGGTTGCTGTTGCTGCGTTAACCCCAGAGGCCCGCAGGTCTGATTATTCACACCCTCCTTGTCTCACCGGTACATCTCTTCCACATTCTAATGACTGGCTGATTAAATAATAGTGTGATCAGTGGCGAAGATGTGGGGTGAGATGAAAATGTTCAAGAATCTCCCATCAACTTGTCCTGAAGCTCATTTCTTTCGAATCTTCGTGTTTTGCGATTCATCCGAGCCAGTGCAGAGCATTTTTGCATGCTGCCTGAAAGCAGTTTTATGCTCTCGTCAGAAAAAGAACTGGCATTAATCTGTTAGAGGAAATAGGTTGGTTACATCTTTATGAACTACTCCTCTGACATGACAATACCCTCTGAAAAAAAAAAGGTATTTGGCTGTTAACTGCCGTTAAATGTTACTGCGTTATAAATTCTTCTAAAATTGGGAGGGGGGGTGAATCTAATAAAGGAACCGGGTATTACTAATGTGAACACCTGGCTGCTTCCGACGCAGGTGAGAAGATGTGAAGAGAGAAAATAAATTTATGAGGATGAAGATTGTTTGCTGAATGCCTTCCCCGGCCAAGGTTTCAGCTGCTAACCTGGATGACTAAGCCCACATATCAAGGGCGCTGTTCAGTGAATGTAAAAAAGGAATGTGCAGAGCAGCAAAAAATAAAATAAAAGCAGCAACCTCCTGACACCAACTGTAATTTGGAGGGTGGTACTCAGCAATGAAGAATGGAAACAGGGCTCTCTACAAATGAGATGGGAGGAAATGTAGCCGCCTTATTTCTTGGCAGGAACATTTCGTATTGATCTGAATAAAGGCAACACTCTGCCCCACCAAATCCAGCTTGGATGAAATCTGAGTGCAGCCTAGGATTGTGCTCTTACAGGCAGCAAAGTTAAAATGGGTATACATGGCATGAGACAACTCAGGCCAATGGAATAAAAGCAGGTTGGAGACCCTACAATTTCAAAAGACCAGGGGGCGATCACCTATGTGAAGGTTGGATTATTTAAAACCAACAGAAAGGCTGATATGGATGCAGGAAGGAAACAACAGAGAACGCTGGAGAGAACTTGAAGAGGTGCTTCTCCAAAAAAGGACATGAGATGCTGAAGGAGGAAGAAGGCAGAGAAGATTTAAGACATCTCTTTTTGGGGTGTGGCCTATATTCAGGGGAAGCTTATATTTGGACCCAAAGGGATGTGGGTGGCGCTGTGGTCTAAACCACTGAGCCTCTTGGGCTTGCCAATCAGAAGGTTGGCAGTTCAAATCCCCGTAACGGGGTAAGCTCCCGTTGCTCTGTCCCAGCTCCTGCCAACCTAGCAGTTCAAAAGCACACCAGTGCAAGTAGATAAATAGGTACCACTCCAGCAGGAAAGTAAACAACATTTCTGTGCGCTCTTGCACTTGTTACACTGTTCCATTGTACCAGAAGCGGTTTAGTCATGCTGACCACATGACCTGGAAAGATGTCTGTGGACAAACGCCAGCTCCTTTGGCCTGAATGAAAGATGAGCACCGCAACCCCATAGTCGCCTTTGACTGGACTTAACCATCACGGGGTCCTTTACCTTTTACTTAAATTTGGACCCAATCAGAATATACTTTTTTGAAGAAGAAGAAAGTCACATTGTCAGAAAGACTCTGTTTTCCAGAAATGGTGACCATAGCCATGGGTCACTGAGGAAGCAGTCCCTAATAATTGTTTCCCATAACAGGCTACAAAATTCACAGGATGCTTTAGGGAAGGCATAGCTCTTAAAGTGGTACGAAAGTGCTTTAAATGTATAGTGTGGGTGTGACTTTAGTCTCTCCAAAGCTTAAGTACGCAAGTGTCTCTGTCTGTTCCTACACAAGTATCTTCTTACTCCACCCTCATTTTGGCTTTTCTAATCCAAGCCTCATTGAACCTACTGTCAGGAGTTCAGCCTACACTCGAGTAGGACCCTGGCAGAGACACATGCCCGACTGGCATGTTCTCTCCCTCCTGGTCGATCGTTCAGGAGCTTCAAAGGCTTTCTTCAAAAGCGACCAATGCCAAGAGACATTGGCAAACTTAGGGATCCGCAGAGTCTTCGCAACTTGCGTGACAAACCTCAGCAACTCAGCATTTTGGCTAATCTACTTTATTTACATATAAACACAGACAGAGCACTGCAACATGGCTCCCTCTCTCTCTAGCATCAGACAGCAAAGAGAAAAAGAACAAAGGACAATAGTCCCACTTCACGGAACACAGTAACACAAACATCCTGTCTCCGTCACTTCCCACTTTGTGGAGTCAAAACATATACTGTCATGTGAAAGACAAAAATCCCATGACTGCAATCATGGGGCAGGAATTCTAACACCTGCCTCTGCTTAGGGTGAATTGGTTCCATGTCCTCTAGAACCACGGTGGGGGCACCTTACTGTTATCAATAGTAATAGGACTGCAAACATTTTCTTGCTTGAAGAGGAGATTTAGCATCACATTGCAAGCAATGTAATGCATGTCATAATGCAGTCAAACTAAACTACATGACGTCGACATGAAGCCAAGTCAGAGTTAAGGCAATAACAGTTTTGCGCCATTCCTCTCCGAAACTGGGGAGTCATTTTGCAGGGTTGCAAAAGTTTTCATGAAATGCCTGCCCCCCTTTTTTTAAAGCTCAGCTCCAGTTAGTTACAGCAAAGGAAACAGATAAAGTTAAGACAATGCCTTGCTTTTTCACCTGAATGGCAAAGTCGAACATGAAAATAAATAATAACCATTTAAAAGAAAAGGTTGAATAAAATGCAGAGAAGTCTTGCACGATCTTACCTCTTTACACAATATAGGATGACAAACTACGGTGAAACACTGCGCACTCCCGTTCCGACAGACACATCTGGCACACTTGCTGGGCTGCCAATCCTCACCATCCAGGTACGTTTGAGCATCAAAAGAACAAGGCTCTAAAAGGCATTGAAGACCATTGTTTTTTTCCTAGGTTCACGGAACATTCTAGAGCAGGGCTGGTGAATCTCTGGCCTCCAGATGTTCATAAAGTCTGGGTCCCATCAGGCCCAGACAGCATGCTGAACAGCCAGCAATTGTTCAGAAACATCTGGAAGGCCAAAGGATTCCTACCCCTATTCTAGAGTCTGTGAGGTTATACTCTTCGTTTTTCAAAGAGCAATCTCACAACATCAGGCATATCTGTAACACTTCGTAGTTATGTTGTCCTCTGAATCTGTCCCTTGTGGTCAAGAAGGGACGCAGAAGCACATGGAAAGTCTTCTGCTTCAAATGAGACATGTGTGTTCCTCTGGTGTATCCCTATTTCCCCCCTTTCCCAAGAGCAAAATAATCTCGGAAGAATGGAAAGATGCCTTTCGCCATGAGTATCACATTGAAGGGCGAAGGAGGAGAATAGGTTGTTGTTTTCATTTTGATTATATATTTTGTGACTTTCTATTTTGATGTTGTTCTGTGAACCGCCCTGAGACCTCCAGGTATACCAGGTATAGTGTGGTATAATAATAATAATAATAATAATAATAATAATAATAATAATAATAGAAGATTGTGCCTCCATTCCCAGTTTTCATGCTCTAAATTGTAAATCTGCATAGAATTGATGCACACACAACTGAACAAGCATGGAATTCTGCGTGATCTTGAAAGTTCCCTCATTCAAGGTATCGTGTAAATGCATATCAGAGATCACACAAGAAGCCAGAAAGTTGGTCTTAAATGATGCCTAAATGTGTGTTGCGGTCAATCCTTGCTGCTACATGTCTCCTCCGAAAGGCACATGAGTGGGGACATGCAAAGAAAGAGAGAGCCCATGTGGTGTAGTGGTTAGAGTGTTGGACTAGGACCTGGGAGACCAGGGTTTGAATCCCCAAGTAGCTATGAAGCTCACTAGGTGACCTACTTCACAGGGTTGCTGTGAGGATAAAATGGAGGGGAGAACTATGTACTCCACCTTGAGTTCCTTGGAGGAAAGGGATATAGATATTTTAATAATGAAAGAGGCAGCAGTGAGTCACTGAGAGGACAGCCCAGCACAAAACAGGTTGCGGTGGAAAAAGGTGAGCCTAGGTTGGCATTTTCAGGACACCAAAGTTAAGCCAAGAGGACACTATCAGCACTTAAATAATAATGAATCTTTGCCCTATTAAAATGGGGGGGGGGTTGTTTGTTAATATATTAGATATTTTTGTGTTTTTATATTGTAAACCACCCTCTGATCTCTGGATGAAGGGCAGTATAATAAGAAAATAATAATAATAATAATAATAATAATAATAATAATAATAATAATAATAATATATTTGGTTTAGCAATCGAATGGATGGATAGCTGGAGCACCAGATTTCCCTCCCCTATTTAAAAGTGGCTGTATAAATCCTGCAATAAGCAACAGCTTAGATTACATTTGGCTAAACTGCGGCGACAGCAGCAAGTCTGCTTACGTTTTCAAGACGTTTTCATCACCCTTAACTCACTCACCTCCGCTTCCAGCACACCGTGGGCAGCACTCTCCTTGCCTGGGGGGGCCCACTCCCTCGCAGGAGAGGGCAGGGCAAGCCTTGGGGGTGCAGGTGATTTCCCCATTGGCACAAGCGCAGGTCGTACATTCAGAGCCAGCCCATTCCGTGCCATGCTACAGGGGGAAACAGAGCGGGGAAAACAGGTAACTGTCAATTGTTGGCAACAGAAGAAGCTGTGGGACTTTGCTGGATTATATTTACCCGTCTCCTAGAATCATAGAATCATAGAGTTGGAAGAGACCACAAGGGCCATCGAGTCCAACTCCCTGCCAAGCAGGAAACACCAAATGCTAATCCCATCATGAATGAGATGCCAAGGAAACCAGATCATTGGACTCTAAAGTGAGCCCTGCTAGATCAAAGACCAATAGTCCATTCGGGTCAGCATCCTTTTCTCCTAGGGGCTAACCAGAAGCATATGGGAAGCAGGACATGATGCAGAAAACTCTCCCCACCTGTGATTTCCAGCAATTGGTATTCAGAGGCACATTGCCCACCTCCCAAAAGGCAGAGGTACTATACAGCTGGCCATTATGGCTAGTAGGTGCTGAAGGTTTCACCCTCCACGAATTTGCCTCGTCCTGTTTTAAATCCATCCAAGCCACCATAGCATCTTCTATTCTGTACATACAGTGGTACCTCAGGTTACAGACGCTTCAGGTTATAGACTCCACTAACTCAGAAATAGTAGTGGTACCTCGGGTTAGGGACGCGGGTGGCGCTGTGGGTTAAACCACAGAGCCTAGGACTTGCCGATCAGAAGGTCGGCGGTTCGAATCCCCGTGACGGGGTGAGCTCCAATTGCTCGGTCCCTGCTCCTGCCAACCTAGCAGTTTGAAAGCACATCAAAGTGCAAGGTACCGCTGTGGCGGGAAGGTAAATGGAGTTTCCGTGCGCTGCTCTGGTTTGCCAGAAGCAGCTTAGTCATGCTGACTGCATGACCTCGGAAGCTGTACGCCGGCTCCCTTGGCCAATAAAGTGAGATGAGCGCTGCAACCCCAGAGTCGGTCACGACTGGACCTAATGGTCAGGGGTCCCTTTACCTTTACCTTTACCTCGGGTTAAGAACTTAATTCGTTCCGGAGGTCTGTTTTTAACCTGAAACTGTTCTTAACCTGAAGCACCACTTTAGCTAATGGGGCCTCCTGCAGCCGCCGGAGCGTGATTTCTGTTCTCATCCTGAAGCAAAGTTCTTTAACCTGAGGTAATATTTCTGGGTTATGTAACCTGAAGCGTATGTAACCTGAAGCGTATGTAACCCAAGGTACCACTGTACCTCGGGTTAAGAACTTTGCTTCAGGATGAGAACAGAAATTGTGTGGTAGCGGTGCAGCGGCAGCTAAACTGGTATCTCAGGTTAAGAACAGTTTCAGGTTAAGAACAGACCTCCAGAACGAATTAAGTTCTTAACCCACTGTATTTTTAAGTGTGTCCCACTTCCCCAGGCAGTATTAAAACCTCAGGTACCCAGACTTAGGTTTCCTTTTTTTGGAAAAAAGAGATTGCTGGAGATTAAAGGTGTCTCTGTAATATTTGCAATGGAGGGGCTTGGCTCGTACAAGCAGGAAACCCCAGTGCCCCACCTCAGATTTCCAGATAGGGGCAATTCTGAGCGTGCAGCTCCTACCTCACTCGCTCTCAGTCTGTTTCCCAGTCTGTCTTACATCATCCTTAGTTGGCGGGGGGGGGGGATATATCATCTACCTCCCACCCTGCTCAGATGGGTTTCAAACCCCTGGGACTGATAGTCACTGTGACTCTACCACAGAAGAGGACACTGCTTTGCATAAAGTGTACATGTTCTAATATATTAAATATATACAGTGGTACCTCAGGTTACATACGCTTCAGGTTACAGACTCCGCTAACCCAGAAATAGTGCTTCAGGTTAAGAACTTTGCTTCAGGATGAGAACAGAAATCGTGTTCCAGCGGCGCGGCAGCAGCAGGAGGCCCCATTCGCTAAAGTGGTGCTTCAGGTTAAGAACAGTTTCAGGTTAAGAACGGACTTCCGGAACAAATTAAGTACTTAACCCAAAGTACCACTGTAGATGCAAATTTAGAAATACCCTGATTCTCAGATGTTTCTGCTATTCCTTGGCCACTGGTTCTGATAAGGAACATTTTCCTAACCACTAAGCCAGAAGTCACTAAACTCCCTACCAAAAGTAAGGCCAGATCTGCATGGCAGGCTCGACCAGAACTCATAACATCATCGCCCTTCCTCCTAGCCCTGGGTTGAAAATAAAGCCAGGCTCATATATTTTAATGTTTGCATTTGCTGCAATAATACTCTCGGACATACATTATAACTGGAACCATTATTGCCTTGCTTTAAAACTAAGGAGGACATTTAAATCTTTATATTCTGCCATGTTTCTCCATTTTATGTCCCCATTTAGCCAGCTGGCAAAGAAGGCCCCTGCGAGACCCTTTAGATCTCAACTTTCTCTGTTGGCGAAGCAAGCAGAGGAAAAGTTATACAAGCAGCAAAGTGGGCAGAGACCAAAAGCGTAGAGCTGTAGCTGGTGAAATCACTGTCTGAGCAGAACAGCTTCCGCTCATGCAATGGGAATTCCATTCCTCTCCTTCCCCCCGATGTGCCCTCCATCACACTCCCCAAAAACTGATGTGCTCCAGAACAGACTGGTGGGTGCAGGGCGGCTGCTGAGGGATAGGAATATTTTGTTTACAGAAGTCGTTCTGCCCGCACAATGATGTAGACCAACCCTCTGCAACGCAGGAATCGTTTGCCCTATGGGGGGCTTCAGACTCTTGAAATTGAGAGTCTCATGCTCAACTGACTGAGCCATCTCAACTGCAGCCTTTGTGGGATTCAGCCCATAAAAACTGTGCTTTCTGAGCCACACGAGAGGTCCATCCATGCCCAGTATTCTGGGCAATGGCTGGCAGCCAGATTCATTTAGCTTTCACAGCCACCTGCCCTGTTGGACCGCAGATGGGGAAGCTGTGATCTAACAACACCTGGGGGTCCAAAACTCCCATCTTCCCAGACCACTGAACATTCTGGTGGGGGCTTGATTCCCAACAATGCACTGGAAGGAGACATGTTCCCCATTGCTGTGTGGCATCTATTCTCTGTGAAAAGTCCACCCTGTTGATTCTTTTTTTTCTAATGGAAAGACAGGAAATACTAGAAGAACAACACTCTAATAATAGTCTAATCTAGAGTGGTGGCTGGTCCCTGTTTATCCCTAGCAAATAAAACTTGGAGATACGCTGCCTCTGCACATGAGACACCATAGTTGTCAACTTACAGATTTGAAAATAAGGGACCAGCAGCCTCGAAAATAAGGGATCAGCAGCCAAAATAAGGGATTTTCCAAGCACACGTATGTTCAACTTCTGAGCCCCTCCGAGCCAAAGGCAGAAAGCCCAGCCAGCAGCCAAACGAAGCCTCAAGCGGTGGTTCCCACAGCACAGCAACCCGGCAAAGGGGATGCAGCAAGGAAAACCACCGTCACCTCTCCGCTGGTAAGCGCTGAGCAAAGGCGAGTCCCCAGGCAACGCGGCCGATTTGATCGGCACAAGGCATGCAAGCTCCACCCCCCAGTCGTTCTTAGACTCCTTATTGGGTGAGCAACACAGCCAAGCAACACAATTGGAACCTCCCTCCTCCCTGGCCGGCAGGGAGGGAGGGAGGGAGGGAGAGGAGCTGCTTCCTTTGAAACCTGGGAAATTTAAGGGACATCATCAATAAGGGACAGCAGCGGAACACGGTGCTGGGATAAGGGAGTTTCCCGCCAAATTAGGGACGGTTGACAGCTATGGGGTTCTATTTTCTGCTAGCATGGTGAAGACTCGTTGACAGGCCTACTATTTGGAGAAATGGCTGCTTTCTGAAGAGATGTCTGCTGGCAGTCCTACGCTACTCCTTGCGAGCCCCAAATTTTCAACAAATGGGAGAACTACAATCAGCAAACGAATGAGATGATTAATGGTTCTTCCCCTATACTTATGCAATAAGCGAGCTCCTGAAAACGAACATACTCATATTCTCGCAGCGAAAATGCCAAGCTTGTGAAAATGACCCAGTTGGCACCGAGAGTGCGCAAATTCTTATTTTTTTTTCCCCATTCCTCTTCTCATCTTTGGGTATCTGCCCAAAAGTTAATTTGCAGCAATAACTTTGGTTAGGCCATGTGTGAAGCCGCCTAAGACGGCTCTGACCTAGTTCCCCGAATGGAAGAACTGGAGAAAAATCTAAGGCAGCCAAAGAATTGGCCGAGCGGATCAATGCAACGCATTGTGGATATTAAGAAAGCCCGGCCATCAAGCGACCGGACTTCTCTCAGCCCGGCATACCAGACAAGCAGCTAGATCTCACTCAGATTGTGTTTCCAACATGAAGTTCTCTGAATGTCTCTCTGCAGCTGCAAGGCAAGGTCCCAGGAGGGAACGAGACAAGAGTGATTTCCAAGAAGAAAAGCCAACTGCAAGTTGAAAGGGATACAAAAGAAATGCTCACCTCGTGGACCCGTCCTTCATGCTCACAAAATCCCTCCGTTTGCGAAACACACTCAGGGCAGCAAGCGTTGGCAGGTGTTTGTAGCACTTCCCCCTGAACGAGAAAAAGCCATTCAGTGGGTGTCACAAATCCATCTGTCTAGAAAAGCCCATTCCTGGTATTCCAACACACAGTCTCAACAATATAGGCCTCCTCTGTCCAGAATGGAAAGGTGTAATAATAATAATAATAATAATAATAATAATAATAATAATAGTTTTATATTTATACCCCGCCCATGTGGCTGAGTTTCCCCAGCCACTCTGGGCGGCTCCCAATCGAGTGTTTCTAATCCTAGCATCCATAAGGGTATTATTATTATTATTATTATTATTATTATTATTATTATTTTGTGGGGAGCTGTGGTTAATCTAACAAAAGAATGCAAATAGAAACTGAGCAGGGAGTAAGTCTCTTGTGCACTGTAGAGACCATATAACACAGGTCCTGAAAGACTTACACTGGCTCCCAGTACATTTCCGAGCACAATTCAATGTGTTGGCGCTGAACTTTAAAGCCCTAAACGGCCTCATTCCGGTATACCTGAAGGAGCGTCTCCACCTTCATCATTCAGCCCAGACACTGAGGTCCAGCTCCAAAGGCCTTCTGGAACTTCCCTCACTGTGAGAAATGAAGTTACAGGGAATCAGGCAGAGGGCCTTCTCGGTAGTGGCACCCTCCCACCAGATGTCAAGGAAATAAACAACTATCTGACTGTTAGATGACATCTGAAGGCAACCCTGTTTAGGGAAGTTTTTGATGTTTGATCTTTTATTGTGTTTTTAATATTCTGTTGGGAGCTGCCCAGATGGGCAGGGTATAAATAATAAGTTGTTGTTGTTGATGATGATGATGATGATGTGGGTGCCATAGGAGGTACCACTGGGCACCTGCCACATTGATAACCCCTGTAATAAACTAAAAAGCATAGAATCGTAGAGTTGGAAGGGACCACAAGAATCATCTAGTCCAATTCCTTGCAATGCAGGAATCTTTTGCCCAATGTGGGGCTCAAACCCACAACCCTGAGATTAAGAGTCTCATGCTCTACTGACTGAGCCACACTTTCAAACAAAGAAGAGACAATGGGAATATGTCTTAGATGGAGTTAAACCACTGGTCCATAGAGTTCAGTGCTGTCTGCACTGATTGGCACTGAATTGTACGTTTCCAAGCACAATTCAAAGCGTTGGTGCTGACCTTTAAAGCCCTAAATGGCCTCGGTCCTGTATACCTGAAGGAGCGTCTCCACCCCCATCGTTCAGCCCAGACACTGAGATCCAGCACCGAGGGCCTTCTGGCAGTTCCCTCATTGCGAGAAGTGAGGTTACAAGGAACCAGACAGAGGGCCTTCTCGGTGGTGGCACCTGCCCTGTGGCGCCCTCCCATCAGATGTGAAGGAAATAAGCAGCTATCTTCTTTTTAAAAGACATCTGAAGGCTGCCCTGTTTAGGGAAGTTTTTGATATTTAATGCTGCATTGTTTTTAACACTTGATTGGAAGCCACCCAGAGTGGCTGGGGAAACTCAGCCAGATGGGCGGGGTATAAATGATAAATAATAATAATAATTATTATTATTATTATTATTATTATTATTATTATTATTATTATTATTATTATTGGCGGCGGCAGCACTCCAGGGTTACAGGCAGAAATCCTTCCCAGTCCTATAAGGAGATGCCAGAAAGTGAACTTGCCACGACCACTCCATTTCTCCACACGGACGTCATTCCGCCGCCTTACCTTCCCGAAGTTGCAGCGAGGGTTTTTGCAAACGACGGCTTTGCACAGGACAATGTCGCCATGGCAACTGCACTCCCGGCAGGAGTCTGGCTTCCAAGCGGTGTTGTTCTGCAAACAAGTCATAAGCTCGGAATTAAAATTGCATTAAAAAGCATGAAGACTGCACGCAATTACGGGGCAGCAAAGAGTTCAAACGAATTAAAAAGGGAAAGGGCCCTTAAACATTGCAGAGGCAAACTTGGCAAGCCAAGTCTATCTGCTACACGCCGATTAGTACCCATGGCTGTAACAAGTCCAAAGCTATTCATTCCGTACTTCCAAAACATGTAATCAAAAGGCTTGGGCCTGCGATGAAAAGCAATCAATTCCAGCTGCAAAATAATTGATCCACCTAAGACCCAGTAGCTACAATCTGATTAGAGCTTCTCTTCCATCCAGCGACGGCTTCTATAAACAGACTCGGGCTGGGAATTTAACAGCCTCCAAAGGAGCTTTTGACGCTCCATTCATATTAAAATTAATGTGCTAGGAAAATTACCTGGGGTGTCAAACAGCTTCTATGTGTGGGGAGAGGCGGAAAAGATCCGGAGTCCTCTGGTTGGAGAGGAGGCAGGGAATGTATGTAAGAAGAGGGGAAAGTTCCTGAGCTGGTGGAGCAAGGAAATGTAGTCTTTGGTAAAATGATTTTTTGTAGGAGCGGCTTGGGAAAATTAAGGAGCCGAGGGGAAAAAACAGCATCCCCCCCCCCTTTTCTCTTTGCACTCGATATACCCGAAAAGTGACTCCATTTTTGTGTGTGCACTTCCAACTACCCTCTCGAAATTTCGGGACAGGGTGTTGCGTGGCGATTCCCGCTTCCCCCCAGTTGGAATAAAGACACAGGACACCATTAGTTTAGGTTAATGGGCAAAAATTGGCCACAACTTGATTGGTTACAGGTAAGAGCGGTATTGGCTTGGGCATTGGTCCTATCAGAGCATCCGGCTTCAGCCTGTTAGCATGAAAACCGGAAAGGGTTAACACCAGCAGGGGGAGCCCTGCGATGCACATCAACTAGGAATTCCCCCGGGGTCACCGCTCGGGGGGGCGCTTTAGTCCCCGGCCTCCATAGGTTTCGGACGAGGCAACGCCCCCCGGAATCCTTTACTGGACTACCCTTCAATATCTGGGGGAGATGATGGCGCTCCTCCCCCCCCAACACATCTACATAATAATACCCCTACCAATGCCTAAACGCCAAAACCAAAGACGTTGTGATGATTTGCTACGAGGTAGGCAAGAAACCAAATGGCTGGTGCCAATTCGCCAAGTGGAAATCAGCTGCATGGTCGAAAAGGGGAGATCCCGGGGCCACGCCGGCCTTAAATGACCCAGGCCACGCCCCCGGAGCCAGCCGATTGGCTGGCTCTGGGGATGATGCGGCCTGAGGATTCCCCTGAAAGCCAGCCTTCGCGCGAGTGTTGGGGTTTTGAGCCCGCAGCAACACCACCTCCTCCTGATGTCGGAAGTGGCTTTGTCTTAAGCCCAATTAAAAAGGGGATGGGCATTTTACAGCATCTGGTCAAACTAAAGTCCTATACACCCAGACAGTTCAGATCATGTCTGCAAACAAGGACCCCCAGTCTGAGCTCTAACGTTAGACTGCAGGTATCCAACCACCAACCAACACATTGAGTGATCCGAGTGTGAACCAATGGTATGTTCTGACATTTCTGTGTCACCTTTCCATGTTCTACTTGAGCTAACTAGAAGTTTCATGCAAACTCAGCCCCAATGTGCTTTTGAAAAATGAAAAGCAGTTTCAAGAAGGGAAATCCACCCACATACACGTCATTTCTCTGCTCTAAGCAACCCTCTTTCATTTTTTTGGTTAAATATTTTTTATTAACTTTCCAATAAAAAACGTCCGATTAACATACCGTATCGAATCATAATCCAATTAAAATAAAAAACTAAAATAAAAAGTCCAAATTATCATCCAAATTATAATTGTTATTTTTTTAAAATAAAAAATTAATAAAAAATAAGCAACCCTCTTTCAAAGCTGCATTTAAATAAATAAAAAAAGGGACACTGGGGGCACTTGCACACATTTGCTATTTTCAGGTGGGTTGCGTGGCGAGTTTCCGCCCTCTGCAGCAGAAATAAAGACACAGGACACCATGAATAAGGTTAATGGGCGAAATAGACCACTACTTTATTGATTACAGGAATGAGCGGTACTGGCTTAGGTATTGGTCCTATCGACTATCCGGCTTAAGCCCGATTGCATGAAGACCAGAAAGGGTTAACCACCAAGAGGGGGAGTCTCCTGCTGAGGCACATCAACTAGGAGTTCCCCCGGGGTCACCGTTCGGGGGCGTGCCTTAGGCCCACACCTCCATAGGCTTCGGACAGGGCCACGACCCCCGGAGCCCTTTACCTGGCTACCCTAGACTGTGGGGGGAGGCAATGGCGCTCCCTCCCCCATCATCTATTTAACCCTACCCTTACCAATGCCTAACTGCCAATACCAGGAAGTTGTGACGAGTTGCTACAAGGTAGGCGAAAAACCAAATGGCTGGAGCCATTTTGCCAACTGGAAAAAATTCCTACCAGGCCCCTTGACGGCAACCAACCGAAGTCTATAGCAATGTCCAAGAAGCCTGCCTAAAGGGAGGGGGATGGGAAACCAAGTAGGTGAAGCGGTGAAAGAGGACGAGCCTCGGCCGCGCCAGCCCTAAATATGTCAGGCCACGCCTCCCCAGTCAGCTGATTGGCTGCCTGGGGAGATGACGCGGCCGAGGATTCCCTAGATCTCAGGGGGCCTGTGCTCAGCCCCCGTGCACGTGGGGGTGGGCGTGAAGCCCGCAACCCCATCTCCCCAGGTTGGAAGTGGCTATTCAGTCACAAGCCAGCAAATTCACAATATGCAACAGAAGTTAATTTGGGAGCTCTGGCACAACAACCCTGCTTTATCCCACCACCCTGTAAAAACACGTCAGATAACATTTGCTTGATGCAAAATTGTCTAACGCCCCAGAAAACAAATCAGAATGAATGCTCAGTAAACAGGTCGTTTAGAAGCAACCTGGGAATCAGTTATATGGATTTGCATGTAGTTAGCTTCCATGGAAGGCGAATATATCAAGCTCAGAGCTCAGACTTCGTTGCTACTGACACATCCGTTTCCTCCAATGCAGTGTCCACTTCATAGCGTAGCATTGTAGTGTTGGAAGGGACCGTGGGGGTCATCTAGTCCAACCCCCTGCAATGCAAGAATCTTTTGCCCAACGTGGCGCTCAAACCCAGGACTCTGAGATTTAAAACCTCACTTCCAGAGGGAGATGTTTCCCTGTGTTAAACGTCACCCTTTTAGTCACACTGATATGCAGCTATAAGATCGGAGACTTCATTCCTTCTCAGTGAAACAGTACATGAAATCGAGTCCTCTCTAATAAAGCTGATGAGAATATTAAAGCTAAGTACTGCCACAGATCGGTGCAAATTTACAGTCCTGGAGCTCAGGAAATAAATGATACGGGAGAGGAGCCGTCATTTTTGCTCTGATAACATAACTGACCCAACGTGCAGCGGCAGGAACAGTAACAGGGGTACCCTGAGGAAACTGTCTTCCTGGGGCTGATTTACTATACAGCTGCAGAATCAATTGAGGCCAAGTTATATGGGTGTCAACCTCTGCCTAACTCTCACGCTGTATTTAATCCATTCCTGTGCCTTAAAAAAAAAAAAAAGGAGGGGTGGTGGTGGTGGGATAAAGCTGTTCCGTGTCAGACACAAGGCTTTTTCCAAAGATACCTGGAGCACACATACCTGCCCCCTTTGGAAGAATGATGCTCTGGTTTTGCGCCAGGATTGATGACCTTACCTGGCTGTTCATTGCGTTCCTTTCCTTGCTCATCCCAGCAGTAAAGGGGTGGGCAGGATGTCAACACAAGCAACCAGGGAGCTGAAGAAAGGCGCAAGGAGATTTCAGAAGTTGTTACAAAGACTCCTGCAGCCGGGTGCAGAGGGCGATTGCACTGTCTGTAAGGAAGGTGACAGCTTTTTTTAGAGGATGGCAATCTTGGGCCTCCAGCACCCAGGTTCTGTTAGGGCACCAGTAGCAGTGGTGGGGCAGAACTTCAGAGGTGTCCTCCCAACACCAGTGTTCGCGAAAGCTTATCAAGATGGGGCAGGTCAGGGTTGTGTGCGCACTATCTCAATACATGGTCCATGTCTTGAGTTAGCGCACACACCGTATCTGAATGTTCTGGGGTATGTGGCGTTCATACGGAGCCCCCAGTCGTCTCACGGACTATTGACCCGTACACCACTAATCCGCTGCCACCAACCAGGTCCTCCCTGGTAAAATTACTTCAGTCTCGGTCAGCTTCTCAATTAATAAATAAGAGTGTATTTTATTTCAGACACAAACAAAAAAATTACAGCATTCCAAACGTTGTTGCTCTTTACTTTCTTAGCCTTATTTTCCTCTCTCTATCTCTTCTACCTCCCCCACACTCAAGAACCCACTGCCCTAACTGTCTCTCTATTACCAACTGCCTTTCCCAACCAGCCAACCCACGAAATCCAAACAACTCCCAACGAACTCCCCCAGAACTCCTCCCAGAACTGGTTTTAGAGACCCACTGACTCCACCCCCTGGGTCCTGTCTGTGCAACCTATTTAACTATTTCCCCTCCAGCACTCTCTCATATATGTTAACATCACAGGGTAAGGGTACCACTGGCACTGGGTTGCCATAGCAACGTCAGCAAAGTCAAGCGTATGACTTGCTTAGCCATTCGCCCTCCCATTGGCTCAGGAATGTGTAATGGTCTCTAGAGCCAACTTGCTTGCATTAAGCCCTGTTGCAAATCCTGATGCTGTCCCATTTTCTGTCAGGGTCTGACACAGAATCCGTGAGAGTCAGGGGAAGAGGCTGTAGGTTAGCATGGTGATAGTGTTAGCAAATATCTCTGTCCATATGCATCTTTACTTCAAAGACCAGAAAAACTGGAGTGTCTTGTGTCTGGAGACAATGCTAGGATACTTGCAGACCACGCTAGACTAGGTGGACCCCTAAGTAAGTAACAGGATTACTTAACACAAAATAGTTCATCCTTAAGTCAGGGGTAGAGAACCTTCTTTCTGCTTAGGGCCACATACCATGAGGCGTAATCTATTAGGGACCGCATGGTGGAAGTGGGTGAAGTCAAAGCTGGTGACAGGCAGAGTTTTCTAGAGTAACTCATTGGAAACAAAGAATGGCTTGCTTCAGTTTTCACCGTGGGTACCTCAGCTTCGAATTCCCAATCCTACTCAAGAATAAGCCCCACTAGGTTTGATGCAGTAACTCTCAAATAAATACAGAAAGCAACTCCTATTAGGGCTGGGCGATATTTCAACATATTGTCCAAAACCAGTTTGAAGTCCATGTTGAGAAACTGATTTTTTGCCCTGGCGATAAATTGCAAATCATGATGTGTGTGCATGTGCTATGCAAAAATCACAATATGGGGAAAACCATGAAGCCAGCCAATGCTTCTCTTGATTCCTGCAGCCCCTGTTAACTCTCCCCCCTGTCTTTTGCAGGGGGCAACGAATCACATGAGCAAGCGCTGGTAAAAATCATGATACAGAGAAAACCGTGAAACCAGCCAATGCTTCTACATAGCTCCATCCTTATTTCAAACATCGTGATATTTGTGATTTTTAGCTGGTGATATATTGCAATGTTGAAAACCAGATATCACTCAGCTCTAACTCCCATTGACTCCAACCATCTGCCATGTTGGCTGAAGCTGACGGGTGTCTAACAACATCTGGAAAGTTGCTGATGAGCCACCACTGATAGTCAAGGTGTCCCTATGTTGGATGTATCTGTTGCAATGATCCTCAAGCTAGATGGTTACTAACTCCCAGTCCCAACTGCAAAGCTAGATACCTTAGTAGAGCAGGGATTGCCCTAGATTATTCTGGTGGCCTCCACATGACTAACCAAGGTAGACATCTGATGCATGCAACAGCTGCTTTCTCTTCCAATTTATCCTATGTTTCATGGGGCTGTATGAAAGCATTCATGCAGTGCCTAAAATATAACTAGAGGCCAGCTCCTGGGATATGCTGGAATATGAACGCTGGGCATCTGTTTGATGGTATCTCTTTCACGGCATAGTGGAGGTGGGGGGAGAGGCACTGGTCAATAGTTGACGCAAATGGGGGGGTTGTTCATTCCTGATTTGTTGGTCAGCATCTGTGGGTACAGATGAATGATTTGCACAAGGCAGGTGTGACCCCTGTGTCTGTCCATTTTGGGTCACCACCATCATAAAGGGAAAGCGGTGGAAGTCATCGTCGCAAATCATCTTGTGCGTTTACTTGGGAGGACTGCTTCTGATTATCACCATCAATGGGGACCAGGGCCATAGCTCAGCAGAACAGCATCTGCCTTGAAGATGCCAAGGGTTCACAGTTTAATCTTTGGCATTTCCAAATAAGAACATATGAACATACGACAGTGGAGGCAGAACATAGCTGGCAGTCACCAACAGCCCCTTCCTCCATGAATTTGTATTATGAACACTGGGAGAGACCATCATCTGAACCCTGGAGATCTACTGCCAGTCAATGCAAACACCACTAAGCTAGAAAGATGCAATGGTCGTGTTAGGAATGAGCCAGCTCCTAGCGGAACTTTACAGCCTGCTGCAGAACAGAGAGTCTTAGATTTGACGCAGGCTGAGCAAATAACTCAGCAGTCAGTAGTGACTCCTTGACATTGGAATGCCGGTTGCCAAGGGAACAACTGAGAGCGGGCTGGAACACAGCCAAAGCTCTCAGGAAGCTCAAACAGGCACAAACAGACACATAGACAGTCTGTCAGAACAGGAAGAGGCTGCAGCTTATCCAATAAGTCCAAAGAGCCAGCAAACGGGAGGGCTGCTAGATAGGAAGCAAAACAAGAGATGTAAGGGGCAACAGTTCAATATTTTGCAAGAACCGGAAGAAATCTTCAGAAGGGTCATCTTGAGTGATAATGCTGGCGGCTGCGTTAGAGCCATCTGGAGCTATCTGTTTGTTTTTGCAATAAATCCTCCTTTTTAATTATCTTCGCTTACTGTGTTATCAAGCTGGGAACCTGGACTCCTGACTGGTAGCTTCCTATGTTCTTCCTCCATAGCAGATATCCCTTGTGGCTTTTACAGATTTCCAGTTTCCGGTACATAGACAATCATGCTTATGGTGAACATGTTCGTAGGTGACCGTGTCTTGATTTTAATCTTCATATAGCACTTTGTAGATTTTCATTGCTTCAACAACAAAGATGTTCAGGCTGTTGTCATATGCAGAATTCAGAGTCTACCAATACAAGCACTCACAAAATCGCACGCCCCCCCCCCCAAGTCGATGTACTCTTCGTCCTGCACATGCCATCAACCGGCACACAAATGCCTCCATGTACTCCATGTTGCATCTAGAAGCAACGTTCTTTACCCTCCGGCATTTGACAAAAGTCTCCCTTTGCCATACATTATTGAGTTCAGCCAACTAAAACGTTTGGCTTTTTAGCCGTTTGGAAGCAGATCAAGGAAGAATAGCTAAAGCAGGTGCCAGAAACAGAGAATCAGCACATCCACACAGAAATTTTCCACTCTTGTGGTTCAGCATAATCCAGGAACACACGAACCATTCCTAACAAGAGGTCAGCTACCTTTTTTCTCTCTCCAGAGCAGGTCATTTTGTGCCAAATGTTACACCGCCATTTCTGCTTTTACTATATTGAAGTAGCGTTTGAATCTTTTATGCAAGCCGCCCAGAGACGGAGCAGCACTGTGATGCTTATATATGTGCAATATTTCATGGCAAACAAATCAGGCCCATTGGACAAACCACTCTTAGCTCTGGTTCCTTCACATCAGTGACCTCTTTCATAGTGAGAGTGGTCACTGCGATGCGTGGGGAAGGGTTAGGAATTGTAGAGTTGGATGGGACCCAGAAGATCATCTAGTCCAGGCATGTCCAAGAGTTTGATCATGATCCACCAGTCAATCACGGGGCATCCCTGGTCATTTGTATGATTGCACCCCAAAAAAACCCCTCAACTTTGGCTCCCCCCAAAAAGCTCAACAAGTTTTGGTCAATCCAATGGGTAGATCACTGCAAGTTTTTTTTATAGTGGGAGTAGATCACAGTCTCTTGGGAGTTGGACATGCCTGATCTAGTCCAACCCATTGCAATGCAGGAATATGCAGCTGTTCCATACGGGGATCGATCCTGCAATACATACAATATCAGTGAATATTGTATTGGGTCACCCATGCACCATAAAAATCATGGTCATGAAAATAATTATGAGATCTATTCCGCACCATAAAACGGAACACTCAATGGAAACATGATCAATTAACGTTGTGTCAGGCCTCCTGCACACTGCCTAGAGACAACTGCAGTTAAGCAACATGGTAGCACAGTTGGCGGAGCAGGAGGTTCTTAATCTCATGGTCATGCGTTCTAGCCCCATGCTGAGTGAAAGTTTCCTGCAATGCAGAGGGTTGATTCTCATCTTCCCTTCCAACACTCTTTTTCTATGAAATTATATAAATAAATAAATAATGTTGCAATCATTATGATGCAATCACCTGCCAACAATAATATAAGCACCAGCTGTTCCATGGCAAATGGATAGGCCAAATGGCACAAAAAGCCCTAGGGCTAAAACTGCTGAAGTGATACAACTCTTGTCAGACTTGAGGAATCCTCTTCCCACCCCCCACAATGGCACCAAGTGGCAGGGAGGGAACAAGAAAGCTCTTACTTATTACCGTATTTTTCGCCCTATAGGACGCACTTTTCCCCCTCCAAAAATGAAGCGAATGGGGCGAATGCAGGCTTTCGCTGAAGCCTTGAGAGCGAGAGGCGTCGGTGCGCACCGACCCTCTTGCTCTCCAGGCTTCAGGAAGCTATCCGCAAGCCTTGCGTGCCTGGCGGGAGGTCCCGCCGGGCGAGCAAGGCTTGGGCGGCAGCCTGCAGCCTGAAGCAGGGGGCGAGCTGCGGAGCCCGCCCCCTGCTTCGGGCAGATGTCGGCAAGCCTCTCGCGCCCTGCAGGAGGTCCCACCGGGCGCGCAAGGCTTGGGGCGGCAGCCTGTTCTGGGGGCTGGGGTTGGGGGAAGCTCAGGCTTCCCCCGCGCCAGCCCCCGTGCCTGGGTGGAAAATATTTTTTCCCCTATATTCCCCCTCCAAAAAAACCTAGGTGCGTCCTATGGGGCGAAAAATACGGTATTTATTCAGTCATTGCAAGAAAAGAATTGCGGTCGTTCCTCCATAATGGAGTTGCTCTCACTGAGCTCCGTCCCTCTCCCTCTCTAGCAACAGCACCTGCTTCTACGGCATCTGTCCATGGACAATTGTCTCTTTGCTCTTTGTTCTAGCACCCTTAACAAACGCCCCATTTGGGGAGAAGGGGCGTCAGGTATGCTATCCAATGACATGTCAGCTAGCCGGTCTGTCTCCCCTCCTCCTTCTCCTAACACAGCATAACTCGGCTGTTTGCCTGTCTCTGAGCTGCTATCTTCCTCCAAGCCCTGCTGTAATTCGAGACTGCCTTCCTCCTCTCTGGCAGCTACAGAAGAAGGGCAGGAGAGACCTCCACCATTCCTCCTCCTCTTATTTTTATTATTTATACCCCGCCCATCTGGCTGGGTTTCCCCAGCCACTCCAGGCAGCTCCCAACAGAACACTAAAAACAGAATAAAACTTCAAACATTAAAACTTCCCTAAACAGGGCTGCCTTCAGATGCCTTCTAAAAGTCAGACAGTTGTTTACTTCTTTGACATCTGGTGGAAGGGTGTTCCACAGGGTGGGTGCCACTACCGAGAAGGCCCTCTGCCTGATTCCCTGTAACCTCGCTTCTCGCAGTGAGGTTACCGCCAAAAGGCCCTCGGTGCTGGACCTCAGTGTCTGGGCTGAATGATGGGGGTGGAGACAATCCCTGACACCTATGCATGACAATCCAGAATCCAGGCAGCTCTATGGAGCAGCTGAAGCAACTGGAGACCATTCCCTCTCCACCAGCTTAGCTACCTTCCCTCGATGTAATGCACACATGCAGCCAGGGACTACACCATGTGGAAACTTCCTCTGCTCCTCCCTTTTCAGTCCTCTCCTGGTTCTGGGAGACAGTGGTACGGGAGAGAGTGGGGAGGCACCCAGCCCTTTCACTTGCCTGACCTGCCACTTCCTCCTCTACTACCAAACCCTCTTGTGCGTCACCCTCCAACTCTGAAGTGTCTCCTGTCTCTGACTCTTGCCTCTTGGCTAGTACAGGTCCCCACAAATCACTGGCCCCCTCTCCCGAGCCAGATTCTGACCCCCTTCCCTCAGTGCACACTCCTGGCAGTCTGTGATGGCCTGGGAATCTGATTCAGAGGCTGAACCGGAGGAATCCCAGCCTGCACAGGAGTCCCCGCCTCCAGGGCCGGCTGAACTGGGGCAGGGCCTTGATTCTGAAGTGCCTGCACCTGTGCCGAATCCTAAGGAGCAGGCACCAGGTGAGTCCACTCTGGCTCCAGAGGTGGTTGAGGACTCAGTGCCTACAGGTGAGTCTCCCCCTGGGCCCAGTAACCCTTCGGCCTCTCCTGAACTGCAAAGGCTCAGGGCAGAGAGGCGAAGGGAACTGGTTTCTCCCAGGAGGAGTGCTCGCCTTAAGGCCAGGAGAGGCGGGTCTCCTGGGGGCCGGGACCGCCCCTGGCCTCAGAGAAGATAAAGGCCAGTCAGCCCGGTCCCAGGTTGCGGGAGCAACGTTGTTGTTGAGTACCTGTACCTGCCCAGACCCAGACCTGACCCTCCAGTGTTCCTGTCCCCGCCCTGCTTCCGGCTTCGGACTTCGCCCCGCTCCTTGTGAACTGTTTCCAGGCTAGTGACCCAGGACCGGACTTTGACTACGCCAACGGTAACCTTCCCCCCGGGGCCAGCACACAGTCCCTTGCCAACTGTTGCCTTAGTGCCCAGCTTGTGTGCTTTCTGGAGACACCTGATTGGCCGCTGTGGAGTGACAGGATGCTCGGCTGCTAGATGCATGCTTGGTCCAATGCAGCTATTCTTGCGCTATTCCGCGGCCATTTGCAGTCACCAAATTCATCCCTCCTGGGCAAAGCTGCCTTTCTGTTGCACCTCTTGCAAGGGCAGGCTGCCGGTTGGTTGGCACCAGCTTTTTCCGCATCGCTGAGCCTGCTCTGGCCGCTGGCCATGATTGGCATGTGACAGTGGCATCTTCACTCCAGGGAATGGAGACAATGCAGCGCACGAAAGCAAGGGGGGAAATTAGCTGCCAGTTTTGTTGGGAATGACATATTGACAAAGTACTTAGCCTGTGTTATCCACTTCAGCATTCAATGGCACGCACAGAGAGAGAGAGAGAGAACGAGAGAGGCGGTTTCATCCTCTTTCACAGTGCAAGAGTCCACAATTGGATTCACTTCAAGTGCGGCATTCCGTCAGAGAGTATCGGAGAAAAGCCAGTATCGGATGTCTCCAGATGAAGGATACTGGACTTGCTTTGTGAGAAAAGCTCGAGGCAGAGAACGCAGAGCAATTATAACTTCTGGTACAATTACCAGAAGCCTTCCCTTGCTCTCTGCCAAGCGAGGAGACTTGGCAGCTTAATAATATGACTTTCCATTTTTTGCACTTCCACTCCAATTAGCTGACAATACCAGGCAATTGGCAGGATCAACCAAAGTCCCTAAGGGACCCTGAGAACCGCAGAGGTGGGATTACAGAGATACAGAACTGCTGGAACAGAAGAGAATTAAGGGCCGCCTGGTAGTGAGCGGAGGAGGGAGTTTTATACCCTTTGCGCCAGGATCGGAGGCGCTGGTGTGATGTCCTTTCCCCTGGAAAGGTTGGTGAGCTTGCTAGTAAGGGACTGGTATACAGTAGGGACTGGTATACAGTAGGTATACATTTGGTGCCCCCCAGAATTTGGCACCCAGGTGCACCACACCCTTGCACCCCCCAGGTAAAGACGGCCCTGAGTCAGAGACCCAGGACACAGGGTTGCCGCCAAGATCTAGGCGACACAGAATCGCACAAAACGGGGGGGGGGGGGGACTATGCCAATATCCTCAAATTGCATCATTCATACAGGTCACAAATATTTTTTTTTCTTGGCACAAAATTCCAATGGCAGAATTTATTTATCTTTAGCAGGCAGTATACCCAGCCCTGCTGTGCAAAGATAGTCTTATTACTAACTACTTCTTTTTCCAAGGGTGAAGACTTCGCTTTATCACTGGAGCAAATGACGTTTTCAGAAAAAGAATGCTCATTAGCATTTTTCTTTGCTTATCACCCAAACGCCTAAATGTTCCTTTTAAAAAAATGTGGAGGTCTTATGCCAAACATACATGGATCAGAGCTTCAGAGCTTTAGTACAAAGGCTGAACGAAACCATTATGGCTAATGCTGCGGATTTTGAAAAGAGGAGCATGCTGAGTGTTTTCATACAAAATGCTTATGCATATTCCATTTGAGAAATAATTAGAAAGCTTTCCCCCTTTTCTCTGAGGTGTGTGTATATGTGTCTATATATCATTTACATTTGATCTCTTCTATAATGAGTAATAACAATTTTTATGTTGCGTTATTACTACACAGTAAAATCAAGGGCTTAACATGGACATAAAATCTCAACTAAGGGTACAAAAGGGAAAGATAAGCATTTGGAGATTCTTCTCCCCCCATTCATTTGCCAGATCCTACTTGGTTACCGTATTTTTTGCTCCATAAGACATACTTTTTTCCTCCTAAAAAGTAAGGGGAAATGTCTGTGTGTCTTATGGAGCAAATGCGTGGTCCCTGAAGCTGAATTGCCCAGGGGCAAAAAGCAGATTGTGCTTTTTTTTTTTTTTTTTTTTTAGAAAGAGGGAAGGGAGTGTTGAAACAAAGCCGCTGAGCAGCTAACTGACAAGTGATCGGGAGGGAGATAAGGGACACTATCGATAAAGGAGGCTGCCTGGGAGGGGGGAGGTAAAAGCCCATGGATCCTCAGGATTTTTGCATTGGGCTACCCCAAACTCACCATCAAATCACATGTCTGTGGCCACAGCATGAACCACAAAAATCATACATCCACTGTTTCGTTCAGAATTTTTTTTTTTCTTGTTTTCCTCCTCTAAAAACTAGGTGCGTCTTATGGTCGGGTGCATCTTATGGAGCAAAAAATACGGTAAATCAGAATATCAGGCCACTTTTGTTTTATAATCTGAGAGCCAGCAAGGTGGAGAGGTCAGACACAGAAACCAAATGTAACTTTATACCGCCCAAATCAATCTCCAGTTAGCCACCCTTCAACAACAGCTCCCTTTTATTTTTATTTGCGATTTTTATTTTAATCTGGAGGCTGTGTGAGTTTTTGTCTAATCAGCTACTCTGGATTCATAAAGTGATAGGCCGGGGTTTTGTACTAAGGGAGATGAATTGTGGGTGGGTTGAACAATGGAATGCTGTTTAAATATGGTTTTTTATTTCATTATTACTATATTGTTATGAGTAGGTTTCTGTTTTGTACGTCGTGTTGAGGTTCTTTCGACTGTAAAGTGAGTAAGAAATTTTCTAACTTTTCTGCTGGAAGGGTTGTGAGAATAAAGTAGCTTTTTTCCCCCTATCTCTGGTGGGAATGCCCAGAGGTTGCCTTATTCTAAAATGAAATTTATTAGGGGATACTAAAGATTATTACAGCACATATTTGAATTTCTCCCCTCAATATATGGACAGATACTATGGAGACATTCTGCCAAGAGGAGTTTTTGAAACAGATGCAGTTACCTGCCAAGATCTCTACGGCACAGTGGTGGAAATGGTTTTTAAAAATTGGACTATATCCTTACAGTATAAAACTCTCTGGAATTTATTTTTATTGCAGAAAAAAATAATACGGAAATTGTGGGTCTCTAAGGGGCAGAAAGATCCTGATCACTTCTATTCATTATGGTGGTATTTAAATTTCATATAGTTTCATTTCAGGTCTACAGGTATCTCTCCCCAGGCAGCCTAGAGAAATATGGTTGTCATGATTTTAGACTGGCTGTCGTTCTTTAAAACAGCTTAAGATTTGTATGCTTTGCCTTTAGTTGGATATATTACTGAATTTTTGTTATTGTTTGCAGTCATATCTTGGATCCCAAACACCACAAATCCAGAAATTATAGTTCCAGTTTGTGAATGTTCTTTTGGTACTCAAACATCTGACAGGACTTCCGTGGCTTCTGATTGGTTTCAGGAGCTTCCTGCAGCCAATCAGAAGCCGCGATTTGGTTTTCGAATGTTTTGGATGTTGAATGGACTTCCGGAACGGTTTCTGTTCAACTTCCAAGGTATGACTGTACTTGTTTCTGTGGTCCCATAATAATTTGAAAGCTAATGTAAATACTTTTTTAAAAAAAATAAAAATTAAATAAGTAAATGTAGGTCTGCCATAACTTGCATTGATATCATGGATGCCACGCAAGGTCACATGAGTATGTTGTTGTTGTTTAGTCGTTTAGTTGTGTCCGACTCTTCGTGCACCATGGACCAGAGCATGCCAGGCACTGCTGTCTCCCGCAGTTTGGTCAAACTCATGCTGGTAGCTTCGAGAACACTATCCAACCATCTCATTCTCTGTCGCCCCCTTCTCCTTGTGCCCTCCATCTTTCCCAACATCAGGGTCTTTTCCAGGGAGTCTTCTCTTCTCATGGGGAGGCCAAAGTATTGGAGCCTCAGCTTCAGGATCTGTCCTTCCAGTGAGCACTCAGGGCTGATTTCCTTCAGAATGGATAGGTTTGATCTTCTTGCAGTCCATGGGACTCTCAAGAGTCTCCTTCAGCACCATAATTCAAAAGCATCAACATGTGAGTATAATGGCTTAAAAAAACAAATGGATCAGGCCAAAGGCCCACGTAGTTCTACATCCTGTTCTTAGAGTGGCCAACTAGATGTCGTGGGAAGCCAGAAATCACAACTTAAGTGCAAGAACACTCTCCACACTTGTAATTGTACGATTCAGAGACATTTCACCTAAAACCCTGAAGGCACAACACAGCCATCATGGCTAGAAATCACTGACAGACTTCACCACCATGAATTTGCCTGACCCTCTTTTAAAGTCAGCCACGTTTCTGGCCATCATTTCATCTTGTGGCAGCGAGTTCCATAGTCCGGAGGCGAGTGGTGTGAAGAAAAGTGGTGCAACCAAAGGGGAAGTGAACCCAGACAGACGGCATTTTTACAGTCAATTCTTGGACTTGTAGTTTGAGGGCCGGACAGACACAGCGTGTCCATGCAATTAGCTGTTTTGTGAATGGCTTTTTTAAAAAAAAGAAACAGTGGGTGCAGAGACCCCAATATTTATTGGAACTACATGGGCGTAAAGGGCAGAAGTTCCCTGTCAGTTATCTTCAGATTCCAGTACAGCACCTGCCTCCCTATGAGGGGAAGGTTATGGGTGAAGATGTTTCTGAAATGCCCCTACCAGCAGATGGCACTACCCCCGATACCCCAAACACAAAGGGGGTTGCAGTCTATTTACTGTGCCTACTTACTTTTTTCAGTTGCAAAATTGCGAATACTTGCGTGAAAGGTGTCTCATACAGTTTGGTCCCAAGAGAGACCAAAAGCTGTGTGCCACCCGACACATCCTTACATTAGGGGTCACCAATCTTGTGGGGCCACTGAGCACATTCAGGATTTTGAGAAAGTGTCATGGCCGCCAAGCACAAAATGGCCGCTCTGTGGTATGTGTTGTAACCGGAAAAGGCATCTGTGAGGGCGTGGCGTAATGCAAAATGGCTGGCACATCTAAAAGAGCAAAGGAAGAGACAAGAGTGCAAAATGGTGGGGCCATCCCTGCCTGGACAAATCTCATGTATGTAGGGTTTTGGAGGGGATATTTACAGTCATACCTTGGGTTAAATATGCTTCAGGTTGAGCATTTTCAGGTTACGCTCCGCGGCAACCCGGAAGTAACGGAACACGTTACTTCTGGGTTTCGCCACTCGGACATGGCCAGACGCTCAAAATGACGTCATGCACAGGCGCGGAAGCAACGAATCGCAACCCGTGCATGCGCAGATGCGGGTTGAATTTTGTTCTGGATGTGAACAGGGCTCTGGAACGGATCCCGTTCGCATCCAGAGGTACCACTGTACTTAGACATTTCACACACGGCATAGGAGGTACTGCCAGGGCAGGTGCTGGTATAGTGATTCCTGCCAAACGCTCCCAAAAACAAGAAGTCCCAGAGGTCCTTGGCTGTAGCTGGCAAATGCAGTCTTGTTGTTGTCGTTTAGTCGTGACTCTTCGTGACCCCATGAACCAGAGCCCGCCAGGCACTCCTGTCTTCCACTGCTTCCCGCAGTTTGATCGAACTCATGCTGGTAGCTTCAAGAACACTGTCCTACCATCTCGTCCTCTGTCGTCCCCTTCTCCTTGTGCCCTCCATCTTTCCCAACATCAGGGTCTTTTCCAGGGAGTCTTCTCTTCTCATGAGGTGGCCAGAGTATTGGAACCTCAGCTTCACGATCTGTCCTTTCAGTGAGCACTCAGGGCTGATTTCCTTCAGAATGGATAGGTTTGATCTTCTTGCAGTCCATGGGACTCTCAAGAGTCTCCTCCAGCACCATAATTCAAAAGCATCAATTCTTTGGCAATCTATACACCGGCAAATGCCATCTATACACCGGCAAAAGAAACCAGTAAGACGCCACGTATGTCTGGCAGCCCTGTAATAACTGGGGATATTGGCATCCCAAAGACAGTGGGTCAGGACTGTGGATGGGATTTAGAGATGCCAGAACGTGTCAGAGGAAATGAAGCAAGACTTGTGGCCTCCAGAGTGCATAGAAGAAGTGACAATCACTCTCGGACGCCAGAAACAAGAATTTAAAGGTCAGTTGCAAATGTAAACAGCAGCCAGCTAGCTACATTTTCATAAAATAGGGGAGTCCTACTAGAACACGAAACTCAGAACCACCAATCTAACTGATTTAGAAGTCCTCCCAGCCTACTTATTATGTAAATGGACTTGAAGTGTCCTTAGCAAAAAATTAAAATGCAACCACAACAAAAAATAAAAAGGTGGAGAACGTTTGTTTTTTAACCTTCCACCCACTTTGTAAAACTGGAGCAGTTTCCAGCTCCGCCTTCTGCCTTCCCTCCCTAAGATTATGGGGAAATTTAAGGCCCGCCAGGCTGGTTTATAGCCTGTCACTGAGAATGACTTGTAGTAATTACTCGATTCTTCGCCTGAAATGAAAGGACCTCATTCTTGGATTCCTGCCTAGCATGGAGTGAGGCACTTCACTTTCTAGAGAGACAGATGTTGAACGGGAACCGAACACACAAGAAACCTTGACAAATTAATGTTGATAGAGAGGTATGAATAAATCAAACAAAAGGTAATCGCTAAATAAATCTGCAGGAACATGTCATTTAATTCCGTAGAATTAAGAGGAATCAAGGTGCACTGAACATCGAAGAAGCCTGTGGACAAGGAGTTAGTTTAATATAACAATCCTTTTTGGCTCAAAGCAAGGCGCTGTTCCAGAAAACACAAGGGGTGGTAAATTACACTGGCAATCCAACCTCTGTACTGGCTCCTCGCTGTCTTTGGAGTACAATTCAAGGAGCTGGTTTTAAACTATAAAGTTTCAAGTGGCTTGGGTCAGCCATATTTTGTACATATTAAATTTGTCCACATCCCAGTTCCCCCAGTGGCTATGGCCTGACTATGACAGAGGGGCTTCTCAATGATGGCGGCCTGGAACAAGCTCCCTGTGCAGATCCAAGAAGGTCTAAGAGCAGGCTTCCTCAACCTCGGCCCTCCAGATGTTTTTGGCCTACAACTCCCATGATCCCTAGCTAGCAGGACCAGTGGTCAGGGATGATGGGAACTGTAGTCTCAAAACATCTGGAGGGCCGAAGTTGAGGAAGCCTGTCTAAGAGGAAGGGTATAAGAATATTGTCCTGTCATGGGCCCCTTAGCTCCATCAGGATCTGGCATGGCTTGGCAACCACAGATGGACCAGGAGAAGGAGGAGGGGGCAGATGGGTTCCTGGAAGGCTGGCATTTATGGAAGGAGGAAAGAGGTCTTCTTCTTGTGACTTTAGATGTCAGAGCTGCTGGGTCTCTCCTCCACCCTTCCTGTGGAGCACAGAGGCTCATCGGGGAGAAGGGAGGACTTTGATCAGCCAGAGCGAGGGGCTGAGAAGACAAAGGTGGCAGCAAAGTGAGATCCACAGGGTAGCGCACAGTCTTAACCAGGTGCCACCTTCGTAGATGAGATCTGTAGATCCACTGAGATGCAGCACATGTATGCATGTATTGTAGGGCAAGAGGGTCTCATGCATGAGTTCAGCCTATCTTTAAAAGCTTCTCAAATACAGCCACAACACATGGATGTTCCAACCAGTGCTAGTGAGCTCTGTATTACAAGTATCACATTTATCTGTATGGATATTCGATCAAAAAATATTTGCTGGAAAAGATTCACCTTCGAAACAGTTGTTTCAGTCTGGGCCTACTGTCCTGTTCGGCTTGTTTGCTGGTTGCTACTGAATTCTTCACCACAATACTTTTGGACATTATCCATTGAAAGGCATCCTGCCTGCGACATGGTGTTCCCTCCCAGAAATTCATTACACTGACTACTTCTTGGTTATGGACTGATATATATAGATCTAGATCTAGATATATATTATTTTAAAGTTGATGACTTCTAAATTTTGGATGACTTTCTAACCACTAATACATTTACTATATTTATTGCCACGTGTTGCGGCTGTATTTGAGCAGATTATTCTGTATTGCAACACAGGGGTTTGTTTTTGTCACTATCTTTAAAAGCTTGGCAGGAAGGACGTGTCAACTGTTGGGACACCTTCATAGCTTCTGTTCAGTTATGAACCTCTTGCCTAGCTCATGGACCTTGGAATCTTGGCTTCTGGACCTTGTAACTGCTATTGAGCCTGTACTGCTGTTAGCCTGACTAATGATCTCTTTTTATTTAGATTAGTTTGGGTTTTATTCTATGGTTTGGTTTCTTTATTGTATTCTATGCTGAAAACATTCCATTAAAAAACAGGAAAAACCTGAGGCGGGGGAGATCTCTTCCTTACTTGCAAGGAAGAGTCAGTGTTGTGTTTTGGGATCGGAGTCTGACACATCCCACTTTTCCTTCATAAGAAGAGGCCTGCTGGGTCAGGACAATGGCACATCTTGTACAATGTCCTGTTATCACAGTCAGGGCTGGCCCAAGGCAATTTGCCACCTGAGGCAAACCACAAAGTGTCACCCTCCTCCCCTCCAAGGAAGAAGGGGTGAGTGAAGATCTACATCAGGAACAAGGGGGGAATGAAGAGCTAAATTTGGATCTGCTGCCCCTGAGGATCTTGCCGTCTGTCACAGTCCAGTTCACGGGCTATCGAAGTCCCGGCCGGGGACGTCAGGACCGGAGGCAAGATGGCAGGATAGGAGCAGGAATGGGGGCCCAGAAGCCCGGAGTCAGGAAGCCAAGAGTCCGAGGGTCAAAGAGCCGGGAGTCAAGAAGCCAAAGGTCCGGGGGTAAGGAAGCAAGGAGTCACGAAGTCAGGGGTCCGAGGATCAAGAAGCAAGGCAGGAAGCATGTTGCTGTGGCAAAGAGCCGAAGGGAAATGCTGACCTTATATCCCTTCCTGGCTCTTGCCACCAGATGCTGTGAGTTACCAATCGGCCTCACCTGTGGGGCCACGCCTTGCCTCTCCAGAACAAGGGAAGGCCCCAGTCCTGTAAAGTCCTATTGGGCCTGACACCGTCCGAGGAAGTCTCTCACCTTGCTTCATGGGTGTGCCAGCCCTGATCACAGTAGCCAACAAGATGCCTATGGGACTCTTGCAAACAGGCTACTCAGAAAAGGGTTAGCTTATTCTATACTCACAACAACCCTGTAAGGCAGCTTAGAATAAGAGAGAGGTTTGCCCAAAGGACCATGCGATGAAATTTTTTACTATACTTTTGTACTTTGCTGTGGATACACAGCACATTGAAGAGGTTCCATATATTTTCAATATAGCACAACTAAATTTCTGATGAGTCACAGGCAGCTGTTTCATAAGAAGACTTCCAAGTTTGAAAGGAAAAATGAGTTACTTCACTGCAGCGAAGTGGGAAACTTACTCAATAAAGTAGTGGGTAGCAGGGAATCTGGGTGAATTGTCAGAACACATTCTGGCAGATCCAGCAGGATGATTGATCAGTCTGCAGATGTCACGGCACACGGAGGTTTGCGAGCAAGATTACTTTTTCTTTTTAGCGACTAAGCCTTGCTTCCCTGCATTTGTAGACCATCATCACTTCTCCCTCAACCTGAGACACAGCTGAAAGACCGCTGAACCTACCCCGAAAGGGCATTCGGGGAAAGCACAAGGTTATTTCCACACATACACTCCAATGGTCTACACATTTTCTCCTACATAAAAAAGTGGCTGCAACTTCACTGTCGTGAGCCCCATGAACTGTGTGAGTGCATTGTGGCAACATGCACAGGTGCAATGCATCCTTGAGGGATGCCTGCAATATACAGAGCTCCTTCCGTCACACACTCACCTACCATTATGGTGTGGGGGATCCCCTGGTCCTGAATGGGGTAACTGTGCCAGGAGCACAGCCTTGGGGTCATTTTGGACTCAGTTGTCCATGGGGGCCTGTGCCAACTCTGTGTCCAGGGCGGCTGTCTGCCAGCTCCATCTATTGCACTGGCTGAGACCCACCCTGTCTCACCAGAGTGGTACAATTCAAAGTGTTGGTGCTGATCTTTAAAGCCCTAAACGGCCTTGGCCCAGTATACCTCAAGGAGCGTCTCTACCTCCATCATTCTGCCTGGACACTGAGGTCCAGCTCCGAGGGCCTTCTGGCGGTTCCCTCACTGCGAGAAGCAAAGCTACAGGGAACCAGGCAGAGGGCCTTCTCGGTAGTGGCACCCGCCCTGTGGAACGCCCTCCCACCAGATGTCAAAGAGATAAACAACTACCTGACATTTAGAAGACATCTGAAGGCAGCCCTGATCAGGGAAGTTTTTAATGTGTGACATTTTGATGTATTTTTAATCCTTGTTTTAATCCGCCCAGAGTAGCTGGGGAAACCGAGCCAGATGGGCGGGGTACAAATAAATTATTATTATTATTATTATTATTATTATTATTATTATTATTATTATCCATGATCCTAGGGGTCACTTCCAACTCTACAATTCTATGGTTATATAATTCTGTGGCTGTAGGTTCCCCATCCCTGGTGTAGACAGTACTTAGCTAGATGGACCAACGAGTCTGACTCAGTATGTAGCCTTACTGGAGTTCACCAATTGGGTCTGCGTTGCTCCCGGACAGGAGGAAGGAAGTCAAATGACACCGAGGGTTGATTCAAAGAGTTCTTTATTTCTGCTCTCCGGAACAGCAGAAAGGCACCTACGTGGTGTGTCCACAGCAAGTCCAAAGAAATGAGAAATTTCATGCAGTATATATATCCTCCAGGCACCCTCTCCCTCCTTCCCCAGGAATCCAACCACATCAGCCTATACCCGCAGGTTGACATCACATATGTTCCTGCTCTGGTATTCTTAACCATAAAAGGGTATTCCTTCCTGTACTTCTGACCATGGAAGGGTATTCCTGTTCCTACTCTTATCTTGGAGCAAGAGGTCACCAACTCCAAGAACACACTCTGGCGCTGTTCCCGGACTAGGTCTGTGCATCAGGACATAAGATAAGACCTAGACATGTCATCCCTACTCCACTGAAACAGCCAAGGTCATCCTTGCCGTCGTGAACTGATAAAGGGGAAGGCTCTGAGCACTTGTTTATACAGCCGGGTTTTTTGACTCAGAGCTCAAGTTAATGGATTTTCGCTAAGGAAAAATAGGGATTTTTGTGCCCGTTTCAAACTGCCTGCACAGTCAGTTTGGGGTTTGGGAAACCTATTCCTTCAAGTAGAAGGCACATTCCTAGCTTCCTCTACATGAAGAGAATAATCCCAGTTTGGGCATAAACTCTGTAGCCGTTGATTCTTCACGTCCGGTGCCGTTCACTGCACAACCCATTTCCCTCAAAGGCTTCACTCCATGTGCACAAATTGGTTCCTTTGGTCAAAAAGCGAAAAGGTTGTCAAGATGATTTGCGGCCATCATTGGATTCCAAAGGCTACGGAACAGCAGGCCGCTACTGTCTATCGAACCAGCGCTTGAAAAACCATCACAGCTTCCAAATAGGTTGAGCTATAAAAACAGCCTTAATCCCGCGCATAAATTACCCTTGAATTACTACAGTCGGCGGAGGAGAGGGAGACAGGAGGGACTTTGGCTGGGAAAGGGCCGTTTCGCTACAAGTTCTAGGAAAGCTAGACGGAGTTGCTTTGGGAGCAAATTAACTCCTGTTCCAGGAAGAAAAGCCCTTGGTACACTTGCACTGACGGCATGATTAAAGCAGGCACTCCAGTGAGACAGATACTTTAACTTTAAATTCATCCTGTGTCACACTGCAGTGAACAGCCAGGCAACGCTTGAAATCTCAGCTGCAGCTGGCCAAGCCACAAGGTCTGTTGATGGCATAAAACCTTTCATCCCATCTCTCGACTTAAAAAAAAAAAAAAAATGAATCATCAACAACAAAATTGTCTATTAAAACAAGCAATACAGCTCCAGTCAACAAGCTGAAAGAGGGCTCCAGAAATTCAGCAAAATCGCTGCACATCCTATCTGGGTCGATTAGATGCCTTCCTGCCTTGCTTGAGAGCTCTCCAGATGCATCTAGCTGTCCACTCTTGGAAACAAGATGCTGGAGTTGCTTTTGGTTTGATCCAGCAAGACTCTTCCTTTTTCACTACAAAAAAAATTCCTTCCAGTAGCACCTTAAAGACCAACTAAGTTAGTTCTTGGTATGAGCTTTCGTGTGCATGCACACTTCTTCAGATACAGTGTGTATCTGAAGAAGTGTGCATGCACACGAAAGCTCATACCAAGAACTAACTTAGTTGGTCTTTAAGGTGCTACTGGAAGGAATTTTTTTTGTTTTGACTATGGCAGACCAACACGGCTACCTATCTGTAACTGGAACTATTTTTCACTACAGTCCTCCTTCTACTGCCAGCTTATGCGCTAAAGCAAACTTTTATGTCTTCACTTTTAATCCAAGTTTCCTAAGTACCAGATTAATAAACTGGTTCTCTTGTTCCTCGGGAGGCAAAAAGAAAAAAAGGAGAAAAAAAGATTGCAAAAATCTTGCAGAGTCATTAATCTTTGCGAACAAAGACTTCATTACTGAATGAAAATGATTAGCAGGGTTGGAAGCAAATAGGCTTTTGTGAGCTCTCTTGGCGTCTTCCAGGCCTGTTGCAAAAGCTCGCCCCTGCCCCGCCAAGTCCCCCTGGTTTATTCATGGCTGTCAAGACCTTAACTATAATTTTACACTCAGCCACATCGAAATAAACGACACTAAAGTTCTGCAATAGCCCAGCATTTGCCAGAAATTAGTAAATGAACCGCAATTGCTACAATTGGGAACCTGTGCAGCAGGTCTAAATCTACACTGAGGAACAAGGTGTTTCCATTTTTATTCTTCAGAAGGAGGAAGGTGGACTTTGGTTTTGTGTGCTTGATGTCAACCCACCGAGCTCTGGAGTCAGACATCTACTTGGGAGTGTCTACAGAAATCTTTTTTGAGATGCCCTAACTGAAGATTCTGCAAAGCCTGACCTTGAAGTTGGCACAAAACTCTGGACGTTTTTGAGTTGGCACTGTCCTTCTATGGCATGGGTAGGCAAACTAAGGCCCAGGGGCCAGATCCGGCCCAACTGCCTTCTAAATCCGGCCCACGGACAGTGTTTTTACATGAGTAGAATGTGTGCTTTTATTTAAAATGCATCTCTAGGTTATTTGTGGTGCCTGCCTGGTGTTTTTACATGAGTAGAATGTATCCTTTTATGTAAAATGCATCTCTAGGTTATTTGTGGGGCACAGGAATTTGTTCATTTTTTCTTCAAAATATATTCCAGCCCCCCACAAGGTCTGAGGGACAGTGGACCGGCCCCCAGCTGAAAAAGTTTGCTGACCCCTGTTCTATGGTTTTTGGTGCGGCTTCAAAACACACCTTTTCCCCCAAGCCTTTGGGGAAAATTGATTCGGTAAAGCCAGTTGTAATTGAGGAGGTCTGTCTGCTGCAGTGATAAGGTTTGCTTTTAATGTTGCCATATTTTCACAGAATCATGGCATTGTAGAGTTGGAAGGGACACCACGGGTCATCAAGTCCAACCCCCTACAATGCAGGAATCTCAGCTAAATTTTATTGCTTTATAGCAAACCACCCAGGGACCTTAATGAAGAGTGGCTTATAAATTGAAATAACATGAACAAGAACAATAATGATTGGCGGCTGGGGTGGAGTTCCTATATCCCATGATGCCCATTGCCCAAGTTATGCCCATTAATCTCAGGTGTACGGCAGGTAAAGATACGACTCCTTGCTGAAAGTGGAGTTTGCAGGCACCAAATATCACCTAATTACCTGCACCTGCAAAGCCCTGTGTTTTTGGCTGCACCCAGCCGGTAAAATGGCTTCCTCCCCTTGTTCCTCCTTGCTCTGTTCCACTGCCACTGAGAAGGGCTGGACAGCTCATAATTTGCCAGGTTAAAGGCTGACAACCCTGATCGCCCTTTAGCAGCCTCTGATAACAACAAACACAAGCTGGTTTTTCTTTTCCACATATTGCTTCCTGGACTCTTGTTTTACAGAAAGCGCTTGGTTTGACACTTCAGCTGTGTTCTTCAGACCGAAGAGACAATGAAAATTACCACAGGAGCTGGGCATTTATTGTTGTGGTTTCATTTTCTTTCTTTCTTTTGTCTGAAGACCTTTTGTCAAACAAATCTCTACCCACACAGTTTCTCTGAAACCGGTACCCTCACGGGTCATAATTTTCTACCCCTGCAATTTCTCCGGATTCCAGCATGCTGTCCTACACACTGAGTCATTGTGCCAGTCCATATTCCCAAGGGATGGAACTAAATTAATTAAGTTGAACTATGAAAAAAGATGGGCCCTCTCTCTGTCTCCCTCCCCTGTCCAACATCTGAGGGAAGCTGAAAAGCACTGCAAAGGCTTTCGGATAGCAAGGGCAAAAGGGCTGAGAAGTAGGGCTCCCTCTGACTTTTTGCCAGCTCTGTCCCACGGCATTGACGTGACCTTGGGATTTCTGCCTTTGTCACCTTTGAACCCCAGCTAGCAATCTCCCCCTACCCTGGCACCGAAAAGCCAGCCATCTCCTTAAACAGTGATTTCTTCGTTCCTCACAGCTCACATATTTAAATGGGTAGAATGGAACGTATTGTGAGTAATTTGAAACCGTCCGTGTCTTCTCAGTCATACCATCCAATTGTGATTAGCGTTCCTCTGGTCTACTTTTCATTTGTTTCACAAAAGATATTTCTCATTCAGCCCCTTCTAAGTGAGATCAGCGGGACGCGGGTGGCGCTGCGGGTAAAACCTCAGTGCCTAGGACTTGCCGATCGTATGGTCGGCGGTTCGAATCCCCGCGGCGGGGTGAGCTCCCGTTGCTCAGTCCCAGCTCCTGCCCACCTAGCAGTTCGAAAGCACTCTTAAGTGCAAGTAGATAAATAGGTACCACTTTATAGCGGGAAGGTAAACAGCTCGCCAGCTGCAGCTTCATCACGCTGGCCACATGACCCGGAAGTGTCTTCGGACGGCGCTGGCTCACTGCCTCTAGAGCGAGATGAGCATGCAACCCTAGAGTCGGACATGACTGGCCCGTACGGGCAGGGGTACCTTTACCTTTAAGTGAGATCAGGGATGCTATCCTGTCCTCAGTAGTTGCTTTAGCTGCAGGGGGGGAAAGAGTATTAGATCTGGGTCGAGGACTCATGGGTGAAATAATGTGATGGGCCTGGATCCGCCAAGGTTACCCGTAGCGGAAGCCGAGAACCAGAAGGAGGGCCAGACCTGTCCTTAGGCAGAGGGAGCAATTGTCTCTCATATATATAGATAATTTTCTATTTTACAATTTAAAATACTCATTTAAACATCCTTAAAATATCAATGACTTCCCTTCTTCTCTTTCCATGGTTCATTTTGCATATCTTAAATCCCTGCATATTTTACATAAACTAAACCATTCATTATTGCATCCATCAAAACTTGTTTACACTGTTGAATTTATCTTAATGCTGCCAGCGTTTTCAAGCATACACAATTTTTCCCGTATATTCAATAAACATTTTCCAATCTTCTCTAAACGTATGTTCTCCTTCTTGTCTTATTCTGTGTGTTAGGTCCGCAAGCTGCACATATTCCGTCAACTTAAATTGCCATTCTTCCTTAGTTGGGACCTCGCTCATTTTCCATTTTTGGGCTCACAAAACACGGGCCACAGTAGTGCCATACATAAATAACCTTTTGTGACACCTGGGAATTTCAGTCTGAATTATCCCCAATTCAAAGGACTCTGTTTTTTTTGGGGGGGGGTGCTTTTAAACTATTTTTTAAAAAATCATTATGGATCATTTCCCAATACAGTGGTACCTTGGGTTACAGACGCTTTAGGTTACAGACCCAGAAATAGTACCTCGGGTTAAGAACTTTGCTTCAGGATGAGAAAAGAAATCACCCAGCGGCGGCGCGGCGGCAGTCGGAGGCCCCATTAGCTAAAGTGGTACCTCAGGTTAAGAACAGTTTCAGGTTAAGAACGGACCTACGGAACAAATTAAGTTTGTAACCAGAGGTACCATTGTATTAATGTTTAATTGTGTTTTAGTTGTTTTTCCCTATGTTCTTAGTTGTTCTTATTTTATCTGTAGTTAGGGGGAAATATAGGGTATGAATGAATATATATTAATAATAGGACACAGGGGAGATGGAGGAGAGAAAGGTGAGGAGAATTGCTACCAAACGCACACACAACGTTAGCTTCCAATTAGTTGAGGGTGGTCCGTTGAAGTGAATGAGGCATGGCCCTGCCAACCTCAGTTTGCCCTCACCTGTCTGCCTTCTTATGGAGGGCTGTGAGGTGGGTGGCAGCAAATCTAAACCTGACTAACACCACCTACTGCTGACCTCCTGCATGACACCCTAGTAATAGCTACCACTGCTTCAAATATTTATGCGGCTAACAGAAGGAAAACCATAGCTATGGTTTTCCCAGTAGTGATGTATGGAAGTGAGAGCTGGACCATAAAGAAGGCTGATCGCCAAAGAATTGATGCTTTTGAATTATGGTGCTGGAGGAGACTCTTGAGAGTCCCATGGACTGCAAGAAGATCAAACCTATCCATTCTGAAGGAAATCAGCCCTGAGTGCTCACTGGAAGGACAGATCATGAAACTGAGGCTCCAATACTTTGGCCACCTCATGAGAAGAGAAGACTCCCTGGAAAAGACCCTGATGTTGGGAAAGATTGAGGGCACAAGGAGAAGGGGGTGACAGAGAATGAGATGGTTGGACAGTGTTCTCGAAGCGACCAGCATGAGTATGACGAAACTGCGGGAGGCAGTGGAAGACAGGAATGCCTGGCGTGCTCTGGTCCATGGGGTCACGAAGAGACACGACTAAACAACTAAACAACAACAATAACAGAAGGAAGCAGTTTCTTCAGAGCAGGAGCCGACATGGTTTCAAATGAATCACTATCAGCTTTGCTTTAAAAAATGCAGGGGTGGGGGTTATATTTTAAACAGTTTGAAGTTAGCGTACACATTAAAGGAAGATTTATAAAAGGCAGCGAGAAAAACAAAACTTACTGGAGGGGAATCCTTAAAACAATATGTAATGCAGTAACGAGGGAAACAGATGTAGCAGATTAATATGTTTAATATTGTAAAAAAAAAAAACACACACACACACAACGGTGCATCATATTAAAAAAATCCTAAAATGAAAACATTTTGTATAAGGAACACAATAAAAGCTGAAAGGCCACATTTATCATCAAAATCTTGCTTTAGCTTAAACAAATGAAAAAGACTAAGTGGAATATTAAGAAAAAAATGTGAATGTACGTACTGGCAATCCTTGTTTTGTGTGGGGGTTATGTTCCGGACCCATCTGCCCCATGCTACCCCTTTTCGTGATGTTATTATGGTGTTTTGGGGCTACTTCCAGGTTTGGCGCATGCATGTGCGAAGGATCGCACATCGTTCAGACGCCCCTAAATCACCCATTGCCTGTACTGTAGTTTTTGGAGTGAGATTTTCTCATGGGCTGCTAGCTGCAAGAGGCCTTGTATCTAGTTCTCCATGCTGGGCTCCCCAACATTAGAAGATTATTCCTTTTGCTGCTGGCATGTTCACAACTGAAACCTAGCAAGATAGGGAGCTGCCTTATGCCAAACCATTGCTCCATCTAACTCAGTACTGTCTGCACTGACTGCAAGCAGCTTTCCGGGGTTCAAGGATGGGACATTCCCAGTCCTAGCTGGAGATGCTGGGAATGGAAGCAGGAAGTTTATGAATGGAGAGCAGATGCTCTACCACTGAGAGTTTTGCAGCAGGCACAACACTTCTCTGGTTTAATGGCTGTTAGTCCCAAGCATATCAACAACCTCAGATATGCAGATGACACAACCTTGATGGAAGAAAGTGAGGAAGAATTAAAGAACCTTTTAGTGAGGGTGAAAGAGGAGAGCACAAAATATGGTCAACATCAAAAAAACACAAAGATCATGGCCACTGGGCCCATCACCTCCTGGCAAATAGAAGGGGAAGAAATGGAGGCAGTGAGAGATTTTACTTTCTTGGGCTCCATGATCACTGCAGATGGTGACAGCAGTCACGAAATTAAAAGACACCTGCTTCTTGGGAGAAAAGCAATGACAAACCTAGACAGCATCTTAAAAAGCAGAGACATCACCTTGCCAACAAAGGTCCATATAGTTAAAGCTATGGTTTTCCCAGTAGTGATGTATGGAAGTGAGAGCTGGACCATAAAGAAGGCTGATCGCCAAAGAATTGATGCTTTTGAATTATGGTGCTGGAGAAGACTCTTGAGAGCCCCATGGACTGCCAGAAGATCAAACGTATCCATTCTTAAGGAAATCAGCTTTGAGTGCTCACTGGAAGGATAGATCCTGAAGCCGAGGTTCCAATACTTTGGCCAACTCATGAGAAGAGAAGACTCCCTGGAAAAGACCCTGATGTTGGGAAAGATGGAGGGCACAAGGAGAAGGGGACGACAGAGGACGAGATGGTTGGATAGTGTTCTCGAAGCTACCAGCATGAGTTTGACCAAACTGCGGGAGGCAGTGGAGGACAGGAGTGCCTGGCTTGCTCTGGTCCAGGGGTTCACGTAGAGTCGGTGTGATGGCCTGGGATTCCGATTCAGAGGCTGAACCAGAGGAATCCCAGCCTGCACAGGAGTCCCCGCCTCCAGGACCGGCTGAACTGGGGCAAGGCCTAGATTCTGAGGAGCCTGCACCTGTGTCAGATCCTCAGGAGCAGGCACCAGGTGAAACCATTCTGGCCCCAGAGGTGCTTGATGACTCAGTGTCTACAGGTGAGCCTCCCCCGGGGCCCAGTAACCCTTCGGCCTCTCCTGAACTGCAGAGGCTTAGGGCAGAGAGGCGAAGGGAACTGGTTGCTCCCAGGAGGAGTGCTCGCCTTAAGGCCAGGGGAGGCGGGGCTCCTGGGGGCCGGGACCGCCCCTGGCCTTAGAGAAGATAAAGGTCAGTCAGCTCGGTCCCAGGTTGCGGGAGCAACGTCGTTGTGGAGTATCTGCTCTTACCCGGACCTAGACCAGAACTGCCAGTGTTCCTGTTCCTCGCCCGGCTTCCTGCTTCTGACCTTCCAGCGTTCCTGTTCCCGCCCAGCTCCCAGCTTCGGACCTTCCAGTGTTCCTGGTCCCTGCCCGGCTCCCTGTTTTGGACCTCGCCTCACATCTTGTGAACTCTGACTACGGTAACAGTACCTTCCCCCCGGGACCAGCACAGTCGGACATGACTAAACGACTAAACAACAACAACAACAAAGTCCCAAGCAGAGCACAGACACTTATTTATCCTAACCCTGATCTGGGCATGTGGGTCTGAATACTGCATAGCATGCCAAACAACTGAACAACAGGAATGAAAATGCTGTAACTACATCAAAGTGCAAGTAGATAAATAGGTACCACTCTGGCGGGAAGGTAAACGGCGTTTCCGTGCGCTACTCTGGTTCTCCAGAAGTGGCTTAGTCAAGCTGGCCACATGGCCCGGAAGCTGTACGCCGGCTCCCTCGACCAATAAAGCAAGATGAGCGGTGCAACCCCAGAGTCGGCCACGACTGGACCTAATGGTCAGGGGTCCCTTTACCTTTACTTAATAATAATAATAATAATAATAATAATAATAATGGTGAATATTTTTCCATGGGACTACATTTTCTCCACCTGAAAATGTCAAAAGCAAAAAGGATAATGAACAGCTAATCCATTCAATGATTGCAGACAAAGGAAGCTGAAGGAAAATGAAAGAAAGCAGCCCTTGACTAGTTAAATACAGGACCCTGTGAGCTGACTGTAATTCAACACACCCTGAAAGCACATACACTGCCTTGTTAATATTTGATTTAGGGATTACATCTGTCCTGCTGTTATCTGCCTTATCAGCAGATTCTGCCATGCAGGAAAACTCTAAGGGTATCACTCCCGCCTCCCTCCCTCCCTCCCTCCCTCCCTCCCATACACACTCATACAATTTCCCCTTGAAATATGCCTGACAGCTCTTTGCATCCTCCCTATCTGCTTTCCAAGAAAGAGGAGGAGAAAAGGTGAGAGCCTCACATGCCGTAAAAATAAAAATTTAAAGGCCAAGCCAAACATCTCTCGGGTGTTAACATTTTCAGATCGGCACAGATCATTGAAAACGGAAAATTGCCCTCTCCCAGTCTGGCTCTGTGTATTCAAAAACAAGTAGAGGACTTGGTGCCGTGCAAAACTTAGCGTTGCAGATGCAAGTTTGAAAGGGAAATGCCATGTGGGAAATGCCATGTTAAATCACAGGAGTTAGAGGGGAAATTGTTGGGCTTTATTCCCAGTGTACAACTGCAATGGGTTCAGGCATCAGGCATGGTTTGGCACTATGCGGTCAAGCTGTGGAAGACCCCCGGAGTTCACACAGTCCGTCGCCCCATCTCACACTGTGGTTCTTTTCCTCCTTTCCTGATCTAAGGCTAAACCAAGGTTTGCCATTTCTTCCTAACGGGTAAGCAATGCTCACCTTGTAAACCAGGGTTACCAACCAGGATCAAAGTGCGGTGGGGCAAGAAAACCAGGTCATTTCTACAGTGTAAGCGGGGAGAGGAAGAAGAGAGGATGGGAGCCAAAGGATCCCTTAAGGCAGTGGTTCTCAACCTGTGGGTTCCCAGATGTTGTTGGACTACAAGTCGCATCATCCCTGAGCTCTGGCCTTGCTAGCTAGGGGTGATGGGAGTTGTAGTTCAACAACATCTGGGGACCCACAGCTTGAGAAAGGCTGCCTTAAGGCTTATTGGTGTGGTTCCAAACCATGTCTTGGCTTTATATGTCTGAATTACCACATTTTTTGATGGGGACGATGAACATCAAGAGTTTTGTGAGTGGCTGAGAAAAATCCTCCAACACTGAGAGCCAAATTCAACTTTACAATCCTCCAACAAAACGACACAGTGAACTCCGGTTCAGAGTTCCAACCAGCCAAACCCCTTCCCAGGATACTCCATTCCACCACCAGCCCTATTCTTCTGCCCATCAGGAGGCTATGAATGAGACCAGAAGAGAGGCAGCAGCACTTTGCCCCCTAGCTGATTTGCCAATCCAAGTTGTCTTCCCACGTTATTAAGCTCACAGTTACGGCACAGAACATGACAGATAACTAGGTTTCTGCTGACGAAGTTTAGAATTGTGACCTAGGGATGGCCAGCGTTTGGACTGGAAACCTCCCATATGGTTAGATGACTTGGGGGGGGGGGGGGTCTTCCGTTCCAATTACAGTGGTACCTTGGTTCTCGAATGTAATCCATTCCGGAAGACAGTTCCAGTTCTGAAACGTTCGAAAACCAAGGCACAAAGGGCAGCGTGCAAATTTAATTGAGAAAATTGAGAAATACTCAGCGGAAACCATTCGACCTCTGAGGCGCGTTCAAAAACAGAAGCATTTACTTCCAGGTTTTCGGCGTTCGAAAACCGAAATGTTCGTCAACGGAGACGTTCGAAAACCAAGGTGGCACTGTACTTCTAAAAAAAAATTAAAATGGTCAAATCTCTTCTGTACAAAGGCAAAAGAAATAAGCATTTTATGATGCCTGGCCTTGTCTTAGCAAGCATTTCCTTCTCAAAATATTATGGCATAAAACCACTGTATGCCACTTGCCAGCAGGTATTTCAATCCCAAAATATTGATGTTTTCTGATTTGTACTGGAAACTGGGCAATCCAATTCCTAAGACAAGGCAGCTGTGTGTGTGTGTTGGCTTGCTTTAATAAATCCTGTTAGCTTTGCTGTTTTTATTATACATATTTTATTGATGCTTCTATTGCTCTTGCCCTTTTACTGTTTGTATTTATTCTATTTTATTTTTCAAAAACTGCTTGGTATAAATCCATAAAACAAAAAATATTCCCTGAAAACAAGTACAGGAGCTGGGTTTGTATTTCCACTTGCAGCCTATTTGATGGCTCTATTCATGTTTACGCTTTACAAAAGCATTCAAATTTCAGAACCTTTTGTCCAGGAGAGTTGGACAAGTATCTTCAAAAGAATGGCCTTTCTTTACAGACAGAACTGATTCACAAGACAGAGAAACCCAAACTATGGATTGCAGAGACCACACAAACGTGCTCGTGGCTTGTGAGGAAAGAGCTCATCATGTCATGGAAACCAAGTCAGGGGCTCAGTTCAGATATCACATGAAAGCATGGCTAAGGAAGCTTAACTATGATGGTAAATAGAGTTGATGGACTATGCCAAAATGGCAAAATTAACTTGGAAGCTCAGGGATCAAGAAAACAAGAAATTTTAAAAAGAATGGGACATGTTTTATAATGTACATACAAAATCATTGTAAACAGATCAAAACTTTGTTGTTGTTTAGTGGTTTAGTCGTGTCCGGCTCTTCGTGACCCCATGGACCAGAGCACCCCAGGCACTCCTGTCTTCCACTGCCTCCCGCAGTTTGGTCAAACTCATGCTGGTAGCTTTGAGAACACTATCCAACCATCTTGTCCTCTGTCGTCCCCTTCTCCTTGTGCCCTCCATCTTTCCCAAGATCAGGGTCTTTTCCAGGGAGTCTTCTCTTCTCATGAGGTGGCCAAAGTATTGGAGTCTCAGCTTCAGGATCTGTCCTTCCAGTGAGCACTCAGGGCTGATTTCCTTCAGAATGGAGAGGTTTGATCTTCTTGCAGTCCATGGGACTCTCAAGAGTCTCCTCCAGCACCATAATTCAAAAGCATCAATTCTTTGGCGATCAGCCTTCTTTATGGTCCAGCTCTCACTTCCATACATCCCTACTGGGAAAACCATAGCTTTAACTATACGGACCTTTGTTGGCAAGGTGATGATCCATGAAGGGGGTCAAAACATTAGCAGGATTTTAAACACATTTGTAATGTAACTGAACGTCTAGATAATTTAGGATGATGAAAAAGTGGAGAAGTGCTGATAGGTAGTTGAAAATAGAATCAACGGGACCCATGGAAGGGATAGGGGGAAGTCAGGAGATTCAGAGTAATCTCGATAATCAGATTGGGAATTGTGGTACAGAATTTTTTTAAAATACCAAGAAGCAAAGTGGATGCAAACTTCCTCTGCAGAAGCCTACACATTTGTGTGCTCCTATTAATCTGTAGTTTAGCTTACTGTTCAGAACGCCATCTGGCTCGACAAAGCATGCTTTGTAATCAGCTAGCAAGCCCATGGTTTGAAAGATAATGGTTTGCAAATCACGGTTTGCAGATGAAAAAGGGAAGGGAGCAAAAAGCTCTATGCCATGGTCTGCCTGACAATTTGGGATGTCAAATCATGACCTGGATTTGAAACTATGGTTTGACTTGACCTGCTAAGTGAGTGATTAATATTACTTAAAAACAAAAGAACTTCGGCACGAAGCAAGCTACTTATGCAAGCTTTAAGCATTCGTTTTATTTAAAGTAAAAGCACCATCATTCTGGTGCAAAAGGTACTGGAGCTTCGCTATGGTTTCATAAAAAAATATGAGCTGATGGCTGATTCATGCTGTTTTATTGCCACTGTTCCAAACTTTATAGCATTGAAGAGATTAATAAATTATAAGCGTTTGCTTCTTTCTTTATTAAAAGGTGCATCTGAGAAAACCCATCTACTCCACAGAATGGACTTTTCAAAAATTTGAAAAGCTCAATTTTATTGAACTCCGTGTTTGCAAAAAAATAAATGCAGAAAGAGATGGGGAAGAACACAGTTTCATAACAGCCTTAATTCTCAAATGATACAGAGCTTTACACAAACAAGCACTGAACAACAGAGCCCTCTCCTAGCAGAATAAATCAGGAACAAAATACCACTATGCAGTTTATATGGCAAGTACATAATAGTGATGAGAGCAGGAAGAAAGAGAGAGAGAGAGAATAGGGAAAATAACATGTTTAGCTAAGCTCCTGCAAATGGACCAAATGGCCCTTATATCTTCTCTGTACTCAAGTCTTTAAACTGGGGTGCTTTTTATTTCAATTCACTTTATTCTTTTACTCTGCCATTATATTGATCAACAGGCTCCGTGACTATAAAATATTTAACGTGGCACACAAGATGTTCGAACAAAGTAGCAGGAGGACATAAAAAGCACTTTCATTTCACACACACCCCATCCCAAGTGGTTAGAGCAAGCAGAGAAAGCAATTCAAAGCAACACCTGGGGGAGTTTAAAAACACCTGTGGAAAGCCCTGCTGGAGCCACTTAAGATCTGGCCTCCTAAAGAGGTGTAAATTAATGCAGCCTGGTGCATTTTTTTTCAAAAGCAGGCCTTAGGGGTTGCACAAAATCATTGTGTCACACTCAGGGCAATCTAATAAAGCAATGTTTTTGCTCTGTGGTCCATTCAGCCCCAGTGTTAGAAATTCGGCAGGTGCAGAAGGATATAGAAGAAGAAGAAAAAGAAAAAAGAAATAGAAAAAGAGATAGAAGATGATTTTATTTACAATAAAAAGGACCTTCCAACCACACTCATTGTACTATTTTGAGATTAATTTTTTTACACAGTTTCCTGAAAATATTTTTCTCCTTTTTGATTCTCGTTTCCTCCAATAGTACCTTCTGTTACAAGACTCATTCTATCTGCCATAAAGCTTTTGTTATCACAGTAACCTTTGAAATATTATTTGATTACTATCCATTCCTAATTAACATCTTGTATCGAGTTTCCTCTCCTCTGAAATGTAATGGATGTATTTTAATATTTCTGTATAATAAAGGTTGGTTTAAATAAAAAGGAAAGGGAGGGGAGAATCGGCAGGTGCTAATTTTGTGACTGGTGCCCATAAAAACTTTTCAGACTTCACCAGCCCCAACGGTTTGGTGACTCCTAAAGGAATTGTCATATGAAAATGAAAATATTTTTGCACTACTGGAACACAGGGAGCTTTCCTTGGTCCATCTACCTCAGTATGATCTGCTGAGGTAGATTTGGCAGCATCTCTCCGCAGTTTCAGAGAGGACTATTTTCACTCTTTGTCTGCATTTGCAAAGCCTATTTTCTGTCCCAGAGCAACAGCCGTCCCTTCAGATGGACATTGGTCTGGATCCAGCAAGACCAATCCTACATCATCATAATCATCATCAAACCTTTTATTGGCATCACATACAAACATCCAAAACAAATCAATACAGAATTACCACTTCCCCAGTGGCACAAAACATTTGCTAAAAGAAAGGAGGCAGAGCAGTCTATCATCACCCAATCCTACATATAGTTACAGTGGTACCTCTGATTGCGAACAGGATCCGTTCCGGAGCCCCGTTCGCAACCTGAAAGGAACGCAACCCACGTCTGTGAGGGTCACAATTCACCGCTTCTGCACATGCGTGTGATGTCATTTTGAGCATCTGCGCATGCGCGAGCGGTGAAACCTGGAAGTAACCCTTCCTGGTACTTCCAGGTCGCTGCAGGATGCAACCTGAAAAAGCTCAACCTGAAGCAAACGCAACGCGAGGTATTCCTGCAGGTACATGCAGAGGACTGTAGCTGGGAGGTGTCAATAGACAGAAGAATCGGCTCAGCAGAGATATGGGTGCAGGCAACCAAGTTGAATCAATAAAGTCCATCACATCCTGTCCATTTTGAGATGAGGCATGTTGTGCAGTCACCTGGGTGGAATGGCAGAAAGGCTTTCTGTTGTTTGTTCAGAATTATAAAAGTGTGAGGCGTTTCTCGTCCATTTAGACTCAAACGCCAGACAGCTCTTATGTCATTAAAAAAGAAACAGTACCAGGATGTCTGTCTGTCTCTCTGAGACTCCTTTTCTGGCCCCTTTGTCATTAAGGGAACAGATGCACCCAGAACTTAGGTGCACATGAAGTTACTATTTTATGCGTATTTATTTTATTTTATTTTATTTATTTTATTGGCCAACAAAGGTCCGTATAGTTGAAGCTATGGTTTTCCCAGTAGTGATGTATGGAAGTGAGAGCTGCACCATAAAGAAGGCTGATCGCCAAAGAATTGATGCTTTTGAATTATGGTGCTGGAGGAGACTCTTGAGAGTCCCATGGACTGCAAGAAAATCAAACCTATCCATTCTTAAGGAAATCAGCCCTGAGTGCTCACTGGAAGGACAGATCCTGAAGCTGAGGCTCCAATACTTTGGCCTCCCCATGAGAAGAGAAGACTCCCTGGAAAAGACCCTGATACTGGCACAAGGAGAAGGGGACGACAGAGGACGAGATGGTTGGACAGTGTTCTCGAAGCTACAAACATGAGTCTGACCAAACTGCGGGAGGCAGTGAAAGACAGGAGTGCCTGGCGTGCTCTAGTCCATGGGGTCACGAAGAGTCGGACATGACTAAACGACTAAACAACAACAAATGTATCATTTGCTTGTTAAAAACATAAACAGAACTCGAAGCAGTTGAACATTAAAATTACTGATAAAAAGCAGTTATAAAAAAGTATTTAAAACTATTCAAAAGGCGCTTAAAATAAACAGTAGCTAAAAAGATGTAAATGTAACTTCTGCATGTCTAAATAGGCTGGCCTAAACAAAAATGTTTTAAGCAGGCCCCTGATATATGGGGTAAGGCAGCCCCGTCGATAAACTGGCCCCAAGCTGTTAAAGACCTTTATATACCAATATTTACACATTGACTGCACAAAGCAATGGGGCAGATTGCTCAACTTTACCCATACATAAGCAAATGTTTTGTGTGTTTCTAATTTGGAACAATCCATTTTCCTCTGCCTACAGGTGCTCTGAAAGCGCAAGTGTTCCAAAAATAGCATCGGTGATGGCAACGCATCTGTTGCCAACGGCCAGGTTCTGCGCATGACACCTTCCCTGGGATCCAAAGAACCGAACGGCTACATTGAGCAAATACATTATTCCTCAACAGGTACCTCAGCAATGTTCCGCTTGCCCCTTCTTGCCTGAAACAATCGTGGTCAGCGACTACTTTGCCAGGGACCAATCTGAAGAGCTGGTTTCAGATGGCAGGCCAGGTCTTCCCCCGCTGTTGGCACTAGAGGCTGGCATAGCTAGAAACCCAACAAGGCTCGCATTCCAGCAGAAAGCCTTCAGAGGGTTAGCTCTTCTCTACCTTGGTGCCATGACCTGCTCTCACCTGTCCTTTTCAAGTACAGCAAAAAGAAAGAACAGCAAGGTCTACTTGCCTTGCAATCTACTTAGGAACACAGGAAATTGCCTTAAAGTGAAGCAGAGAACCACTGCTTCTCCTAGCTCAGTACAGTGGTACCTCGGGTTACAGATGCTTCAGGTTACAGGCGCTTCAGGTTACAGACTCCACTAAGCCAAAAATAGTACCTCAGATTAAGAACTTTGTTTCAGGATGAGAACAGAAATCGCATGGAGGCAGCAGGAGGCCCCATTAGCTAAAGTGGTGCTTCAGGTTAAGAACAGTTTCAGTTTAAGAACGGACCTCCAGAACGAATTAAGTTCTTAACCCAAGGTACCACTGTATTCTGACTGGCAGAAGTTCCTTCCTTCTGGGAAGTGCTGGGCATAAACTTCAAGAGATTGTAGGCAAAGGGGCAGTGGTAGTACTGGGAGGGGGCTGGCACTGGCAGCATCATGTGCAAATGCCACACCGACCCTGGAGCCAGCAATTGCCTCCCATTCAAAATAAGCTGCAAGCAAGTCCCATGACTTATACTCCCTCCATACAACCAGTGTGGTGTAGTGGTTAAGAGCGGTGGACTCGTAATCTGGGGAACCGGGTTCGCTTCCCCGCTCCTCCACATGCAGCTGCTGGGTGACCTTGAGCTAGTCACACTTCTCTGAAGTCTCTCAGCCCCACTCACCTCACAGAGTGTTTGTTGTGGGGGAGGAAGGGAAAGGAGAATGTTAGCCGCTTTGGGACTCCTCAAAGGGAGTGAAAGGCGGGATATCAAATCCAAACTCTTCTTCTTCTTCTCTCTTGAGTGCTGTGCAGATGGTATTCTCCAAGGGGTTAGTTGCTGATCTTTGCCATAACAGGATTTGCACCTCTTACTCTTAACGTATATATGCCTCGCCTCCCCAGAGGGCCTCTCATTACAAAAGACTTGTTGTTTCCACAGCACACCCCTCTTCTGAGTGAAGAAGAGATCCCAGCCATCATTATTCAGGAGAACACACCGACAACAATTTGCTGGAAATGATTTCAGCAGGCAGATGCCTCCGTGGCTTCTCTGCCAGGTAATTGAATGAAAAATGTAATTCCCGGAGCCATAACAAGTCTGGATTTATCGCTTCACTGTATAGATCATTGTCAGCACTGTACATGCTTTGTCATCTCCCCAAGTAACACAAGCAAAAAGCAGCTGAGGTCAACTTTCTGAAAGCACCCTCGCTGCCTCCCCTCTGCAGGCTTCGGCGGCCCGAGTCGAGTCTCCTTGCTGGTGCCAGAAATATTCAACTTGAAAGCATTAGCTCTTCAAATTGCCTCCTAAGCCTAACTCCTTCCCTCTTGGAGGGGTGAGCCACACCTCCTCATGTGCAAATAGCCCCTTGTAGTCCCTTCCTGTTGTAAAGGAGCTGTGCTGGGCCCGGGGGTAACCCTTGAAACATGGTCCAGGACTGGTCCAGAATCAAGAGGTTCCACTAGAAGTGACTGCAACAGGGCCATGGCAGGATATGAGGCAGGAAACCAGGCAAGGACGGGTACAGGATCTCAGGTAGGATCTGGCACACAGCAATGTTGCCCCTGCAACCTAGGGTGGGGTCCATCAGCCTTTTATCTTTGTTGGGGTAACGGCTGGTCTTGCTCCCCTGGCGACACACCTCCTTGCTTCGCCCAAAGGCGAGAACTCCTCCTGCGAGTACTCAGGTCTTTCATTCTCTCAGACCTGAGTCTCTGCAGCTTGGGAGACGTCGGTGGGTTACTAGACCCAGGGGCCGCCTCAGCCTCCCCTGACCCAGCCGGTAGTTGAGCAGCTGTAAGTGATGGCCCAGCTGAAGGCAACAAGGTAATCCCCACATCTGGAGCCAAGGCAGGCTCAGGCCCCTGACTCGGCCCAGCTGGTGTTTGTTGCAGGGGAACCTGTGCAGACTGGGACCCTTCGGGACCAGGCCCCAGACCTGGTTCAGATGCTGCCTGAGGCAAAGGATCCGGTGCAGACTGAGACTCCTCTGGTTCCGAGTCCGAGCCCGAGTCCCAGGCTTTCACAGTAGCCTTGTGAAGGGGGTGGCTTGAGCTGGAGAAGAGGAAGGAGGGGAATGCTTGCCCCTTTCCGTTTGTCCCCGCCCCAAATTTTGCCCGTGTGTGGTTCCAAAGGTTATCAAAGGTCCTTAGCATGAATGAAGGTAGAAACCAAGGGGGGTGTTCCATGAGAAAACAGACTAGTATGGGAACAGGTTAAAGATTCCCATCCTTTCTCCAATCAATCCGATTTAATATGGTGGCCCACACAAGCCTGATGAGGAATGGTTCTGGGTATGCTTAACCTAGAAAAGAGGGAACTGAGAGGAGATATGATGGCCATCTTCAAATATCTCAAGAGCTGTCACATGGAAGGTGGTAATATCCAAGGCAAAACAATGACCAAATACAATGATCCGATATCAATATACACTCCTTATATAATATGAAATATATGAAATCACATAAACAGAAAACTTATGAATCTCTGAAAGTCACAAAATATGCACTCTTAATGGATTCTCTTGAAAACATAAAACCAAACAAACATAAGTCTCTGAAGAGTGCGTATTTTGTGACTTTCAGAGTGTATATTGATATCGTATCATTGTATTTGGTCATTGCGTTGCCTTGGATATTACTGAGATGGAAGATGGAGCAAGCTTGTTTTCTCCTGCTCTGGATTCAAGTTCCAAAAAAATGAGATCAGGAAGGACTTCCTGAGAGTCAGAGCTGTTTGACAGTGGAAAGGTCTCCCTTGGGAGACGGTGGACTCTCCTTCCTTGGAGGTTTTTAAGGCAGAGGTTGGGTGGCCAACTGTCATGGATGCTTTAATTGAGTTTCCCGCATCACAGTGGGTTGGACTAGATGACCCTTGGGAGTCTCTGCCAACTTTACAAGTTGATGATTCTATGAACTGTGCTCCTCACAGCACTTTGCACAGAAAAAGGGCCACGGGGAATTACTTACACGTGGCTGCAATGTAACACACCTCTTGCTCCTCAAATGGAACAATATCTCCTGTCGCACTGCATGAGAATCTGTTCACTAGGCTTCCCTAGTGAAAAATTAAAAAATAATTTCATAAATTGCATAGCTGTAATGGTTCTAGGGGTTCCTCGTGCGTAAGTTGCCGCCACTCCTGGCTAGGTTGCCTGGTTGAACCCTTTCTGTCTGGACAGCCCTTCACTTTGTGGCTGTTTCAGTCGCTGGCAGAATCCGTCAGTGGGCGTTTCTTGAACTTCTTCCAGCAAAGAAGTTTTTTGACACCAAGTCTCCTCCTACTCTCCCTGCGCGGAAGTCTTCTGCACAGGGAGGGTGTGGGCAGCGGAGCACCCATGCTCTCTCCGCTGGTCTCCGGTGAAGAGTCCTGGAGCCTCCTCTCCTATTCCCCCATCTGCCCCCCTTCTCCACTGGTGTTACGCCGATTTCCTTCCCCAGCAGATGGGCTGCCTCTCTCCCTACTGGGACCCTCTCCAGCATCCCTCTGGAGCCTTCCCTCCACCTGTAGCTCCAATGGCAGTTCCCTGACAATAGCATATCTTTGTTTCTCAATCTGATCCTTTTACATGGTTTCATATGTATTGTGGCATTATTTTTAGTGCCCTTGTTTTTAGAGATTATAGTTTAGTAATTATTTATTGTAATGTTTAAGAGTGAATTCTTGTTTAATTATTTGCTGGTGTTTTGAAAGTTGCATACTATTATATTCTAAGAGGTGACTGAATATTATTTTATTTAATAGAAGTTGCTTATTTAAAAGTTATTTTTTATTACGACTTTTTTTCCTACTGGATCAGTTTATTACATGGTGTGTGATCTTTGTTGTCTATTTTGTTGTTGTAAACTTCTTTGTGTGTCGTAATATAGATATGCTACCTTCCTTTCATAGTGATGTATGGAAGTGAGAGCTGGACCATAAAGAAGGCTGATCGCCAAAGAATTGATGCTTTTGAATTCTGGTGCTGGAGGAGACTCTTGAGAGTCCCATGGACTGCTAGAAGATCAAACCTCTCCATTCTGAAGGAAATCAGCCCTGAGTGCTCACTGGAAGGACAGATCCTGAAGCTGAGGCTCCAATACTTCGGCCTCCTCATGAGAAGAGAAGACTCCCTGGGAAAGACCCTGATGTTGGGAAAGATTGAGGGCACAAGGAGAAGGGGACGACAGAGGACAAGATGGTTGGGCAGTGTTCTCGAAGCTACCAGCATGAGTTTGACCAAACTGCGGGAGGCAGTGGAAGACAGGAGTGCCTGGCATGCTCTGGTCCATGGGGTCACGAAGAGTCGGACACGACTTAACGACTAAACAACAACACTTTGCTTTCAAACAGATAGATCTGTAAGAGCAAGCTAACTGGATCAGGCCAATGGCTGGATCTCATCCAGCATCCTGTTATCACTGTGGCCAAGCAGATGCTTGTGGGAGGTCTGTAATAGCAGCATACAAAAAATTAGGACACATTATTAAAATGACAATAAATAATAACAATGCACAACATCTTACTTTGCTTTTGCGATTTTGGCACCTCTTTTGGAGCCTTCCTAATAAAGAGTTGAGATTCCAAGGAATGCCATGCACATTCCTCCTTCTGACCTGACATGAAATTACAGTTCACGTAAAAGTGCTTTGTGAAAGAATAAAGATCAAGTTTGCGCTGGGGAACTCCCTTGGCCGTTGGCTGAAGCAGATATAGTGTCATGAAATATTCACCAACACTCCCAACTGCTCAGGGAGGGGAGCAGCCAGCAAGGAGATTCTGGCAATCGATGCCGCAGCTATGAGCGAATGGAATGTCAGTTTAGATAGAAGGAAAAAACCTTGTATCAGGCCTAGAAATTTGAATGACTGACAGTGGACCAAGCGAAATGAGACAGAAAGGAGGTCCAGATACCAGATGGTCAGGGAGGAAGAGGAATAGGAAGCCAAGTGGCAAACGTGGGCATATTTGGAAGTAGTGAGTGGCTTATTATAATAATAATTTATTATTTATACCCCGCCCATCTGGCTGGGCTTCCCCAGCCACTCTGGGCAGCTGGGGAATAATAATAGTAATAGTAATAGTAATAATAATTATTACTATTATTATTTCCCACCTTTTCCCCTGGTGACACTCAAGGTGTTGTAAGCCAAAAAATTAGCTTATCTCCTGAGTTTATGCCAATAAAACTCAGAGACGCAGGAAGTTAGGAATCCAATGTTGTTTATTGCAAAGCAATAGGTTACAGTTGGATCGTTCCGCAAAACTGTAACCCCATCTGGTGGTCCAGGCAGTGGTATTTATAAAATTTCAAACAAAGCATTTCAATTTCCACTAATCATATATACATTATGACCTCATTTCATTTTTAATAAAGGTAGAGGTAAAGGGACCCCTGACCATTAGGTCCAGTCGTGGCCGACTCTGGGGTTGCGGTGCTCATCTCGCTTTACAGGGGTACCTCGGGTTACATACGCTTCAGGTTACATACGCTTCAGGTTACAGACTCCGCTAACCCAGAAATAGTGCTTCAGGTTAAGAACTTTGCTTCAGGATAAGAACAGAAATCATGCGGCGGCAGTGGGGCGGCGGCAGCAGGAGGCCCCATTTGCTAAAGTGGTGCTTCAGGTTAAGAACAGCTTCAGGTTAAGAATGGACCTCCAGAACGAATTAAGTACTTAACCCGGGGTACCAATGTATTGGCCAAGGGAGCCAGCATATAGCTTCCGGGTCATGTGGCCAGCATGACTAAGCCGCTTCTGGCGAAGCAGAGCAGCGCACGGAAATGCCGTTTACCTTCCTGCCGGAACGATACCTATTTATCTACTTGCACTTTGACATGCTTTCGAACTGCTAGGTTGGAAGGAGCAGGGACCAAGCAAGGGGAGCTCACCCCGTCGCAGGGATTCGAACTGCCAAACTTCTGATCGTCAAGTCCTGGGCTCTGTGGTTTAACCCACCGCGCCACCCACGTCCCACATTTTTAATACACGTGTGCAATACGCACTGGCAATTTCTGCTGATGAAGTTCTGATTCCCACCGTGTTGTGTTACATTGTGTTAGTGTGCATGTTGGGAACCTGTGTTACGTGTAGCCATTTGCACCATGTAGCAACTTGTGTTCTAGCTTTGTACCTTTGTGATTCACATATTAGCTGTATTTCCGCCCCAATGCAGGGCAGCAACTTGCAAAATCATCAGTTCCCTAAAGTAACAGGCTACCATAACTTCTCTATTAGAAGCTCACTCAAGGATTTACAGGGGTACACATTATCACATTTATTGTGGCCCTTTGGGCCACTACCACAAAGGCAGCTTACAGCAAAAACAGAAACAGCTAAAACAATATAAGCAACCGTTGAAAAACGATTAAACATTAGTAGAATTAAAATCCACACGTGTAAAAGATCACATACGGATCGTTACAATAAAAACAGCCCAGCACCAGCCCTTTCGTTTGAAGCAGACAGCTCCCAAAAGCCTGTTGTCCTCACCTGCCAGCAGAAGGGCAGCAAGGAGGGAGCTGGTCTAGCTTCTCCAGGGAGTTTCAAAGTCTGGGAGCAGCCACCGAGAAGGCCCTGTCCCGCATCCCCACCAGGTGCCCCAGACTTGGAGCTTTCATTTAAACACAAAACCAAAAAACCCTAACTAATAGTCAATAGCTCAGTTAGTCGGATTATAGTGCTGATAAGGGCAAGGTTGCAGGTTCGATTCCCGTATGGGACAGCTGCAGATTCCTGCATTGCAGGGGGTCAGATCAAATGATCCTTGGGGTCTCATCTAGCTCAACAATCCTATTATTCTAACCCTTCTAAAAAGAAGGGTATGGAGCAAAATACAGACACAGCGGTACCTTGGTTCTCAAACGCATTGGAACCCAAACACTGCAAACCCGGAAGTAACGGTTCCGGTTTGCAAACTTTTTTTCAGAAGCCGAACGTGCTCCGTTTTGAGTGTTACACTGAGGTCTGTCTGTTTTTGCTATTTATTTTGCGTTTTTGTGGCTCTTTTTGTTTTTGTGACTGTGTGGAACCCAGTTCAGCTACTGATTGATTGACTGGATTGTGTGACTGCAGCACATTGTCTATTGTTTTCATTTTATGGATAGATAGATAGATAGATAGATAGATAGATAGTAAAATCCATGTTAAATTGCTGTTTTGGGGGTTGTTTTTAAAAGTCTGGAACGGATTTATCCCTTTTGCGTTACTTTCTATGGGAAAGCGAGCCTTGGTTTTGGAAAGCTTTGGGTTTGGAATGGACTTCCGGAATGGATTAAGTTTGAGAACCAAGGTAAGGGTAAAGGTAAAGGGACCCCTGACCATTAGGTCCAGTCACGGACGACTCTGGGATTGCAACGCTCATCTCGCTTTATTGGCCAAGGGAGCCAGTGTACAGCTTCCGGGTCATGTGGCCAGCATCACTAAGCCGCTTCTGGCGAACCAGAGCAGTGCATGGAAACGGCTTACCTTCCCACTGGAGCGGTACCTATTTATCTACTTGCACCTCGTGTTTTCGAACTGCTAGGTTGGCAGGAGCTGGGACCGAACAACGGGAGCTCACCCCGTTGCGGGGATTCGAACTGCTGACCTTCCAATCAGCAAGCCCTAGGCTCTGTGATTTATCCCACAGCGCCACCCGCATCCCTGAGAACCAAGGTACCACTATATAACTAGTGATTTCCTTGAAATGAGAATGGTGTGGCTCCTTGGTATATTTTTCCTGGTACTGAGGAATGTTCCCTGGTTCTCATATCCTGCCTTTGCATGGAAAACATAAGATTGTTGAGGGTGGCAGACTCTCCAAACTTGTGTTATGCCACACTCACCCTGACAGCCATCTTTGTTATACCACACACACACCCTCCCTGGGAAACATTTTTGTCTAGTGCCCCAGCACTCTCAAAATTCAAAACATGCCCATTGGCCCAAAAAAGGTTGGCAGCTCCTGATATACATTTTCACCTCACCATTTTCTGCTTTGTTAACACTCCTTATTGTCATGTTTTAAAGCCTTATAAGAAGGCATTTAAAGCTGTGCATTTGAATTTTTTATTTATTCCATGTATTTAAAAGATTTATAATCTGCTTTTGGAGCACCTGCTCCACATTTAATCTCACTTTCGTATTCTGGCACCCAAAGAACAGGTTTATGGCTTTACTCTGTGAGGTGAAAATGCTGCTGAGTAATTCTCATAAATCTAAGCCCTCACCAGATACTCAGCCACAGCCTAAAAGGGAGCAATCCTTCTATAAGACCCTATATATGTTGAAAAACAAGCATCCTATTATTTTTTTTAACCGTTGTTCAATTCGTTTCAGCTTCTGATGAGGTGGGTTGTAATCTACAAAAGCTCACATGCTTAAAATAAGATATGTTCATCCTCATGTAAAACCTGACAGACCGAGCTTTTTCCTATTTTAATAAACATTCGCAGACTCACACGACTCCGCACTTGAGCTACATAAACAGTGCTGATGCTGCTTTGCTGTTCATCTAATCTCCCTTTTGCACACCTAAAAGCATAATTCTCCATTCCATTTTCCTAAGTGATGGGTGATACTGACACAGCAACATTTTCCGGGGAAGGAAATTACAATATCTCGTTTGGCTGATGTCGCACAGAACTCCAGCTAAAGTAAATAGGTGTGTCACGGTAATGAAAAACAGCTGTCTATGGCTGCAATCCTAAAGGCGCTTAAAGGTAAAAGGTAAAGGACCCCTCACAATTAAGTCCAGTTGTGGACGACTCTGGGGTTGTGACGCTCATCTCGCTTTACTGGCCTAGGGAGGTGGCATTTGTCTGCAGACAGTTTTTCCAGGTCATGTGGCCAGCATGACTAAGCCGCTTCTGGCAAAACCAGAGCAGCGCACAGAAACACTGTTTACCTTCCCGCCGGAGTGGTACCTATTTACCTACTTGCACTGGTGTGCTTTTGAACTCCTAGGTTGACAGGAGCTGGGACTGAGCAAGGGAGCTCACCCCGTCATGGGGATTTGAACTGCCGACCTTCTGAGTGGCAAGCTCAGTGGTTTAGACCACAGTGCCACCCACGCCACCTGGGAGTAAGTCCCATTGAACTCAGCCGGGCCTGTTTACAAGGAGACGTGCACAGAATTGTGCTATATGATTCCAGCACCGATTTTAACACTGAGCAATTATTTCGGGCAGCAAAAATTCCAAAATGGTTGCAATATTTGTACTTCTGGACTTTTTACCTTTTGTGTTTCGAATGAATCAACTGCTGACCCACAGTGGAGGGTGGTTGTTGTTTTTAATCACACTTGAATAAATTAATAATAATAATATGCAATGTGTTTTTACTTTTAGTGAATGTAATTGTAATACAGGCTACTCAGAAGCAGCCATTGCGTCTTCTGTTGGTTGCAAACATAAAAGGTTAGGAATCTCACCACTGTGGGAGTTCAAAAGTTCTGCAACTGAAAAGGGGAGAAGAGCAAGATTGCCCTGGAAGCTTCTAAATCTGGTACCACTTTGGATCTCTTACAAATACCACCTCTCATCTGTTCACGGTTCCACAAATACTGGACGGCATCATCCTGCACAACTATATTGGTGGTGGTGTCAGGCTACATTGCAGGGAGAGGAAGGTATTTTTATTATTAACAGAGAGATGGCACAAGGATTAGCTCTCGGTATTTGGCTGTCTATTTTGAGGGAATGGCTTGCATCCACTTCTGATGCCCTCCTACTGTAATTCATTCATCTGCTAAGGATGGAAAAGATAACGACAAATACATCCAGGTATTAGGGATTTACTATATGGACAAAGGTCCGTATAGTTAAAGCTATGGTTTTCCCAGTAGTGATGTATGGAAGTGAAAGCTGGACCATAAAGAAGGCTGATCGCCGAAGAATTGATGCTTTTGAATTATGGTGCTGAAGGAGACTCTTGAGAGTCCCATGGACTGCAAGAAGATCAAACCTCTCCATTCTGAAGGAAATCAGCCCTGAGTGCTCACTGGAAGGACAGATCCTGAAGCTGAGGCTCCAATACTTTGGCCACCTCATGAGAAGAGAAGACTCCCTGGAAAAGACCCTGATGTTGGGAAAGATTGAGGGCACAAGTAGAAGGGGATGACAGAGGATGAGATGGTTGGACAGTGTTCACGAAGCTACCAGCATGAGTTTGACCAAACTGTGCCTGACATGCTCTGGTCTATGGGGTCATGAAGAGTCAGACACGACTAAACAACAAACAACAATTAGGGTTAAACTGGTGCGATCAGCAACAAAATGTTGCAGTGTGGAGAGCTTCTGCATGAAGGTTCCAGCCATTTCGTTCCATTACACTTCGCTCCATCCCGGTTTTCTGTTTCCTTACTTACGTTATTTTATTTCAGAAAATGTCCACACCGCTTGATTGTACAAAACCTCAAAGCAGGGTTGTGTTTTTCCCCTTCTCCCATCAGTTGGCATAGCATGGCCCCTGAACACAGTCACTCCTCATGGTGGCAATTTTCAGGGTCTCCCTCAATCATAGAATCATAGAGTTGGAAGAGACCACAAGGGCCATCGAGTCCAACCGCCTGCCAAGCAGGAAACACCATCAGAGCACTCCTGACATATGGTTGTCAAGCCTCTGCTTAAAGACCTCCAAAGAAGGAGACTCCACCACGCTCCATGGCAGCAAATTTCACTGTTGAACAGCTCTTACTGTCAGGAAGTTCTTCCTAATGTTTAGGTGGAATCTTCTTTCTTGTAGTTTGGAACCATTGCTCCGTGTCCGCTTCTCTGGAGCAGCAGAAAACAACCTTTCTCCCTCCTCTATGTGACATCCTTTTATATATTTGAACATGGCTATCATATCACCCCTTAACCTCCTCTTCTCCAGGCTAAACATGCCCAGCTCCCTTAGCTGTTCCTCATAAGGCATCGTTTCCAGGCCTTTGACCATTTTGGTTGCCCTCTATATATAGTCCCCCCCTATATATTTTGTATAGTTCTATAAACCCCAAAATCTGCAGATACCACTCTCTTCTAGCCTCATAAGCAATGACACTCAGAGCCTGAACATCAGAAACAGAGGGAATAATTAGATGTGGCATGTGAACTCTGTGACTGAAATATTATTTAATTCACAAAATTTACGTACCGCTTATTTACACGAAATAATAAAACCATCAATGAAAACGGTTAAAATCCATTTGAAAGTTTTAAAATAGTTAAAATTAACAACGAAAGAGAAAACACCCCACCACTCCATCAGATGCTGAAAATATAGCTCTCCGCCTTTTTAAAAAAGAACATGAAACAGCTCACCAGAATACCAAGAAGCCCAAGAAAAGATAAAACCATCTTATTAACTAACTGATTATTATGCATTTAGCTCCTTTATATTTCCAGACATAGCCACCTTTATATAGGTCAGTGGTTCTCAAACTTTTTTTCTCTGGGCTACATTTTCAGAATAAGTATTTGCCTGTGCCACACCAAATTTTTTTATTGATAAGAACTACATTAGGAAACAGAAAGAAACAACTCCTAGTAGTGCTTGATTTATAACCTAGAATGCAGCTACCGTATTTTTTGCTCTATAAGACACCCCAGACCACAAGACGCACCTAGTTTTTGGAGGAGGAAAATAAGAAAAAAAATATTCTGAATCTCAGAAGCCAGAACAGCAAGAGGGGTCGCTGCGCAGTGAAAGCAGCAATCCCTCTTGCTGTTCTGGCTTCTGGGATAGCTGTGCAGCCTGTACTCACTCCATAAGACGCACACACATTTCCCCTTACTTCTTAGGAGACAACAATTGGTTCTTATAGAGCAAAAAATACGGTACTTTTTAACCTGATCATGGGATGTCCAGGAAGTATTAAACAATGCAGTTAAATCTGAACAGAAATCATTCGCAAAATGTAATGATTTGTCCTCGAATCATTCCATCACCCCTCTTGCCACCCTCTCCTGCCACACCCTTAGAGAACCTCTGAGCCCCCAAGACCATAAATCCTTTACTGCTTCAGGGCAATGACTCAAAACAGAAAGGTTGCCTTAATACAACACCGCTGACCTCTCCCAGCACGGCAATATTTTATTTTTCCTTGTTTCCAGGTATATTTTCTCTTTCTTCTGAAAGGGAGGAGCGTGAACGAACAAGGGGGGCGCGAGTTGCAAAGAAAGAAAAGCAAGGGGATCAGGAGACCTCTCTGTGATTTATGGTTCCCTCGTACCACCCCTATCTCAAAGTCCTGTTTAATATACGAAGCGGAGAGCTTCCTACGCAAAGGCCTTGATTTGTTTTAATGACTTGCAGATTTGCACGCTCAGCATTTCTGAGGCAAATGAGTGTGTCCAGACCGCCTTCCCTCCTTCGCCCCCCTCATATCTCCTTAAACCCCAAGCAACTAGCCCTTTAATTAGGCCAAGGTGAAGTTTTTTAAAAAGAGAGAGGAGGAAGAGGAACGGTGCGTGCGAGGCTTATGTTTATATCTCCCCCATTTCAGGGGGCCGTTACCATCCATTCACTTGTCAAAGAGGCTTTGTTATCATGTGGTCAAGGCGCCGCCTTAAAATTCCCCCAAGAGAAAATGCAAGATGAGCCATTTATCTGCTCAAGGGAGATTTGGTAATGAAATGGACCAGGTCAGAAGTCATCTTAACAAGGTGCAAGGATCATTATTCTAGGATCAGTGCTGTTTTTTAGAAAAAGAGGCACCAGAACTCATCGTGAACACCATACGCTCCAACATTTCTCCAACAAAAATACAGTGGTACCTCAGGTTACAGATGCTTCAGGTTACAGACTCCACTAACCCAGAAATAGCACCTCAGGTTAAGAACTTTGCTTCAGGATGAGAACAGGAATGGTGCGGCAGCAGCAGGAGGCCCCATTAGGTAAAGTGGTGCTTCACGTTAAGTACAGTTTCAGGTTAAGAACGGACCTCCGGAACAAATCAAGTTCTTAACCTGAGGTACCACTGTAGGGACATCCTATTCAAGGAAGATGGTGATGATGAACGTTGAAAAAACTTCCCTATACAGGGCTGTCTTCAGATGTACAATCCAAGATATGACTGTAAAGTACAAAACCTCAAAGCAGTCTTCACGTTATATAGTTACTTGCCTCCTTGGCTTAGGGATCAAATAACTGACACCTCCCTTGCTCTCTGTTAATGGCAATGGTGCCCACCTGAGAGGGGCCGGAATTGAGTTCCGGCTTTAAAAAAAGCCCTGTCTATTATTATTATTTATTAAATTTATATACCACCCATCCAAAGATCACAGGGAGGTTTACAACGTAAAAATACAAAATGTAAACACAAAACGCATAACGTAATAACAAAAAAAAACCCTAAACAATTCACCCTCCCAGAAACACCTTTAAAAGGCCATACATTGTTTAATCAGCCAAAGAAAGACCTGGTTATAGAGGAATATTTTCACCTGGCGCATAAAAGATGTGTAACGAAGGCGCCAGGGGAGGCTCCTTGGAAAGAGCATTTTGCAAACAGAGGGCCACTGCAGAAAAGGCCCTGTTCTCGTGTTGCCACCCTTGGGACATCTTGTGGAGGGGGCATAGAAAGGAGGGCCTCAGATTATAATTGCAGGGTCCGGGTTGCTTCACATGGGGTGAGGTGGTCCGATGAACTTCCTCTGCAAAGGTGATCTTTCAAGAGAAGTGGCCTTCTTGGGAGTGGCCCCTAGTTTGAGGAATCCCATCCCCGGAGAGGATCATGTGGCACCACATTTAATGTCATTATGACACCAGCAAAATACCTTTTTATATTGGCAGGCCTTTATACTTACAGGCAGAGAGAGCAGAGAAATGTAATTCAATTCATATTAAAAGACAAATCTACCTGATTCACACCAAGACACCAAAACACAGCCATGCTTCAAAATTCACACTGACTTGACTTTCTCCAGCCAAGTAACAGGTGCAAAAATGCACAGATTAGTGAAAATAACATACAAAAATAGATTATATCCAGGAATATTGCTTTGCCAAAATGTGTGTATTGAGCAAGTTGCAGACAAAACCTGTGTGTATCATGAGAAATTCACCACTAAAATGCTGGTAAATGTTCATGAGGACTGTACAAAAAAAATTGCTAGCGTATTTAGTCCAATGCACCACTGAATCTAATGCGCACCTCAATTTTCAGAACCTCGAAACCAAAAAAAGTATTTGCAGGCGAATGTAAATGTGCCATTGAATCTAAGGCACACCTTAATTTTCGCAACGTAATTTGGCCCAAAAAAGGGAGCATTAGATTCGAGTAAATACGGTAACTGATCTGGAAATGTGGAAAACTGAATTTAAGATTGGACAAATGAGAAATTGAGAGAAACCAAAATTGATAGGTGTGTCTTAAGATCTGGTTTTCTTTTATCCCTGTTTTACTTCTGGAGCATTTTTAGGCTGTTGATATGATTTTTGTTTTCCCTACTTTTATACTTATTACAGTCATACCTCATGTTACGTTTGCTTCATGGTACGTTTTTTCAGGTTGCGTCCCGCGGTGACCTGGAAGGACCGGAAAGGGTTACTTCCAGGTTTCGTTGCTCGCGCATGCTCAGAAGCGCTAAATCGTGCTTCGCACATGCACAGATATGGCACTTCAGGTTACGGGCTTTTCATGTTGCGAACAGGCCTCCGGAACGGATCCCGTTCGCAACCAGAGATACAGTGGTGCCTCGCAAGACGAAATTAATCCGCTCTGTGAGGCTCTTCGTATAGCGGTTTCTTCATCTTGCAAAGCAAGCTCATTGACAGCTTAGCGGATTAGCGCTATTAGCGGTTTAGCGGCTTTTAGCGATCAGCTGTTAAGCGGCTTATCAGCGGATCAGCTGATAAGCGGCTTAGCGGCTTAGGAAAAGGGGGGAAGGGGGAAAAACCCGCAGGAACTCGCAAGACATTTTCATTTTGCGAAGCAAGCCCATAGGGAAATTTGTTTTGCGAAGCGCCTCCAAAACGGAAAACCCTTTCGTCTATCGGGTTTTCCGTCTTGCGAGGCGTTCGTCTTGCGGGGCACCACTGTACCACTGTACTTGAATGCTGCTTTTTAGAATTCTGTGCTTGCGTGTCATGGCTTTATTGTTTGTATTGTATGTCGCCCGACAGGTTGGCTGGCTAATAAAAACATCAACAGGAAGACAATCTGAGCATCCTACACTGGAAGCCAGACAGCAAATCATGCACTCTGCCCTCTCTTATGCCTGGACCCCAGTTTCAACTCACTCTAGCTACAAATGTCCAGGTTTCTCTCTGCAATTCAGACTGCAAACTGGCTCCAGAAAAACTACCCGTATTTTTCGCTCTATAGGACGCACCCGACCATAGGACGTACCTTGTTTTAGAGGGGGAGAACAAGAAGGGAAAAAATCTCCCCCTCCCTGCGCAGCACCCCTTCAGCAAAGCGGCAGGAGGCGCTGCACAGAGAGGGGGAGAATTTTTTTTGTCATGTTCTCCCCCTCTAAAACAAGGTGCGTTCAGTTGCCTTCAGTGAAGGCAACCCAAAGCCTCTGGAGCGCGGTGGGAGTTCCCGCTGTGCTCCGGAGGCTTCACATTCCTTTTTACCTGCTCTTTGGGGCTGGCGGTGGGAAGCACTGCTTTCCCCCACCCCCAGCCTCAAAGAGCAGGTCAGAGCTGGTGGGGGAAGTCCGGGTTCTCTCCCCCCCCCCCCAGCCCCATGGACCACACTTTTGCTCCATAAGATGCACAGACATTTCCCCTTAGATTTTAAGAGGGGGAAAGTGCGTCCTATGGAGCGAAAAATACAGTATTTCTTTGCCTTTTCCCCCTCCCCGCTCCCAGTTGGAAGGGAGGGGGTCCACCTTCCCAGATTCTAATGGGTATTGCATACCAAAAGCTGGAGGGAGATTCACAGCTATCAGAAAGCAATCTCCTTTTATTACTTCCCATTGATGAAACATCAGCTATCTTGGATTATTGGAGCCAAGCAGACATGGTGTTTTCATAATGTAAATAGCAACTGCAAGGGAGGGGGGAGCAGGAGTGGCACTGGGGGCGACGTTTAACCCTTTCCCTGCCTTCTGTGATTCCTCACAAAGACTGCCCCTCCCTCCCAAGCTGGGATACGCATAGGGACAAACCTTCCATCAGTGCTGGATGGGATCTGCGCAATTAATTCCCTCATGGGCCATTTTTTAATCTTCTCACATAACACTGCAATTAGTCAACCCAGCGCAGCCGAGCGGCTATTTCAAAAGGTGCCAGGATAGAGCTGTGGGCAAGAAGAAAGGTTACTTGGGCATGCAGCATTAGTGCTAATGGCTCCTGGAAGATTAGGCTCCTAAAAAGCTTACTCTGCTATTAATACTTTTTGAAAACTTAATAAGATCTCACTGGCACATCACGGGATCTGTGGAAATTTAAACTGCGCACTGCACATTACAGAGAGCATCTCTGGCTGGTTTTTTTGTGCAATTCAAAAACAGCTGCTCTGTTGCTGTTTAATATTCCCTTCAAAAGTATTTCTACACACACGGCTGCAAACCCCCCCCCCCCGCAAAATCAAGTAAATAAATAAAAATACTTAACTGACCAATAGCGTCGCAGATACCTCGGTTCTTCCCCCCACCCGCAACATAAATCCTGGCTACGCCCATGTAGACACACACCTATCTTTATACACGTTTCACTCTGGGCAGCTTCTAACAAAAATACAAGAAGAAGAAGAAGAAGAAGAAGAAGAAGAAGAAGAAGAAGAAGAAGAAGAAGAAGAGCATTAAAAGCTTCATGAAACATTTTTTTAAAAAAAAACAAAAATGAAAGAAGCATAGCTGCAAATACAGTGGTGCCTCGCAAGACGAAATTAATTCGTTCCGCAAGTTTTTTCTTCTTGTGAGTTTTTACCGTATTTACTCGAATCTAGGAATGCATTGAAAATCAATCAATGCGTTCCTATGGAGACTGTCTTCCGCTCTGTCCCCGGACCTGTTTTAAAGCAAGGGAAGGGGCAGCAGGAGAATCGCTTCTCCCCGTTGCCGCCCCTTGGTTCAAAAGGGGTCCGGGGAGAGAGGGGAAGGCGCGGCGCTTCCCCTCTGTCCCCAGAGATTGTGGGGCTGGCAACGGGGAGAAGCGATCTTCTCCCCACCGCCCTTGCTTCAAAAGAGGTCCGGGGACAGCGGGGAAGCGCAGTGCGTCCCCGGAGCTTGCGGGGCAAGCTTCGTTTTGCGAAGCAAGCCCATAGGGAGATGCATCTTGCGAAGCGGCTAAGAAAACAAAAAACTCTTTCGTCTAGCGAGTTTTTCATCTTCCAAGGCGTTCGTCTTGCGGGGCACCACTGTAGAATATTTCAATGTCAAAAACCACTACGTTTCATGAGCTGTGCCCAAACAGGCCCATATAACTGGTCACGCAAGCATGGGTAATATTGTCACCTGGAAATATGAAAAAACAAGGTTGCACAGGTTAAATCTTTGACTGTCTTTTATGCCTGCAAACTATTTTTTTCCCTAGCATTTATTTATTTATTTACTTGTTGCTTACTAAATTTTTATATGTACCGTCCTTCCTCCAGGAACCCATGGGGCAGTTTACTGTATAAAAACACAAAAATACACAACATAATAACAAGCAAGCAGTGTTACTCCTGCTCACAAAAACTCCCATCCCTTCTCCTATAGACTTACAGGAGCGGGAGGAAGGCACATTTTAGATATTTTAAAAGGGAGGTTAAGAAGAGTTCTCTGTCAAATCTGCACAGCATCGTATAACCCACACTGCAGAACACTTAGGAGAGAGCGTGGTTTTACGAATCAGCCCCAATTTGTAATGGCACTTTTATATTCCTTTGCTAGTAGGAGACGATTTCGATCTCAACTCACATTCGTGGAACTTATTAATGGGATGCTACACTTGATTTTATTTTTTATTTTTGACTGAAGATATGCCAATACGTGTAAGTCAACGCTAAGGACTTTTTCTTTCACTCATCATACTAATTCCATCATCCTGTTCATTACGCCAGACATTCTGCACACAAAGTAGCTGAATAAAGAGAAAACGAGGCTCGGAATTAACAGGACAAACTGGTTCCACCAAGAGGAGACCCTCCAAAAATCTTTTAGCACCGGCACAATCTTTTAATCAAGGTCTTTTGATTCTACAACCAGGCTTCATCACACAACAAACAGGTCATTCATCTCTCTCAAGCTAACTCCTGCACCCCATTCAAGGAAATGAATTGGGCCCACTTCAAAGCTCATTGAGGATAATAGGATTCTTCTCCGTGGTTGTGGGAAGGTTTTGGGTCCAAGCCAAAAAGATGCAACCATCTCGACTCCTTTATATGATTACCCTGATCCAAGTATATTCTACACATACCCGACGTTTCCTTCAATGAGTTCTGAGCATCTTACACATGGTTTCCAGTGGGCCTCCTTTGTTGTTGTTGTTGTTTAGTTGTGTCGGACTCTTCGTGACCCCATGGACCAGAACACGCCAGGCACTCCTCTCTTCCACTGCCTCCCACAGTTTGGTCAAACTCATGTTGGTAGCTTCAAGAACACTGTCCAACCATCTCGTCTTCTTCTCCTTGTGCCCTCTATCTTTCCCAACATCAGGGTCTTTTCCAGGGAGTCTTCTCTTCTCATGAGGTGGCCAAAGTATTGGAGCCTCAGCTTCACGATCTGTCCTTCCAGTGAGTACTCAGGGCTGATTTCCTTCAGAATAGAGAGGTTTGATCTTCTTGCAGTCCATGGGACTCTCAAGAGTCTCCTCCAACACCATAATTCAAAAGCATCAGTTCTTCAGCGATCAACCTTCTTTATGCTCCAGCTCTCACTTCCATGCATCACTACTGGGAAAACCATAGCTTTAACTAAGGAGATTTATTGGAGTAAATCAACTTAGCTTCTGCAGTGGACGACTGCTTGGGGCCTCAGAGCTCAAACACCCTACAATATACACAGATCTGCTGCACGGGAGTTGAGGTGGGGGGGATGGGACATTTCCATTCCCTCCAAAGGAAGGTATGCATCAATTGGTCTTTTCTACTGAAATGTGTGGAGAAGCCCTTCCAGATAGGCGATCTGTTTTTCCAAAACATTATGGTGCCTGAGGTAAAATGGCAAATGGCGCCGTCCTTCCCATCGCCCTCAAGTACCCAAGGATGGCCAGGTTATTTTGGCCTCTGAGGCAGAAAATCCACAAGTGGAACAAAAACAACAACCAGTGTTCGCAGTGTTGAAAACCAGATATCGCCCAGAGCTAGTGAAAATAAATATTTGGCGATCCCTTCAGAGAGCTACCATTCCCAGAGTTCCCTAGGAAGAGGGATTGATGGTTAAACCACACTGGAACTATAGCTTTGTGATGGGAAAAGGGGACTCTTAACAACACTTTACAGACTACAATTCCCAATATTCTTTGTGGGCAGCTGTAATGGTTATATGGGGTTGCTCGTGTGTAAGTTGCTGCCATTCCTGGCTAGGTAGCCTAGTTAAACCTTTCCTGGCTGGACAGCCCTTCACTTCGTGGCTGTTCAGTCGCTAGCAGAATCCGTCAGTGGGTGTTTCTTGAATTTCTTCCAGCAAAGAAATTCTTTGACGCCAAGTCTACACCTACTTTCCCTGCGCGGAAGTCTTCTGCGCAGGGTGGGTGTGGGTAGCGGAGGACCTGTGCTCTCCCCGCTGGTCTCCAGCGAAGAGTCCTGGAGCCCTCTCCCCGATTCCCCCATCCGCCCTCCTTTATCCCTGGTGTTACGCTGAATTCCTTCCCCAGCTGCTGAGTCCCCTCTCTCCCTGCTTGGCCCTTCTCCGGCATTGCCTCCACTCCTGTCTCCGATGTCAGTTCCCTGACAGCAGCCATGACTGTTTAAAGTGGCATCATAGCGCTTTAAATGTCTGGTATGGATGTGGCCAGACATACTTTCATACAGCATTCCAATTCCCTCTTTCCAAAATGGCTTCTTCGTGGCCACCAGTGAGTCTTCACTGGACTGGAAACTTAACTTAGATTTTTTTTCAGAGAAAATACTACATTTGCAGGACAATCACCAAGCGTGGGGCATGTGCAGTCCTTCAGAATGTAATGGATTCCAGCTCCCACAAGCCCCATGGCCACCCAGGTTGTTTCTACCATCTCCCTATTGCATTTTGTTTTCAGAATTAATTTCCTGAATCTCACCCAACTATGAGGATGGTGGAGAGAAAGAAAGAATTGCATTTGTTATCTACTGGGCAGTCTCCTACACTGGACCTCATGAATCTCTTTTTCTGAAACATTCATTCAGTAGAATTTCATGAATTTTAATTGGGATTTATTTATTTATTTTAATTGCTCCCTCTTAGTTGAAACTCATTTATTAGAGCATCCTTAGATTTATGCCACATGCAAGGGTACCATTTCAATACTAAACTCATAACAGTGTTTATACTCTGTCTCATGGAACTGTGATCATAAACTAGTAATGAAATGGATGCAACGTCATCTGATTTTATTGTAATAAATGCATGTGCTTTAATTGTTCCAAAGTACGAGCTGTTTGTATATTCAGAGCATCATCATTAACTCTGATTAAGCAGCTTAAAATCCATTTATTTGTGTGTGTTTTTTCCTCCTGCACCCCCCACCACAGAAAAACAATGCATGCATTTTCTCAGAAGCAGTTGCAAAACAATCTGCAGATTGATTGTGCCTGTTCATTCATGTCCACAGCTTGCCAAAGAATTTCTCCATACTCATACGACATTCCAAGTGGTGCTCTCTACCTAAACCGACTGAGAGAAATTTAAGATCAGGCAACCTACTCGGCTCCTACAGATCCCAACGGAACCCAATCCAGATTAATGCTGGCACTCCTGTTTTGTTCACATGCACATATCTATGTATTCTGAAATCTGGCTCAACCTTTCCCAATTGAGCGAACTGTATTGTTTACGCCGGAAGGCCATAACAACACCATCTGAAAATATACAACTCATATAAACATAAAATGGAATTCTATGAAATATATGGATCGGAAAACAGACATTAAAAACCCACCGCGACAATCAATTTCAGAATGGTATTCCATCCGATATTACTTATCATCTTGGGATCAGAAAGCCCATCATACACGGCATACTACAATTCACTTTATAACATTTTTCCCCCCATAGGCCTCTGCCAAGGAGGCTGGAAAATAAGGAGTAACGAATGTGTCCAAACCATTAAACAGGAAGAAATATATTCTGTTAGCTCTCAGATAACACTGATAGTACGGTTACAATAATTAGTAGCAGTAATTTACACAGTCAGCGTGAACATGATAGAGCCCAATTCGTAGCCTGCATATATTTTACAGGGTTCTTATCCTGCAACTATCTTTAAATGCTAAGTTTCTTTGGACCCGATTCTTATTCGACGGCATTTTAGGCCACTACACAAATATAAAAAAACCTTATAGGAGAGGCGGCAATAATTTGGAAAGGATCTGGGTGCCAATTCCCCTCCACCTTCCAGTCAGTCCTCTCTGATATTCCCACACTTCTTCCTATAAGATCCTATGCACTTTAATATGAGCTAAGAACCACCTGGATCAGGCCAATGGTCCATGTAGTTCAGCATGCTGCTCTCACAGTGGCTACCGAACTCTCAAGCAGGACCCAAGCATCTTTCTGGGAATTCTCCTTGAGATACCAGGATTTGAACCTGGAACCTTCTGCATGCAAGACACTCTACCACTAAGCTACCGTCTTCCCAAAACTTTGCTCCATCCCGCATTCCTGTTCCTCCCAGATTCTAGTTTAAATTTTTAAAGATTATGCAGCATGGAATAGGTTCCTGTTGCTGCTTCACTGAATCTTCCCTCCACCCCTTCCGGTAAGGCAGCCTTTCTCAACATGTGGGTCCCCAGATGTTGTTGAACTACAACTCCCATCACTCCTAGCTAGCAAGGCCAGAGCTCAGGGATGATGGGAGTTGTAGTCCAACAACATCTGGGGACTCACAGGTTGAGAACTGCTGCATAAGGACCCTGGATGGTTCAAGTCCAGTCAAAGGTGACTATGGCGTCGCAGTGCTCATCTCACTTCCAGGCCGAGGGAGCTGGCGTTTGTCCACAGACAGGTTTCCGGGTCATGTGGCCAGCATGACTAAACCGCTTCTGACACAACGGGACACCATGACAAATGCCAGAGTGCATGGAAACGCCGTTTACCTTCCCACCACAGCGGTACATATTTATCTACTTGCGCTGGTGGGCTTTCGAACTGCTAGGTTGGCAGGAGCTGGGACAGAGCAATGGGAGCTCAACCCGTCGCAGGGATTCGAACTGCCATCCTTCTCTTCGGCAAGCCCAAGAGGCTCAGTGGTTTAGACCACAGCGCCACCCACATCCCAGTATCCCTTCCTATACAAGACACTAGGAAAAGCAAAGGTGATGTGATCATACAGTATACAGCCAGTGTGGCATACTGGTCACAGAGTTGAACCTGGGAGACTAAGATTCAAATGTGCACTCAGCCACAAAACTCACTGAGTGGCCTTGAGCCAGCCATTGTCTCTCACCCTAAGTTCCCTGCCAGGAGTAGGTCAGAAATAAAACACCTAGTATCAGTGAAGTTAACTATTTATTCCAAGAAACCAAAACAGCACAGACCTAGTGATCCCAGCAACTCTTCCCAGTAGGTCTTGCCCCGAAGAAGCAGTTCTGAGGACTGAAGGTCCTCGCCTTCCCACCACTCCCTAAGACTCCTCCTCTCCCTGGTTCTTCCACAACAACAGCAAGCTGAGGCTCTGTCTAGTCTAGTCTCTGTCTACTCTCTCTTTGCTCTGCCCTCTTCATTCCTCTATGGGAGACCAGGGAGGAGAGGAGCTGGTCGCAGCAGGAAAGGAAGGCTCCCTGGTTTCTTTCAGCAGCCCACCTCATCTCCGTCTCCTGGTCCCCCTCCTCTCCAGCCTCTGATTCTGGACTGCTCTCTGCCACAGCCTCTTCCTGCTCACTAAAGCCTGTTGCTTCCTCAGCTTCCAACGTCTCCTCCTCCCAGTCTGGTCCCTCTTCTCCCTCTCACCACTCATTGTCCAGTCCCACCACCACTCCCCTGACTCTTGAGTCTTCTTCCCCTGGGTGTTCCCCAGCTGGTGCCTCCCACCATTCCTCTGTGTCCAGCCAGTCCACAACACTACCTCACTGTGATGGCCTGGGACTCGGGCTCGGACTTGGAACCAGAGGAGACTCAGTCTGCACCAGATCCTTTGCCTCAGGCATCATCTGAACCAAGTCTGGGGCTTGATCCTGAAGAGTCCCAGTCTGCACAGGTTCCCCTGCAACAAACACCAGCTGGGCCGAGTCAGGGGCCTGAGCCTGCCCTGGCTCCAGATGCAGGGATTACCTTGTTGCCTTCAGCTGGGCCATCACTTACAGCTGCTCCACTACTGGTTGGGTCAGGGGAGGCTGAGGCGGCCCCTGGGTCTAGTAACCCACCGATGTCTCCTGAGCTGCAGAGACTGAGGTCTGAGCCAGTGTGGTGTAGTGGTTAAGAGCGGTAGATTCATAATTTGGGGAACCGGATTCACTTCCCCGCTCCTCCACATGCTGGGTGACCTTGGGCTAGTCACACTTTTCTGAAGTCTCTCAACCTCACTCACCTCCCAGAGTGTTCATTGTGGGGGAGGAAGGGAAAGGATGTTAGCCGCTTTGAGACTGCTTCGGGTAGTGGTAAAGCGGGATATCAAATCCAAACTCTTCTTCTTCTTCTTCTTCTTCTTCTTCTTCAAGAAGGAGAGACCTGAGTACTCGCAGGAGGAGTGCTCACCTTCGGGCGAAACAGGGAGGTGAGTTGCTGAAGGATCAGGACCGGCTGCTATCCCGACAAAGATAAAAGGCTGTCGGACCCTGCCCCAGGTTGCGGGAGCAGCATTGCTGTATGCTAGATCCTGCACCTATCCTTGCCTGGTTTCCTGCCTTGGCCCTGTCAGACTGTTTCCCAGCGGAGACTTTGGATTCTGGACCGGTCTTGGACCGTGTTTCATGGGTTACCCCCGGGCCCAGCACACTCGCAAGGTTGTTTGTGAGAACAACATAGGGAAGGGGGAAACCATGTATGCTACCTTCAGCTCCTTGAAGGAAAGATCAGATAGCAGTGGAAGCAAAAAGGAGGCAAATAAATGAAGCACATGCCTGGTGAGGGTCCTCCTTTGTAAATAAGTCCATTAACCTAGTTCAGAACACACCTGCATTAAAACAGCTGGTTGGAGGCAGCCCTAGGTGAATCTGAAAGCAGCCGTCCTGTTGGATGTCTGCACTTCCAACCAGGTACATAGCCAGGTAACCTGAATGCTCAATCATAATCTTTCTCTCCCACCTCGCTGCAAAATTTTCAACAGCTCCCGAGCAAAGTCATGATGATTAATTTCATCCCATAAATTTCCCCCTCGCCTTGTCTGCATTTAGCTTTCTTAACATCAGGAGGAACTGCTCTGGCCCGATCAAATAAGGCAACGGTGTGTGCTGACTAAGAAGAATCGGGAGCAGACGAGCCAAAAGAAGATTATTCTCCATTCCGACTATGTGGCAGTTTTTAAAAGGTGGAGGATTTTTTTTTTTAGTTATATATTAAAAAAATCACCCTAAATGAAAGTGTAGCTTTGAAGGATTTAGAGAAAGGGGAATTTTAAAAAGGGAGAAAAAGCTTTCCTAAGGTGAAATTCTACCTCTATCATTCTTATCGGTTCTTCCTCCTTGCTGGGAGAAAAGTGTGTTTCCTTGAACTTCATGCACTCTGTTCAGCGGTCTTGTTCTACAGGGTGGGGCAAAACTAGGGGGAGCATTCTTGTGCCTTCGTAAAGCTCCTTTAAGGAGAGTCAGGGGCTTCTGTTTGCCATAGGAAGGGCCTATTCTTACAGGAAAGTTAGCTGCCCTGGTGGCAAGCGCCTCCCTCTCTGCAAAGGATCTGGCTTTCAGCTCACGTTTTGAAATATTTGCACAAGTTAGGTGCAAACTCCTAGGAATTCAGAAGTAATTTTCCAGCCCTGGTAATTTATGCCATCACCTGCCAGGAATGCCCTTCAGTGTTTCACATCAACCTAACAGGAAGTTGAGAACGAATGAATTGCAAATCAGACCTCTTTGGTTTTTTCCGCACGCACAAAAATGGACAAGCACCATTTGCCTCCACTGGCGTTTAGAAAATGGGAGCCTGGACTATATTTGTATTGACAAATGATTTATCGGTGCACAGTCAACATTGCTATCTGATTTCTCCTTGGAGCTGAATTAATATTGTTTATCTTGGGCAACCTCGAGTCCTGCACATTCATTTCTTCTTATCTTGCGGATGAGGGCCGGTCCTGCTCCACAGGTCTGTCTCCCTTCCTCTCAAACTTAACTTTGCTAGAGAAGTGGAGAGATTAGTGCTCTTCGGGAGAGAACACTGGGATCTTCTCCAAACAAAACATTTACATTTTTGCTTATCTGAATCATCGGTGCCAATGCCTGACCTTGAAATATGTTTCTGTGCCTTGTATACTACAGTCGTACCTTGGTTTTCGAATTAAATCCGTTCTGGGAGTCCATTGGAATCCCAGAACAGTTCTAAAACCAAGGTGTGGCTTCTGATTGGCTGCAGGAGCGTCCCACAGCCAATCTGAAGCCATGCCGGATGTTCGGCTTCAAAAAATCATTGGAAAACCGGAACAATCGCTTCCGGTTTTCAATTATTCGGGAGCCGAAACATTTGGGTTCAAAGGTGTTCGGCTTCCGAAGTTTCACTGTAGTTAGATGGGGAGATTTTATAGGAATTCTGCTTCTCCCCTATGATGGCGACAAACAGAAAACAGCCCAGCCTACCACACAGCTGTGAAAGGCAAAAGAGCCTTCCTTGCACCTGGAGTTTTATCCTTGCTCAATGTGATTAGCAGTACCGGTAACTTAGGAGGGCCAGAGCAGACTGCATTGTACCTCAACACTACTCCTGTCCTTCAGTATTTGTCACCTGAGGCAACTGCCTCGCTCTGTCAAATAGTAGGGCCGGCCCTGTCTCTCTTTGATGAAATCTCTTTCATATATACATTCACATACATATATCCGTATCTTGGAATCTGACGCTAGGAGTCATTTTATCTTTACTCAGATATTCAAGAGTGCCTAAAATAGTTGGGCTAAGCCGAAATCCCTGCAGCCCTGGCATTTTTGGATCATGTATATAAGCCCTTGTGAACTGCTTCAAAGGTGCAACCATTGCTTTTGAGATCTCTCCCACTACAGGAAAAGCATCAGACATCAGACCCGAGGAATGCTACCAAAGGACCACGGTTAATGAGAGAGCCAAGGGCAGGGGGTCTCATTTCCTGTCCTCAGTCGTAAGATGTTAAGGTTGATAAGCAGGTTGACGCTAAACAGAAATATAATTAAAAAGTAGAATCCAGGTGCCGCAAACCAGTAGGAGCTTCTTATTGGGGGGAGAAGGGGAACAGCTGCCATAACCTACAGCATCAAAAGCTGGGGAAGAAGTGCCTTTGCTTTTATAATTAAGTGTAATTCTAAGGTACAGAAGTGAGCAGAGACATCTTTGGCTGGTTGACATCCGATGCCCTTCTAAATGTGTTGTGGCAGGGAGGAGGGATTATACGTTTGGCTTTGTTCTTATTTTTATTATGTGTTTTCCGTTTTCTGTTTTGTAATGTTATGCTGTGAGCCTCAGAACCTAACCCCCATATGGTGTTGACCTTTAAAGCCCTAAACGGCCTCGGCCCAGTATACCTGAAGGAACATCTCCACCCCCATCGTTCTGCCCGGACGCTGAGGTCCAGTGCCAAGGGCCTTCTGGCAGTTCTCTCATTGCGAGAAGCAAAGCTACAGGGTACCAGGCAGAGGGCCTTCTCGGTAGTGGCACCCGCCCTGTGGAACGCCCTCCCATCAGATATCAAAGAGATAAACAACTACAGTGGTACCTCAGGTTACATACGCTTCAGATTACATATGCTTCAGGTCACAGACTCCGCTAACCCAGACATAGTGCAGCAGGAGGCCCCATTAGCTAAAGTGGTGCTACAGGTTAAGAACAGTTTCAGGTTAAGAAAGGACCTCCGGAACGAATTAAGTACTTAACCTGAGGTACCACTGTACCTGACATTTAGAAGACATCTGAAGGCAACCCTGTTCAGGGAAGTTTTTAATGTGTGACTTTTTAATGTATTTTTAATCTTTGTTGGAAGCCGCCCAGACTGGCTGGGGAAGCCCAGCCAGATGGGCAGGGTACAAATAATAAATTATTATTATTATTATTATTATTATTATTATTATTATTATTATTATTATTATTAATGTGGAGTTGCCTGTAAATGCATTTAACTGATAAATACCCACACACACAAAGGACAACCTCAAACTATTGCCAAGAGACATCTTTTGATTCAAATGTTTCTCATCATAAGAAACAGTCCTACATTTTTGGATATAGGGTCCCAGAATATGCCATTGCAGTTTTGGAGTTTGGGGACCAGTATAGCTTGCCTATGAATTTGTTTTGATTGCTACCTATTCAGATAGTAGATTTTTAAGTGACCAGCTTAATTTCTAAAAGCATCAAAAGAGCAAAACCAGAGATGAGGCAGCTACAGTTCTCGTCCTTCTCACCGTAACCCTTAAACAGATCAAGATGTGATCTATCTACTCTGTTTTTCCATCCAAGCTCCATATATCATTGGCTGCTGTTGATCAGGATGATGAAAAGACACAGGTGAGTCCACCTAAATGCCACAGCGAAAGAGCGAGGAGCTCAATATGCGGATGCTATTTTTGGCAGAAGCCCCGCGTTGAATGTCACTTCTAGTTATCCGGCACTTTGGCTGTAGCGCTGTCTAGAGCTCAGCTTGGTAAAAACCTCCGATTAATTCCCGCTGGGAAATCCTAGGGTATGTGGAAGCACAAGGAAATAACTTGCTGGGTAGCTCAGAATGCAAACATTTACGCTTAGATGTGGTGACACCATACCTTTGAAAAACATGGCTTCCCTCAAGGAATCCTGGGAAGTATAGTTCATCCCTCAAAGAACTACAATTCCCTGCACCCTTAACAAACTACGGCCCCCAGGGTTCTTTTGTGGAAGCTATGTGCTTTAAACAGGGATGCAGGTGGTGCTGTGGGTTAAACCACGGAGCCTAGGACTTGCCGATCAGAATGTCGGCAGTTCGAATCCCCGCAACAGGGTGAGCTCCCGTTGCTCGGTCCCTGCTCCTGCCAACCTAGCAGTTTGAAAGCATGTCAAAGTGCAAGTAGATAAATAGGTACAGCTCCGGCGGGAAGGTAAACGGCATTTCCGTGTGCTGCTGTGGTTTGCCAGAAGTGGCTTAGCCATGCTGGCCACATGACCCGGAAGCTGTCTGCGGACAAACGCTGGCTCCCTCGGCCAATAAAGAGAGATGAGTGCAGGCCACCTTGAGCTCCTTGTATAAAAAGGTAGATATGCAATAAACAATAAAATAAAGTTGTAGCCGACCAGATAAGCAACTCTTTCTCTCCCCATCTGCAGTCTCCTTTTCTAACTTGGTTACTAAATAATTGCAATTGTTGGAAGTGCTGAAAAATTTGACGAACGATGACATTTTACTGGTAACACTTAAGAGTTCAAGAGGCTTAGAGCGAAATGTCAGACGATTCTGACATTTATTACTAAAACTCAAAGGTAACAGAATGCCCTGCCAAATGTCATGTATATATTTATATTTATAAAAACACCTTTAAACTGCTTTTCAGCCCGAACACAGATTCCCCAAGACAGTTTACAAAGCAGTGAACGAAACACCATCAAGAAGCAGAAGCTAAAAACTGCAACTTTAGGATCAAAAGCATTTAGAATAAGAATGTTTTCATTGCCTACCTAAACATTATCAGGGATGGAGCTAGTCTAACCTTGGTGGGGGAATTCAACAACCAGGGTTATGCCACAGAAAAAGATCTTCCCCACATTCCAACAAACTGATCCTCTTTTGGTGGTATGATATTTTTAGCATTTTTACTATTATTTTGATTTCAATTTAATACCTGCTCTTCACCATCAGATCCCAGGGAGGGTTACAACCATTTAAAAACTCAATATCTGAAACAGTTTAAACAAATTTCACTCACAGGAATAGTGTGGAGCTACAACATGCAGGTGGCGCTGTGGGTTAAAGCCTCAGCGCCTAGGACTTGCCGATCGAAAGGTCGGCGGTTCGAATCCCTGCGGCGGGGTGCGCTCCCGCTGCTCGGTCCCAGCGCCTGCCAACCTAGCAGTTCGAAAACACCTCCGGGTGCAAGTAGATAAATAGGGACCGCTTACCAGTGGGAAGGTAAACGGCGTTTCCGTGTGCGGCTCTGGCTCGCCAGAGCAGTGATGTCACGCTGGCCACGTGACCCGGAAGTGTCTCTGGACAGCGCTGGCCCCTGGCCTCTTGAGTGAGATGGGCGCACAACCCCAAAGTCTGTCAAGACTGGCCCGTACGGGCAGGGGTACCTTTACCTTTACCTTACAACATGGCAGTTATCGTGCCATAGGTGTAAAAGAAGGCCTTAAGTGTAAACACTACTGACAGACACATTTCTGACATTTCCCTCTTAAAATCTTAAGAATTACTGGTAAATGTCTACATTCACTATAAAATATTAAAAATAAAAAATCAGCCCTCTGGTGTTTCTGACAAAAGTGATTTGGCAAGTTCTGATGAGGTTCCAAAACGCACATCTAAACAGGCCATCTTCAGAGTATCTTCTGGAAATAATCAGTGTTCTGTCTTTCAATGCATACTTGAAACAAGTTTGATCACGTCTCAGTTTTATGTTTGCAGAACGCTTGGTCTGCAGATATGAGGGGTGGGGAACAAGGCAGGGTGACCAGATAAAAAAAAGAGGGCAGAGTCCCTGCACTTTTAACAGTTATGTAGAGGGAATTTTCATAAGCACAGGCTTGCACAACTTTGCCTGCTGAAATGCTTTCTTCCACACAACTATTAAAAGTGCAGGAATCCTGCCCTCTTTTTCACCAGGTGGTATCTATACTGCAAAATCCAGAGACAGCTAGGTGAGCCTCAGAAGTACAGAGATGAACGGGATAAGCTTGCAATCCAAAATACAGAGCCTCCAAATGTCCCTAATTTCCAGGGACAGTTCCAGCTTTACAGAAGCCATCCTGGTTTCTGATTTGATCCTGGAATGTTCCACTTTTCCTTAGGATGTCCATATTTTCATCATAGAAATGTTGCAGGCAGTGGCGTAGCGTGGGTTGTCAGCACCCGGGGCAAGGCAAGTAATTTGCGCCCCCTAATCCGTGGATTTGTGCCCCCTAACCCGTGGATTTGCGCCCCTAACCCTAACCCCCAGATGTTGCGCCCGGTGCGGCGGCCCCCCCCCTGCACCCCCCACGCTATGCCACTGGTTGCAGGTTATTGAGTTATGTGGCCCACCCCACCCAGCCAAGGAGATCAGTAACTATACAACCTTTAGAAGACATCTGAAGACAGCCCTGTATAGGGAAGTTAAAAAAAAATGTTTAATGTGTTATTATGTCTTTATATGCCTGTTGTCTTTGTCCATGAAGTTTTCTTGGCAGGGATACTGGAGTAGCTTGCCAGTTCCTACTCCAGGTGGATCATGTTTGGTCAAAACTCTCCACTATGACCTGTCCGTCTTGGGTGGCCCTGCACGGCATAGCTCATAGCTTCTCTGAGTTATTCAAGCCCCTTCGCCACGGCAAGGCAGTGATGCAGATGACATGATCTTGATGGCAGAAAGTGAGGAGGAATTAAAGAACCTTTTAATGAGGGTGAAAGAGGAGAGTGCAAAATATGGTCTGAAGCTCAACATCAAAAAAACGAAGATCATGGCCACTGGGCCCATCACCTCCTGGCAAATAGAAGGGGAAGAAATGGAGGCAGTGAGAGATTGTACTTTCTTGGGCTCCATGATCACTGCAGATGGTGACAGCAGTCACAAAATTAAAAGACGCCTGCTCCTTGGGAGAAAGGCGATGGCAAACCTAGACAGCATCTTAAAAAGCAGAGACATCGCCTTGCCAACAAAGGTCCGTATAGTTAAAGCTATGGGTTTCCCAGTAGTGATATATGGAAGTGAGAGCTGGACCATAAAGAAGGCTGGTCACCGAAGAATTGATTTTTTTGAATTGTGATGCTGGAGGAGACTCTTGAGAGTCCCATGGACTGCAAGGAGATCAAACCTCTCCATTCTGAAGGAAATCAGCCCTGAGTGCTCACTGGAAGGACAGATCCTGAAGATAGATAGATGATAGATAGATAGATAGATAGATAGATAGATAGATAGATAGATAGATAGATAGATAAATTTATTGTCATTGTCCGTATATACACAGTATACACAACAATGAAAATCAAACACCCGAGACCGGATTCACATACACATTCGCACGTATCTCCAACACTCTCATCCTATTCAGACATAATCTATTAGAACATAACATAATCCAGAATATAACATAACCTATTAGAAGCATAGCATAACCTAAAACCTATCTCATTCCTTACTACTCACTGCTTGCTATTTCTTACAACTGGCCCTGAGATCATTATTTAGTGCAATCAGAGCTCTTGGATAGAAACTATTCAGAAGGCGTGTGGTTCATGAAGCTGAGGCTCCAAGACTTTGGCCACCTCATGAGAAGAGAAGACTCCCTGGAAAAGAGCCTGATGTTGAGAAAGATGGAGGGCACGAGGAGAAGGGGTCGACAGAGGTCGAGATAGTTGGACAGTGTTCTCAAAGCTACCAGCATGAGTTTGACCAAACTGTGGGAGGCAGTGGAAGACAGGAGTGCCTGGTGTGCTCTGGTCCATGGGGCCACAAAGAGTCGGACACGACTAAACGACTAAACAACAACATGTCTATATATACCATATGTTGGCAGCTGCCCAGTCAGGTGGGGGGGGGTGTAAATAGAAGGAGGAGGAGGAGGAGGAGGAAATAGGACATCCCTATTTTTATTAGAGAAAAGTTGCAGGGTATGTAAATTCCCTTACTCACTAGGGGGTAAGTGCCACTGAACACAGCAGGGCTTACTTCTGAGCAGTGGCGTAGCATGGGGGTGCAGGGGGGCCAGCCGCACCGGGCGCAACATTTGGGGGGGGCGCTCACACTCGCAGCTCTCTGCCCCTACCTGGCTCACTCACTCACTCTCTCTCACTGCAGTGCTGGCTGTGCAAATCCGATCTGAGCTGCCGGGTTGCCGCCCACCATGGAGGGGGGGAGTGCCAGGCGTGCGTTGCGGTGCGGAGCATGGAGAGTGCGAGGGAGGGACTATCTGGGGGAGGGACAGTGCAGCGGCCGCCCAGCGCAGCGCTGAGCATGGGAGAGAACCACACCTGACCAGCCCAGGCAGCAGCAAGAAGAAGCTGGCAGCGACGGCAGGTTAGGGGTTAGGGGTGCAAATTACTTGCCTTGCCCCGGGTGCTGACAACCCATGCTACGCCGCTGCTTCTGAGCAAGCATGAAAAGAATCAGGGCTTGAGTAAACACGCCATAGAATTGGGCCATCTCGAAGCCTTTAATGGCATGCTGAGGTTTCCCTGGTTGCCAAGGGGCTGAGTGTGGCCAGCTATTGCTGCCACAGGATGCAATCAGAAGATATAAATGCTCCAACTCTCTGATGAATGGTTAGGAAAACAATTCGGAAGGTCTGTTTATTGTAGAGATTTCAAGTGTTGGCTTAAAAACAAAAAGCAGCTTGGAGAGCCACACTTCCTGGTCACCTTTCAACCCCTCCAGCTGCACTCAAACCACTTTTGACATCTTCAACAATGGCTGGCAAAGGATGATTTAGTGTTTCGCTAACTAATTAGCTGATCTGCATGTGGCATCTGTTTGGGGTTCTTTCTAACAGCTGGCCCTGAAAGCAATCCATACCTCTGATATATAGCAAAATGGATGGTGCAGAGAAGGTTAATTACAAGCCCTTCTTCTGGCTTTAAGTATGGATTTTAGCAAAATCTCCTGGTTGCTTTTTTCTTTTTCTTTCTTTTTTTAAGCCATCCATCTACTTATCCAAGCCCACATATCACATTTGAGCAATTTTGGGATGAGCCATAACTGACTTCAATTTGCTGTAAGCTCATAATAGTGCGAGCAAGGCTGACGCAGGACATTTTAAGGAGCGTTGTTATTAAAACTAATTTGTGCCTCCTTTCCACACCTCAAGGCAGTTAACCGAGAAGAAGAAAAACTCAAAGATTGCATCAAAAGCAGCAGAAGAGAAGTCACGATAACAACAATGCAATGACAAGCAGAAAACAAAATAATGACCTTCTGGAATTAAAAACAATCTGTATTGTTTACAAAAAGAAATGAGAGACTAATAGCTTTGCACCATCCCAGAACCTTCAAGCAACAGGAGAAAAGGCCCTACCAAATTATGCTTCGTTCTGACCAAACGGCTACCTTAACAAAGGCCCAGTTTGGACGATCTTAAGCAGAGGTGTACATGGGCCTTTTGGTGGCACACTCAGCCATTTTGCAGTGCGAGCAATCATACCAGGGAGTCTCTAATAGGGCTGGGCGATATATCAACATATCACCCTAAACTGGTTTGAAGTCCATACTGTGATATCAGTTTCATAATTTTTAACCTGGCAATATATATCGCAAATCTTGTTCTACGTTAGGGCTGGGTGATATATCATCCAAAACTGTTTTGAAGTCCATATAGTGATATTGGTTTCCTAATTTTTGATCTGGCACTATATTGCGAATCATGATATGCAAAGATCACAATGCGAGATAAATCGTGACACCAGCCAATGCCTCTACACAGTTCCATCCTTATATCAGACATGGTGATATATTGGTATATCACAATGTTTAGTTGGTGATATATCACAATGTTGGGAGCCAGATATCACCCAGCCCTAGTCTCTAACTGACCATAGTTTCCATTTCATCCAAACCTAGAAACTATGGTTACCAGCTTCAGGATAAACTAGGATGTTAAATCAGCTTAATTCTTATTCTGTCTTGTTCCAAAGAAGTGGAGCACTAACCCAGGGGTCAGCAATTTTTTTCAGCAGGGGGCCGGTCCACTGCCCCTCAGACTTTGTGGGGGGCCGGACTATATTTTTTTGGGGGGGGGGGGAATGAACGAATTCCTATGCTCCACAAATAACCCAGAGGTGCATTTTAAATAAAAGGACATCTTCTACTCATGTAAAAGCACGCTGATTCCCGGACCGTCCGCAGGCCAGATTGAGAAGGCAATTGGGCCGCATCCGGGCCTTAGTTTGCCTACCCATGCACTAAACTGTGAAAAATAGCTGGTATAAATATACCATTCCTGTATTCCCGTTTTTCCTCCCATGATACATTATTTTTGCAACCAAGTCAGAGAACCAAACTAGCAGACAGTGATGCTTTCTGGAAGAAGCTGTTACCGCTGTCTGCAAACGCCGAATCAAACTTGCGTCTAATAAGCCAATAATAAGTCAACTATGGAAGCAACATTTATCTAACAAGAGACACCTGATTTATTCTGTTCACGGAGAATTATGCAGCATTCCCATTTTAATTCTCAAAGATCAACCAATGCAAACATCATGGAGATAGTCAGCTAAGGGTAAATTTCATTGAAATAGCAAACACTTAGTGGATTGAATGTCAGGAGCAAAAAGAAACGCAGATTTCCTTTTTTAAAAAATGACTAAATAAATTCGTGGAAGTTAGACCAACCAATGGATAATTTAGTGATCGTCCCATCCAGACAGCCAGGCCGTATATCCACAGCAATGAGCAGAGGAGGAATGACTGCTGGGATTAGTGCAGAGAGAATAAAAGCCATGGTGCATCTGCAGCAGCACAACCGGACACCTTAATCTGCCCCAGCTGCAACAAAACATGTCTCTCCTGTACCAGTCTCTCCAGCCACAGCAGGCGACGCAACCTTCCAAAAGTTTGACTTCACCCCCCGAAGGTGCACGCCTCCATTGTCGCCCAAGACAGACAGATGTCAATAAGTGGGAAATGCCTCGGCCCAGTATACCTGAAGGAGCGTCTCCACCCCCATCATTCAGCCTGGACACTAAGCTCTAGCGCCAAAGGCCTTCTGATGGTTCCCTCACTGCGAGAAGTGAGATTACAGGGAATCAGGGAGAGGGCCTTCTCGGTAGTGGCACCCTCTCATCAGATGTCAAGGAACTAAACAACTATCTGACTTTTAGAAGACATCCAAAGGCAGCCCTGTTTAGGGAAGTTTTTAATGTTTGATGCTTTATCATGTTTTTAATATTCTGTTGGGAGCTGCCCAGAGTGGCTGGGGGAACCCAGCCAGATGGGCGGAGTATAAATAAATTAGTAGTAGTAGTAGTAATAAATATTGTGATTTTTAATGGATAGTGTAATTTGTGCGTTTTAGGGCTGCAAATGCACACACACTGGAGGCATACTCCATTGTCTCTCAAGACAGGCGGGTGCCAACAACATCTTTTAAATTTGAGTCTCTCTCTACATATATTAGGATATAAACATCTGTGCCCTTCCTTGTCCTCTGTTTTGGGATCAAGGCAGCTTCCTGTGTTCCTATGGATTGCATATTGAGCAGTACCTGACCTCCAGACAACAGTCGCTGTTTCTTTAACCAGGAAGGAGACATAGCTGTCAATTTTTCTCTTTTCTTGTGAGGAATCCTATTTGGAATAAGGGAATTTCCCTTAAAAGAAGGGAAACGTTGACAGCTATGGGAAGGCGAAGGGAAGGGGCACACACCCACAGAGCAGAAGGGAGATTTCCCCACACTGTAAAGTTTCCACATTGCATGGGATTGGCATAGATGTCTCTCTGAGTCCCTTCCAACTTTACAATTTTATTCTTTGCCACTGCAGAATTCGTCTCCTCCAGCCTTATTCCGTTCTGGCCTCTTAAGCCCAGCAGTTGCTGTTAACTACGAGGCGGCCTGGAATCAACTTCCAAGTCTGTTCTCTCTGCTCCGCGAACCGGTTCACAAGGAGCCCAATGATTCCTGAAGAAGAGGAGATTTCAATCGAAAGGAAATTGCTTCCTTTCCTCGTCTACCACCAACCCCCATCTTCATTCCACCCTCCTCCCTTAATGATCACCAAGCTAGAGACTTCCAGAGGCTTTTCTTATGAGATTCTGGCCTCCTTGTGTTTCAATTGCCGGTTTATTGAAAACATCTTGCGCAAGGTGACCTTGGGAGCACCAGCTACCCAGCAAAGCTGCTTCGATAAATGCGGCTGCATGCAAGTAGCAAGAAGGCACCAGGGATTTCTCCAAACCCAGCTAACTTTCCAGCGGGCTTCCATTCCGTTCTCGCCTCCCCTCTTTGGATATTTTCACAAGGTCATACAGGAGGAATGTAGCCCTGGGGAGTTCATGTGTCCTGCTGCTCCTCAATTAAAAAAAAAAAGTCCTCTTTATGAAGGGCTGGTTTAAAGATAGACTCATAGAATAGTAGAGTTGGAAGGGACCTTGAGGATCATCTAGTCCAACCCCCTGCAATGCCGGAATATGCATGTTAAGTTGTGGGTTGACATAGCAGACGACACAGCGGTTTCTCCAAAGCAGCTCTTTATTTTGAAAGCTGGAACAGAACTAAGCTGAGGAGCTCAGCCAGCCTGCTTATATAGAGCTCCAGAACAATGTAACTGCTGCCATTTTCTAAAACTATCCAATCACTGAACGTCACTTTTCGATCCTTCATTTGCATACAAAACTATCCAATCACTGAACGTCACTTTTCGATCCTTCATTTGCATAACTATCTACAGTATCCCCCTGCTGGCCCAGGGTGAGAACTTCAGTACATAACAATGCAGCTGTCTCATAGGGAGATCAAACCTGCAACCTTGGTCTTATCAGCGCCACCAACTGAGCTATCCCAAGCAGGAAACTGGGGGTGTGCACATACCATACATATAATTGTCCAAAAATGCAAGAAGGGCCAGTGTGGTGTAGTGGTTAAGAGCGGTAGACTCGTAATCTGGGGAACCGGGTTCGTTTCCCCGCTCCTCCACTTGCAGCTGCTGGGTGACCTTGGGCTAGTCACACTTCTCTGAAGTCTCTCAGCCCCACTCACCTCACAGAGTGTTTGTTGTGGGGGAGGAAGGGAAAGGAGATTGTGAGCTGCTTTGAGACTCCTTTGGGTAGTGATAAAGTGGGATATCAAATCCAAACTCTTCTTCTTTACACTCACCAGAAGCTCGAGCTGCCCTCGCCGGTCCTGGAAGGAGCCTTTAAAAAAGTCCCATATGTTCAGAGACTTTGTGCCTGTTCAGTGGGGGATATAGGAAGCCCAGAGCACTTGTTTTTTAGATGTCCCTTTTATGAAGAGGCACGTAGTGAGACCACTGATCCCCTGCTGGTGAGGCTCGCTGACCTCCCAGAAAAGCAAAAATTCGACCTTTTCCAGTTAGGCAAAGATCAGAAGACGACCCAAATGGTTGCCAGATTCTGTGTACAGATCTGTAGGCACAGACCATCCCCCGACTCAAACTAGTTCATCAAGAAAATCCCCAAACTCGTTGCCATGGGTGACTCTGGGTCATCTCTCTGGGGTAGTTTATCTTAAAGTTTTAAGTGTCTATACGCTTATCACATTTATAAATTTTAAATTTATGTTGTACGTTGTTTTTATTGTTTGTTTTCCTTCTGGGATTGTACCCCCAAGTGTGTTTTATAAGCTGGTCTCCGACTGTAATAAATTATCTATCTATCTATAATTAATTGATACATTACCCGCCCTTCATTAGCAGGCCCCAGGGAAGGTTGCCAGAATTCAGAATATAAAAACAATTAAAACAGATTGCACTCGTGGCAATAAGGTGGGCCCTGAAAGCACATTCCAGAGAATGCTGGGAACTGTAGATTACCCATAATAAAGCTACAGTATTTTGGCCTTATAATCAAGTGTCAGGAAACCAAGCCTGATGAGGAACGGTTGAAGGAGCTGGATATGTTTAGCCCGGAAAAGAGGAGAATGAGGAGAGAGAGGATAGCCACGTTCAAACATCTCAAGGGATGTCACATGGAAGATGGAGCAAGCTTGTTTTCTCCTGCTCCTGAAGGGTCGGACTCGAACCAATGGCTTCAGGTTACAAGAAGGAGATTCCAACTAAACATCAGGAAGAATTTCCTGACGGTAGGAGCAGTTCGACAGTGGAACAGATGGACTCGCCTTCCTTGGAGCTTTTTACGCAAAGGTTGGGTGGTCATCTGTCATGGCTGCTTTTTATCAGAGATTCCTGCATTGCAGGGGGTTGGACTAAATGACCCTTGGGGTCCCTTCCAACTCTTTCAAGTTGATGATTCTACTATTTGTCTGCATCATCACCAAGGAGAGGTATTCAAGGTGGAGCCACCAGCCAGTAGCTGCCCAAAGACTGTAGTGTGCTGTCACAGTTTGGTCCCACCCTTACTATATGGCCCACATGGACGGCCATTTTAATTCAGCAATACTTCACACAGCATATAGAATGTAAGCTCCTCAGGGCAGGGGACCGAGGTTTTTCTCTAGGTTGCTGTGTAAAGGGTTGTGAACATCAGCGGTAATCCTGGGCTCTGCCTCGCATCAGCTCCAGTTGGTGCAAGTCAATAGTCGGGTACAACAATATCTGGAGGGCATGAGATTTCCCCATCCCTGATTGGCACATTGCTGGCACACTGCATGAACAATAATACAAATTTAATCTCGTTTTCTCACAAGGGAGCAGGCAAGCGAACAGCACTGGCTACAAGTTCAGGAGTCCTTCCTTCCCACTCGGACCAATATTGCCTCCCTTTCTTTGAAGTGAAGGGTTGTCTCACAGAATACACACACACACACACACACACACACACACAATGAGAAGACATGACGTCAAGGAGCTGCGTGGGAATCGAGAGAAAGGCACAAGATGGATGGCTTTGAATTTCTGCACCCGAAGCCAACTACAAACCTGACACAGCAGGGAGAAGAAAAAAGAGCTGGCTGTCTGGCTTCTTCTTTTTCTTTTCTTCTTCCCTGGCCAGAAATCAGAGAGCATCAGAAACTCTGAGCAACGCTGTTGTCCATTAACAGAACCTGGACTACGCAACAACGCCTTCCAAATCTGGCTGAAGGGACCGAGCAGTGAGCCTTAGCTGGAACATTAAAAGCTTTTCACTGCTCCCTCAGCACTCAGTTGCCTTTTGGCAAACCTGAAAAGACAACTCGTGAGATGTTTGGGGAAATCAAATGAAAACAGAGGTTCCCTGTGCTGTGTGAACGAGCACGAAGGCTTCTTTGACTGATGACGATCATCAATCATCATCACCAGACTTTATAATATACTGCACAACAAAGGCGTGCGTTGCCATTTTTAATATAACTTCAGGAAAATGGAAAGGAAAAATTATTGGCTGATATTTGACAGATGTTTTTACACAGGTTGTGGAGTATCTGGGGACGGATAGTACCTCTGGTGGGGGGGGCACATCACACTCCTCCTGGGATAGTTCATCCACCATTGGTCCCCATCCTGCACTCAGCTCTCACCTGTGGCTCCTGGAAGCTATCAGCATGTGACAGCAGCCGATCCCCAGGTATTGCTTTGACTGGTCGGATAAACCAGGTGAGGGTACCCAATGGGTCTCAAACACATAGCGAGTTAGGGATTTGCAAAGATAGGCGATGGTGGATTGAGCGGACGAGACCAATTGTGGCTCCAACAGTCACGAAGGCAGTTTCTGCACGTGCTGTATAGGAAAGTGAGGGGCAGATGAGTGTCATCAATCTGGGAGAAGGAAAACTCTGGTCCTAAACTTATTCTGCTTTGCAGGTTATCTGAGAAGAACAGGCTCGGGAGTAAACCCTACACAAATCTGGAGTGGAGTCCCTCTTTTTTTTTTAATTTGAATTTTATTTATTTGTTAACATTCTTATATTACATAGGTAAACGTTGTCATATTACATTACAGGACTTACTATAATACAAATTCCAACATGTATACAAAAATTATATACAAATTTTATATACAGTGGTACCTCAGGTTACATACGCTTCAGGTTACATACGCTTCAGGTTACAGACTCCGTTAACCCAGAAATAGTTCTTCTGGTTAAGAACTTTGCTTCAGGATGAGAACAGAGATCGTGCTCTGGTGGTGCGGCGGCAGCAGAAGGCCCCATTAGCTAAAGTGGTGCTTCAGGTTAAGAACAGTTTCAGGTTAAGAACAGACCTCCAGAACAAATTAAGTACTTAACCCGAGGTACCACTGTGCCTAGAAAGAAAATGAAACAAAAAAAGAAAGAACAAAAAGAAAGAAAAAATTCCTGCAAAATCATATACATACCAACACACTAGACTTCCTGTCTTTCCCGTTGTATATTCCTTTTTTACAAATCAATGTACTCTTATTATTGTATATTTCTTTACATATTATTTAATACATTCCTACATCAATATGTGCTCTTAGTCTTATTTCTCAACTCCGTCTCACTCCAATGTCAATCAAATGCTAACTGTCTTAGGGAATCCACTCTATGCTAGAATATGGAGTGGAGTCCCTAAGACAGTTGGACAACGCCTTGTACACCGCCTTCTGGCAACTCCTGCAGCCAAAGCTGGTGCCAAACGTATGGCTCTGCTTTTGTTTGGTCCACATCAGCAAGGCCAAGAGGGGGTCTTGTCGTCTGAGCAGCCCAGAACCTCTATACATTGGCTCCCAGTACGTTTCCGAGCACAATTCAAAGTGTTGGTGTTGACCTTTAAAGCCCTAAACAGCCTCGGCCCAGTAGACCTGAAGGAGCGTCTCCACCCCCATCATTCTGCCCAGACACTGAGGCCCAGCGCCGAAGACCTTCTGGCAGTTCCCTCACTGTGAGAAGCAATGCTACAGGGAACCAGGCAGAGGGCCTTCTCAGTGGTGGCACCCGCCCTGTGGAACGCCCTCCCATCAGATGTCAAAGAGATAAACAACTACCAAACTTTTAGAAGACATCTGAAGGCAGCCCTGTTTAGGGAAGTTTTTAATGACTGACGCTTTAATGTATTTTTAATCTTTGTTGGAAGCTGCCCAGAGTGGCTGGGGAAACCCAGCCAGATGGGCGGGGTACAAATAATAAATTATTATTATTATATACACACTGCCCAGGTTTGCACCACGGGGAGGTCACTCTGGTTCTGCTAACACAGTGGTTTTGCTTCCTCCCCCCGGAGGCACACTCCACGGTCTCTCGAGATAGACAGATGCCACCAACTGCTATTTTACAAATAAAAATAATTAAACATCCTTCAGCAATGTTCACTTTGGAAATCTAATCATGATTCATAACTCTCTCTTCCATGGTTGTCTTGGTATTAAACCAGATGCAAGCTGGTATATAATTTTCCCGGAGAAAACGATCAACCTCGCTGAGGAAGAGATGGAGACGGGGACTCGAGTATAATTGGAAATTCACCTCTTGTTTTTACAGCTGTTGTAGCTAAGCTCTGTTGCCTTCATTGGAAGATGGCAGAGGGGGGAGCACGCTGGCAACAGTGCCATGACAACTCTGACTGTATTTAATACTCAATCCATAAATAAATAAAAACTTAATGCAGCTACGGAAGGGCAAAAAGATTCAATTACCAGGATTAAGATTATTATTATTATTTTTAGATGGCCAACCAAGAATAACAAGAGCTTAAGAGATGAGTCCTACCAGATCAGAGTGTCATCGTTTCCTTTATAAAGCTTTCCATTTTTATAGGGAAAGAGTTTGCTGCCAGGCGGGTAGGCGGAAGGAATACAATATCTATAAAAACACACAGCAAAAATCCATTCCAGAATCAAGCCACTTAAGAAACGCAAGAGCCCTATTTTTCAGGGAAGAGTCATTTCTCTGAGGAGCTGTCCAGTGCAAATTCATGGGGGATGCATAGCATCGCCCACAAGCCCTACTTTGAAGGGCTGTCTAGTTTAAGCCCATTTTAAAGATAAAGAACAGTAAGAAGGCAGAGCAAGAGGAACCTTCAAGTTGCCCATGAACAGTGATCGCCTAGGCAGCAAACTGAGTGGGCACACAGGTCACACAGCTTTCCCTGCTATGGTGAGAATAAAAGGTAAAGGTAAAGGGACGCTCATCTTGCTTTAATGGCCGAGGGAGCCGGTGTACAGCTTCCGGGTCATGTGGCCAGCATGACTAAGCCTCCTCTGGTGAACCAGAGCAGCACACGGAAACGCCGTTTAACTTCCTGCCGGAGCAGTACCTATTTATCTACTTACACTTCGTGCTTTTGAACTGCTAGGTTGGCAGGAGCTGGGGCAACGGGAGCTCGAGCATCATGGAGATTCAAACTGCTGACCTTCTGATCAGCAAGTCCTAGGCTCTGTGGTTTAACCCAAAGCGCCACCTGCGTCCCGTGGAAGTTGTACTTCCCCTCAAAAAAAACCAAAACCATTAGGGCTGTCCATGGAAACTGGCAGCAAATTCAGAACAGAGGAAAAGTACTTTGTACAATGCTTCTCTAAAGTATGGGATTCACTGCCACAAGACATTTAAAGGGGTCTCCAAGCAGTGGTGCTGCTTGGGTTTTGAGGGGACTCTGGGTACGCAAAGTCATTAAAGGTATGAAAGCAAGCCAGGCATAAAATTTCACTTACCGGTAATTCTAGACAAGAAGCTGCAGCGAAAGTACAAATAAAGGTATCACAATACATTTGTTGTGGTCAATTTTGTGTTGCAGTTGGAGTGGACAATATTGCTTAACACAAGATATCAACACTACACTGTAAATAAATGAATACAGATGCAAGTCATTACATCTACATGTGATGCTCTTATGAAAACAGAAAGAGTAAAAGAGAAAACAAAAATAACACCATCTCAAAAAAGCATACTGCATGATATCATGATAGGAGGGACATATGATGAATCGACGATAACCTGTTCATTGATAAGTAATGCTATAGCGGTTGATTATTTAAGAGTCAATACTCTAAATGAAATGAACCTTTTTTAGCCTTCTTGAAAGCAAAGTCTTTAATCAAATAACCGAAATCCAACCAAATGAAATCAGTGCTAATCCTTGCGACATAGAAGACTGATCTTCTATGCTGCGTACCATATAAGAGCACAAATGTTTTAAAATCAATTTCAGCTTTGATTAAGTTTAAGTGGAGGTGCCAAACCTTCAGCCTACAAGCCAATGTTGGCTTGCCAGGGGATCCAGTTTGGTCCACAAGAGGAATACTGTATCACTCTAAGCAACCATGACTACTTATGGTGGAATAAGAGTGCTTTAAATGAATAGTGCAGTTCTAGGGATGTCTAGGGATGCAAGTGGCACTGTGGGTTAAACCACAGAGCCTACGGCTTGCCGATCAGAAGGTTGGCGGTTCAAATCCCTGTGACGGGATGAACTCCTGTTGTTCGGTCCCTGCTCCTGCCAACCTAGCAGTTCAACAGCACGAAGTGCAAGTAGATAAATAGGTAGCACTCCGGCGGGAAGGTAAATGGCATTTCCATGCACTGCTCTGGTTCACCAGAAGCAGCTTAGTCATGCTGGCCACATCACCTGGAAGCTGTATGCCGGCTCCCTCGGCCATTAAAGCAAGATGAGCGCCGCAACCCCAGAGTCGTCCGCTACTGGACCTAACGGTCGGGGGTCTCTTTACCTTTACCTTTAGGGATGTCAGAGAATTCCAACAAAAATTGAAAAGGGAGCAGAAGATGCTATAGTTTGTGTGTTCTGTGGTTTGGAACAGAAATCACCCAAATATTTGCATCACCATTGTTTTTAAATCCACACACAGTATGTAATCAATGACCCTTTTTTTCACATGGTTTTCACGTTTTCCTTAATCTAAACGAATGCAGGTTGCATAACTGAGGAAGATTGTTATGTAACTTACAGCAGGCAGAGAGATGAACTATTGGTATTTGGTGCAAACTGAACTGCAGCAGAAGAGAAACAGCGCTGGTTGTGACAAATGCAGGTTGAAAGGGAACCCGCTGCCTCCTTAAATCTCTACCTCTTGTCTTTATCCAGAAAAAGTATGTACTCCAGAAGTGTATTGAGAGTGGACATGAATGCAAAGTATGTCATTATTGTATACAATACAGAAAGACGACGGTGAGGAAGATCTAAACTTGGCTTTATAGAAAGAGAGCCTTATTCTCCAAATACAAATGATCCCTGTCATGATATATAGGGCTGGCTTTAGTGTCTGAAATTCTCCGATTCTGGCTGACCAAGCAGCACTCCTGGAAATGAGTGCAAAATCCTTACTGCTATAATTCACAGTCTATCTTGAAATAGAGAAACAAGGTTGGATGGTTAACGATCAACCAAGACAGAAGCATAAGATGAAACAGGATAATAAATTCTAAATAAATGGAAAGCAAACTGCCTGAAAAACTCTGCTTGTTACCTTCTCGTGCCTCCAGGGGAAAATTTAGCAAAACATTCTACTTACTAGGTACAGTTCTGCATCCAAATTATCCTCCTTTTTTCATTTTTTGTAGTGACATTACGCTCAGAATAAATGAGTTACTGCATGCTTGTCCTTGATTGCTCCAGACTGAATCACACACAAAACAATCTACCCTGCATGCACTTTTTTGTTGCTGAATTTACACAGAAGTAGGTTTACAGTGTTGGTTTCTGCTTCCTTCACTGAGCAGCGAAGTGCTTGTCACAAGACAATGTTTACATTCCACAGTCAAGTGCTGTTGGGTTTTCTCACGGGACAGGAGACTGGATGTGACGTACACTGGTTTCCTGTTTTTCACTGTTCTTTGCAGTTCAGTGGTGTGATTCTCTCCGTGCTTTAGAGGAGAGAGGATGCCTTTCTCTGCTCCGGCAGAGGGAAAATGTTTTTCTGTAAATTACCAGCTTTGAAGTGTAAATAAAGTAATATAGAGCATGTTGGCACGTACTTTTCATCATTCCGCTGTGCACTGGACACTGCTTATCTCCAACATTTGGTTCCGGGCCCAGAAAAACGCAGTGTTTTGAGAATGGACTCCAGAAATCGGGCTCCTGGCAAAGGAACAAAGGAGCAAAGAATTGGAGTGCCGGCAAAGGATCGGAATGCAGAGGGCCGGATCGGACGATATCTCTGCGCGTCAAGATGATTTGATGAGGTATGTGCTACAGCTCCGGGCAGCCTGCCAGCTTCTAATTAATGGCTTTATGGCTGGACTTTGAACTTTTATAGCCGGTTTTGCCGTGGCACAGGCAAAAGGCTAGAAGGATAAATTTTTCCTATGCTGGGGGAAATCGAAAGTAAAGCAGCTGCAGCAGTGTCGCAGCATGAATTTAAGACAGCAGAGAGAACTTTCACTTTTGAACTTGCCTTTGGAATGCGGTTTGAAGCAGCTGCAGATAAGCAAAGCAGTTAAGCAGAAAGGCACAGGTTCAAAGGCAGAGGCTGTTTTGAATTTGCTTTTGGAATGAAGCAGCTGTACACAGACGCAGCTTGTATAAAGCAGCTTGATTTAAAGCAGCAGAGATGACGCAGAAGGCTAATGCCAGAGTCATGATGGCTAGCTGCAGAAGGCTGGATGAGGCAAGTGGGGAATTTGATGCCAATCAGCCAAATGCTCAACTCACAGTAGCCAGTGATACTGCCATGATTCTGAATGAAGCAGATCGCCGGGGTGCTAGCTGCATGGGCAAGGGGGAGACTTCACAGACGTCATCCCATAGTGCAGTGGAACCACCAGATGGCGCCAAAGCTTTGAAGGCAGTGAAATGCTACACGTGTGGACGTCTAGGTCATATGAAGAGGGAATGCAGATATCCCAGGGCCAAGACAGAGCAGCGCAGCGAAAGCTCATCGCGTGGAAAAGGCCGAGGCAAAGGCAAAGGTCCGGTGTCCAGGACAACGCAGCACAAGGCAATGGTCTCACGCTTCACTCCAAAGGTTGCAGAGGTCCAGAAGACGTCTAGTTCTTTCTTCGTTGTTGATTCAGCGGCGACCCACCACATGTGCAACGATAAGCGACTGTTCGTGTCTTTTACACCGCAGGAAGGTGCGATTCACCAGGCGGATGACCACACAATTCCCAGTAAAGGCTACGGAACTGTTGTTCTTCACAGTTTGGACTTATCGATACAGGATGTGCTTTATGTGCCAGAAGCCAAGCATAATCTGCTCAGCGTTGGACAGCTGAATGAGCGGAAAATTGACGTTTCCTTTAAGAACAAAAGGTGCATCATCACAAAGAAAAATGATTATGTATTGCATGCTGAATATGTTGATCGTTTGTATGTTTTGTATTTTGATGATGTTGTGCAGGATGACACTTGTTGCATTGCAGGTTCTAACAAAAGTTTGCATGCAGAATGTATTCATGATTTTCATCGAAAATTTGGTCATTTGCATTTTGAGGCAGTATCTAAAATGCCTGCCTTGGTTGAAGGTATGACTATTAAACCCTGCAGGTACCACATGAAGTGCAAGGCATGCGCAGCAAACAAGGTAAAAATGGCTGCGAAAGGTAAGGTGTCTAGTAGGCAAGCTACAGAACCATACCAGGTTGTTCATGCTGATTTGGTTGGACCACTAGCGCCCTCTTTGGGTGGAAACAGGTACTTCATGGTTCTCATTGATGCATTTTCCAGGTATATTTATGTGTACAATCTCAAGCAGAAATCAGAGGCTTTTCCAAGGTTCAAGGAATTCTGTGCTTGGTTGGGAAATGTGCATGGTAAGAAGGTAAAGACTCTTTTCAGTGATCGCGGGGGAGAATTCACTTCTCAGCAGTTTGAAGCTTTTCTGACTGAGAAAGGAATTCAACACGATTTGTCTAGTCCTCGCTCGCCATGGCAGAATGGACTTGCAGAACGAGCAAATCAGACATTGCTTCAAGGGTTAAAAACCTTGCTGCATGATGCCAATCTTCCAGAGAGTTATTGGGCCGAAGCTCTCTCATGTTTCACTTACAGTTATAATCGCAGGTTATCTTCAGCGATTGGTTGTACCCCCTATGAGAAGATGTTTGGCAAGAAGCCATACATCAAACACATGAAAATTTTTGGTTCTGACATGTGGGTTCACTCACCACAAAGCTCCAAGTTAGACAAGCGTGGATTGCATGGTATCTTTCTAGGTTATCAGAAAGGGTCTTACAGAATAATGATGACTGACTCTAAGGCAATTAAGCTCACAAGAAGTGTTGAGTACAATGCCAAGTGGGGGGAGAATGTGGGAATTTTCCAATGTTATCCTGATGACAGTGATGAAACTGAGGATAGTCAAAAGCAACCGCAACAACCCACACCCACTGATGAAGGTTCTGATTCAGAGTCTGAAACTGAATCGGGTGATTCAGAGGATTTCAAGAGTGCGAAAGCCTCTATGCGACCCTCTGAAAGCTCTGATCAAGAATTGGAGGAACCATTGTTCACAATAGGTCACTTTTCTCCTAAGAAGGAAGAGGAGAGTGTTGAAGACTTAAGGCTAATTCGCAGGTCACAGAGAGCCACAAAAGGCAGACCTCCAAAGAGATTTGCTGATGAGTTTGCTAAGATAGCAGTAACAGCTGTTAAAAGCTCCAAGAAGGTGTTTGAACCTTCAAGTTTCCAAGAAATCCAGGATTTGGATTCAAAGGAAGCTGAGCCATGGTTAAATGCCATGAAGGCTGAGCTTGATTCCTTGGAAAGGAACAAAACATGGGACCTTGTTCCAGTAGTTCCAGGAATGAAACTGCTTGGAAGCAAATGGGTCTTCAAAGCGAAGACAGATCAAAATGGCAAGATAGTCAGACACAAAGCCAGATTGGTAGCCAGAGGTTTTGCACAGGTACCAGGTGAAGACTATCACGAGACCTACTCACCCACCGTGAGGTATGAGAGCATTAGGCTTATGCTCAAGCTAGCTGCAGAAGAGAATCTACACATTAGTCACCATGATGTGAATACAGCTTTTCTGTACGGATCTCTAGGTGAATCACTTTATATGCTTCCACCTGATGGCGTACAGGTAAAACAGGGATTTGTTTGTGCTCTGAAGAAGTCCCTTTATGGTCTCAAACAAAGTGCACGGTGTTGGCACACAAAACTCACTGAAGTATTGTTTTCTCTAGGTTTTAAGCAAGGGAAAGCTGATCCATGCGTATTTGTCAAAGAGGAGGGGCAAAAGAAACTGTATTGTTTGTTTTATGTTGATGATCTTTTATTCTTTTGGGAAGATGTCACAATGTACAATAACGCCCTAGCTCAACTGAAAGAGCACTTTGACATGAAAGATCTTGGTGAGGTAAACAACTACCTATCTCTGGAAATAGAGAGAGATCAAGATGGTAACATTCTAATACACCAGTCACGTAAAATTGCTGATGTGTTAAGCAAACTAAACCTGATGGATGCTAACCCTGTGGACACACCGATGATAACAGGTTATCAGGTAGATGACACTGAAGAAGCATTTTCTGATACTACACTGTACAGAAGTGTGCTAGGCAAGCTAAACTTCATTGCCAGATGTTCAAGACCTGACATTGCTGTTAGCTGTAATTTGCTAAGCAGACAAGTCAACAATCCTACTGTTAAGGATTGGAAAGCTCTGAAACGCATAGCGCGGTATTTGAAAGGCACTATGCATTACAGACTGAGATTTAACAATCAGAAGTCTGGTGGTCTTGAGATATTTGCAGATGCAAGTTTTGGAAGTGACACTACAGACAGGAAAAGTACGTCTGGAGTTTGCTATAAGTACAATCAGGGTCTATTTGATTGGTCATGCAAGAAGCAAACAACAGTTAGCTTAAGTACTTGTGAAGCTGAACTGAATGCACTGTCTTATTCACTTAAGGATTGTGAATGGTTGTTACAATTGTGCAAAGACATGAAAATTCCTGTCAAATGTCCAATCCAGGTTTACCAGGACAACAAAGCATGTTTGGCTTTGCTGAATTCTGAAGGTTGTAAGCAAAGCACGAAGCACTTGCAATTGAAGTTGCAACATGCTAGGGAACGTATTCAGAAGGGACTCGTAACTGTGTCCTATATGCCAGGTAATGAAATTCCTGCTGATGTATTGTCCAAGATTGTATCAAGGGATCAACACTGTACCTATGTGCAGAAGTTGGGTTTGTGCTGATATTGTACGAACACGCTGCCCAGTGATGTTCACAGAAAGGGGGAGGATGTTGGTTTCTGCTTCCTTCACTGAGCAGCGAAGTGCTTGTCACAAGACAATGTTTACATTCCACAGTCAAGTGCTGTTGGGTTTTCTCACGGGACAGGAGACTGGATGTGACGTACACTGGTTTCCTGTTTTTCACTGTTCTTTGCAGTTCAGTGGTGTGATTCTCTCCGTGCTTTAGAGGAGAGAGGATGCCTTTCTCTGCTCCGGCAGAGGGAAAATGTTTTTCTGTAAATTACCAGCTTTGAAGTGTAAATAAAGTAATATAGAGCATGTTGGCACGTACTTTTCATCATTCCGCTGTGCACTGGACACTGCTTATCTCCAACATACAGCACAGTTTCCCTAGGCCGAAAAAAATATAAACAATGTCCCAACATTTCACCTTTTACAAAAAATAAAATAAAATAATCTGTACACAAAAGGTGCCTGGGACACAATAATCTTTCAAGTGTAACATAATGGGTAATCTTTTCCTAACAAGGAAAGTGCCCATATAGAGTTTTATTTTAAATAACCAAAAACAGTCTGGGTCAAAAAGAAATCTCAAACCCACTCATTTATTATTATTATTATTATTATTATTATTATTATTATTATTATTATTGCCATTGGGGTTGTTTTATTTTTGTTGTCCCAACCAACAAAAATTGATCCAGAAAAGCAGGCTTAAGTAACCTTCATCTGTTTGTGGACATTTTACCACCACGATGTTGAATCTGCCTTCAAGTAGTAAAATGTTCCTAAAAGGTTTTTTTTGGGTTATTGGCACTTCCTGGTTCACTACCACTGATCCACAGTGAAGGTGAGCTACAGAACCCTTGAATTCTGCATTCTATGGCTCTCGGCTAGTGATCCTGGCTCCGGGTCAAAAATGGTGACTCGCAAAGTGCCACACTAAGGTAGGGACGCAGGTGGCGCTGTGGTCTAAACCACTGAGCCTCTTGGGTTTGCCGATCAGAAGGTCGGCGGTTCGAATCCCCATGACGGAGTGAGTTTCTGTTGCTCTGTCCCAGCTAGTGCCAACCTAGCAGTTTGAAAACACAGCAGGACAAGTAGATAAATATGTACCACTGTGGTGGGAAGGTAACCAGCATTTCCATGTGCTCTGGTTTCCATCACAGTGTCCCGTTGTGCCGGAAGCGGTTTAGTCATGCTGGCCACATGACCTGGAAAGCTGTCTGTGGACAAATGCCGGCTCCCTCGGCCTGAAAGTGAGATGAGCGCTGCAACCCCATAGTCACCTTTGAATAGACTTAACTGTCCAGAGGTCCTTTACCTTTACCTTACACTAAGGTGTTCCAAAGAATTCAAATCAATTATGTTTGCCAGTGTTCTGGAGAAAGAGGCTACTAATGAGATTTACCGTATTTTTTGCTCTATAAGACTCACTTTTTCCCTCCTAAAATGTAAGGGGAAATGTGTGTGTGTCTTATGGAGCGAATGCAGGCTGCGCAGCTATCCTAGAAGCCGGAACAGCAAGAGGGGTTGCTGCTTTCACTGCATAGCGATCCCTCTTGCTGTTCTGGCTTCTGAGATTCAGAATTTTTTCCTCTTGTTTTCCTCCTCCAAAAACTAGGCGCGTCTTGTGGTCTGGTGCGTCTTATAGAGCGAAAAATACGGTAATTTCTATTTAACACCCACCCACCACCACCCTATAATAATGTCCTAGGACCAGAAGCTAAATTCATGAACCTAATACATACCCTCCAACATTTCTTTGATGAAAATAGGGGTGTCCTATTCCATAATAATATTAATTTTGCTATTTGTAGGACGTTCCTGTTTTAGAAACCCATTTTTCTATTTATAGGATGTTCCTATTTTAGAAACCCATCTGACTGGGTTGTTCCAGACACTCTGGGTGGCTTCCAACATATATAAAAACATAATAAAACAAGAGACTTTTTTTAAAAAAAAAAGCTTCCCTATACAGGGCTGCCTTTGAATATCTTCTAAAAGGTTACTTATCTCCTTGACTTGGGGATCACATAACTGCATACCCTCCATAATTTCTCTTTTGAAAATAGGGACGTCCTAAAGAAAAGTGGGATATTCCGGGATCAAATCAGAAATTGGGGTGGCTTCTGTAAATCCAGGACTATCCCTGGAAAATAGAGACACTTGGATCATCAGCTACTGTGCTATTTTCTCCACCAGATAAGGGGCAAGGAAGGTTCTGCTCATACTGCAAAATAACTTGGACTGAGTAAGTGTTTTCAAGGTCTGTGGTTTGATGGAGAGATAGTGAGGTGCTGGGGTGCCACAAAGTGGTTGACTAGGGAAGAAGCTTTTGAATTCTGGTGCTGGAGGAGACTCTTGAGAGTCCAATGGACTTCAAGAAGATCAAACCAATCCATTCTTAAGGAAATCAGCCCTGAATGATCACTGGAAGGACAGATCCTGAAGCTGAGGCTCCAATACTTTGGCCACCTCATGAGAAGAGAAGACTCCCTGGAAAAGACCCTGATGTTGGGAAAGATGGAGGGCCCAAGGAGAAGGGGACGACAGAGGACGAGATGGTTGAACAGTGTTCTCGAAGCTACCAGCATGAGTTTGACCAAACTGCGGGAGGCAGTGGAAGACAGGAGTGCCTGGTGTGCTCTAGTCCATGGGGTCATGAAGAGTCAGACACGACTAAAAGACTAAACAACAACAGGGAAGAAGAAGCCAAGATTATATATATTTCCTACATAGGATGTGGACCAATTCTTTTACAGACCCTTTTGGACATTGTCCTGTAGTGCATTACTGAATAACGCCTGGCTAACTGGGAATCTGGTTTGAGCCTCCCTACTAAATCCCCAAAGGGAATTCTCTCCCACAAATTTACTCAGTGTGCTGACCCATTGATTGATTATCACGTTAATTTTGGGCCTTGGGTCTTAGGCGGCTGTTGGTTTTGTGCATTTTAACTTGCCAGCCTGCCTATTTTAAAACCATTACTTGAGGCACCCAAGCAAGAATTTACTTAATGCCTCTATTAACGTGGAAGACGCTGAAATATTTATAGCACTTACCAAGTTATTCGCCGTTTTGTTCATGGGAATGTAAGGACACCAGATATCTGATCGCAGGATATTCTGGGTTTACAGTGGTGCCTCGCAAGACGAAATTAATTCGTTCCACAAGCTTTTTCGTCTTGCAAGTTTTTCGTCTTGCGAAGCACGGTTTCCCATAGGAATGCATTGAAAATCAATCAATGTGTTCCTATGGAAACCGCCTTCAGACCAGGTCCGGGGACAGTCTGTCCCCCGACCTCTTCTGAAGGCTGAGGGGGGGGACAAGGGCTTTTCTTCCCACCCCCAGCATTTTAAAAAACCCCGGGACAGCAGAGGACTTTTCCGCTGTCCCGGGGTTTTTTTAAATGCTGGCGGGCGGCAGCGCTGGACCTCTTCTGAAGGCCGGCGGGGGGCAAAAGTCTTTGCTCCCCCCTGCCTGCCTTCAAAAGCCGTCCGGGAGAGCGGAGAAACGCGCTGCGTCCAGGACCTCTTCTGAAGGCCGGCGGGGGGCAAAGGTTTTTGCTCCCCCCCCCCCCGTCTGCCTTCAAAAGCCGTCCGGGATAGCGGGAAGAGCTTCCCTGCTATCCCGGACCGCTTTTAAAATGCTGGCGGTGGGGAGCAAAGCCTTTCGGCCCCCGCCGGCCTTCCTTGACCTCTTCTGAAGGCCGGCGGGGGGGGAAGGCTTTGCTCCCCACCGCCAGCATTTAAAAGAGGTCCCCGGAGATTTCCCTATGGGCTTTCTTCTTGCGAAGCAAGCCCATAGGGAAATTCGTCTTGCGAAGCAACTTGCAAACGGAAAACCCTTTCGTCTTGCGGGTTTTCCGTCTTGCGAGGCGTTTGTCTTGCGGGGCACCACTGTACTTTGTTACCGGAAAAATCTGAGGGCTCCCTTGGACAAAAAGTATAGACACCAACCAGAGTAAATTGGAGCAAATCAGCATCCTGTAGGCTTGGCCTTTATTGACTGTTGCAACAGGGTGCTCCCCTCACTTGCAGGTGAGAGGAAAGACACAGAAAAATGGTGTGCAAGACCTTATAAAAACTTTTGAAATTCCCATCCTGTAGCCCACCCCCAGAAACATCATGCATACATTACAGAAAGAAGGGGTTGAGGGAGGAGTTGTGGTGGTAACCAGAGTGTCCTGTCACCTGGCTGGTTCCTTTCTCCTCATCCCCATGAGTCATTTTCGGAAGACAAAAGGTAGTTGCAGTTTCCTGCCCCCTGAGGGAAGATCTGATCATTGTCCTTTGTTCCAGTCCATGCTGAATCCACTCCCATATGCAAGTTCTTTGTGATCTTGATTGTCTTCTGTCTAGGACCATCAGGGTTGGCATAGCAACTGGGCAGGGCTCCTGTGGATGTGCTGGGCTGGCCTGTATCAAACCTTCCCCATTTTGTAGTCCTTCCTTCATGGAGTAAAATAAAAGTGGAACAGTGCAAATCTGATGTATGGTTGATTTTCTATGAATTTATAACATGAGTGTAGCGTATGTACTGTGTGAGTGTGAATGTGTGTGAAGTTTGTACAAACTGAATGATTGGGGGGGTTTCCTGCTACAACCTATAAAGCTGGTAGCACTCTTGAACAGGATTCGTGACTCACTTGGGGGTCGCGACCCACAAATTAGGAAGTGGTAGTATACATAATTCTAAGCTAGATAGGCCAATGATCTGACTCAGTATGGAAGCTTCCTATGATCCTACGAACTGGCCACATTTTGGCCTGAAATATCAGTAATCAACCAACTCTGGTTCATCTGTCTAGAATTCAAGTGAGTCAACTGTTTACCTTGAAGGAGTGAGGATTTCCTTTGCTTCTGCTTAACTCTGCCCCAACGCCGCCACCAGGAGAACAACTAGGAACAAAGGACCTATGCAAGACCCGCCCACACGGTCCACGGTCAAGGAGATTTATCCCAAAGTAGATTATGTAGTTACAGCTACAAGTACAACGGAGTAGTAATAGTACCACTCTAATCTGTCTCGGTCAGATCACATCTGGAATACTGTGTATAGTTCTAGGCACCACAATTTAAGAAGGATGTTGACAAGCTGGAACGTTTGCAGAGGAGGGTGACCCAGTTGATCAAGAGACTGGAATGGTCAAGGGAACTGGATATGTTTACCCTGGTAAAGTGGAGACTGAGAGGAGATATGGATCAGGGGAACACTATGGATGTAGTGTATTTTGATTTCAGTAAGGCATTGGACAAAGTCTCCTATGATATTCTTGTGGAGAAGCTAGTAAAATATGGACTGGATGAGATACCTTTTAGGCAAATTTGTAGATGGTTGACTGACTGAACCCAACAAAGGCAACCAAGATGATCAAGGGTCTGGAAACCAAGCCTTATGAGGAGTGGTTGAAGGAAATGGGTAGGTTTAGCCTGGTAAAGAGGAGATTGAGAGGAGATGTGATAGCCATCTTCAAATATCTCAAGGGCTGTCACATGGAAGATTGGAGCCAATGGATTCAAGTTACAAGAAAGGAGATTCTGACTAAACATCAGGAAAAGCTTTCTCACAGTAAGAGTAATTCGACAGTGGACTCTCCTTCCTTGGAGGTTTCTAAGCAGAGGTTGGATGGATGACTGCCATGGATGCTTTAGTTGAGATTCTATGAATCCGATTCAAAGTCCCAATTCCCACTAAAGGAATCTGAGCTAAAATTCAGAGACCCAAGCTAAGTAAGGATGTTGGCTGCAGCTTCAACCACTTACCATTTTGACTATGTTTTGAGCACTTAGTGTTGTGAGGCAGTAAACCTACAGCAGTGTTTCGCAACCTTGGGTCTCCTGCTGTTTTTGGACTACAGTTCCCATCATCCCTGGCCACTGGTCTTGCTAGCAAGGGATGATGGGAATTGTAGTCCAAAAACAGCTAGAGATCCAAGGTTGGGAAACACTGGTCTAGAGCAAGCATTCCAAATGTTGTTGGACTACAACTCCCATCAACCCTCACCATGCTGGCTGGAGACTGATGGGCGCTGGAATTTACCAGCTGGTTTTCTAAACCTTCTGTGGAGACGACGATGAGTGCTGAGATCACTTTTAACTCCTAGCCTTATCACTGACCCTCCAAGTCTCCCTATTTTCCAGGGACAGTCCCAGATTTACATAAATTTTGGGATTTGATCCCAAAATGTCCTATTTCTCCTTAGGACATCCCTATTTTCATCAGATAAATGTTGGAGAATAAGAAGTTAACTGATCCCTGAGCTATCTGAAGGCAGCCCTGTAAAGGGAAGTTCTCTCTTTTTAAAATGTATTTTTATTGAACAATTTTAGCAAAACAAATTATCAATCGATATATCCAATTACATTTCCCCCCCCCTTTTTTATTCCCTTCCATCCCTCCCTCTCCCACCCTCCAAAGACTTTCCTCAGCTCCCCTCTCTTATTTGTTTGCACATATTATTCTCTCTGTGTTAAAACGTTGTACATATCATACCTTGGAAGAATGGCAGATGCAAGTCATAGACTATATGGAACTGGCAGAAATGACCGGCAGAATCCGAGATCAAGGAGAAGAACAGGTGGAAGAGGATTGGAAGAAGTTTAAAGTTTATCTACAAAAATATTGTAAAATGTATGAATGCTAAGGGCATTGTAAATGAAATGAAGGGGTTCTGGTGATTAAGATAAATAAGAGTATAAAGGGAAGGACAAAGGTTGAACTTGAATATTAAATGATTTTGCTGAATTAATTTATAAAGTGGAATACAAGAAAGGAAGGTGGGTGGAAGTAAGGAAAATAAGATTTGGAAGGGTATTGATTTGAAAGAGTGTGTTTTTTATACTAAATCTTTTTTATGTTTTTTCTTTTTTTCTATTTTTCTGTGTGTATTTTTGATGTTTGTTGTTTGTGATTTTAGTTAGTCTTTTATTGGTTGTTAACTTTTGTAAAATCTAATAAAATATGATTTTTTTAAAAAAAGTTGTACATATCATTACCTTATCAATCCTATGTTCTACTAATAAATTTGTGGATGTTTATTCAAAACCTGCCAAGGAATCCAAGTCCTTTTGTTGTCTTTTTAAATAGTTTGTAAAAAGTTCCCATTCTTCCTTAAAGTCACGGTTGTCCTTCTCTCGTAGTTTCTATGTTAACTTTGCCAATTCCGCATAGCTCATCAGTTTTTCTCGCCATTGTTCTTTCGTTGGGACTTCCTCATTCTTCCATCCTTCCGCTAACAAGACTCTTGCCGCTGTTGTAGCATACATGAATAAGTTCTTTGTTTTCCTTGGCAAGTCTTGTCCTAAATTCCCTAACAGAAATGCTTCTGGGTTTTTTTTACAAATGTCATTTTGAACATTTTTTTCAATTCATTATATATCATCTCCCAAAAATTATTGACTTCTCTCCATTCCCACCACATATGATACAAAGTGTATAGGGAAGTTCTCTATTGTTTTATTTTGTTTTTATATATGTTGGAAGCTGCCCAGAGCAGCTGGGGCAACCCAGTCAGATAGGTGGAACATAAATAGTAAATAATAATAACAATAATAACAACAACAACAATAACAATAACGATGATGATGATGTCCTATTATTGAATAGGACATCCCTATTTTCATTGGAGGAATGTTGCAGGGCATGCTATCATGACTGAGAAAGGGTTCCCCCCCCTTCCTTTTTCTTTAAGTAGCACACTTCCTTTTTATCCTTTCTTGCTTTAGGGCACGCAGGAAGCTGGGCAACTGACATTCCAACAGACCCGACCTTTAAACTTAGCAGCTGACAAGTGTTCAGCCCTGCCGATACATCTGCAGAAAGCAAAGAATTAAAAGGACCTTTTAAAAGAGACTCACAGCGTTCGCCAAAGGATGTGAAAACACTGCAGTGCCCAAGGGGAAGGGACACAGTTGGAATAAACCTCTAATGTCTTCTGGAGCATGTTACATTTATCCAATTTCCTTGCCCTTCCTGTGAAATAGCAGCAGGTCAAAAGTGCCATGGGGGGGTTGTCTGTGTGTGTGTGTGTTTTAAAAAGTGGAGGTAGTACCAGAGCAGTCAGCGTTTCCCAAAACTATTCAGCTTGCTCCTGCCCTTGAGCAAAAAATGAATATTAGACAAGAACAGCCTGAGGTTGAAGCTCACCTGATCTTAGCACTGCATCTCTACAGAGGGAAATGGAATGGAGCCTTGATAAAGACTTGCTTTATATCAAAAACCATCAAAAAGTTAAGACTGGAGGCTGTGGCAACTCCCTCTAGACTTCTGCAAAACTAAATAAGTTTTTGGATGATTCTGATGTCCTAGGAGTAGACTTGCCAGTTTATTTCCAGGCACTGGCAGAGGAAGAGGAGTGCGGGGGGAGCGCACCGCCCCCGGCAGCACAATCCCAGTGGGGTGCCATCCTGGCTGCCCCCCCTGCCTGTGCTGGGCACCACGCCCCCTCAGGCAGCGCACCACGCCCCCAGGACACACACCACGCCCCCAGGACACACACCACTGTTTTCAGGCATGATTCAAAGTGCTAGATTTGACGCACTAGCTGCATTCACACCTAGCACCAAGCCATGGTTTGTTGTGACAAATCACAGGTCACCTGATAGATGAGCAGAGAAACCATAGCTTGTTTCTCCAAAGTTTACCTTGCGTTCTAGCTGCTCTTGTCTTGCGCCTCTTTTGCTTGATGAGTGTCTGGATTATGTGGCCTTACATACCACGGTTAAGACTGTTTGGTTTGGACATAATGCCAAACCATAATTAAAACAAGCCACAATTAATAAGCTGACAGCAAACCACAGCTTTACAATATGATTGATTAGCGGAGGGGGAAAACATGTTAGTTTGCTGGGCTGGGTTCACATATTCAAACAAACCATAGTTAGGCTACACAAACCATGCCTCACTATTATGTCTCAACCAGACCATAAAGTCCTCAAAAAACTGGGTTCTGGGTTCCTTAGCTCTCATATGAACCTCCCCAAAGTTTAAGAACAACCAGAGAGGCGCTACTTCTACTTTATTCAGAGTTTTGATTGGTTTCTAAAATAAGCAGACTCTGAAGATTTGAAAACCCCTGCACAGGCTCCTTCTCTTAGGAAATTCCAAAGAATGCTGAAAACATCCCATTTTCAGCTGTATTTGTGGTCTTTCCCCTTCTATTGTTTACTATCTACTAGGGTGGCCATTTACACATAGCCAGAAAATGTGAAAATGCATCACCAAAAAAATGAAAGGATGAAAGAGGGTTTCAATTTGCCTGTGCTAATGTTTACGGATAGGTGCAAAATTAGAAATAATTGTTCTAATTTAGATAGAAATACAAAATATCTCATCACAGGCCCCCTCTTTTCTTACAGCAAAGCTCCTTTTCTTTTTTCTCGGTGCATATTTATAATCTACATCAAACTAAAGCAAATACTAAAACAAGTTCACGGCATGTAATGCCTTAAGAGAGAATATTATGAAAATGATATACAGGTGGTACATGACACCAGTCAAGCTTGCAAAAATATGTCATTTGCCTGATAATAAATGCTGGAAATGTAAAGAGACTGAAGGTACATTCTTTCACCTTTGGTGGACGTGCCCAAGGATTAAGGCTTTCTGGGAGATGATCTATAATGAAATGAAAAAGGTATTTAAATATACCTTTCTGAAGAAACCAGAGGCCTTTCTCCTGGGCATGGTCGGCCAATCAGTGTTAAAGGAGGATAGAATTTTTTTTATGTATGCTACAACAGCAGCAAGAATACTTATCGCAAAGTATTGGAAGACACAAGATCTACCCACCCGGGAAGAATGGCAGATGAAAGTGATGGATTACATGGAACTGGCGGAAATGACTGGCAGAATCCGAGACCAGGGAGAAGAGTTGGTAGAAGAAGATTGGAAGAAATTTAAAGACTATCTACAGAAACATTGTAAAATTAAGGAATGTTAGAAGGATGCTGGAATGAAGTTATGTGGTTTCAGCAGTAATGCTATAAAGGATTAAGTAAAAATGGATTGTTAACAGGTGAGAATGTAAAGTTACAATATATTAAGATAAAAACAAAGATGGAAAGGATTTGCTGAAATAACTAATTGAACTAGAACACAAAAAGGGAGGTGTGAGGAGGTCAAGGAAACAAGCAAATGAAAGATAAGACATGGAAAGATTGACTTGTTTTTAATTGTTTTTATTTTTCTGTATTTTGTATTTTTGTTTTCTTTTTTTGTTTTTGTAATTTTTTTGAAACTTCAATAAATATTATTTAAAAAACAACAACGAATACTCTCTGTCTAGCAATGCCTGGGTTGTATGTACAAACTTTGCAACGCAGCTTACGGATCCTTTTAAAAAAGCCATGCACTCAACGTTGATATAATACCATATTCCCAGAAGTGCAATTAGAGACCTCCCACTTCTATCATAATTATTATAAGATGCTGTTTTGCACAATTTCATTCCCAACTAGAGCTTTTCTGTGGCTGCTATTATCATCCAGAAGGCAAGACAAGCCTACTCAGTGGGATCTTGTTTGCCAGAAATTTAATATGCAAGCAAGAGATAATGGATCACCTTTTCCTTTTTTAGAACCAAAATAAATTCCTCCAGCATCTGCTTGCATAATGACAGGGTGAAAAATCTCCCCTCTTTTTGTTAAACTTTACGCCGCGCACATCAGTCATCTTGGCATTAATGGCCTTGTGCTTCAGATGACGATCGCTTGGTATTTTTCTGTGTCACAAATGTCCTCATCAGTCTGGGCTCTTGGAAACAGTGGGAAAGACGTGTTATGGTCCCACGCCCACTTCTCTGAGCAACAAAAAGTTCCGGGATGAAGCAGCTCACCCAAGTTTGGAGGTCTTTGGCTACCAGTCATGATGGCTTCGCATATCAGAGACTGTGAGAACAGAATGATGGTCGAGATATGCCTTTGAGCGAGGGGGCCACTAGGGGGCGCATCGGAAGATGGCTGACAATAACATCTCTCCGACCCACACAAGGTACTTTGGAGGCTATGATGGGGGTAATTAGCATCCCTAACCCCCCCAGGATGTGGGGGGGACAGCCCTTGCCTGCTGTGCCCTATACCACCCCCAAATTTGTGGGGATGGGGGCACTAGGCACAAAGCCCTCCTGTGGGATTTCGGCACTCCTGGACGCCGTCCCTGATTCGCGCCACTAGCTGCAAGAACTTCAAAAGAAACAATTTGGATGAAGGAATGCACATATCTCAAGGAAGAAGGGGGAGTAAAGACTGCTAACAGAAGAGATCTCTGATAAAACAAGACAAGAATAAAATATGAGAAGATACGCTAAGACACGGTACGGCAAATGACTGATGGGGGAGGGGGAAAACTTTACTTTCTTTTCTTATGTGATTAAACAAGAATCCCCTCCCCTTATGAGTCAGAAATGTCGTTTTAAGGACTTAAGCTGTGGATTTAAGGCTGTGTGGAGATAAACTTTCGAACCAAAGCATGTTTTAAGAAGAGCGTGGAATGTATAAGAGCTTTGGAGTGACGCAGTTAAAAATGCCGTCGCCATATTGGGAAGCTCTGTCAGAGGTCTTGAGTCTGGGAGGAGAAAGAGAGAAAGAAGGCTGTTTATATATTGTGGATTAAACTCCTCAGTGGGACTTAAGAGCGACAGTTCTGCAAGATTATGATGGAAAGAGCGATGTTATCTATGAAGGAGATGATATATGGAAACCATCTTGATTTGAGGATTAGAAGAACGGAAAATTATTACTATTGGTGTTTATCGGCTTAAGGAGACTATCAGAAGAGATCATAAAGAAAAAAGAGAAAATATATGAACAAGATGTGATGTGGAAACAGCAATATAAGATGGGATAGAATTATGAACTCTGTTTGGACTGATTTGGACTGATTTGGACTGATTTGGACATTAACGCAGCAGCAAGAAGAAGATCAGAATTCCCCTTCGGATCTTGAAATATGGGTCCCCCAACAAAATTCAAAATTTGGCTTTGTAATTCGGAATTTATGTAATGTGATTTAATTTGATGTGATTGGCCAGTTAATAAAAATTATTTTAAAAAAAGAGAAATATGCCTTTGAGCTGATTTAGTGAAGCTTTGCTTATGCAGCTTATAGGCATTTTGGGATATTTGAGTGTACAGTCGTACCTTGGTTGACAAACGCCTTGCGACTCAAACGTTTCAGCTCCCAAACGCCGCAAACCCAGAAGTGAGTGTTCTGGTTTGCGAACTATTTTGGGTAGCCAAACGTCCGACGGAGCTTCCAACTGGCTGCAGGAGCTTCCAGTGTGAGCCAGTGTGGTGTAGTGGTTAAGAGCAGTTAAGAGCGGTATTGAAGCATCCTGGTCTCCGGTAACACCTCAGCAGTTGCCACAGTCTGATAGCATCCATGCCACGCCGCATTGAGGCAGTAATTGATGCAAAAGGGGCCCAAACCAAGTACTGAGTACATGTGCATGCTTCTACTTCTCAGAGGTCCAATATTAGTCTATTTGCAATCCTTGTTTTGCTGATTTCATTTAATATTCTAATTTTCTGAGATTGTTAATTTGGGGTTTTCATCAGCTGTACGCCATGATCATTACAATTATAACAAATAGAGGCTTGACATATCTCGCTTTGCATGTCATGAGTCTATCTCATATATTAGTTTCACCTTTTAAGTTGAATTACTCAACTAAATTAACTTCTCCACGATATTCTAATTTTCCGAGTTTCACCTGTATAACGGCTGAAGGCCTGGGTAAGGAGGAATTTCACTTGGCACCTAAAGATATGTAACGAAGGCACCAGGCGAGTCTCTCTGGGGAGAGCATTCCACGGACAGGGAGCCACTACCGAAAAGGCCTTTCCTCACGTTGTTGATTAGACAAATCCATGGAGGACAAGACAATGAATGGCTCTTTGCCGCAATGGCTATGTGCTACTGATGGAAGTGGTATGCCTCTGAGTAACAGTTGCTGTGAATCTCAAGAAGGGAAGAGTACTAATGTGCTCAGATTCCGCCTCCGGGTTTCCAGTTGGCATCAAATTTGGGGGGCAACTAATCCCAGACTTAACCCTGTGTAAGCAATTCCGTCTTCAGGCCGCCCTGAATCTCTTGCTCAGGAAAGACTCTGCTTGGGGGATTCCTAAAGGAATCTGGTTGGCCGACTTTGGGAAAACGGATGCTGGCGTCAATGGTTTGATCCAGCACGGCTCTTCTTTTCGTCTGACCTGAAGCGCATTTGGAATGCTCCGACTGTGAAAGGGATGTACTCCCTTTTTTCTTTTTTAATGAGATTTCTCCCCCCGCCCTTGCTATTTTTGTTGCTGTCCTGCTGCTTAATTGATTGTTTGGAGTTTGACTTTTTTTAATTAGTTTGAATATTGTTAACCGTCTCCAAGTGCCTGTGGCCCACAAGGCAGGATGCAACGGCTTTAATTAATTAATAAGTAACACGTCGTTCACTGCTGCAGATTAATGCATGATGGGGGTAGGAGGTGGGGAGAGGGGGGGGGGTCAGCAGCCCCTATGTTAGCTGAGAATCATAGAACTGTAGAATCACAGAATTTTTGAGTTAGAAGGGACCCAAGGGTCATCTAGTCCAACCTCCTGCAATGCAAGAATACAGTGGTACCTCTGGTTAAGAACTTAATCCGTTCCAGAGGTCCGTTCTTAACCTGAAACTGTTCTTAACCTGAAGCACCACTTTAGTTAATGGGGCTTGTTTTCTGATTTCTGTTCTCATCCTGAAGCAAAGTTCTTAACCTGAAGTGCTATTTCTGGGTTAGCGGAGTCTGTAACCTGAAGCGTCTGTAACCCGAGGTACCACTGTATGCCGCTGTCCCAAATGGGCCTTGGCATTATCAGCGCTATGCTCTAACCAACTGAAACAGGATGCTAGACAGGATAGGACCCTGGCATCTACGTGCCATGAACTGAGCTAGCAAACAGCATCTTTGTACAGTGGTACCTCGGGTTACAGACGCTTCAAGTTACAGGCGCTTCAGGTTACAGACTCCGCTAAACTAGAATAAGTACCTCAGGTTAAGAACTTTGCTTCAGGATGAGAACAGAAATTTTGTGGCAGCGGCGCAGCAGCAGCAGGAGGCCCCATTAGCTAAAGTGGTATCTCAGGTTAAGAACAGTTTCAGGTTAAGAACAGACCTCCGGAACAAATTAAGTTCTTAACCCGAGGTACCACTGTATCCTACACATTCCATTTTCCCAAACTATCTTTGGGGAAGGAAATCATTCAAGAAGAAGAAGAAGAAAAGGAAATGACTCAAAACATCCCTGCCATTTAAAAAAAAAAATTAAAAAATCCTGACTTTCACAGTCTCCTACTTGAAAAAAAATTAAATTAAATTAAATTATGCAGCTTTCCCTTTCCCCTTCCTATATATACAAACCGCCTGCGAAGTGTGATGGACCCCATGCACTAAACTCAAGCACTTGCAGCAGCTGAAATTCAATATTCCTCCTCCCACTCGGTATAATTTTAATTAGTTCACAGCACGACACGCTGCCTCCCTCCCTCTCGGGTCAACCGCAGAGAAGCAAGCGACTTCTAAAAATTCCCAATCATCACCAGGCACACAAGTGTATTCCCACTTCAGTTTATTTCCTTGGCTGGCTGCAATTAAGCGAGAGGCCAAAAATAAAAGATATCAGCCTGTAAAAACTTACTTTTGGGCTGCTAGAGTTCAATAGGGCAGAAATACAAGCCAGATATGTCTTATGTCTGTCTTTCCCTTCCTTCCTTCCTTCCTTCCTTCCTTCCTTCCTTCCGTCCTCTCCCCAATTCAGTTTCTGGTTTCCAAGCACGGTCTCTCTGCTTATTAGGACCACACTTATCTTTTAAAATATATATATTTGCCTCGTCACATTTTTAAACAGGGTGATACTTGCTTAGCCGTTGGTCCCCAAAAATGTGGAAAACCTTATAAAAGCAGCCTTGCACAGCCTTCTTCTCCTTTTATTTAAGCTTCACAACAGCATCCATTTATAATGCGAACTCCATAGTTCCATCGATCTTTTTTAAAAGAATGTCATTTATTTTTAAAAGCATGTTTTGAAGCTATATGAATATCAAAAAACCAGAAAGCAGAAAAAAGGCTTGACAATACATGGGGAAACCTCAGAAACTGGGGTCTAGGGTAGCAGCTGCTAAGATTTCAATTGATCGGCAGGGATTGCCTGATAATTGCCCAGCATAGCTCCTTGTTCGCAGGAAAGATAGTGAAAAATATTGTGGAAAGAGCAAGAAATTGTTGCAGCAAGGAATGCTACTGTTCACAAGATCCAGACACCCTATTCTATCCACTCCTTGTCCAATCTTCTTAACTTCCTCTAAACATTAGTCACTGTTCCACACCGTACCCCACACAGCCCAGGGGGTAAAGATTTTCTTGTACTTTTCTTGTAAATAACAGTGTTTTTCCAAGCCATCTTGGTTGCATAAGCAAATGGCAAACTTGGCCTGAACGCCAGGGCGGAGGGCCTTCTCGGTAGTGGCACCTGCCCTGTGGAATGTCCTCCCACCAGATGTCAAGGAAATAAACAACTATCTGACTTTTAGAAGACGCCTGAAGGCAGCCCTGTTTAGGGAAGTTTTTAATGCTGGATGTTTTATTGTGTTTTTAATATTCTGTTGGGAGCCACACAGAGTGGCTGGGGAAAGCCAGCCAGGTGGGCAGGGTATAAATATTATAATAATAATAATAATAATAATAATAATAATAACAACAACAACAACAACAACAGGAATGAAATGCATGTTGATTAATTCATAGAGATAGCATGTATACGAATTAATCAACATGCCTATCATTCGCCTTTATTTCTGAGTTATGCAGCAGAATTCATGCTGCAACCACCGGAAAGGTCCTATTTGCACGGCACTCTCCCTTTTGCGGCACGCCTAAGTCACCAAAACGTTTGGGCATTTGATATGGGAAGAACATGTAAAATGTTTTCAGAGCATGCACTGTGAATGCCTTCCCTTGCCATAAAGCCACATCTCACATTTCTGGCATTAAGGAGAATGTTGGGGATAACATAGAATCATATTATCATAAAATCACAGAGTTGGAAGGAACACCAAGATTCATCTATTCCAACCCCCTGCAATGCAGGAATCTCAGCTAAAGCAGCCATGACAGATGGCCATCCCAACTCTGCTTAAAAAACTCCAAGGAAGGAGAGTCTACCACCTCTCGTGGGAGTCCATTCCACTATCAAACTGCTCTTACTGTCAGGAAGCTCTTCCTGATATTTAGTCAAAATCCCCTTTCTTGTAATGTGAATCCATTGGTTTGAGTCCTACCCTTCAGAGCAGGAGAAAACAAGCTTGCTCCATCTTCCATGTGACAGCCCCTGAGATATTTGAAGATGGCTGTCATATCTCCTCTCAGTCCCCTCTTTACCAGGCTAAACCTACCCAGTTCCCTCAACCACTCCTCCTAAGGCTTGGTTTCCAGACCCTTGGTCATCTTGATCTCCTTCGTTGGGTTCAGTTAGTCAACCATCTACAAATCTGCCTAAAGGGTATCTCATCCAGTCCATATTTTATTAGCTTCTCCACAAGAGTATCATAGGGGACTTTGTCCAATGCCTTACTGAAATCAAGAAACACTACATCCACAGCATTCCCCTGATCCACCAAGCCTGTAACTCTATTTTATAAAAGAAATGAGATTCATCTGGCTCTAGCCTGTGCCCAGACAAAACTGATTGAAACCTATTGCCATTTGCACATTATTTCTCAAACAGTGGGCTGCGATCCACCAGAGAAGAAGAAGCGTTTGGATTTGATATCCCGCTTTATCACTACCCTAAGGAGTCTCAAAGTGGCTAACATTCTCCTTTCCCTTCCTTCCCCACAACAAACACTCTGTGAGGTGAGTGGGGCTGAGAGACTTCAGAGAAGTGTAACTGGCCCAAGGTCACCCAGCAGCTGAATGTGGAGGAGTGGAGACGCGAACCCGGTTCACCAGATTACAAGTCTACTGCTCTTAACCACCACACCACACTGGCTCACATAGAGGTCCTTGAGCCAATTCCAGATTCTCCACAGTACCACTGTTACAGACCCAATTTGGGGTGGACCTGGCTTGTGGCCTTTAAACAACAGCTCTGCTGTGTATGCCAAGGATGATTGGGCCTGAGAGACACAGCGCGGAATCTTTTCTTTGCAAAAGGCAAATGCAAGGATACCGGGGAAAACAACCAGACCAAAAACGAAAGTTCAAAGCTTTATTACCCAATCAAGTATTACAGAGCTTAGGATTTTGTCTCCCTTGCAAAGAGAAGCTCTGGGAAAGGCGAACAGAGATCGGAGGAAAGGAATTGTCCCACTAACACACTAACCGTTTGCCTGATCCACTGGAAATAGAGAGGAAGGGAGTAAAAGAAAACTCTTACGAGAAGAAGAAGGGAGATCAAAAAGATCAGGAAAGAAAGTAGCAGTTTAGAGGGGGTGAGGGATAAGGTACAAATAGAGTATGACAGGAGAATGGGGGCATGGCTGTGAGGGCTGTCAAAATGAGCTCCTGAACTTCAAAATTCACTCTTAGAAGCCCAGGAGGGAGGGAGGCATTAGAAGAGAGAGAAAATATTGCATTTCCCACTCGTTGTTCTAAAATAGTGAAGCGTTGCTCTTTTATGGCATTCACTCTCTTGTCATATAAAACGGAATTATTATGCAGCTTTAAAACATGTGCCTTAATCCGCAAAGTGATTTGTTTCCAATTAAATAGACAAAATTATCCTTAAACCCTCTGGGGATTTTCCCTTCGGTTTGTACTTTCCATCTCTTTTCCTTCGTGTCATCAAAACAGAGAAGATCCCACCAGTTGTGGCAATTTATAATCTTTTCTTCTCCTCCTCCTCGACAGAAACGGCACATTGCTCAAAAAATATTTTATCCTGGATCCCTTATTCCTTTAACGTTTTTATGTAAACCAGCATATTACAGAACACAAAAATCCATGTGGAATGAAGAGCACGTCTTGTTGGCAAGCCCTTTAATTGTAGTAACTTCTTCATTGCGAACAATTCATGGAACAATTTCATAGAACAGTTTTGCCCTGGTGAATACAGCTTTGAAAAGCCAAATATGATCACATGACTGGCCTCCATGTCTAGGTTGGTATCCTAAGATTTGTGGTCTGCTCAATGTGAAGTCAAGACATTTTCCAATGGCCCAGTTCCAACATTGCATTTCCAAAGTACCACCCTGGAGGAAAAGGATCCACAAAGTGGAATTAGGAAGGAAGAGGACAAATATAGCTACCCACCATTTATTTCTCTATTGGTTTGTTAACATGTTAACATTTGTTTCCCACCTTTCCACCCAATGATGATTCAGGCACCTAACCAAAATACAGTGGTACCTCAGGTTAAGAACTTAATTCGTTCCGGAGGTTTGTTCTTAACCTGAAACTGTTCTTAACCTGAAACACCACTTTAGCTAATGGGGCCTCCCACTGCGCTGCCGGAGCACGATTTCTGTTCTCATCCTGAAGCAAAGTTCCTAACCTGAGGTACTATTTCTGGGTTAGCGGAGTCTGTAACCTGAAGCGTTTGTAACCTGAGGTACCACTGTACACCAAAAAAGCACTAAATGGTTAAGAAACAAGGTAAGTAAATGCCTCAGGCGACAAACTAAAACAGAGATGGGAACCTGTGGCCCTCCAGATGTTGCTGGATGCCCCTGTCAGTAATAACACATTTCAAAGATAGGAGTTAACTCTTTATTAGCAAAAACACAACCTCCACAGACTTAGCTGAGTGTCAAGTGTCCTGAGCAAAGCAGCTCGTTCTTCTTTGGTCTTCCTCTGTGAAAATCAGTTGCCGAGACCAAAAGTCCCTGCCTCCTCACAGCCGTCAAAAGTCCCCTCCTCTCCAGGGCTTCTTCCAAGCAATCAGAGACTGTGCCTGAATGCAGCCTGCCACTGCTCTGTCCATTTCAGCCCTCTTCTGGTTCTGGGAGACAGAGGGGGAGGGGAGCTCATTGCAGCAGGAGGGGAAGACACCTGTGCCTCTTCTCCAGCCTGACCCATCTCTGCCTCTTGACCCACCCTCCTCTCCTGCTGCGGCTTCTGCCTCTGATTCTGGACTGCTCTCTGCCACAGAATCTCCCTTCTCACCAAGCCCTGTTACCTCTTCAGCTTCCGACACCTCCTCTTCACGGTTTGCCCTCTCTTCTCCCTCCGGCCACTCATCATTGTCCCACCACCACTCTCTGGGCTCTGAGAGTTGGGGTTTCCTTGGTGGTTCTCCAGCTGATTCCTCCTGCCATTCCTCTTCGTCCAAGCACTCCATGACATTGGACTGCAACTGCCACCATCCCTGACCATCGGCCCTGCAGGGAGTTGGAGTCCAACAACATCGGGAGGACCACTGGTTCCCCACCCCTGCTTCAGGAAAATAAAAACATATGGACATAAGCAGAGCCGGCTGGATCAGCCCAGTGGTCCATCTGGTCTAGCATCCTGTTCTCACAGTGGCCAATCAGATGCCTGTGCAACACCCCAAGCAGGACTTGAATGCAACAGTGTGCTCCCCACTCATTGGTTCAACTAGTATATAGAGCAGCCTTTCTCAACCTGTGGGTCCCTAGATGTTGTTGGACTACAACTCCCATCACCCCTAGCTAGCAAAGCCAGAGCTCAGGGATGATAGCAGTTGTGGTCCAACAACATCTGGGGACCCACAGGTTGAGAAGTGCTGATAGATTGGGTTATTGCCTCTGACAGTGGGGGCAGAACATCACCATCATGGCTAGTAGCCACTGATAGCTTACTCCTCTATGAATTGGTCCAATCCTCTTTTACAGCTATCCAAGTTGGAGGCCTAGTGATGTATGGAAGTGAGAGCTGGACCATAAAGAAGGCTGATCGCCGAAGAATTGATCCTTTTGAATTCTGGTGCTGGAGGAGACTCTTGAGAGTCCCATGGACTGCAAGAAGATCAAACCGATCCATTCTGAAGGAAATCAGCCCTGAGAGCTCACTGGAAGGACAGATCCTGAAACTGAGGCTCCAATACTTCGGCCACTTCATGAGAAGAGAAGACTCCCTGGAAAAGACCCTGATGCTGGGAAAGATGGAGGGCACAAGGAGAAGGGGACGACAGAGGACAAAATGGTTAGACTGTGTTCTTGAAGGTACCAGCATGAGTTTGACCAAACTGCGGGAGGCAGTGAAAGACAGGAGTGCCTGGCATGCTCTGGTCCATGGGGTCACGAAGAGTTGGACACAACTAAACGACTAAACAAAAGTTGGAGCCCATCCAAGTGGGAGCAAATGGGAGCCATCCATTTTAAGCAGTCCAACAGACTGATTGGGGTTTCGTCCGAAACTTGCAGACTCACCCAAAAGTTCATTCGTTCCCTTAACTTTCTCTTTCTCTCTAAGCCCCGGTGAGACTAATCCTGCTAACCTGCCAGAAAGGAGGAAGGAAGCGGCTCGCATTAGCAACGACGACACAGGCTGCCAGCTTTCTGCAAGGCAAACAAAGAGGTGGGAAATCCAAGCCCAGTTTTTAAGAGAAAAGCTGAAAAGGTCAAACGCCTTTGGAGGCCTCGCCTCAGAAGGAAAAAAGAGCCTGAACACAAGTTGACCCCCTGGTATTTAAATGAGGAGCTAACTAAGTCAGGTGAGACGCGGGGTGAGCTCAGCCGTAAACATTTGTGTCACAGTGTGCTCCTTGTGTCTAGTTACAAATTCAGAGACCGGAGGGGGGGGAACACTCGCAAAAGAAGCACATCCGTTCAAAAGCCCAGGTGCTGCTTCAGTGGGCAAGGAACAGAGACCAGCCATTAGATTGACCTACAAGGACCTCTGGTTTTGTTTTGTTTTTTCCCTTGCCCACAATAACACTCTCAGCAGTGCAGCCAGGGTTTTCCTAGAGGCAGGGCTGTGCTTGAGCAGTCTCAAAGAATTCAGAAGTGTGTGCCAAGACAAGATGCATTCCGTGATCTGCGTAAAACCATGCAAGAATCCGTGCCTTGGCTTATCTCGCTACAGTCATGCAGAAAGGCACAGCGGCAGAAGCCCTGGAAACCCTGCTCAGCCATCTCACGCCTTCTGATGTTTCACCAGCCGCCTCATAAGGACTAGAAGCTTCGAAATGAAAAGCATGTTTCTCAGGGTGCCAAATCTCACCATCAGTCATGAACTCCACCTATTGCATAAAGGTAAAGGTACCCCTGCCCGTACGGGCCAGTCGTGTCCGACTCTAGGGTTGTGCGCTCATCTCACTTAAGAGGCCGGGAGCCAGCGCTGTCCACAGACACTTCCGGGTCACATGGCCAGCGTGACAAGCTGCATCTGGCGAGCCAGCGCAGCACACGGAAACGCCATTTACCTTCCCGCTAGAAAGCGGTACCTATTTATCTACTTCCACTTAGGGGTGCTTTCAAACTGCTAGGTGGGCAGGAGCTGGGACCAAAAGATGGGAGCTCACCCCGCCGCAGGGATTCGAACCGCCGACCATGCGATCGGCAAGTCCTAGGCACTGAGGATTTACCCACAGCGCCACCCATTGCATAGGAACTATGAAATGCGCATAGATAGAGCATGCAGAATCCACAGATGTCCCAGACCTCTTGACCAGTACAGTGGATGCTCGGGTTGCAAACGTGATCCGTGAAGGATGCACGTTCGCAACCCACATCTGCGCACGAGTGGGTTGCGATTTGACGCTTCTGCGCATGCACGGCCACCAAAACCCGGGAGTAACTCGTTCCGGTATTTCCGGGTTTCAGCAGTCCACAATCTGATAAAACACAACCTGAAGCGGCTGTAACCCAAGGTATGTCTGTATACAGAAGTGGTTGCTTTACTTCAAAAGGGCATGAGCACAGTTGCACCCGGGAACACTTTGAAAAGAAGAAGCAGCTCTACAAAGGATCCATGAAAGTGGCAAGAATTTCCCATCACCACGTTAATTTCACAAAAGAGCAGGAGGGGTGGGTGGGAAATGGCAATGGGGCCGGCTGGAAGGATACCTGTCAGGTTGCATTCAAGCCTAGTGATGGGCTAGCATGTAAAAGTCTCCCACCTGGTGCAAGGGGGCAGCGTGACCGCTAAAGTGGGGAAAGAAAGACTTGCGAGCATATCATTAACTGAAGTAGAGATCAGATGCCCCAGTGAATTTAATCATCAACTGCAAGATTTCAAGGCACAGCAACTTTTTAAATGCCTGTTACACAGCTTCCCCCTAGGAGGAGAAGGAGAAGGAGAAGAAGGAAAAGGAGAAGGAGAAGGAGGAGGAGGAGGAGGAGGAGGAGGAGGAGAAGGAAATAAAGGAGAAGAAGGAGAAGGACACCGAGGGCCTTCTGGCGGTTCCCTCGCTGTGAGAAGCCAAGTTACAGGGAACCAGGCAGAGGGCCTTCTTGGTAGTGGCACCCGCCCTGTGGAACACCCTCCCACCAGATGTCAAAGAGAAAAACAACTACCAGACCTTTAGAAGACATTCTCTTTCGGGAAGCTTTTAATGTTTAATAGGTTATTGTATTTTAGTGTTCTGTTGGAGGCTGCCCAGAGTGGCTGGGTCCGTTCTTAACCTGAAACTGTTCTTAACCTGAAGCACCACTTTAGCTAATGGGGCCTCCTGCTGCCGGTGCGCCGCCGGAGCACGATTTCTGTTCTCATCCTAAAGCAAAGTTCTTAACCTGAGGTACTATTTCTGGCTTAGCGGAGTCTGTAACCTGAAGCGTATGTAACCTGAAGCGTATGTAACCCGAGGTACCACTGTATTATTATTATTATTATTATTATTATTATTATTATTATTAGACCACCTATCTGACTGGGTTGCCCAAGCCACCCTGAGCGGCTTCCAACACATATGAAAACACAATAAAACATCAGACATTCAAAACTTCTTGATACAGGGTTGCCTTCACATGTCTTCTAAAAGTTGTAGTTCTTTACCTCCTTGATATCTGATGGGAGGGCATTCCACAAGGTGGGTGCCACTACCAAGAAGGCCCTCTGCCTGGTTCCCTGTCGCTTCACTTCTCGCAGTGAGGGAACCACCAGAAGGCCCTTGGAGCTGGACCTCAATGTCCGGGCTGAACAATGGGGGTGGAGACGCTCCTTCAAGTATACAGGGCTGAAGCTGCTTAGGGCTTTAAAGGTCAGCACCAACACCTTGAATTGTGCTGAGAAACATATTGGGAGCCAATGTAGATCTTTCGGGACTGGTGTTCTATGGTCCCGGCAGCCGCTCCCAGTCACCAGTCTAGCTGCTGCATTCTGAATGCTCTCCTTCCAGAATGGGGCAGGCTGAAGGAGCTCCGAGCAGTGGATTCGTTGCCTTCCTTCAGACACCCTTCAGCCGTTCCACTGCATGGCAGAGCAGGGACTGCTGCCTAGCCATGAGCCAGACTAACAAAAGACAGTCTTTCCGTCAAGCTGGAAAGCCTCGTGATCCTTTGCCGCTGCCGTGAAATGTGGCACCATTCACAAAAGGCTGGCAGCCTTCGCTGCAAGTGCCAGCCAAGCTTCTCTGGGCGAGATGCACCTCATTACCACAAAAGCAACAAGGGAGGCACTGGAAATCAGGAGCCATGATCACCATGCAAATCAGACCTTGACACCTGGACAGCCTTTGCTCGGCTCCCAGACTGCGAGGCTGTAATAACAACAGATGGCAAGACGAGCAGGAAAGGGCCGCATCAGAAACAGCGGCTGCTGCCCCTGGCTTTGCAAGTTTTCATTCAATCGCAACTGTGTGCGGGCTTAAGTTCACAATTTGAGGCAGCCTGGGATAGTGGTTAGGGCATTGGCTTAGCCTCCTGGGAGACTCGGGTGCACATCTGCTCTCGACCACAAAGCTCATGAGGTAACTGGGCCAGTCACCCTCCCGTCTCAGCCCTACCCTACCTCACAGGGTTGTTGAGAGGGGAAATGAAGGCATGCACGGCCTTGATGAGTTTGCAGGCAAGTGTCCCAGAAGTGATTTCGGCATCCGAGCTGAGTGAATCGATGGCTGGCATGCGTTGCTTGCTCCAACAGTCTCATGGACGGCAGCCTTTTTAGATTCAATGGTTGTGCTAGTTGAAGGAAGGTTGAAATGAAGGGGGGGGGTTCCTTTTTTTTAAGCAGAGAAGAAACTGGGAATGTTCAGGGAGGCAGGAGAGGATATATTGTTTAATAATATCCTTTCCAACTTGTGTTAACAAGTTCTATGATTTAGCAGAGTAACATTCCCCTTTTTAAGCTTATACAGAGGATAGGTTTGCTAGGCTTGCTTAAGCTTCTAAAATAAGTTTCCTGGTAATTCCCCTCTATTCCCTCCTAAAAAGAATAGACGCAACACAGTCTTGTATAAAAGGTATAAAATAGTTTACTCACACATTCTGTTCACAGATGGATCCCAGAAGGCAAACTTAAGTTACCAAATATATGCACTTGGGATCTATCCCATAAAGAGATAGTTCTTTTGTCCTCTCTTGGCTGGAGGCCAAGAGAGCATCTCAGGCTAAGGAGATGTTGCTTCTTCAAAGAATGGAGTCAGAGAGAGAGATGGCTGTTTGCATTGTACTATTTTGTTACCTGCACAGGTAAGGCAACGCCCACCTCTGGTCACATGTAGAGGAAGTTTGTCCCAGCAAAGGGCAAACAGGAAGTTTATCTACTGGCTTGACTAACACCCCTCTCTAGGAATGTTGTATTTGACTGCTCTGTGTTTCACATCCCACAGAAACGACCCCAAAACTGCCATGCAATAAAATGATGAGAGATCTTTAAAAATAAAAATATAAAGTCCCCCCCCCACACACACACACCTTTCTCCTGAGCCCTCATAAGAATTCTGTGCTTACTCCCTGAAAACCATTTCAAACCTGAAGCCAATATCCTTCCGTCTTTTTCACGGACACTGTGATTATTCTGTGCCACTGTGAACTTCAGCCTCTTGAACCATCCCATTTCAACTGCCACATCCTCTGGTAATTAAGGTCATTCTCTCTCCCCCACTCCCAATCTGCTGGATCTGCAGGAAGAAATAATTATCCTGTCTGATCTTGTTTTCCTTCAAGCCCAGTTCTAGTTTCACCTGCTCGGCTTTTCCATCTCGATCAGGGAGTCGGCAAGGGGGAGTACACAGAAAACAAGAAAAATCCAGAAAACCCACAGACCTCACGAAATTCAAGATCAGCGGCACGTAGGTGTAGTTTGAGGGTGGGTGGGAAGATTTTGAGCACAGCAATCAAACTGGAAATGCTTAATGCTTTGATAAAGCGTATTTTATTCCCAATGTTCATAGCTGTGTGTATTTCCCTCACCATCCTCACCATCATTATCATTCAGAGTTCGGTGCAACAACCAAAAAGCAGAAGCAATAATTATGCTAAAATGCACTCGCATATATTTGCTTCTTTCCCATGGTTTATCTTGGACCAAAAGCTATGCAGGAGCAGGACTCTCTACCATTGGCCACAGGAAGTCCTGTTTAGAACCACATTTAAGGCCTAGAAACTTTGTGCATGTGTGAAAACTGGGATTATCAGAATTAAAACCATGTCCTCAAATAATAATAATTTATTATTTATACCCCGCCCATCTGGCTGGGTTTCTCCAGCCACTCTGGGCAGCTTCCAACAGAATATTAAAATACAATAACCTATTCAACATTAAAAGCTTCCCTAAACAGGGCTGCCTTCAGATGTCTTCTAAAAGTCTGGTAGTTGTTGGTCTCTTTGACATCTAGTGGGAGGGCGTTCCACAGGGCGGGTGCCACTACTGAGAAGGCCCTCTGCCTGGTTCCCTGTACCTTGGCTTCTCGCAGCGGGGGAACCGCCAGAAGGCCCTCGGAACTGGACCTCATTGTCTGGGCAGAACGATGGAGGTGGAGACGCTCCTTCAGGTATACTGGACCGAGGCCATTTAGGGCTTTAAATGTCAGCACCAACACTTTGAATTGTGCTCGGAAACGTACTGGGAGCCAGTGTAGGTAATAACTAGGTAAACCATAGAATCATATGCAAAAGAAGAAATCACCTCCATCGCTCTGTACACACCTGTCTCTGATCCTGCTGTCCATTGGCATGTGGCCTCTAGGAGCTTCACTGTAAGGGAATGTGGCCCTTAGGCTGTCCAAGGTTTGGCCCGCCTGCTAGGAGTAGCAGCCAGAAAGCCTTTCCTTCACCTATCTGAACCATAAAATCAAACTTCTTCTGTGTCTCCCCTCAACCAGAAATTTGGAACATGGCAACCAGGAAAGGGTCTTTTCAACAATGCCTCCCTCTCACTTGCAGAATTTTCTAACTAGAGAGAATTGTAGAGTTGGACTCCTGGGGGTCATCTAGTCCAACGCCCTGCAATGCAGGAATCTCAGCTAAAGCATCCATGACAGATGGCCACCCAACCCCTTTTTAAAGGCCTCCAAGGAAGGAGAGTCCACAACTCCCCCATAGGAGTCCATTCCACGGTCAAACAGCTCTTACTGCCACAAAGTTCTTCCCGAAGTTTAGTCGAAATCTCCTTTTTTGTAACTTGAAGCCACGGGTTCAAATCCTGCCCTCCAGAGCAAAAGAAAACAAGCGTGTTCCTTCTCCCCATTTTATCTGCACAGCAACCCTGCATATTAGGCTAGGCAGGAGAATGAGTGACTTTCCCAGCCAGCTTCATGGCCTGGTGGGGATTTGAATCCCGTGGATCACCCTGGTCTCCCAGGTCCTGTCATTTTACTTCCAGGTGATCAGGTTGTAGGACTGCGGTGTCGTGGTCCAGTCTACGGACGATCGAAGTTGCGGCTGAGGACGTTGGGACCGGGGGCAAGATGGCAGGGTGGGAGCAGGAATGAGAGTCCAGAAGCCAGGGGTCCCAGGGTCAGGAAGCAAGGAGTCACGAAGTCAAGGGTCCAAGGATCAGGAAGCAAGGAGCCAAACGCAGCAAGGCAGGAAACGTGTTCCTGTGGCAAAGAGCCGAAGGGAAATGCTGACCTTCTATCCCTTCCCGGCTCTTGCCACCAGGTGCAGTGAGTTACCAAGCGGCCTCACTGTGCGGCCGCGCCTTGCCTCTCCAGAACAAACTTAGGAAGGCCCCAGTCCTGAAACCCCTACTGGTCACAGGGCCCGGCTCCTGCACGCACTCCTGATATGTGGAAATTATAATGCATGTTATGCATTCACAGAGGTGCCTTTTTTATTAGATCACATGCAGGTAACTCGCAACTTGCATGAATTTACTTGTGTGCGTTTGGAAAAATAAAATAAAAACTGGAAAGAGGGCAGAGAATCGTGCGGGGGAGGGGCGAACCTTTGGCAATCCTTCCCAAGGCACACCCCTGGAACGCAAGCCCTGAGGACGTTGAGAGTAGCCAGCACTCCAGGGATAAACTGGAGTCAAAGATTCTGGAGCTTAACCTCAGCAAAAATTAAGCCCTGAAGAGTCGCCCATGCAGCTGAATTCTACCGTATCCTCACACAATGAGTCTCCCACCATCACTATTGCGACCAGGCATTTGACCTTTCCTGCCTTTTGTCTTCCTTCAACTATAAAGCGGTGAATCTTCGAGGGAAACGCAGGCCACCTTCAGAAGTCTCAAGAAGGGCCATGCAGCTTTGAGAACGCGGCGAGGGACAAGTTTGATTAATCCATGCGACATGCGGCCATCCCTCTGCACAAACGCAGCCGTCGCCAGGCTTCAAAGCCTCCGGAGGGAGAGGTTTTTGCAGGCAGGCAGGGAGCCCCATGCGTGTCCGGTCAATGAATCGCCAGCAACATCTCCCTGGGCGCCATCGTTCAAAGAAGAGACGGAATCATTTGAAAATCAAACAGCGGGGGCTAAGAAGCTACAGAGCACCGGTACCCAAAGTGGGTGGGCTCCCTATGGGGCACTGAGAGGCCAAGGGGAGGGAGGTGTGAAAATGACCTATCCCGACTTTGAAAAGCTGGTATCGCTGGATTGTTTTGTTGAATCAATTAAAGCAAGTCGTTTCAACTGGATTTTGAATAAATGCCCAATTAATCGAATTTTATTGTGCTGTTATCTTCCATAGTGAGCAATGCAACCGGCTACTCTAAACGACACTTCAGGCAGTGTTAGAAACTCAGATATATAAGCTCCATCACCAAATGGAACCTTAAACCAGGGTTACGGTCGCCACCAATGAATATCTAGGTGTCTTTTTTTTTCTTTTTTCTTTTGCAGCAAAATTTATTACTATTTTTCATTCCATTTCTATACCGCTTTATATTTTAAATAACATCAAACAAAACAATCCAGAAAAGAACAAATGCAAGCTTCAAGGAAAATATTTCAGAACCTTCTCTAAGTGACATTTTGCTTTCCCCATATATACCGTATTTTTCGCCCCATAGGACGCACCGGCCCATAGGACGCACCAAGTTTTTTTGGGGGGAAATAAAGAAAAAAAATTATTTTCCCCCCCCAGGTGCTTGTGGGGCCGGCAGCAGGGAGAAGCGCTCTTCTCCCCGCCGCCCGCCTGCAGACCAGGTCCGGGGACAGCGGGAAGATGCGCTGCGCCTCCCCGCTGTCCCCGGAGCTTGCGGGGCTGGCGGCCAGGAGAGGCACGCGTCTCCCCGCCGTCAGCCTCCAAACCACATCGGGAGACAGCGGGATGGCGGCGTTCCGCCTCCCCTCTGTCCCCCGACCTTGTGGGACTGGCGCTGCGGCTCTCCTGAAGCCTGGAGAGTGAGAGGGGTCGGTGCGCACCGACCCCTCTTGCTCTCCAGGCTTCAGCGAAAGCCTGCATTCGCCCCATAGGACGCACACGCATTTCCCCTTTATTTTTGGAGGGGGAAAAGTGCGTCCTATAGGGCGAAAAATACGGTATATTTTTACCTACTTAATTTATAGAGCTGCCCCATAGCAGAAGGACGCTAGGAAGCCATTGGGGTAAAGTGGTGAGTGTGTCAAACTAGGACCTGTGAGATCAGAGTTCAAATCCCCACTCAGTCGTGACGCCTCTTTACCTACCTCACAGGGTCGTCGTAAGGATTAACTGAAGAAGGGGTGAAACGTGTACTCATTGGAGAATTACATGAAATAAATAAGCTCTTCAAGCTTACCTGCTTAAGAAAGATGGAGTCAGCCAGGTAGAGATGCCAATTGCCAACCTGGCATCCAGAGATGTCCACGTGGTCGCCATTTTTCCTATGCAAAGCGCGCCTAGCACCTGGCTAATTTCTATCACTCCCTATAGGGGGCATTGGGCAGGAGTTTGAACCAAGAATGTAGTGGCCCCAGCAGCATCCAGCGCATCTACAGGAAGCAGAGAAGGTCACCATTCTGGGTGGCTTTAAAAGAGGATCGGACAAATTTGTGGGGGACAAAGCTATCCACGGTTAGTAGCCATAATGGCTCTGCTCTGCTTTCATGGTCAGAAGCAGTGACGCTGCTAAATAGCAGCCGAGGGAGTGTCAGGCTTCAGGAATTGGCTTCCTCCCTTGTGGCAGTAAATAAGCAGAACAAAGGAAAATGAGCCTTCTTACCAGTTAGAAACTTTAATAATCACAGCAAGAGAACAAATAATAATTAATAATAATTTTTTATTTATTTATACCCTATCCTTCCCAGTTCAGAAAACTGGGCTCAGGGGAGCTAACAACAAATTTAAAACACTTAATTGCAAAAGCAGCATAAAATACAGTATAAAAACATGAATAACAATAAAATTCAAAGATGGAAATCCATCTAATAAGCATTAGATAGTCCCCAGGGCTAGCTGGCTGAATTAGTCCTACTTGGGCCAGCGAGGAGGCCAGGGGAGAATTAGCTGTGGGGTCTCAGAGTGGGTAATCTTCATAAAAGGGGAGAGGGAGGGAAGAGAAGGGAAATAAAAGATCAGGCTGAATTCAAATTAAAGGCCAGGCGGAATTGCTCTGTCTTACAGGCCCGATGGAAGGAGGTTAAATCCTGTAGGGCCCTAGTCTCATGGGACAGAGCATCTCCCAGAATGGCGGTGCTCCCAATTAAGGACTCCACCCTCTTCCATCCCTATTAATCTACACCACTCCTACGTCTTGTAATCTGAGCTTGTACCCTCTGTGCTTTCTGTTCTGCCACTTTCTGAGCTCTCCGTGACTTTGGAGACGGGGTGTGTGTGAATGCTGTCCAGAGACTGTGAATCTGTTAACCCTCTCTCTTCCCGTGTTTCTTCTCCTAGCTGTTCCCCATCCAGCATTTCACAGCTTCTGCCTTCTGAACTATGCCCCTCTGCAAACCGCTGTTCCAAATCTATAGTGTCCTCCTGCTCCTGGGAAGATTCAGGATCTGGAGGAGGGGCTGGCTTCCACCATTCCTCCTCAGTGCAGCAGAGAGACTGCAGGAGGGGAGAGCGCTCTTGTGCTCGGGTCCTGCAAAGGTGGTTTTAAGGTAGTGTGACTGGCTTGGCCGCACTAGGTGCTGCACTGCTGGTGGGGCTACAATAATGGAGTAGAACGGAGCGAGAGAGGTGGGGCAAGATTTTCAGCATCACACAGGGCACCACTAAAATTTAAGAGCCCAAATCTGCCACTGGGGTCCTGCTTGCAGGCTTCCCATAAGCATCTGTGAGTAACAGGATGCTGCACAAGATGGGCTGGGGGCCGGATCCTGCGGGTCTCTTCTTATGTAATGCAAAAACAAGCAAATGCATTATCCCCTATGGGATTTTCAAGATTCAGAGTGCCTCTTTTTTTCTCTTTTCTTGCACAAAGCTTAGGAAGAGTTCCTTCTCCCCACCCACCCCCATGAAGTTCACTGGGGTGGGGGAAGGGAACGCTTTTGCATAAAATATTGTTTTTCAGCATTTACCATTGTACACAGCCGTTAAGTGCTTAGGAAGCAGGATACAATAGCACATAATCAATCCTTTCTGTAATGCGCTTCCTTCAAAGCCTGGTGAAGACAAAGAGGAATGTCGCTGACTGAAAAGGAAAGTAGCTGACTTAGACACCTATTTATCTATTTTATTTTTTATTTTTTTAAAAAAATAATGAGCTGAATGCCTCAGAGGTGCAGGAGGGAAGAGACGCTAAGGAGGAGAAAGACGAAGGGAAGCTCGCGGATCCAAAAGGTAGTGTGATGGCCTGGGATTCCGATTCAGAGGATGAACCAGAGGAATCCCAGCCTGCACAGGAGTCCCCGCCTCCAGGGCCGGCTGAACTGGGGCAAGGCCTAGATGCTGAAGAGCCTGCACCTGTGGCAGAGCACCAGGAGCTGGCCCCAGGTGAAACCCTTCTGGCCCCAGAGGGGCTTGAGGACTCAGTGGCTACAGGTGAGCCTCCTCCAGGGCCCAGTAACCCTTCGGCCTCTCCTGATCTGCAGAGGCTTAGGGCAGAGAGGCGAAGGGAACTGGTTGTTCCCAGGAGGAGTGCTCGCCTTAAGGCCAGAGGAGGCGGGGCTCCTGGGGGCCGGGACCGCCCCTGGCCTTAGAAGAGGATAAAAGCCCAGTCAGCCCGGTCCCAGGTTGCGGGAGCAACGTCGTTGTTGGCTTTGGACCTTCCTGTGCTCCTGACCCCTGCTCGGCCTCCTGTTCCTGACCATCCGGTGCTCCTGTTCCCTGCTCGGCCTCCTGTTCCTGACCATCCGGGGCTCCTGTTCCCTGCTCGGCCTCCTGTTCCAGCGTTCCTGTTCCCCGCCCGGCTCTCCGCCTCGGACCTCGCCCCTCTTCGTGTGGACTCTGCTTACGCCCGTGGTACTTTACCCCTGGGACCAGCACAGGTAGAATTGCTTTGCTCAGGAAGCAATGATTAAGGTGAGTACTTCTGTATCACACAGAATCACAGAACTGTAGTCAGAAGGGGCCTGTGAGGGTCATCTAGTCCAACCCCTGCAATGCAGGAATCTCAACTAGATCATGTCAGGAGTTCAGCCTACACTTGAGTAGGACCCTGGTAGAGACACATGCCCAACTGGCATGTTCTCTCCCTCCTAATCTTTCGTTCGGGAGCTTCAAAAGCTTTCTTCAGCCGGAACATCACAGCGAGCGATGCCACCAGACATCGGCACACTTAGGGATCCGCAGAGTTTGCGCATCATGCGCTTGACGGACCTCAGCAACTCAGCATTTTGGCTAATCTACTTTATTTACATATAAATACACACGGAGCACTGCAACATGGCTGCCTCCCTCTCTAGCATCAGACAGCAAAGAGAAAAAGAACAAAGGACAATAGTCCCACTTTACGGAACACAGTAACACAGACACCCTGTTTCCGTCACTTCCCACTCTGTGGAGTCAAAACATACACCGTCATGTGACAGACAACAATCCTATGACTGCAGCCACGGGGCTGGAATTCTAACAGATCATACATGGCAGGTGGCCATACAACCTCTGCATAAAAACATCGAAGGAAGGACAGTCCACCATCTCTCATGGGAGTCTGTTCCACCCCAAGAAAAAAGAAACTACTAGGGTTGTCTGGAAAGGTTGCCAGCATTTTTAATTTTAAAAATGTTCTGCTCCTGTGCTTTTTGCATGACACAGATGACATAAGTGAAGCTTTCCACACTTATCACTATGCCAAGAATACCTTCCTGTGCTTAGTTTCATCCGTGTCAGGCTGCTGAAAAGGGGACAGTGGCAGAGCCTATTAAAAAATATGGCAACTAAAAATATATATATGAATATGCCCTTTAGCATATAGAAAAAGCAACCGACAAGATCCACTCCAGTGACCCAGTTACTTGCCAAGCTTACAATATCTGACAGCAGCCCATGCATTAGTGATCACTAATATTGCTTCCCTTCCACGGCTCACCCCTTGCACCCAGACCTTTCCGGCTGCTTTTATTGAATGAAAACGCAGATTCAGCAAGGAATTCATTTCTATCGGTTACTTGCTGCTGGCAGCATGAAGAGTTGTCAAGATTCTGAAATCTTCAAGAGATCACTTACCGCATTTTTCACTCTATAGGATGCACCCAACCATAGGACGCCCCTAGTTTTAGAGGGGAAGAACAAGGGGAGGAAATTCTCCCCCTCTCTGCACAGCGCCACTTCAGCGAAGCGGTAGGAGAAATGGAGCCCCTTCCATTTCTCCTCCCGCTTTGCTGAAGGGGCGCTGCGCAGAGAGGGAAAGCTGCACAGCGCCTCTCCAGTGAAGCGAAGCCAGGAGAGCAAGAGGGATCGGTGCGGGAGCGCTCCCACTGTGCTTCAGAGGCTTCGTGTTGCTATCGCTGAAGCCATGGAGCCTGCATTCGCTCCTAAGACACACACACATTTCCCCTTAATTTTTGGAGGGGGAAAAGTTCGTCTTAGAGAGCGAAAAATACGGTAGATGCTGCTTTTGACCTAAGGAACGCATTCACCCACAAATATCATGGATGCAGAGGAATGGTTGGACAACGATGAGCAGTGAGAGGGAGAAAACTGGGAGGAGGAGGTGTCAGGAACTGAACAGGTAACGAGGCTTAGAGAGCGGGGAGAGTCTGTTGCAGAGAAGTCCATAATCAGAAGAAGAAGCTGAAGGCAGTGATGAGTCATGGATGCCTCCCCCTCCTGTTCCCCTCTTGCCTCCCAGAACCAGAAGAGGCATGAAAAAGGTGGAGGGGAGATTTGCGATGTGCAGGCACAGTCTCCGATTGCTTGGGGAAAGCCCTGGAGAGGAGGGGGCTTAGTCATCTGTGAGGAAGCAGAGGTCTTCAACAACTACTCCATGGGGACAAGACCTACCAGAGATGAGTGCTGTGCTGATAGCACAGACACTCTTGTGTCCATCATGTTTTCTGCTAATAAAGAGTTAACTCTAACTTGCATGGTGTGATTTACTGTTAGCTCGCCGATGTCAAAGGTCAAACCCTCTGGGGTGAAGGAATACTGGGTGTGGCCGTCACCTCCACTCTCACAGACCCTCTTGCACAAACGAAGACAGTTGCTTGATCTGGGGGGCAGGAATGTGAGAAGGCACCGATTTCTCTCTTGCCCCATGTTCGTCACATCACGCAGAACTGTTTCCATTCTGCTGCGGTTCAGCTTCCACCCAAAACTGTGTCATTCGTCTTCTTTTGCCACTGTCCACTATGGCAACATTTTTTTTGCAACCCGTGTAATTGAAGATGTCGTCCTTACATTATGCCACACCATTTATTTCAACGCGAGGGAAACCGTGCAAACCCGGGGAATGCCAAAATCAATTATGTGTTGTTTACGGACTCAAAACAACAACAACTGATAGTGTTCACATTTTCTGGATTGGAATGGGACAAATAAGCAAACATCAGCCATTTCCACTGCTATGGGAATTGTACTGCTGTGCAGTGGCGTAGCGTGGGGGGTGCAGGGTGGGCCGGCCACACCGGGCGCAACATCTGTGGGTTAGGGTTAGGGGGCACAAATCCACGGGTTAGGGGGTGCAAATCCATGGGTTAGGGGGCGCAAATTACTTGCCTTGTCCCGGGTGCTAACAACCCACGCTACACCACTGATGCTGTGGATCCCATGGGTGATGTGTACCTCCATCAAGCACTGAGCTTGTCTCACTCCAGCACTGCATAGACTTCCTTTGCCACTGCCACCAAGACCTTTGGGAGTACTTGAGGGGCCAGATCACACTGCTCAACTGGGGTTAACAACGCCACATTGCCCACTCCCTTTTTAGGCTCAGCTGATTGTTTCCAAGCAAAACATTTCTTGTTAAACACAATCTTTGACCTGGTTACAGCCAGCAAGCAGCAACATGCAAGGAAATACCTATGCAAGAACAGCAGCGGTGATCTCTTTATATATTTGGTCTTGACTGTTGATGTTCTTCTCATCATAAAGGCATTTTTTAATTATTTGGTCTTGGAGAAGTGGTGCAGTTGGACTAGGACAAGGGTCAGCAAACTTTTTCAGCAGGGGGCCGGTCCACTGTCCCTCAGACCTTGTGGGGGGCCGGATTATATTTTGGAGGGGGGAAATGAATGAATTCCTATGCCCCACAAATAACCCAGAGATGCATTTTAAATAAAAGCACACGTTCTACTTATGTAAAAACATGCTGGTTCTCAGACTATGCGCGGGCTGGATTTAGAAGGCGATTGGGCCGGATCCAGCCCCAGGGCCTTAGTTTGCCTACCCATGGACTAGGATCTTGGAGACCAGGGTTCAAATCCCCACTAAGCTATGAAGCTCACTGGGTAACCTTGGGCCAGTCATTGCCTCTCAGCCTAACCTACCTCACAGGGTTGTTGTGAGAATTATTATTATTATTAGGAGGCTCACAAAAATTAAAACACACAAGGGAGCAGCTGTAAGAAATGTTTAACGGCAAGTGAAGTGACGACAACTAGAGACTAATAAGAATTGATGCAGCGATGTGAACATATTACGCAAAGGGGGAGGGAAACCTGACCTTTTAGAAATTGTATTAAAATAAATTAATTTGGTTTGATTTGTAATAATTTGGAAGGGGGGGGAATTGGCGGAAGGAGCAAAAATTAAAAACACAGATTAAGATGCAACTAGCCAAGCTACAGCTCTTCCTGCCATTATTTGGTTCAGAATGAGGCAGATGTTCAGTCCCCTCACCCACAGCCATGAGAACTTTCCTTCCTCAGTACATCCCACGACATCTGCGGAGATACATGGAGAGGAACCAGCAGTCTATCATAAGCGGAGGGCTAAGAATCAGTCACTTAGGCTGTGCCACATGCTGAAAGGGAAGCTCTGTACGTGCCTGGCATTCTCACTGTCTTTGCTACCTACGAAAACCTACAAGCCTGGTGAAAAAAAGTCCTGCAAATATCAGCCGCACGTCAACAGGCAGGGGTGACATCCTGATGTCTCATTTCCGCGTGTTCTGAGCACCAGTATATTACAGTACTTATCGAGCCAAAATGTGGAGGGGAGAATTATCTGCCGCACAATTTATTAGAGTTGATGGAGTGTAGGCAGATTTCTCAATAGCCTTTAAAACATCGTGATGCTCCACAGTATATTTTTAATGGAAACAAATGCATGCAATCTGCTCCGGCTTTCCTCCGAGCCGTCCGCCAAAGACAACGGGCCGTAAATCAATTTCATCTCATCCCCTCTCTCTAGCTTTGCAACAGGACGGCTTTAAAGGGACAATGTCAAAGTTGGGAGGGAAGAGGAATTTTAACTCTAAGAGGGTTAGACGCAGGGAGCAACTGGCAGGATACGGATGGAGGGAAGCAAATCGCGTTTGCACCATGGCACTGAATTGAGAGCTAAATCTCAGTTAGCAAGGTCAGACCCAGACCAATGGGGGCCACTTCACACCTCACAAGGTAGGGGATAAAAGAAGGAGTTGCAGAGAAACCACGGAGTCCATGCATGCCGGAAATAATTGGAACTACATCTCTAGGAGGGCTGGGCAATATCTGGTTTTCAACTTCTTGATATATTACCAGCTAAACATCGTGATATACTGATATATCACAATGTCTGAAATAAGGGTGGAACTATGTAGAGGCGGGACGTGGGTGGCACTGTGGGTTAAACCACAGAGCCTAGGACTTGCTGATCAGAAGGTTGGCAGATCAAATCCCCATGACAGGGTGAGCTCCCGTTGCTCGGTCCCTGATCCTGCCAACCTAGTAGTTAGAAAGCACATCAAAGTGCAAGTAGATAAACAGGTACCAAGTAGATAAATAGGTACCGCTCCGGCGGGAAGGTAAATGGCGTTTCCGTGCACTGCTCTAGTTCACCAGAAGTGGCTTAGTCATGCTGGCCACATGACCCAGATGCTGTACGCCGGCTCCCTTGGCCAATAAAGCGAGATGAGCGCTGCAACCCCAGAGTCAGCCATGACTGGACCTAATTGTCAGGGGTCCCTTTACCTTTACCTCTATGCAGAGGCATTGCCTGGCTTCACAGTTTTTTCCCACATTGTGATTTTTGCATACACACACATCATGATTCACAATATACGTCCGGTCAAAAATTATGAAACCAATATCTTGATATGGGCTGGAAACCAGTTTGGGATGATATATCGCCCAGCCTTGACACACACCATGATTTGCGATATATTGCCAGGTCAAAATCGCATACTGGTGGAATTCACAATGCGTTGTTAAAGTAGCTAAAGGAGCTATCGTACAACAAAACTTACTCCCAAATATATCAGCATTCTGCCAAAGAGGTAAGCAATGGGAAAATACAATGCAAAGTTTTGGGAAACACTTGGGTTAATGAAACATTGTCTAACCTCTCCACAAACAAATCAATCTAAATAGTCCTGAAACAGGTCAACTTGAAACAACAATAGAATCTCTCACTGCTTTCCTCCCATTGAAGACTGATGGGAGCATTTTTTGTTAAGCACACCATGCAATGAAATGTTAAAAAAGACCCACAGTTGAGACAAAAATTGGTCCAGCAATATTAAGGGCAGTTCACCCTTCTAAGGCAGAGATTAAAAATCAGACCGTACCCATCTCTCAGGCACTTGCAACCTAATCCCACATGCCACACTCTACATAGGGGAAAAGTTTACATACATTTCCTGACACAGCTAATACTTTCTCTTACAGCATGCCTAAGCCGACAAAGATCATTACTCTTAAAAAAAAAAAAAAACCACTCAGCAACAATTTATATCATAAAACCAAGGCTTTAAGAGTATTAGATGAAAATTGTCTCCCGTACTCACTGCTTCAGCCATGGACAAAAACACAGCTGGCTGAAAAAGGGAAATTTAATAAAGTTTCGGAAATCTCAAGCATGTTCTGTACCTCAGGGCTGACAAAACACAGCCCTATATGCAGTGGAATCCTATGCCTGATTCAGCGTCTACCCAAAATCAAGCCCCATTCAGTTTAATGGGACTTACTCCCAGGTATGTGCATAAAGAGTTGCAGGGGGTTTTTATGTCACACACAAACACAAATGCATAGAATAGTTAAACACAATTCTGTAACGTTTTTAAAAAAGTTTACTTACAACCAAAGTATAAAAGGATCATGTAACAAATATAAGAGTTATCTTTCAGATCAATAAACAGTGCAATTCTTATCCATAAGTTTTCCTGGGTTCGAAGGAGTAAGTGCGTTTAGGGTTGCAGTCAAAAGCCATGCCTCATGGTGTTTTTTTTTAATGATTTTGCAGCTTCGTAAAAATGTAACATTGCAATACCTGTAACTGTTGCAATGAAGGGATAGCATTGGGGAAAGAAGCAGACAGGCCTTTTGCAAAATCTGCAAATTCTCCCTCCCCAAGCCCTCTCCCCCTCCAGCCACTTCTAGCCACCTTCTGCCCTATGGGAGCCACCTCAAAAACAGTAGCAGAGGATGCCATCGCAATAGATATGGGGGCCTAAGACCCCTCCAGTCCCACCATCGTCTGAGCGCTGTGCTTTCATTCTTCCAGGTGAGAATTTGCTTCAAGGACAAAGCCCCTTCCATGCCATAAAATGAAATCTAATTCAAGCACAGCTAGTCACAAATAACATTAAATCTGACCTACCTGAAATGATGAGCCTCGGTGGACGCATACACCTGAAAGACCAGAAAGAAAATTGTGTTAGGCAGACATAAAAACCAACTTGTTAAATTAGGAAGTGCTGGAGAGAGAGAGGGGGGAGCACTTTTAACAGTCCCTACAACAAAGTAAAGGGACGCCAGTGGCGCTATGCTCTAAACCACAGAGCCTAGGGCTTGCCAATCAAAAGGTTGGCGGTTCGAATCCCCGCAACAGGGTGAGCTCCCGTTGCTCGGTCCCAGCTCCTGCCAACCTAGCAGTTCAAAAGCATACCAGTGCAAGTAGATAAATAGGTACCATTCTGGCGGAAAGGTAAATGGCGTTTCCGTGCGTTGCTCTGGTTCACCAGAAGCTGCTTAGTCATGCTGGCCACAGACCCGGAAGCTGTATGCCGGCTCCCTCGGCCAATAAAGCAAGATGAGCACCGCAACCCCAAAGTCGGCCACGACTGGACCTAATGGTCAGGGGTCCCTTTACCTTTACAACAAAGTAGCCTGTTTTCCATAAGCAGCACAGTTTCTCCAACTATACTTAGTGTCTGGACTCGCAGCGGTTCTCAACCTGTGGGTCCCCAGATGTTTGTTGGACTACAACTCCCATCATCCCTGAGCTAGCTAGGGGTGATGGGAGTTGTAGTTCAACAACATCTGGGGACCCACAGGTTGAGAAAGGCTGGGAGGGAGCAAACTCACAACAGGAGCATCTGAACCTTCAGATGCCAACGGGACACAAGGCAAAAGTCCAACCTCAGGCCAGTGCCGGATTTAGGGTGCTGCAGGCAGTCCCCCTCCACAGGTCACCGAACCAGGGTGGATAAAAATCAATGATTTAAAAAAAAAAATCAAAAAATCAGATTTTTTAAATTTAAATTGGATTTTTAAAATAAAATGCTTTTGGAGGAAAAATCTTTCTAAAGATAGTTTTCTATTTACTAGTAAGTTACATTATAGTCCAAAGGCTATTCATCAGGAAATAAGGGTTTCTTTTAAGTTTTTCATGCGTGCTAAAACTCAGTCTAAGTTTTTTTTAAAAAAAATCGTTTAACCACATCAGTTAACAAACATGAATACATATGCTTTAATGTTATTGTTTCCTCTGCCCTCCATATTCCTTTTTCCTTTTGTGTGGTTTTAATTGGGTTCTGAGCTTGCAAGCAGGGACAGTTTTATACAGTATTATTATTTTTTCCTTTACATATAAGGTGCTATTTTTAAATGAGGAAGATAAAAGTAAGAAAAAGAAAATAGACAATTATATATAGTATATCACTATAACAGTTGTTAACAGTTACCATTTAAATTGTTTCAACCTACTGTATTTTGTATAAATGAGCTCCAGATTTCATTATACTTGTCCATGCAAAGTCTGAACTTTTAATAGCTTCCTAGCCCTTTGAAAAAGTTGGGTGCTTTGTAAGTGAGAAAGAAGCACAGCAGAAATGAGTTTATCCTTTAACAGCTTGTCTTCCACCAACTTCAAACCTGGAAGAGTGCTTGTTTCTGTTGAAAGGAGCCTAGGAAACCACAGATGTTCCTAAAATAAGTTATCATCCGTTCTAAAATGTATCTCAGCAGCTGCAGGGCGTGAAATGGTACACTGCAACAAACTATGCACGGCACATTGGTATGAATACACAGAACATGCTAGAAAGGATGTCGCTGGCCCAAACGCGAGAATTTTAGCTTCTGGAGATATTAGGGGTTTGGGGCAGGACCTGAACTCAGATCCAAGGGAACACATGACAAGAATTTTAGAAATTCACACAGGGTATCATAGGGGCAAAGTAGAGCCAGCGACAGATTGTGCCGGCCAAAATAGAGGCAGAGGATTAAAATAAGTACAGTATTTGTGCTATTAACATCCCATCTAGTTTGACCCTTCCTTAGGAGGGACCAGAAAATAGAAGCTGAGCTGATAAATAGGACAGTTGGAGCATATGCAATACGAAGTCTGGCCACGTCCCTCTCAATCCGATTCAGGGCACAATCTAGCGCTCTGGAGTGCCCCATCCCAGGTGGGACAAATAGGGACCAATTGATCCTGATTGAGAGTCCTAGCACTCTTTGATTTGGGTTGAACCCCTAACTAATCACAGATGTTGCACAAGTATTGGAATTCCGCCTTGGCCCGCGAGAGCAAACTAGACAACTCTTCCCCATTCTTGAGCAAAGGGCATATTTTGTTTTGACAGCGGTCTCCTGGGAGACAGGTACAGTTTCGTTGGCAAAAGACTACACTTCCCATCATCCACTGAAATTCTGAAGGGAGGGAGCGGGAGGGAGCCAGAGAAGGAGGTGGGGCTATAAATGGCCGTGCCGAAGCATGAGCCGAGTTCTGTCAATGGGAACAATGACGCTTCGGGTGAAGCCTCGTGACCCCATTTGACAGCCCCATATTGCTCTGGGTGGACCCAATCCAGCACTGTCTCAACCTGTTCTGGTCAAATTCTGGGTCAAACTTTGGGGTTCGAAGTTTGGGGTCCAGGATTTGGCATGAGCCAGTAAGGTAAAAGGTAAAGGACCCCTGGACGGTTAACTCCAGTCAAAGGTGACTATGGGGTTGTGGCGCTCATCTTGCTTTCAGGCCGAGGGAGCCGGTGTTTGTCCACAGACAGCTTTCCGGGTCATGTGGCCAGCAGGACTAAACCGCTTCTGGCACAACAGAACACCGTGACGGAAACCAGAGCACATGGAAACACCGTTTATCTTTCCGCCGCAGCAGTACCTATTTATCTACTTGCACTGGCGTGCTTTCAAACTGCTATGACCCATGTACCTATGGGACCGCCTCTCCTGGTATGCCCCGCGGAGGACCTTAAGGTCCACAAATGACAACATTTTGGAGGTCCCAAGTCGCAAGGTGTTTAGATTGGTCTCAACTAGGGCCAGGGCCTTTTCAGTACTGGCCCTGACTTGGTGGAACGCTCTGTCACAAGAGACTAGGGCCCTGCATGACTTGACATCTTTCCGCAGTGGCTGCAAGACAGAGCTGTTCCATCTGGCCTTTGGTTTGGACTCAGTCTGACCCTTACGTTTCCCTCCCCTTATGGTATTGATCTATGGGCTATTATTAAAATGAGGCTGCATTTTAAATTGTATTTTAACCTGCATTTTAAATTGTGGGTTTTTTCCCTCCCCTATTACGTTTTTATTGTAATTTCACTGGTGTTAGCCGCCCTGAGTCTGGCTCTGGCCGGGGAGGGCGGAGTATAAATAAAGATATATTACTATTACTATTATTATTATTATTATTATTATTATTATTATTATTAGGTTGGCAGGAGCTGGGACAGAGCAACATGAGCTCACCCTTTTGCGAGGATTCGGACCGCCAACCTTCTGATTGGCAAGCCCAAGAGGCAGAGTGGTTTAGACCACAGCTCCACCCACCTCCCCATAAGCCAGTGCACAGCCCTGGCACACTATCCACAGAGGGCTAAAAGGGGCACTGGAGCCCCTCTGGTCTACCCTCCTGCTCAACATAGGATCTGAAACCCAGGTTGTGACTACAGCATCCTTGACAGATGGCAGCTGAGTCCCTGCTTAAACTCCTCTGACAAAGAGAGCCCAGCGCAGCATGCAAGTGTTGCAACCTGAAAAACATTTCCCCTCTTGAAACCGCGGGCAAGCATTTCACTGTATCTCAAAGTAAAATGTAGCAAGGATTAAATCACACACTCCTTGAGCTTGCAAGCTCTTGCTTAGAATAAGTCACAGCTGACACTCATGCAAAACTCACAGGGGTTGCTGCTGTTGCTTTTTCATCTGCTACAATATTTTTTTTTAATGCACTTTCTACAAATGAGACTTACAGGGAGGACTATGAATTATTGCGAAAAGGGACTAAGAAGGAGTTTATTTAGGATTTGGCTTTTATAGCAATACCTAGTAAAATAAAATGGAAAATCAGAAAGAAGGTTAGAAAACCATTAGTCAAAGTTGACGGAAGTCCTAGGCTGTGATAGCCAAAGGTTTGTTATATTGTATAAGATAGGATATTATGTTTGGAAAACATGTGCAAACACCAATAAAAATTATTTGAGAGAGAGAGAGAGAGAGACTTACAGGGAGGACATTCTTTGCCACCCTGTCACCTTCCAGATGTTTTGGACTACAACTTCCATGAGCCCCAGCTGCTAGTTGGGACTGATGGGAGTTGTAGTCCAGTGCACCAGGCTGAGAAGGCCTGGGTAGGAAATAAAGCCTCTTGGATTTCTAAGAGAGTAAAGCAATGCTTTTATGGAAATCACGATGCACCACACACGCTTTTATTCTCGAAGCTTTTCTTTCTTTCTTTCTTTCTTTCTTTCTTTCTTTCTTTCTTTCTTTCTTAAGAAAACGAGAAGTGCCTTCGAAAGCGCCTAAAGGGAATTGCAAAAAACGTCAAGCCAGACACTGGCCATTTGTTTGGTGAAAAGTGATGCCTCTCTCATCTTCGAGGCGCAAGTGGCTCTGCTGCAGGATGCAATCGCTTGGCGTTCTGAAGGACACGAGGATTTGGTTCAATGCCGCCTGGGGACGCGGAGACAAAGGAAGGGTTTATGGCCAGCGCTGCAGTTGGTCTCCCCAAGGAGGCAGCAACAGCCACTTCTGCACCGCACCTGCCAGACCGTTAATAAAAGTGTCAAGGCCAAGGCCTTCGCAGGAAGCTGATTGCCTGCTTCCAACGCTACGAAATCCAAAGTAAGAGGGCAGTTTTGAAAAGCAGAAGACGGCCCTACGAGAACATGCTATAAGAAAGCAAAGTCCAGAATGCAGCAGGGAACAAGGCATTCAACGCCCACAGAACCAAAGATCACCAGGGGCCTCTGATTATCACAACAAAGTTTCCCACAGTTTATTCCTGCCAAAATGGACCAATCCATAGGGGACCCCCAGCGGTCATCTAGTCCAACCCACTGCAATGCAGGAATCTAAACTAAAGCATCCATGATGGATGGCCATACAATCCTGGGCAGATTTGTGTTTTATTTTCTGCTAAGAAGCCACCCACGTTATGTTAACTCTGCTGCCCTAATTGCAAAATAAGTCGTAGTTGCTGTTGTCAACAGCACCCTTCACTCATCCTTCTTCCAAAGAGTTCAAGACATATAGCTGCTCTCCCGTTATCTTCACAACCATCTGACAAGGTAGGCTGGAACAAGAAAGTCTCAGGGTGGTTTAACTCGAAAGAGTCAACTCCTCTTCGCGGGAACACCCGGAGAACCGGAGCTCTGGGCGGAGAATCTGGGGTCTGCAAGCAACTCTTAGCGATCTTAACAAACTACAGTTGCATGTCGAGGTCCCCAAGCCACCCCCTAAATAAATCACAATTCACACAGAATTTTTGTTTAAGGTTTTTGGCATAATTTTGGCCACAACTTTATTAAAATACATAATGTGAGTGGTTGCTTAGGCATTGGTTACGACTATCTGTCCCCGCCCAGGGACAGAACTGACTTCCGAAAGCCACTAAGGGAAAACAACATCGGGGAGAGAATGGGGCTGGGCACCATATTGTCACCCCTCCCTGCATGCTCCCAGGAGCTTGCACAGCCCTAGCCCCTTGCTGGAGATACGGACAAAAGCATGGCAAACCCCTGGATTCCTTTAACGGAATTCCCTTGCAGCAGCAGCAGCAGCATTGGAGGGGCAGGCACAACCAACTCTTACCCCTCCACCAACCAAAATTAACCAGTGCCTAACCGCAACCTTACAAGTTGTGACGATTTGCTACGCAGTAGGCAAAAACCAAATGGCAGCAGCCAATCTGCCAAATGGACAAAATTCCTACCGGGCCCCTGCCCCAAGAGCAGACGACCCCATGACAGGCATAGCAAGGTCAAGCGCAACAGCCCTAAATTAGGGAGGGTGGGCAGGCAACCCGATGCACGCAGCAAAAGAGACTGAAAAAAGCTGCGTGCCAAGAATATATAACCTTTGGGCCAACCCTCTAAATGGTAACATCAAAATCTCCCCAACAACCCAAACTGGCCCAATCACAGTCATGGCCATCCAAACGGTCCCGCCCAGTAACCAAGAGGGGGGGAAGCCAGTGCTGCTTAAAAAGCAGAGACATCACCTTGCCAACAAAGGTCCGTGTAGTAAAAGCTATGGTTTTCCCAGTAGTGATGTATGGAAGTGAGAGCTGGACCATAAAGAAGGCTGATCGCCGAAGAATGGATGCTTTTCAATTATGGTGCTGGAGGAGACTCTTGAGAGTCCCATGGACAGCAAGAAGATCAAACCTATCCATTCTGAAGGAAATCAGCCCTGAGTGCTCACTGGAAGGACAGATCCTGAAGCTGAGGCTCTAATACTTTGGCCACCTCATGAGAAAAGAAGACTCCCTGGAAAAGACCTTGATGTTGGGAAAGATGGAGGGCACAAGGAGAAGGGGACGACAGAGGATGAGATGGTTCAACCGTGTTCTCGAAGCTTCCAGCATGGGTTTGACCAAATGCGGGAGGCAGTAGAAGACAGGAGGGCCTGGCATGCTCTGGTCCAGGGGGTCACGAAGAGTCGGACACGACTAAACGACTAAACAACAACAACAACAAGGGCTGCTTAAAGCAGCATCACAACACTTCAAATTCATGCTGTGGGACTTCAACTGTTGGCAACCCCCACCCACCCACCCCCAAAAAAGTAACTGGTGCAGCCAGCCAGACGCAAAGAGCATGTGGATAGAGGGGAAGAGAAAATTTAATTTGGAAAGCTGCCTACTCTTTTGCCGGGGATTGTGAGCAGAGAGCCAGGAGTTCATTATTCCAAACTAATCCATCACGGCAAATGCCCACTTCGGACAGCGGAAGGAGCGAGAAAAACTGCCCTGTGTACAATCTTTAATCACCCTTATTGCAGGATGAAATAGTTGCCGTTTGTTGAAGGGTAACTAATAGGAACATAGGAAACTGCCTTATCCTGAGTTGGATCGTGGCACCAATTGAGTTCAGTGTTGTCTACACTGGTGGGCAGGGCCTCAGTCTGCAAAGTTTCAGTCCGGAGGCTCTTCCCAGATCTTCTGCATACAAACATAAACACACACTCTGCCCCTGGAATACAGAACCTCCCTAAAGAGGTCCGCTCACACAGAGTCAGGTCACTGGTCCAACTAGCTCCATTCTGTCCACACTGGCTGGCGGCAACACTCTACTGTTTTAGACAGGAGACATTCCCAGCATCAGCATCAGCATCATCATCATCATCATCATACCACCCATCTGGCTGGGTTTCCCCAGCAACTCCGGGCAGCTTCCAACAAATTGCTATTATTATTAATAATAATAACATCAATAACACTCTGGGCGTCTCCCAACAGAATATTAAAAACACAATAAAACATCAAACATTAAAAACTTTCCTAAACAAGGCTGTTGTCAGATGTCTTCTAAAAGTCAGGTAGTTGTTTATTTCCTTGACATCTGGTAGGAGGGCATTCCACAGGGCAGGCGCCACCACTGAGAAGGCCCTCTGCCTGGTTCCCTGTAACTTGGCTTCTCGCAGCGAGGGAACTGCCAGAAGGCCCTTGGAGCTGGACCTCAGTGTCCGGGCAGAACGATGGGGGTGGAGACGCCCCTTCAGGTATACTGGACCGAGGCCGTTTAGGGCGTTAATGGTCAGCACCAACACTTTGAATTGTCCTTGGAAATTCATTGGGAGCCAATGTAGGTCTTTCAGTGTTATATGGTCTCGGCGGCCACTCTCAGTCACCAGTCTATCTGTCAAGGATTTAGAAGTGCGAAGGATAGAGCCTGGGGCTTTCTGTGTGCAAAGGATGTGCTCAATCCCTGAGCTAAGACACAGAATCCTAGAGCTGGAAGGGACCACAGCGGTCATCTAGTCCAACCCCCTGCAATGCAGGAATCATTTGCCCAATTTGGGGCTGGAACCCACAACCCTGGGATTGAGAGTTCTCCTGTTCAATAGACTGAGCTATCCCTCATCCTGCATGCACCCTGCCTCCAGGCCCAGCTCCAGGTATTATTTTATTTTATTTGTTAAATCTGCATCCAAAGACCTCTGGGCAGTTTGCGGCATAAAAACACAAAGCACAGAACAGAAAGAAAGAACGAACAAACCCTCCCCCAAACACATTTAAAAGGGCATCGGATATTAATCAATCAAAGGCCTAGTTGAAGAGGAACATTTTCACCTGGCACCTAAAGATATGTAATGAAGGCACCAGGCAAGCCTCCCTGGGGAGAGTGTTCCACAAACGGGGAGCCACTGCAGAAAAGGCCCAGTTCTCATGTTCTCACCCTCCAGACCTCTCGCGGAGGAGACACATAAAGAAGGGCTAGGTCAGCTCGTAGGGGGAGAGGCAATCCTTGCATTGCAATCCTGAGCCATTTAAGGCCGTATAGGTCAAAACCAGCACTTTGACTTGGGCCCAGAAACTAATTGGCAGCAAGTGCAGTCTAGCCAGGATCAGTGCCACTGGTGGATGAAGGGTCCCTTGTGTCAGATCCTGCTGCATCAACTTTTATTATTTTACTTCTGCTTGCTTCCCCCTCCCCTCCCACTTGTTTTATCTTGATTTGATTCCTGCCTCTTTACATTTATATCCCACTTTTCTTCCAATATGCAGGCGGTCTCCCATCCAGACCCAGACCTGCTTAGCTTCAGCAAAATGCGTAGTCGCATATGCTCCTCTGCCTTCAGAACATCACCTGGAATTACCCTGAGATTTTGCTAAATTGAAGGGCAGCATATAGAGAGTTAAAAAGGACCCCTCTTAAGTAGGAAAGCAAAAACAGTCAACTCAGATTGCAATTAAACTTAAGTGGGGTGGAAGTCATTTGTCTGCACAAACATTTGTTTTCAGGGCATCCGATGTGTGTTCAAGCCACCTCTGCCACATTGCCTATTTTCACCAGCGAGAGATATTTATGGCGTAACATTTATAGAGGGCATTTCAAGTATTCTGGGACTCTCCCAGATTCCAAGGACTGAACCTGGGAACCAGGCAGAGGGCCTTCTTGGTAGTGGCACCCTCCCTGTGGAACGCCCTCCCATCAGATGTCAAGGAAATAAACCACTATCTGACTTTTAGAAGACATCTGAAGGCAGCTCTGTTTAGGGAAGTTTTTAGTGTTTGATGTTTATTGTGCTTTTAATATTCTGTTGGGAGACGCCCAGAGTGGCTGGGGAAACCCAACCAGATGGGCGGGGTATAAGTAATACATTTTTATTTTTATTTTTCTGCATGCAGAGCAGATGTTCTCTGCCACTGAGAAACAGCCCTTCCCTTAAAGCTTCACATTCATGAGCTCTCTTCAGATGACTGCTCCTTATATATTGCACACACAGAAGGAGGAATCATGCCTATCGGTTCTGCTCTCCATCTGTTCAGACAAACCCATGGAAAGAGCCCATGCACAGCTTGTACATACAGCTTGCCTGTGTGCACAATGTCTGAACACACAATCAGGAGGAAAGCCTGCAAAAAAACAAAAAAAACCCATCCACATACCATATTTTTCGCTCTATAAGACGCACCTAGTTTTTGGAGGAGGAAAACAAGAAAAAAATATATTCTGAATCTCAGAAGCTAGAACAGCAAGAGGGATCGCTGCACAGCGAAAGCAGCAATCCCTCTTGCTGTTCTGGCTTCTGGGATAGCTGCGCAGCCTGCATTCAATCCATAAGACGCACACACATTTCCCCTTACTTTTGGGGAGGGAAAACGTGAGTCATATAGAGCAAAAAATACGGTATTTTGTCTGCTGGGTTCACAGGTTTAGCTAAACAGAGGGAGGTCCGGGAGGTGGAAATAGCAGGCAAGAACTCTGCTCCCTAATCCATGGACTGGTCAGCTGAACAATATTTTGTTAGTGAAGGTTAGCAAAAGAATAGGGATGCACAGAGCTTTTGGTGGACATTGAGCTAAAGCAACGTATCCCTTCAGGACACCTGAACTCTGTGGTTATGTGAACACCAGTGGTTTAAAACCCAGTGAGGTTGTTTCCTTCCCACTGCATTTCAAGTTGCAATTGCACATCCCAGAGAGGGGAGGGAATGCCTTCACCTGTTGCACATTACCTGTTTGGCTTCCCCCTCTCCTCTGCATTCACACACTGTTCGTGAAGGTGTAATCTGAGCTTGATGTGCAGCAGCTCTCTCAAATGTACGCACCTCTGCTTAACCGCAAAGTGGACGTGGTTTTGGTTAAAGCTGGTTTGGGGCGAAATGCATCTAACAGCAGCATTCCTCAAGAAACTACGGGATAGCTCTTCACTGTGGATAAAGTTGTGCGAGCTCACTGGGGCCAGAATAAACGCTAATGTGTACCCAAACTGCATTTTCCCCAAAGCAGCTTCTAGGAGCTCACAACAGTGTGAAAGTGGCAGCCTTGTCCTTTCGTTGATCCTCATATAGACTGCCACTGTGGAGAGAGGTTTGATTTTTTTTTAAGTTTTTAGTTTTCGGCATTAATAGCTAAAAGACTGGTTCTCCGTGAACCTTTTTTAAATAGATCTATCCTCTATGAACTAAAAACCCTGCAAGTTAGTGAAAATCATCAGATTCTGTGGAAACGTGTTCCACAAGTTAATTATAATTTGCACAGTGGCTCCCTTCATCTCTAACCTCCAGCCAATCGCTTTGTTTGAAGAGCCTGAATTCTGGTGAAAGTGAGTAAGCGAAGAAGGGAACATCGATTTAAAAAGTTCTACTGGGGGCTCTCACTTGGATGAAAACTAAGCAGGCATAAGACCCCAAAATTGTTGAGCTTTTTTTAAGACGCTCTCAGATGTATACCACCTCTGCCCAAAGTAAGTTTTTGGGCTTTTAAAAACTTTTTATAGCATTTTTATTAGTAGTATTATTTTAATCACGCTACTTGCCATACGTCAGGGTTTTCCCGGACATTTTGCCGACTCAACAAAAATCATAGGGAGCTGCCATGTACCAAGATTAATACTGTGGTACCTTGGTTCTCAAACTTAATCTGTTCCGAAAGTCCGTTCCAAAACCAAATCGTTCCAAAACCAAGGTGCGCTTTCCCATAGAAAGTAATGCAAAATGGATCGATCCATTCCAGACTTTTAAAAACAACCCCTCAAACAGCAATTTAACATGAATTTTCCTATCTAACGAGACCACGGATCCATAAAATGAAAGCAATAAACAAAGTACTGCAATCACACAATCAAACAATCAGTAGCTGAACTGGGTTCCACACAGTCACAAAAACAAAAAGAGCCGCGAAAACAAAAACGCAAAATAAATAGCAAAAAGAGATAGACCTCAGCGTTAGAAGTCAAATCAGAAGTGTAAACTCAAAACAGAGTACTTTCGACTTCCGAAAAAGTCTACAAACTGGAACACTTACTTCTGGGTTTGCAGTGTTTGGGTTCCAAGTTGTTTGAGTACCAAGGCGTCTGAGAACCAAGGTACCACTGTACTGTCCACACTGACTGACAGCAGCTCTCCAGCATTTTTTTCCCTACCTGGTGACTGAACTTGGGACCTTCTGCTTGCAAGGCAGATGCTATACCTCTGAGCTACAACCCTCTCCCTGCTACTTTGATGGCCGGTCCATGCTCGCATCATCTCCGACTGTGGCACCAAGCAAGGACTTTGTGAGCCACCCCAGGAGTAATCACCACAGACCAAAGGCCCGTATGCCCTAAAGTCAATTCCAAGAAGCAGCGGAGGCATCTCACGCGTTCAGCAGAGAATCGCCGATTTCAGAGAAATCAAAGAACTATTTTTCGCTCTATAAGACGCACCAGACCACACGACGCACCTAGTTTTTGAAGGAGGAAAACAAGAAAAAAAATATTCAGAAGCCAGAACAGCAAGAGGGATCGCTGCGCAGTGAAAGCAGCAATCCCTCTTGCTGTTCTGGCTTCTGGGATAGCTGCACAGCCTGCATTCGCTCCATAAGACGCACACACATTTCCCCTTACTTTTTAGGAGGGAAAAAGTGAGTCTTGTAGAGCAAAAAATACGGTAATTGGGTGAAGTAAAGAGAAATCAGGCACGCACCCAGATCAAGCAAGCATCTGCTTGGCAGCAAAGCACGAGGCTGGGATCAGAAATGTGGCTGTTATGGGTGAAATGACTCTTGGAGTAAGAGGGGGAGGAACTTGAGCATGAGAACAGGTAAAAGAGTTTTTATGCACAATTAAACTCTCCAGGCCTTATGTCATCCAGCCACTTTTTCCACTCCAGGCTGCTCCGAGACGGCAATAAATCTTACTGTTCCCTGCATGCGCTCCAGGAACAGGCGGGACCGGTGGGTAGTCCATGCCGAAGTAATGTCAGCCGTAATGTTCACCGCACACTGCCTTGATGGATTGTTTTCCAAACAAACAAGGCGTCTAAAAATTGATATTGGCAGGCCTAATGCAGGCGGCAAGACCTCCCGACACACGGGCATATTTTGCACACCGTCGAGTGCGGAACTGGTGTTAAAATAGTAGAAGGACTAGTAAATAGGGAGTCACGTTTTCACTTCACATTTCTGGTTTCTAATGTACATGTAGCAAAAAAACCTCTTCAGCGTAACAGCAACTGCCAGGGGCAAAGATGTCTCAGCTCTCGGAGCTTTCACACAAACATCTTTGAGCTTCTCATGTTTGAATGTCGTTACTGCCAGGCAGAAGGCATAAAGGAGCTGGTTTTAAACAGCCAATTGTGGGTTAAAGGTAAAGGGACCCCTGACCATTAGGTCCAGTCGTGGCCGACTCTGGGGTTGCGGTGCTCATCTCGCTTTATTGGCTGAGGCAGCCGGCATACAGCTTTCGGGTCTTGTGGCCAGCATGACTAAGCCGCTTCTGGCAAACCAGAGCAGCGCACAGAAACGCCATTTACCTTCTCACCGGAGTGGTACCTATTTATCTACTTGCACTTTGACATGCTTTCGAACTGCTAGGATGGCAGGAGCAGGGACTGAGCAACGGGAGCTCACCCCGTCGCAGGGATTCGAACTGCCAACCTTCTGATCAGCAAGTCCTAGGCTCTGTGGTTTAACCCACAGCGCCACACATCCATTAAAGTTGCACCGGAAGCTAGGGACCCTCCATAGCTTAATGTACAAACGCAGCCTGGATATGCTCAGTTGGCTAGAGCGTGGTGCAGATATCGCCAATGCTGCAGGTTCGATCCCCGTTTGGGACAGCTGCATATTCCTGCATTGCAGGGGGTTGGACTAGATGACCCTTGGATCCCTTCCAACTCGATTCTACAATTCCATGATTCTATCTCTTGGGAAGGACTGCATCTCAGTGGAGCAACATCCCAGTGCATGCAAGATGTCTCAGGTTCAACCCCCTTGCATCTCGAGGTAAGGCTGGGAGAGACTCCTACCTGAAACCCTGGTGAGCTGCTGCCAGCCAGTGCAGACAACACTAAGCTGGATGGTCTGACTCAGGGTAAAGGATCTTCCTAGGTTCACAATGCTGGCGCAGGACATATTTTGGCAAGACTGAAGAGCAATTTGGAAATCAGAGGGCATGGAAAGCATTCTGCTTTTCAAGGTGTGCCACCTAAAGGCAGAACTTCAGAAGGGGGTACTGAGTGTTGAAATAAGTAGCTCAAAGATGTTCAGGGCACGCTGTTGTAAAAAAAAAAAAAAGAACAACCACGCATTTGGCAAGTTTGCTGCCACGCTCTTTACATTGCCTGTGCAAAAACTATAAGGGAGGGTGCCCAGGCTTGATCCAATTGATTAAATGCTCTTTGCAGACACTAGATCAGGCACCCCCAAACTTGGCCCTCCAGATGTTTTGGGATTACAACTCCCATCATCCCTAGCTAATAGGACCAGTGGGAATTGTAGTCCCACTGGGAAGTGATGATGGGAATTGTAGTCCCAAAACAGCTGGAGGGCCAAGTTTGGGGGTGCCTGTAATAGATAGTTCCATAAGGGAGACTGGGGTGCAATTTCTGGTGGCTGCCGGGCTAAGCAGACCTCGAAGGGGTGTGGTTCAGCGGTAGAGCACCTGCGCTGCATGCAAAAAGGTCTCCGGTGCACTCTCCCTAGTGACTACAGATACAATCATAGCATTGTAAAGCTGGAAGGGCCCCCGAGGGTCATCTAGACCAACCCCCGGCAATGCAGAAATCTCAACTAGATCATACATAACAGACGCCATCCAGCCTCAGCTTTAAAACCTCCAGCACTTCTCATGAGAGTCAAACCGCTCTCATCTCTAGGGAGCCTGTCATAAAACAATCCTGAAGTAGACAGAACAAGGGTCTGACTCAGGATAAACCAGCTCCATTTGTATGACGGAGCCACCGATTTGTGGAAGAAGACCTGCTCTGCGCACAGAAGGTAGCGGGTTCAATTCCCGCCATTCCCAGATAGGGCTGGAATAAGAATTCCTGCCTGAAATCCCAGAGAGGTGCTGCAAGTCAGTGTAGACAATATCAGGCTAAAGGAACTGGTGATAAGGCATCTTCCTAAGCGCTTTAGTCTGACCCTACAATGCACTTCTTGTGCTCTTAAGCCAAGAAGAGTTGCAGGCTCTGGGCAACTTAACACAGAGACTTAGCAGCATTTTTTGCTCTTGGGAGAGTCCCCTAAGCATTCTTCCTCAAGAGGATCACAGAGATTCTCAGGCGGTGGTGGTGGTCGGGCTTGTTGCTTAAAAAAATAATAAAATAAAATAAAAAAGCAAGACGGTGCCAGCCCCATAGATCATCCCCAGCCCAACTTCAGCAGGGAAACCTCGCCGCAGAATCTCATTAAGCGGCCCAACTTCTCTCTGTAAAGCGAAATCAATGAAGTCCAGAGCTGAAGCTTTTACTCACCTTCAGCCTGATGGGGCAAAACTGCAAAGGCAGCCAAGACGAGCAGGAGACGCATCCACTCCGCCAGGAAATCCATAGTGAAGCAGAGGTTATATTTTAAAAGGAAAAAAATTGTTTCTTTTTTCTTAAGCCCCAAAGGAGCTTCTCTCAGCAGGAGCTTCGTGCAGCATCCGAAGGCAGCTTTTAGGGGGGGTATCAAAGCCTTTTTCTATCCCAGGAAGAAAACTAACAGCAGGTACACACACACACGCTTTTGGTTCCAGGGGGTGGGGAAAAGTCCCCTGGTTTTTTGGGGTTCGTGGAGATGGCAGGTGGAGCCCCAGCCTTGCGCTCCAGTCTCGGTGGAGAGGAAGAGCCTCTCTCCGCGCTCTGGCGACCCCAGAGCGTATTTACAGTGCGGGCGAGCCGTAGGGCAGAGAGCAGCCGTAAATCACCCGGCGGTGGGTCACCTTTGCGCCCAGGGACGGATCCGGGGGAAAGAGCAGGACGAGAACCGCCACCGCCGCCGCGCGTCTCTCCGGAGAGCTGCCGCCCTCTCCAAGTTGTCCCCTTGCCCGGCAAAGTTCCCCCCGGCGGAGCGATTGGTCGACAAACACCCAAGACCTCTCGCCCCTCTCCTCGTCCTCTAATTCCTGCTCGCTCTCTCTCTCTCTCTCTCTCTCTCTCTGAGTCCCACCCTCCTTTTCAAAGTCCACTTTGGGGCGCCGCCGCCGCACCACCCACAAAGGCGCCTCGGATCTTGCGGATCCTCCGCCTGGCGCGCCACGCGCCCTTGGTCGGGCACAGCGCCAAAGCGCGCCCCCTTCCCACCCCGCCCGGATCTTTCTTCCACTCCTCGCCCTCTTTTGGGGGGGCTCCTCGAGGAAACTTTGCAGGTCCCCTCCAGCAGAAGCAGATCTCCTCTCACGCCGCTTCTCCTGCGAAGGCAGCAAGGGGAGGCTGCCTGGCTGGTTGGGGAGAGGGGGAGAGAAAGAGGGGCGTTTCTCCAGAAAGAAAACACAGCAGGCGTTTTTTTTTTTTTAAGCGGGGCTTTCCCTCCCCTCCCTCCGCCTCGCCGCGCGCGTGAGATGGTAGAATTTCTCCCTCTTTAGCGTAGCAGATCCGCGCAAAAATAGGTGATTTTAAAAAACGCTCCCCCTGCAATACGTCCTGGGAGCAGAGAGGATAATTTCAGTCTGCAGGTGATTTGCAAAAGAGATACCACAAGGCACACATGCAGGCAGGCAGCCGCAAAGACTCTCCAAGGCGCTTGTAGTAGAAATCCACTCTCCATAGGAGGGAGAGGGGCAAGGTCCGTCCTTCTCTTCCTCTCTCCTGGCTTTCTTTCTTTCTTCCTTTCTTTTTTAAAAGAGGTTCTCCTCCACCTCCCTCTCCCATGCAGTGCGAAAATGGACCCAGGGAAAAGGGGCTGTGGTGGTATTGCTGGCAAAGATTCCTGAGAAAGTCACGTGGGGAAGAAAGAGTGGGGGGGGGAGGAAAAGAGCAACCTGATCCCCTTATTCATGCTGCAGAAGTTTATGTTCCTATATGCTTGTCTGCTTTTGTCTTGAGATCGGGTGGAAATTGGACAGAGAGAAAGGAGAGGGGGGGGAAGGAAGAGGGCAAGGCACATCTGTTCATGGGGGGCACACCCACCCCTGCGCCACCCAAGACGAACTGCTGCCGCCGCCATGGTTTTAAAAAGTTTAGCATTGCATGATTTCTTTCCTGCCTGGCGAAGCGGCACCACCCAGGCTGAAATCACCTCCATCAACATTCCTGCATTGCAGGGGTGGGGCTGGATGACCCTCGGGGTCCCTTCAGTTCAGTGATTCATGCCCTTCATCCCCCTACTCCCTCCTCCCCCCCCCCACACTTTTGTGAATTTGTATTACAACCATTCATGCTTTCCTTGCACCCACTGAGAGCTATCTCAGATGAAAAAGCTCTCTTGGTCCATACTGCCTTGTGGCCAGAGATGGAGATGCTGTCCTGTCCCCCTGATGATCTTGGTCAGGGGTCAGCAAACTTTTTCAGCAGGGGGCCAGTTCACTGTCCCCCAGACCTTGTAGGGGGCCGGACTATATTTTTTTTGGGAGGAATGAACGAATTCCTATGCCCCAAAAATAACCCAGAGATGCATTTTAAATAAAAGGACACATTCTACTCATGTAAAAACACTCTGATTCCTGGACCGTCTGCGGGCCATTTAAAAGATGATTGGGCTGGATCCAGCCCCCAGGCCTTAGTTTGCCTACCCATGATCTTGGTGACAGCCAAGCACTGTGTAACACCGCAGCCCCTGTGATCTGTCCGCCGAACATCCCCATCGCCATTTCCTCTTCCATCCAGTGAAACAGACAAGGTGAAAGGAAGATTTTTCTTCGTCCATTCATCCATCTGGTCTCTGGTGAAAGTAGTTGAGTCCCTGGTCCTGTCCTTCAGTGGAGGGATTTCATTTTCCCATAAATGGTTGTGCGTAGCAAAACCTGAGCTACAAGGACAACACAACAGGCAGGACATCAGGGAAACTGACACGGCTGTCTTGCATACTTGGATTCAGCTCTGTGGAAGAGGGCCCTGGGTATAAAGATGTTGTTGGCATCATTAAGAAGATGGACCAAAGACTATACATGTATGCTACGACAGCTGCCAGAGTTTGATAGCCCAAAAGTGGAAGACACAGGAGATAACCGACTGTAAAGGAGTGGCAGACAAAGTTGGTCGAGTACGCGGAATTAGCAAAGCTGACACATAGGATTCGCAGTCAGGAGGAAACAAAGTACCAAAAAGCATGGAATAAACTTATGGTCTATATAACTGTAGAAATTTGAAGACGTTAGCAGGACTGAAATAAATCTTATGTCATGGTTTAGTTTTCTATTAATGAAACTGTGAATTAAGGATTGGAATAAGAAAACCTGCGGAAGGGAAGGAGGGAAGTCAACGGCTCTATGGAGCATAAAGTAAGACAGATGTGAAAAGACCTGAAATATTTGTTTGTTTGTGTTGGTGTATTTAAAATGAAAACTTAATAAAAAGCATATTCCAAAAAAGAAAAGAAAAGATGTTGTTGGCATCTGTCTGTTCCGAGGCACAATGGAAGAGTATGCAATGGTGGGTGCAAGGACAGTCTCAGATAATGATGTGCTCTCCCAAGTCCACGTTCCCAGCATGTTCGCACTCCTGTCTCGGTGACATCTGCGCTGGCTTGGTCAGGTCCACAGAATGGAAGATGGCAGGATCCCCAAGGATGCTTCTGGCACCAGGCCTGTTGGCACACCAATTCTGTGTCACAAAGACCATCTTCAAACGTGACATGAAGGCTGGCAGCATCAACCCCACAGCGTGGGAATCCCTTGCAGACGAACACAGCACCTGGAGACAGGCAGTCAGGTTGTGTATCCGGAGCAGTGACCAGAGGAGGAATGACCACTGGGAGGAGCGCAGAGAGAACAAAGTCCAAGGTGCTGTCAGCATCGCCCTTAAGCCAGTGTCACCAACTGGACTCATCCACTCAGCCCCGACTGGGCTAGGTGAGCTGGGTAGCCCTTCCAGAGACCACCTCCTGCACAGGAACAGGTCAAAGTGCTGTGGACTCACAGCTTAGAGTTGTGAGCACCGGATTCACTTCCACAAGAAGACAGTCGTCGCACAGCAGAGTAAGCAGAGCATAAACGACTCGGAGAGCAGCTCTGTAGAATATCTTCTTTATTCTATATACAACTATTATACACAAACTATATAAATGAGGTCTAAACTGAAATGCTGAACTGCACTGTTGCAGCTGCTCTTAGCAGCAACCTTATCTATACACACGATCTCTCTCTAACACTCAGTCTCTCTCTCCCCGACACTTTGATGTGAGGCTGGAGCGGAATAAGTAGAGAGCAGAAATCGCCCCCTCCTCTCTGGAGAATCAGCAGAGCACATCAGCAGATTCTTGGATATGGGAGGGGTGAAATCTCAGGTGCATCTGTAGCAGCACAACCGGACGCCTTCATCTACCCCAGCTGCAACAAAACATGTCTCTCCTGTATCAGTCTCTACAGCCACAGCAAGAGCAGTTTGACTTCTAGCTCTATGAGCCTCCTATTCTCTCATGTGGGTACCAGTGCAGATTGTGCATGAGCTGTGTGGCTTACATCAGAGGTGGTTTTGGGGTAGAGTGACCTGGGCACCGTGCTGCAGGAGGCACCAAAACAACGCTGTAGAACAGAGCATAAGAGGCGCACTGCAGGGAGTGCCAAATTTTACTGCCACACAGGGCGTGACTGAAATTTGAGAGTCTAAAGTCCACCAATGCTCTCTGAGCCCAGAGGCCAAATGCAGCCTCCAGGCCCCACCCCCACTCTCCTCTGGCCACACCTCCTTAACAGCCCTGCTTTGCGCCCTTTCTGGAATGTTTTCCTCTGCCAGGAATGTCCCCAGGAGCTCTGATACTGTAGCTTGCTTGTCCAGATAAAAGACAGAGAAAGGCATTTGAGTGTGTGGACTAGTCTTCCATACAAATGTAAAAAATGTGGAATGGATTTAGCTTAAACATGGAAGCTAAGACAAGGCTGATTCTAACATTCTACAAACAATAATCCAGGATGCTTTAAGGCAGACTGGATTTTCCTGGCATTACCCCTTTTCTCCCCCTTAAAAACAATAAAACACATTGCTTTATTATGAAATAAAAGTATTTCCTTACATAACCTAGGTCTTGAAGTTGCTGTTTACAGTAGCAAAATGAAGGCTGGTTTAAAGCTACTATCAAAGTTACAAAAATACAAAATGTAAGTTCAAACATGCCCATGAGGTCAGCTTGGAAGAATCATGAAGAAAGAGAGGGATGCCCAGGCAGGAAGGAAGAATGTCGTGATATACAGCTTCCTGCCAAGGCAGGAAAAGGAAGTGATCTCACAGAGTTCTCTCTAGCAAATTTACAGGAAACCTCTGTGAGCCTCAGCCTCCTCATGTGCCCATCTGGCAAGGCATGAATTGTTGGTTTGACTGCAATAATGTCCTACAAAATTTACATCCATTGCCCTGCCCACTCTGGACTCTGGCCCCACCCACCAATTTGCATGCAGCAACCGGGAGGTCGCTCAGAGAGGTTGTGGGAAATTTATCTCTTAGATCAGCTGAGGATCTTGGAACTTTGAAATGCCAGGCATAGCTCTAATGGCTTTAGCCCAAGCGTAGCAGAGTTTTCCTGCACAGCGAAGAAGCTAGTTGAGGTGGAAATGACTAGTCAGCTAGACTCAGAATAACTATTTACAGGATTTATTAAAAGGAAAAATAAAACCAGCAGAGTTTCTGCATACAAAACAAAGCAAAATAAATCCTTTCTTTCTCTCTCTCTCTTAACCATACACAGCACTTCTTCTCCTAACACACCCACCTAACACAAACTGTGCTAGCATTCCTAGATAACAGAGTTGAGTGCTGGTCGTTAACCAATCAGAGTAAGTAGCTTCTAGGTCAAGCAGACCTTGGCTTTCTTCCAAGAGTAAATTGACACTGCCTTGAGTTAATTGTGTGAAGCCAGAATCTGTAAGTTTTCGTGAGAATCAATTAACAGAAACTGAACACCCCCTCACAGATTCTGCCTGGACAATTAACATCAAATAACACCTATGTAGGAGATTATTTTTCCAGCAAACCTAAACCCTTGCACATTTGCTTGTTCTTTATCTTTGCCAATGGTTTAGTTAATACATCTGCTACATTTTCTTCACTTGGTACATAAGTACATGTGATTATATTGTCTTGTACACAGCAACGTACATTTTGGTATTTTACAGAGATATGTTTGGAACGTGATTTGAAACCCTCTGTTTTACTTAAGGTTATACAAGCCTGATTATCAATGTAAACTTGTATTGGTTCTCCACAATTTACATTTAAATCTGCTAACAAATGCTTGAAATAAATCACCTCGTTGCACAATTCACTCAATGCGGCGTACTCGGATTCCGTTGATGACACACTTACAACGTCTTGCTTGCGTGACCGCCAGCTGATTAGAGCTCCACCGACCATTATGACTAGTCCTGTGACAGATTTTCTATCTGGCAAATTTCCCCAGTCACTATCACAGAAGCAACTCAACATTTCATCCTCTGAAGAATTTAATTGTAACATATAGCCAATTGTCTGTTTGAGGTATCTCAGAACTTGTTTTACCCCTTTCCAGGCATTTAGTGTGGGTTTTGAGACCAATCTACTCAATATGCCTACTGCATAGCTAATATCAGGTCTGGACCACTGTGCTAGATACAATAAACTTCCAATTACAGAATGATATATATCAGGATGTTCAAATTCAGGACTCTCATCTATATGAAGTGTTTTTATGAAACCTGGATCCATAGGCACCACTGCCCCTTTGCAATCCTGCATCCTGTATGTAGTCAGTAGTTGTTTAACTTTGTTCTGCTGACTAATTAGGCAGCTGCCATCTTGGGCCCAGCACACTTCCAACCCTAGATATGTCCTCACCGGGCCTAAGTCCTTCATTTTGAACTTACTGGACAATTGCTTGGCAAACCTTTTAGTTTGTTTATCTGTTTTGCAAGCATACAATACATCATCTACATAAATCAGACAAAACTCTTGATCACTGCCTGTACCACATACATAAACACAATTGTCAGCTGTACTCTGCTTGAAACCAAATGACACTAAGGCCTCATGGAAACATTTGTTCCAAGATCTTGCCGCCTGTTTGAGACCATATAAAGCTTTGTTTAATTTCAACACTCTATTGGAACCTGTCTGATAACCAGGCGGTTCGGCTAGGTACAGGTCTTCTGATATTGATGCATGTAAATATGCAGTCTGGATATCAAAATGGTTTAACAGGAGTTTTCTCTTTGCCCCAAGCGTTAGAATCAGCCTTACACTGTCCCCCTTAGCAGTAGGGGAAAAAGTCTCGTCATAATCTTTTCCAGGCCTCTGAGAGTATCCTTGAGCCACTAAACGAGCTTTGTATTTGTACTCTCCTGTCACCAGAGGTTTAAGTTTGTACACCCACCTGCAGCCTACAATCTTTGCCCCCTCAGGCGCTGCTACTGGTGTAAAGACCTTGTGCTCATTCAGAGAGGACATCTCTTCCTCCATTGCCTGTTTCCAGAGCTCTGTCTCCTCTTTTGGTAACTTTAACACTTCTTGAAAACTCTTGGGCTCTGCAATTACACTAAACACATTTGCAGTATCTGGAGAAAAACGCACCGGAGGCACTCCTTTGTTTTGTCTTTTAGACCTTCTGGGAGAAAATTTTTCTTCTGACCCACTTTCCTCCTCAGAACTACGACCTCTCTTTTGTTGCTTAGCAACTGGTCTCTGGCTAATTCCACTTTCCTGAGAGCTCTTATCTGAACTTTCCTCCCCCTCAGACTCTGATTCTCTATGTTTACCTTCAGAGTCATGAAGCTCCTGGGAAGGTTCAAACCAAACCTCAGTATTGGCATGTAGTCTCTCCCAGCCACTATGTTCACAAAAACTGGCATTCCTGGAGATCACAATGCCATTTGTCCCTTCAGCAAAGCGGAAACCTTTTCCCAGCTCCTGGTAGCCCACAAACACTAACTGTTTGGTCTTAGGATCTCCCTTCTTTCTCATTTGTTTTGGAATTAATACCCAGGCTTTTGATCCAAACACATGCAAATGGTCAATTTTGGGTTTTTTCTGAAACAATTTAAAGTACGGAGTTGTACCTATTGTTTGATGAAAGAGCCTATTTTGGAGATAACACGCGGTGAGCATGCTCTCCCCCCAATAAGACATGGGCAAATCAGCATCATCAAGCATGGCAAACATCATATTTTGTAAAGATCTGTGTTTTCGCTCTGCAACGCCATTCTCCTCTGGGGAAAAAGTGTTCGTTTTTCTATGCCCAATGCCACGCTTTTGTAACCAATCTCTAAAAGCATTTGACATAAATTCACCACCTCTGTCCGTCTGAATCCTTCTGAGTTTAATGGACAGAAATCTTTCCACAGATGCCACCCAGCCTTTAAACTTAGTGAACACATCACCCTTATTCTTCATGGGAAAAACCCAAGAGTAACGCGTGGCGTCATCTACAATTGTTAATGAAAAACGCGATCCACCCCTGCTTACAGGAAATGGACCAATTACGTCCATGTGAACCAGCTGTAGCGGTGACTCACTAACTCTGTCACTTCTGGCGTAAGAGACTCTGTGGGTTTTAACCTTTTTACAAACATTACAATCAAGGTACTTGTTACAACTCTTTAAATTACTCCCATCAGCCAATTCAGACATTTTTAGTACACTTTTCCAGCCAGCATGCCCCATTTTCCTATGCAATAAGTGCACACAGTTGTCATGTATAGCTTTGTTATTCACTGCAGGCTGAGATTTACTGACTACTGCTGCAACTTGAGATCCTGCTTTAAGCCAAAACAAGCCTCCCTCTGACTTAGCAGTGCCTAAAATCTCACCAGCCTTTTTAATAATGCAACTGTCTCCTTCAAAATACACTTTAAACCCAGCTTTTAGCAAACAATCTACAGACATCAAATTGCTCCTTAATGAAGGCACACAAAGTACATTTTGCAGGCATTCACGAAGACAAGGAACAAAAACTGCACCCCCCGAAATCACTTCGGAAGTACTTCCGTCTGCTAGAGCCACCTGGCTGCGCTGTGCTGAGTTCTTGGAAACAAACAATTCATCTGAATTTACGATGTGCCGAGACGCGCCCGAATCAACCACCCAGACAGCTTGTTTCTCATCAGCAATCTTGACCTCGGCGGTCACCAGCTGAGCCGACTGTTTTTTTTGAAGAATTTCCTTTTACGCTGCTGCTGCTGCTGCTCATCTCGTCTCTGCTCTTGCACCGGCCACTGAGACTTGACCAACTCCGGACATTGTCGTTTTAGATGCGCTGAAGACCCACATTGGAAACAACGCCTAACAGCAAATGCTGACTCCTCACCGGTACGCTGCTTTTGCTTCACCTCTGGCACGGCATGAGAACTCCTTCCAAACCGCCCGCCTGTAGAAGCCTCTGCAGCAAACGACCTTTCTTGCCTCTTCTGCCATTCTTCAATCAAACGCCCAGTAACATAACTGACTGATAAATCACGCTCCTGTATGCCTTCTAGAGACAAAACTAAATTATCCCAGCTTTCCGGGAGAGAACTCAAAATAATAGCCACCTTCTCCTGCTGGTCTAACACACAGTCTCTTTCCTGTAGCGCAGCAAACTTTAACTGTAAACTGTGTAGGTGTTCCTGCATTGTAACCCCAGGCTGTAACATTGCCTTGTACAATGCCTTGCGAATGAACAGCTTGGAAACCGCTGTCTCACGCACATGGAGTTCTTTAAGTGCTTGCCACACACCTCTAGCTGTCTTGATTCCCCTCACATACGGCAACTGGGAATCTTCCAGGCCCAAGACAATTGTGGCCCTTGCTCTTTGGTCTTTATCGAGGTCTTCATCATCAGGCTTCGCAGGAAACTTACTCACCACTTGCCAGAGACGATCCCTCTGCAGCACTGCCTGCATGCGTTCCGACCACAGCAAGTAATTGGAGTCATTCAGACGCTCAAAAGCCATCTGAACTGGTTGTGAGGCCATCTTGAGAGCGATGTCCCTGGAACCCGGAACCAGCTACTCACGACCACCGAGAGAGAAAACAGGAACCACAGCACCCAGCACAAGCACGCTGCAGCTGTTGTCCTTGTGTCCACTGCGTTACCAGTTCACAGCAGTCAGGAACCAGCCAGTGTCCATCTGCTGCACCAACAGGAACAACAACTTCTGGAACTACTGGAACCAACACCGTTGATGCTGACACCACCACAACTCAGGCTGGCAGCACAATACCCATAACCTCTTGGAACTTTGAAGTGCCAGGCATAGCTCTAATGGCTTTAGCCCAAGCGTAGCAGAGTTTTCCTGCACAGCGAAGAAGCTAGTTGAGGTGGAAATGACTAGTCAGCTAGACTCAGAATAACTATTTACAGGATTTATTAAAAGGAAAAATAAAACCAGCAGAGTTTCTGCATACAAAACAAAGCAAAATAAATCCTTTCTTTCTCTCTCTCTCTTAACCATACACAGCACTTCTTCTCCTAACACACCCACCTAACACAAACTGTGCTAGCATTCCTAGATAACAGAGTTGAGTGCTGGTCGTTAACCAATCAGAGTAAGTAGCTTCTAGGTCAAGCAGACCTTGGCTTTCTTCCAAGAGTAAATTGACACTGCCTTGAGTTAATTGTGTGAAGCCAGAATCTGTAAGTTTTCGTGAGAATCAATTAACAGAAACTGAACAGAGGAATCCTCCCATGCATTTGTCACAGACTCTCAGTGCACTGGGAGGGGTGTCCTAAAGCAGGGGTAGTCAACCTGGTGCCCTCACGGTGTTGTCGGACTACAACTCCCATTGGATGTGATGGCCGGGGCTGATAGCAACTGTAGTTCAACAAATATCTGGGGGGAACCAAGTGGGCGACCCTTGTTCTAGGTTTATGAAGTGTCAGAACCTTTTGCCGAAGGTAGTTTTTAATGTTTCATGTTTTATTATGCTTTTATATTTGTTGGAAGCTGCCCAGAGGGGAAACCTAGTCAGATGGGCAGTGAATACATAAAACCATCCTGTAATGGTTCTAGGGGTTGCTTGTGCGTAAGTTGCCGCCACTCTTGGCTTGGTGGCCTGGTTGAACCCTTTCTGACTGGACAGCCCTTCACTTCGCGGCTGTCTCAGTCGCTGGCAGAATCCATCAGTGGGCTTTTTTGAATCTCTTCCAGCAAAGAAGTTCTTTGACGCCAAGTCCCCTCCTACTCTCCTTGCGCGGAAGTCTTCTGCGCAGGGAGGGAGTGGGCAGCGGAGGACCCGTGCTCTCCCCGCTGGTTTCTGGCGAAGAGTCTTGGAGCCTCCTCTCCAAATCCCCTCTCTGCCCCCCCCCTTCTCCACTGGTGTTACGCTGATTACCTTCCCCAGCAGATGGGCTGCCTCTCTCCCTACTGGGACCCTCTCCGGCATCCCTCTGCAGCCTTCCCTCTGCCTCCAGCTCTGATGGCAGTTCCCTGACACATCCTAATCATTTAACTGTGTGATGGCTTACATGCAGGAAGAATGCAGCCGGGGTGCCAAGCCTCTGTTTCCTTTTTATTCTTATGTGGGGGGTTTAAAATGTATTTCGTGTTCTCATTTTGTGTTTTCATGTTATGCACTACCCTGAGATCTTCGGATGAAGAGCGGTATACAAATTTAATAAATAATAGTACAGTGGTACCTCAGGTCGGTGGTTCGAATCCCCGCGGCGGAGTGAGCTCCCGTCTTTCGGTCCCAGCTCCTGCCCACCTAGCAGTTCGAAAGCACGTCAAAGTGCAAGTAGATAAATAGGTACCGCTTTACAGCGGGAAGGTAAACAGTGCTTCCGTGTGCTGCGCTGGTGCTGGCTCGCCAGAGCAGCTTCGTCACGCTGGCCACGTGACTCGGAAGTGTCTTCGGACAGCGCTGCTTCCCGGCCTCTTAAGTGAGATGAGTGCACAACCCCAGAGTCGGACATGTATTAAATAATATGTAAAGAAATATACAATAATAAGAGTACATTGATTTGTAAAAAAGGAATATACAACGGGAAAGACAGGAAGTCTAGTGTGTTGGTATGTATATGATTTTGCAGGAATTTTTTCTTTCTTTTTGTTCTTTCTTTTTTTGTTTCATTTTCTTTCTAGGTACAGTGGTACCTCGGGTTAAGTACTTAATTTGTTCTGGAGGTCTGTTCTTAACCTGAAACTGTTCTTAACCTGAAGCACCACTTTAGCTAATGGGGCCTTCTGCTGCCGCCGTACCGCCAGAGCACGATCTCTGTTCTCATCCTGAAGCAAAGTTCTTAACCTGAAGCACTATTTCTGGGTTAGCGGAGTCTGTAACCTGAAGCGTATGTAACCTGAAGTGTATGTAATCCGAGGTACCAATGTAATGCTTTGGAGACGAGAGGGCTAAAGAGCGCTTTGCCTGTGTCTTGATTCCGTGAAGGAAAACACAGCTGAAGTGGAGGTTGGGTCCTTGAGATGAAGAGACAGATTCATTCCCAGCTGCTGTCAGGGACTGGAATGAGGAGGAGTGGTGGAGACCACACTCCACTCCTCCTGCACTTCCCAGACAAGAGGGAGACAATATAGATAAATTTACAACAGTGGTTTGCAGAAGGTCGTAGTTCAGAGGCTGCAGAGGGGAGAAGGTGGAAAATATTGGGTGAGGAGCAGGAAGAAGAAGAAGAAGAAGAAGAAGAAGAAGAAGAAGAAGAAGAAGAAGAAGAAGGAGAAGGAAGAAAGAAGAAGAGAGACAGCTGATAGACTCAGTGTCTTTATAAAGCATTCCAGACACCCCTTCTTCCAGAACCCGACAGGCATGGAAAGTAGGAGAACAGAAAGCTCAGAGGCAGAAAGCACAGATCAGCCAATGTAGGGATGGCATATAATTGGAGAGACAGAAGGGGTGGGACTTTACTCAGAGCAACGCCATTACTTTCCAAAGCCTCTCTCTGTGAATATTGAATAAAAGACTTGGTAAGAACTCTTCTTGTTTATCTAATTCTTGGCTGCCCACGGTGGGAGGGATAGGATTCCCTGCAGCCTGACAGCTGCCTACTCATAAAATACAGGGACATTGTTGACATTTCCATTCCACCTTAAGGAACAGACATGGGATTGTTACGTGTCACATGTCTGTTTACATTCCAGTACAGCTAGCTGGGAACTTCCGTTGTGTATAGTTTTTGTTTTTAGCTGTTCTCTCTGAGACGACATGAGAGAGAGAGACGACATGTTTCTTTGTCCTGATTTATGATTAATAAATCTGTAGTTGTATAGTATGCTTCCACAAGCCTCACGCCTATTCTGTGTGCGCAGTTCTATCTGCTGATAGTGTGCCCTGGCTGAGTAAGCCCGGGTCGCTGATTTATGTCGGGCAGAGGTGATGGTCTTCGCAGCGGGACGGCTGGAAGGGAATGGCCCAGCCAGGGTTAGCCAGCTGACCTCCCGGCCCTCTACATGCCAACAGACATGTCTTGTTTCGTCTTAAGAACACAAGAACAGCTTGTTGAACCAGGCCAATGGTCCATCTAGTCCATCATCCTGTTCTCACAGTGGCCAACCAGGTGCCTGTGGGACACCTCCAAGCAGGACCTGGGTGCCAGTGAAAGCTGACCCATTACAGTGAATGAGCCCAAGCTCATTAGGCAGCCCTCATTTACTTAGCTTCCTACTTGCAACCAGTTCATGCGAGATGCACCGGCCACCACTTTCCTCCTTAGCAACCATGTTGCCCTAGTAGCAGGGAGGAGAATGGGAAAAGAACAAGAATTATTTGGCTCTGCCTGCCATGGGCTCTGGCACTGCATCCTCTTGGCCTCTCTGCCGTTCCTCCTGACGCCACTGCCGAGTGCAACAACAGATCCCAGCAACCGGCCTTCGGAGGCATGCTGGCTCTCAATGAGCCCAGCGATGATGGCTTGTAGCCATCAAAAGTCCCCTGTGAATTTCTCTAGTCCTCCTTTGAAGTCACTCAAGTGGGCAGCCATCACCATATCTGGGGGGAGCGAGTTCCATAGTTTTAACTGTGCACCGGGTAGACACGTTCTTCCTCTTGTCTGTCCTGAATCTTCCAGCTTCATTGGAGGACCCCCAGAGACCTACTGTTAGGAGAGAGGAAGAGAAAGGTCTCCTGGTCCACTTAACATGAGAACCTAAGATGAGCCTTGCTGGATCAGGCCAAGGGCCCATCTAGTCCAGCATCCTGTCCCTGGTGTGATGGCCTGGGACTTGGGCTCGGACTTGGAACCAGAGGTGTCTCAGTCTGCAATGGATCCTTTGCCTCAGGCATCATCTGAACCAAGTCTGGGGCCTGATCCTGAAGAGTCCCAGTCTGCATAGTTTCCCCTGCAACAAACACCAGCTGGGCCGAGTCAGGGGCCTGAGCCTGCCCTGGCTCCAGATGCAAGGATTACCTTGTTGCCTTCAGCTGGGCCATCACTTACAGCTGCTCCACTACTGGTTGGGGCAGGGGAGGCTGAGGCGGCCCCTGCGTCTAGTAACCCACCGACATCTCCTGAGCTGCAGAGACTAATGTCTGAGAGAAGGAGAGACCTGAGTACTCACAGGAGGAGTGCTCGCCTTCAGTGGGACAGGGAGGTGAGTCACCAGGGGATCAGGACTGGCCGTTACCCCGACAAAGATAAAAGGCTGTCGGACCCTGCCCCAGGTTGTGGGAGCAACATTGCTGTTTGCCAGAACCTGCCTAAGACCCTGTGCTTGACCTTGCCTGGTTTCCTGCCTCGTGTCCTGCCTTGGCCCTGTTGGACTGACTCCTCATGGAACCCTTGGATTTGGGACCAGACCTGGACTGTGTTGCTTGGGTTACCCTCGGGCCCAGCACAGTAGCCCTCTTCTCCATGAATTGGTCCAGGCCTCTTTTAAAGCCATCCAGGTTGGTTGTCTTCACTGGGAACAGTTTTAACTCATGTGTTGCGTGAAGAAGCTCTTTCTGTTACCTGTCCTGACTCCTCCAACGTCCATCAGAGGTTCACGAGTTCCAGAGTTACGATAAATTTCTCGACCGCACTTTCTCCGACACGCACATAATCTTACAAACCTCTATCGTGTCCCCCGTCATAAAGTCATACCTGGGTCCTGCCCACTCACGAAAGCACACCATCCCATAAACCTTTGCCTTGAGCAAAATGTGGTCCTGGCGATTCACGGCTATGAATTCGCATGGGGTTTCCTTGTTTGGGTTGGGGGCCCCCTAGGTGCTATGGTAACAGAAGTAATAATTAACTGTGCCCTGCTCGGTTCGTTAGCATTAAAGCTTGCAGGGGTGGCCTTCTCGCTTTGATCTCGCCCTCCTCGGCCCTTGAAAATGCTTCGCTGCTGCTGCTCCTACCCTGCCCTCAATGCCAGGGAGCGGAATATGTCGGGGCAGAGATGGCTTGCAGACCCACCTCTCTTTTGGGGAAGAGGATTTTGCCGTCTCAAGTTTTAATCAACAAATTAATTATTTTCCCTCTTGGCGCTGTGGGGCTTTAATAAAAAGCTGTTTCTCTTGTACAGAGGCTTACACTTTTGATATTAAGACTATGGTCATTAGCTCTCCAGGGAGAGCCGAGAAGTGAATTTTTTTGTTCCTTTTAAAAATGCATCTAAGCACTAACGTCAGGGAGAGAGAATCGTGTTGGCCTGGCATAATGGTCTCCTGGAGGGGCATACACGCCACTTAATGGAAAATAAATGTCAGGGCAGAAGCAGGGCATCTATTATCAAGGCAGGGGGTGCTGATCCGATGCCAGGCTTAGATTCTCCAAAGCCTTGCTTTCATTTACATCAAGTGAATGACTGGCACAGGGTTGCTCGCTTTTATTCAGATTCCAGCACTGATAGAAAAAATGGTACCCAACTCTCTCAAGCTATTCCACTTCAGAGCATACAGAACAACTCCTCCTCAGCCAATCCTCAGCAGATGACTCCTCCTCGGCCAATCCTCTGTGCCCGACTCAACTCCTTTTGCTCTGATTGGCTGCAATCAGCACAACGGGTGAGAAGACATCTTTTCAGAGGCTGAAAAGCTCCCATTTCATGCTGATGGGGACCCTGCTGTAGCAGGAGTACAGTGGTACCTTGGATTAAGAACTTAATTCATTCCGGAGGTCCGTTCTTAACCTGAAACTGTTCTTAACCTGAAGTACCACTTTACCTAATGGGGCCTCCTGCTGCTGCCGCGTTGCCAGAGCATGATTCTGTTCTCCTCCTGAAGCAAAGTTCTTAACCCGAGGTACTATTTCTGGGTTAGCGGAGTCTGTAACCTGAAGCGTATGTAACCCAAGGTACCACTGTAATGGGACTTTAGAACACTACACCTTTGCTTAAATTAAAACATTGTTTTCATCATTTCAGCAAACAGACACCCCAGGAAACCAGGGTTCAGATCTCCACTCAGCCATGAGGTTATGGACTCACCTTTCCTGGAGGTTTTTAAGCAGAGATTGGATGGCCATCTGCCACGGATGCTTTAGCAGAGATTCCTGCATTGCAGGGTTTGGACCTCAGGGTCACTTTCAACTCTACAATTCTATGAAGCCTGCTTTGGACCTGTCATTCTCTCTCTGCCTAAGCTACCTTACAGGGCTGTTGGGAGGATAAAATGGAGACGGGGTGGACTGTGTGAAGATGCGATCAGCAACCTTTTTCAGCCGTGGGCCGGTCCACCGTCCCTCAGACCATGTGGTGGGCCAGACTATATTGGGGGGGATGAACAAATTCCTATGCCCCACAAATAACCTAGAGATGCATTTTAAATAAAAGGACACATTCTACTCATGTAAAAACACCAGGCAGGCCACACAAATAACCCAGAGGTGCATTTTAAATAAAAGGACACATTCTACTCATGTAAAAACACAAGGCAGGCCCCGCAAATTACTCAGAGATGCATTTTAAATAAAAGGACACATTCTTCTCATGTAAAAACATGCTGGTAACTGGACCGTCCGCCGGCCGGATTGAGAAGGCGATTGGGCCGCATCCGGCCTCCGGGCCTTAGTTTGTCTTCCCCTGGTGTATGCCACCTTGAGCTCTTGGGAGAAAGCATGGAATATAATTGTAAGAACAGGAGCACACCTGGTGTAGGATAAATGGGACTATGTAGACAGCCTCAGTCAGTGTAAGACCAATTCTGGCTTCTTACGACGTCCCAAGACACTTTCTTTAACATCTCTCAGTTAAGGACAGCAAGCTCACCTGTATGCAGTACTCTGAAGTATTAAATAGTCCTCTAGCAATTATATTATTATTATTATTATTATTATTATTATTATTATTATTATTATTATTAGTTAAGGATGGCCTGGGAAAGTCTGGAGGGGAAGAAGATTAGCCAGCAGGGGAAGAAAAAATCCTTCCTTTCAATGGTCCATTTAGGTCAAGGTGAGGAGCATTCGCAGCCTGAGGGCCACCTTCCCTCCTGTGCAGGTGTCTGGGGGCCACATGCTGATGATGAGTCAGCTCAGAGGCAAAAGTGGACAGGACAGAGCCACAAATGTGAATCCTAACTCTGTCCGGTAGGCTAGCTCCAACCCACACCTCTCTACCCTCCTTCCAGGCCAGCAAGATGTGTTATTAGAGTTCCAAAGCAAATTTCAGCCAGGCAAAAACATTTGAGGAGGGTGAAAAGCAAGGCCAGGGAGGTGCGGGATCATAGAAACAGAGTTGGAAGGCACCCTGAGACTCAGCTAGTCCAAGCTCGACCATATGGGGATCGAACCCACGACCTTGGCGTTATCGGCACCACACTCTAACCGGCTGAGCTATCCAGGCTGAGCTTCAGGAGAACCTCAAGCAGCAGGTAGAGCAGGTATCTTCAACCTTTTCAGACTCGCTTTTAACCCATTTGGAAACTCCTTTCTTAATGAAAGTTAAGTAGTGCCACCTTGGATCAGATCAGAACCTACTAGCAGGCTCCAACCCACTAGTTGAAAGACCAGTGAGGCAGAGTGTCCTCTAAGGGCTGTATTTGGTCCACAGGCAAGAAGTTCCCCACTCTTGATTGAGATCAACTGTACATATCTCTGTTTCCTAGAATCAGGATTCCCGAGGGGCCTTCTTGCGGGGCTTTATTTTGGAGTGCGGGGTGTGTGAATTCCATCCCTGTTTATTGTGGCACATCTCTCAAGAGCATCACAAAGAAGGATGCGGCATGGATCCCCGTTGCAAATGACAATTTGCATGATGAGTTGCAGCGCTTTAAATGAGCCATTATTCATTAGCAACCAGCAGAAGATATTCAAGGCATAAAGGCAAGCGCCGAGGCAACTTAGCACAGTAATAAAGAGCAGGACCCATTTTTAAAACATTAAAGTTAATTAATGCGATGCGCACTAGTTTAGAACACCGTAGGAACAATTACAGTCAAAAGAGGTGTCGGAGGCTGATTTTCCTCCTGTTCAGAAACTCATGGAAATGTTGGAATAATTAAAAGTGGTTCACTATAAGGAGACATCTTTTCTTACGCTTTGCACTTCCATCTGTAACATCAACACAGGCCCCACACACCCACACCCTGGTCAAACGCTGAATGATAGCAATATTTGCCTCCAGTTGACCTGATTTTTTGCAGGGAGATTAGACCATGTTGAGGATTTAACAAGCATTCATTCCTATTTATTTGCAGGTTCAGGGGGTGTTGAATGATGTTGCCTCAAAGCAAGAGTCTTCCCACATTTTAAGGTGCCTCACTTTCCTTACAACAAAAGATCTGGTCTTTGGGGGAAGCAAGTTTGTTGTGCAAGACAATCCCAATCAGCTGTAATTGCACAACTTGGGTCTGCCAGTATGTGACTTGAATCCCACACATAAATAGCGAGAGTCTTGAAGTCCCCTCGTTGAGTTCAATGGGACTTCTTTTCAGGTAAGTGACTATTATGTACTAACCTTAGATCCTAGAACAATAGGCAAGTAGGATCCTAGAATGCAACAACTGATTGGCTTTCAGGAGAAGACCAATCAGGCTCCTGGAAGAAGTTAATCAGCCTATTAGGCTGGTAGGATTGTAGAATGCAACAACTGATTGGCCTGCAGGAAAAGACCAATCAGGCTCCAGGAGGGAAGCAGAATCAGCCAATCAGGCGGGACTTATTGAGTAAAAAAATTTTTTTAAAAGCCTGAGCTTTGGGGGGCAATTCAATCACTGTTTTACAAGCTGCAATAAAGAGCATGAAATTGTTACAGGACTCCGAGTATATTTCAGTGACCATACTAGGAGTACAGACTCAGTCTCATGTTTGGTTGCTTGATCAAGGGGTTTAGCAGAAGATCAGAATGAACTGAAGGCAAAAAGAAAAATCCTCACGTTACCCAGGGGCTCCTTTTTCTTACTTCTGCTTTAGTCTCAAAATAAGAGACTGTGTAAATAACATGGCAGTTGCAGCCACGGAAGCTAATGGAGGTCTGTTAGTTGGGTACAACCCACAGGCAGTAACACAGAGTTTTGAAATTCACTGACTTGTCTTTATAATCAAGAATTTTATATGTAGTGGACATGTACACTGGTAAAGGCTTTATGGGAAATGATATACAATGAATTAAAGAAAATGTTTAAAATACCTTTGTTAAAAAACCAGAAGCTTTTTTGATAGGTATAATAATAGGCGAAGAGACACCAAGAAAGGATAAAATATTTTTATGTATGCAACGATGGCAGCGAGAATGTTACTAGCCCAAAGATGGAAGGAAGGAGAAGTACCAACAAAAGAAGAATGGCAGTCGAAACTGATGGAGTATGCAGAGATGGCGAAACTGACGGGGAAGATCAGAAACCAAGAAGATCAAGTATTTTTAAAAGACTGGCGCAAATTCTTAATTTATTTTAAAGACCACTGTAAACAGTTAAAATCATTGGCAGGGATGCAATGACATTTGTAATGTGGAATTAACTATGGATATATAGCAGATGGATAATGGTAAAAGATGCAGAGAATCTAATCTTAAATATGGAACTCATGGAGGAAGGGAAGGAGGTACGAAGGTTCCAAAGAACCTTTTACTTAAATGTTTGAAATGGTTAAAGTTAAAATGTATGTTGTTGTTGCTGTTGTTGTTTAGTCGTGTCCGATTCTTCGTGACCCCATGGACCAGAGCACGCCAGGCACTCCTGTCTTCCACTGCCTCCCGCAGTTTGGTCAAACTCATGCTGGTAGCTTCAAGAACACTGTCCAACCATCTCAGCCTCTGTCATCCCCTTCTCCTTGTGCCCTCCATCTTTCCCAGCATCAGGGTCTTTCCCAGGGAGTCTTCTCTTCTCATGAGGTGGCCAAAGTATTAGAACCTCAGCTTCAGGATCTGTCCTTCCAGTGAGCACTCAGGGCTGATTTCCTTCAGAATGGAGAGGTCTGATCTTCTTGCAGTCCATGGGACTCTTTAAAATGTATAAAATTGTGTAAAACCAATAATATATATATATATATATATATATATATATATATATATATATATACCAATAAAATTCATATATATATATATATATATATATATATATATATATATATATGCTTTCGTAGATTTTCACGGGTACAGGAATGCAGGTTTTGGTGTCCTCGGGTGTCTTCCCGTGTAAAAGTTGGGGTGTCTAGGCGACGTTTCGACGAGGTCTCACTCGTCATCTTCAGGCTGGTGCTTTCGGCTTCTTGTTACTGTTCCAGTTACTGTTACTGTTCCAGTTCTTGTTACTGTTCTATGCTTTCGTAGATTTTCACGGGTACAGGAATGCAGGTTTTGGTGTCCTCGGGTGTCTTCCCGTGTAAAAGTTGGGGTGTCTAGGCGACGTTTCGACGAGGTCTCACTCGTCATCTTCAGGCTGGTGCTTTCGGCTTCTTGTTACTGGAACAGAGCGGGATCTCAATGTTTGAGTTCCTATAAATACTGTAGAGGGGGTGTGGTGTCTAGCCTCCAATGTTCTGGGCAGAGAGGAAGTTCCCAGGTTAGTGTGCCTTTTCTTCTTTTGTTCCTTAATTACTTGAGAGATACCTTGAGTGATTTCTTGAGTGATATCCTGAGTACCACTTAGGTGGGTCATTAGGTGTGGATTAGTTGCTAAAGTCTTTGTGTCTTGACCTCTTGAACTTTGTGAAGAGTTTTCCTGAGAAGATGGCTGTATTGCACTTAGTTGTGCTTTGGCTTGGCTTCGTGTATAGGGGCGAGCTGTGGTTTTGTGGCTTGTGTCAGCCAGATCTGTGTAGGGATTGCAGGGGGGTGCAGCATCCGGAGGTGCCACCATGGATTGGCTACTGGATGGTGTCAGTAATTCATCTGTGGAGAGGGTCTGGGTTTGGGTCTGGTGTGGTTGATTGGTGTTGGCGTTCTGTGTGCCTCTGGATCTGGTGTCAGTTTTTGTGGGGAGGGCTAATTTCCAGATGTCTGGCAAGCGGGATGTGTCGTCACGCTTGTTCATGTTGTGAGGGTGTTTCTCTATCTCGATGGCTTCCATGATTATTCTCTTGTGGTGATGTTCCGTGTTAAAGAGCAATTTGGAATCTGCAAAATTAATTTCGTGTCCTGTTTCTTTCATGTGTTGGAAAAGAGAGGAAGTTTTTTCTTCTTTTTTGACGGCATTCTTGTGTTCTGCGATACGTGCATTTATTCGTCTGTTTGTTTGTCCAATGTACGTGGCTGGGCAGACTTTGCAGGGTATTTCATAGATCCCTTGGTTTTCCAACTGGATTTTATCCTTGGGGTTTCTGAGGATATTGGCTATTTTTTGGTTGGTGCAAAAGGCTGTTTTGATATTGTGTTTATGGAGGATTTTGCTAATTTTATCTGTAGTGCCCTTGATATAAGGAAGGAGGGCCATGCCATTGTTTTCTTCTGTGTCTTGGTTTTTGGGGGGTGTTTCCTTTTGGATTAGCTTCGTAATCCTGTTTTGCTGGTATCCATTGGCAATTAACACATTTGAGAGATTCTGTAACTCAGTTGTCAAGTGGTCTTTGTCAGCCAGGCGTTTGGTTCTGGAGATGAGAGTCTTGGCTACGGAGTTTATTTGTGCAGGGTGGTGGTGTGATTGTGCATGTAAGTAGCGGTTGGTGTGTGTTTTTTTCTGGTAGATAGTGTGTCCTAGGGAGCCATCAGGTTTTTTGTAGATTAGGACGTCAAGGAAGGGAAGTTGGTTGTTGGCTTCTATTTCCATAGTGAATTGTATTTTGGGGTGTAAGTTGTTGAGATGTGTGAGGAAGCTATCCAGTTTTTCCTTCCCGTGTGGCCAAATTACAAAGGTGTCGTCAACATATCTGAGCCAAAGTTTGGGTTTGTGTTCTGACTTGTCTAAAGCATTGGTTTCAAAGTGTTCCATGTACAGGTTTGCGATGACCGGTGAGAGGGGTGATCCCATAGGTGCTCCTTCTATCTGTTTGTATCTTTGTCCATTGTGGATGAAGTACGTGTTGGTTAGGCAGTGGTTGGTCAGGTCCAAGATGTATTCGGGGGGATTGTATTTGTTTTGAATAGCTGTCAAGGCTTCATTAATGGGCACTTGTGTGAAGAGAGATACAACATCGAAGCTCACAAGTAGGTCATTAGGATGTAGGTTTTGCTTCTTTATTGTTTCTATGAACTGGAAGGAGTTTGGTACGTGTGAAGAGATGGATTCTGCATAGGGCTGAAGTTGCTTGGCGAGAAATTTAGCGAGATTTTGTAGAGGTGAGCCTATGGAGCTGACTATTGGTCTGAGTGGTGTTCCTTCTTTGTGTATCTTGGGGAGGCCGTAGAGTTTGGGGCATCTGGATGATTTTTCTCTGGGGATGATTCTTAGCTGGATTTCTTCACTGATAGGAGAGGCTTTTATTTTGGATTTGGTGGTTTTTTCCAGATAGGTGGTGGGATCTGTTTTTATAGGTTTGTAGGCAGGATCTTGGAGTAGCTTTGATAGTTTTGCTTGGTAGTCCGATGTGTTCATCACCACTGTGGCATTACCTTTGTCTGCTGGGAGAATGATTATGTTGTTGTCTTTCCTCAGGTTGGTGAGTGCTTTCTGTTCTTCTTTGTGTAAATTGCTTCTGGGTGGTTTGCTGGAGCAGAGGATGTTGGTGACTTCAAGTCTGATTTTATTGGCTTCATCTGGGTTGAATTTGGTTAGGCTAGCTTCGACTCCGCATATGATGTTTTCCGTGGGGATGCGTCTCGGGGCGACTGCAAAGTTGAAACCTTTGGAGAGAACTTTGGTTTCAGTTGTGGTGAGGATCCTATCTGATATGTTATGTACTGTTTGTTTCATGGGTTGCTGTGGAGGGTGGCCGGGCTTCTGGCGTTTCTCTAGTTTGTGGAGTTTGTTGGTGTGTGTGTCAGAAACCCCAAGGATAAAATCCAGTTGGAAAACCAAGGGATCTATGAAATACCCTGCAAAGTCTGCCCAGCCACGTACATTGGACAAACAAACAGACGAATAAATGCACGTATCGCAGAACACAAGAATGCCGTCAAAAAAGAAGAAAAAACTTCCTCTCTTTTCCAACACATGAAAGAAACAGGACACGAAATTAATTTTGCAGATTCCAAATTGCTCTTTAACACGGAACATCACCACAAGAGAATAATCATGGAAGCCATCGAGATAGAGAAACACCCTCACAACATGAACAAGCGTGACGACACATCCCGCTTGCCAGACATCTGGAAATTAGCCCTCCCCACAAAAACTGACACCAGATCCAGAGGCACACAGAACGCCAACACCAATCAACCACACCAGACCCAAACCCAGACCCTCTCCACAGATGAATTACTGACACCATCCAGTAGCCAATCCATGGTGGCACCTCCGGATGCTGCACCCCCCTGCAATCCCTACACAGATCTGGCTGACACAAGCCACAAAACCACAGCTCGCCCCTATACACGAAGCCAAGCCAAAGCACAACTAAGTGCAATACAGCCATCTTCTCAGGAAAACTCTTCACAAAGTTCAAGAGGTCAAGACACAAAGACTTTAGCAACTAATCCACACCTAATGACCCACCTAAGTGGTACTCAGGATATCACTCAAGAAATCACTCAAGGTATCTCTCAAGTAATTAAGGAACAAAAGAAGAAAAGGCACACTAGCCTGGGAACTTCCTCTCTGCCCAGAACATTGGAGGCTAGACACCACACCCCCTCTACAGTATTTATAGGAACTCAAACATTGAGATCCCGCTCTGTTCCAGTAACAAGAAGCCGAAAGCACCAGCCTGAAGATGACGAGTGAGACCTCGTCGAAACGTCGCCTAGACACCCCAACTTTTACACGGGAAGACACCCGAGGACACCAAAACCTGCATATATATATATATATATATATGAATTTCTTATTCAGAATACCAGTCTAGAATCAATAAACTCCAAAATAAATGGTTGCATCCATATATATATTGGCCTTGTTGTTTAAACCTCTCTCCTGCTCCAGCCATTTGAAATCAAAACAGGAATTTGTTTCTAAATGGGAGGTTTTCAAAGAATATCTGAAAAATAAATATAGTAGTTTAAATTCTGTTGCAGCATTCGAGGAACTTCAGTAATAGTTGCAAGGCAGATATAAGAAATTAGATTTATTGAGAATAAGTTTAATTATGAAAAAAAATGTGTATTGGCAATAAGTAGTATGAATTTGAAATATGGAATAGACGGGAGGTTGGGTCTTTAGTGTTAAGACCAATAGATGTTTTATTGTTTGCTAAGAAAATTATGTGTCTATGGTTATTTTTGTAATTTGTGTGTAATTTGGTATTTGGGTTTTTGTTGTTGCTGTTGTTGTTTGTTCTTGTTGTATAAATAAAAAACTTTATTTAAAAAAAAGAAGGAAAGAAATCTCTGCTTTCGATTTCCATTTCTGCCCCTGCAGGTTTCCTTCCCTTCCCCTCCAACACGTTCTCACCATCTTCCCACCTGTCTCAATTGTCTTTCTCCTTGCTTGATATCTTTCTCCCAGCAGGTCCTCACAAACTTCTTCTCTCTTTTTTTTTGGCAATTGCTGATGCTTCGACAGCTGCAAAGTGACAAGACACAAGATCCATCTGCTCGCCTAGGAGCAGAAGACAAATGTACCTGGTATCTCTTGCCGGCTTCACGCTGCTATGGAGACAGCAAGAGTTTCTTTTCTCAGCGCCGCTAACAAAATATATAGAAAGCGGCAAGGCGCAGATAAGGGCCTTGACCTGCTCAGCTATACATTGCAAAAAAGCAAATGAGACGCTTGTGGGTTCGACGAAATGAAACTTGCCTGTTAACAATGGAGGTAAGCAGAGCGCAGAGGCAGATACAAGCGTAGGTTAAGCTCTTGCCTGGCTCCTGTTCATCCCAAATGGGCTTAGCACGAGCGCAAGCGTCTGAGATGCTCTCAGAGGGTCCCTTCCCGGGGCATGCTCTTCTCCTTGACCATCTCCACTCCCATCGTTCATCCGGGACATTGAGGTCCACCTCTGAGGGCCTTCTAGCAGTTCCTTCATTGCGAGAGGTGAGGTTACAGGGAACCAGGCAGAGGGCCTTCTTGGTAATAATAATAATTTATTATTTATACCCTGCCCATCTGGCTGGGCTTCCCCAGCCACTCTGGGCGGCTTCCAACCAAATATTAAAATACAGTAATACATCAAACATTAAAAGCTTCCCTAAACAGGGCTGCCTTCAGATGTCTTCTAAAAGTCTGGTAGTTGTTTATTTCCTTGACATCTGAAGGGTTCCACAGGGAGGGCGCCACTACCGAGAGACCCTCTGCCTGGTTCCCTGTAACTTGGCTTCTCACAGTGAGGGAACCGCCAGAAGGCCCTCGGCGCTGGACCTCAGTGTCCAGGCAGAACGATGGGGGTGGAGACACTCCTTCAGATATACTGGACCGAGGCCGTTTAGGGCTTTAAAGGTCAGCACTAACACTTTGAATTATGCTCGGAAAAGTACCTGTGGAACACCCTCCCATCAGATGTCAGGAAGATAAACAATTATACAACTTTCTATAACACCTGAAGATAGTGCTTAATTGGGAAGTTTTTAATACTTGACGTTCAGTTGTGGTGTTTATGGGGCAACCCAGTCAGATGGATGGGGTATAAGAAATAAATCTTCATCCTCATCATCATCATCTCTCTGGGCTGAACCTGCGCAACCATTTTAGGGTTTTTTCCTGTTTCTCATTTTAACTTCAGCCCTCCACATTTCCATTTGAGTTTGCAATTATTTTTTTAAAGTCTTCACAAAAACTCACCAACAATTTACTGCAAATTCATCCCAATACACACATTTTTGTGTGCAATTTTGCCTGATGGCCACCTTTTTGCAAAGCAACTTTCCCTAATCCAGTGCATTTTTCTATGTTATTTCTCACGAGTCTATGCATTCTTATGCACACTTTAGCGCATACATTTCTGTACACATTGCTCAGCGGGATAACTGCATTGGAACATTCGGAAAAGTGCAAACTTCGAAGGATGTTTCGCTGGTCAGGGATGTTCGCTTTTGCCTGCAGACTGAATCAAATCTCTCCCCCTATCCCTAGTGCAGAACTGTGGTTTCAGCTTCCCTAAGAGCCACTTGCTGCATTAGTTTTCCCCCTGCGTATCTTCGAACAAAAAGTCCTTGTCGGCCACAGGGAAGAATGGCCGGCGCATGTCTCTCCACTGACAAACGTGTCGCTTAAGACTCACCTGACAAGGCCCTCAATGGCAAAGATGTTCGGCTTTAATAGCAACAGGCTGCTAAACCGGAAGGCAAACAGCAGCTCCTTTAGAAATTTAGCAAAACCCTCTTTTGTTTGGGTGTTTTCCTTGGCACATCACAGTAATTCAAGATCAGCTTTGTGTCTGCCGTGGCCACAAGAGCCAATTGTGCCTGCCCTAATTCATGGGTTTTGGAAGGAGAGCAAAACAAACCTGTGGCAGAAAATGGCACCCCCGGCTTTCCATTGTTTTTCCAGATGTACGTCCCCAGGATTCTTGCCCTGGCAGCATCTAATCACAGGTTTGGCCATTATTAATGCCTGTGTGTTTCTTATATAGTTCCAATGTATGTTATCAGGAAGCATGGCAGATTAGCAGTGCCTTTAATTACAAGACAGACAGAAAGGTGTTCAATTGGGATTAACTTGTACAAGTGATCACCGTTTATGAGTCAGTGCCATGATCTGGTTTCCTTTCTGGGCTTCCAATATCAAAAGTGTTGTTCTCACATTCCCCGCCTCACCGGCCTGTGGGAAGTTCTGCTATGATGAAAATAGGGACAGGCAAACTAATGCCAGTGTACTGGAAGAAGCAAAGATCACCAGTGTCGAAGCAATGATTCTTCAACATCAACTTCGTTGGACTGGTCATGTTGTTCGGATGCCTGATTATCGTCTTCCAAAGCAACTACTCTATTCCAAACTTAAAAATGGAAAACGTAATGCTGGGGGTCAGCAAAAGAGGTTTAAATACTGTCTCAAGGCAAATCTTTAAAAATGTAGTATAAACACCAAGAATTGGGAAACAGTTTTCTGCAAGTGCTCCAATTGGAGAACAGCCTTTACCAAAGGTGTCATGGGCTTTGAAGGCACTCGAACTCAGGATGCAAGGGAGAAACGTGGTAAGAGGAAGGCACGCTTGGTAAATCCACACCGTGATCAACTCCCACCCAGAAACTTATGTCTCCACTGTGGAAGGACGTGTGGATCCAGAACTGGCCTCCACAGTCACTTATGGACTCACTGTTAAGACCGTGTTCATGGAAGACAATCTTACTCGGCTATGAGTGATCGCCAGAGAAGAAGAATACTAATACTAATATTTATTCTTTCTATCCCAGCCATCTGACTGGGTTTCCCCAGCCACTCTGGACAGCTTCCAACATATAGAAAAACATAATCAAACATTAAACATTAAAAACTACCTTCAGCAGAAGGTCCTACAGTTCTCATCAGCTGCGGCAATTGCATCCAATTGTTGGGGGGATGGGAGTTGTAGTCTGACAACATCTGGAGGGCACCAGGTTGGCTGCTCCTGCTTTAGGACTCGATGGCCCTTGTGGTCTCTTCCAACTCTATGATTCTATGATTCTATGAAAAAGCTTCCCTATACAAGGCTGCCTTATGATGTCTTCTAGAGGTTGTGTAATTACTTATCTCCTTGGCTTGGGGGATCACATAACTGTGATGGCCTGGGAGTCCGATTCAGAGGCTGAACCGGAGGAACCCCAGCCTGCACAGGAGTCCCCGCCTCCAGGGCCGGCTGAACTGGGGCAGGGCCTTGGATCTGAAGCACCTGCACCTGTGCCGGATCCTCAGGAGCAGGCACCAGGTGAATCCACTCTGGCTCCAGAGGTGATTGAGGACACAGTGCCTACAGGTGCGCCTCTCCCAGCCCTGTCAGGGGAAGGTGAGTCTCCCCCTGGGTCCAGTAACCCTCCAGCCTCTCCTGAGCTGCAGAGGCTCAGGGCAGAGAGGCGGAGGGAACTGGTTTCTCCCAGGAGGAGTGCTCACCTTAAGGCCAGGAGAGGCGGGTCTCCTGGGGGCCGGGACCATGCCTGGCCTCAAAGAAGATAAAGGCCAGTCAGCCCGGTCCCAGGTTGCGGGAACAACGTCGTTGAAGAGCTGTTTCGGCCAGCACCCAGACCTGCACCTTCAGAGTTGCTGTTTTTGCCCGGCTCCTTGCTTCAGACCCCGCTCCAACCTTGGAGGACAATCTACAGACCCTCGACCCAGGACCCTGACCTCGCCTCTCGGTAACCTTTCCCCCCGGGACCAACACAATAACTCCATAACCTCCAGCATTTCTCTAATCGAAATAGGGACCTCCTACCATCCTCTCCAAGGGACGCGGGTGGTGCTGTGGGTTAACCCACAGAGCCTAGGACTTGCCGATCAGAAGGTCGGCGGTTCGAATCCCCGCAACAGGGTGAGCTCCCATTGCTCGGTCCCTGCTCCTGCCAACCTAGCAGTTCGAAAGCACGTCAAAGTGCAAGTAGACAAATAGGTACCACTCCGGCGGGAAGGTAAATGGCGTTTCTGTGCGCTGCTCTGGTTCGCCAGAAGTGGCTTAGTCATGCTGGCCACATGACCTGGAAGCTGTACGCCGGCTCCCTCAGCCAATAAAGCGAGATGAGCGCCGCAACCCCAGAGTCGGCCACAACTGGACCTAATGGTCAGGGGTCCCTTTACTTTTACCATCCTCTCCAACATTTCTCTGATGAAAATGGGGACATCCTATCAATAATAATAATAATAATAATAATAATAATAATAATAATAATATCCTGGGTTGCCCCAGCCACTCTGCGCAGCTTCCAACATATATAAAAACATAATAAACATTAAACATTAAACATTAAACAAAAAACCTTCCCTATATGACATTTCTCCAGTGAAAAGAGGGACGTCCTAAGGGAAAGTAGGACATTCCGGAATCAAATTAGAAACTGGGATGACTTCTGTAAATCCAGCACTGTCCCTGGAAAATAGGGACACGTGGAGGGTCTGCAGCGATGACTGGACAAATTAATGGAAGATAAGGCGATCAATAGCTACTAGTCATGATTGTTATATGTCATTCCCACGGTTGGAGACCATATGCCTTGGAGCACCAGTTGTTGGAAATCACGAACAGGGAGGAAGCAGTTGTGCTCATGTTCTGTTTGCGGGTTTCCCAGCGTCATCTTGTTGGCCCCTGTGAGGACACGATTCCGGATTACATGGGCCTTTGGCCTGATCCAGCTACCTAGCCAGGACTTTCTGTTTGCAAAATATATGCTCTACCCAGCAGTGGGGGAAGAAAACGATTCATTGTAAACGTACCTGATTTGCACTTTCGGAATCAACCTGCAAACTGAAACACAGAAATTCTCTGCTCTCTGAATTTTGCAATATAGTTCAAACAAAACACACGTACAGAAATGAACGTAGGAGGCAAATCAGAACCTTGGCTGGCAGTCTTTGTTCCAATGCAGTGCGTAATAAACTGCTGCCCTTGGCCATCACCTTCAATAATGCAGTCAAATGATCTAAACATTTGCATGCCACATCTGCTATATGGCGATTTCTAAATCTTCTGAAATGGGCCACCTTCCTCGTGAGTAATTACTGGAAAGCGCTTCCATTACAAGGTTATTAGTATGGATTGGACGTGTCGGGGAATGAAATTTAACGGTGACAGTGCAGAAGGGCTTCGATGGCCACTCCAGCCGCCACCCCCCACTGCCATTTCAACATATTGCATTTGGCTGATATGACGAGCCAGGAGACTGAACATCTGATGCCGCAAAGACAGACTGTGGCTTATCGAAAACTGAAGCACAACAGGCATAGGCTCAGTCTGGTTGCAATCAAACATGGTTTATTGTGGCATCGTGGTTCTGCCACTGAGTGCAGAGGAAAAGGGACACAGAAGTGTTTGGAAGATAGCTGTTCCTTAGGTTATCGTCAATATTATTTAATCAGTTGCCATGATTTACACCAAACCTCGTTTTCCCTCTCAAATACACATAGGATTGCTAGACCTCTAGGACTGACCTGAAATCTCCAGGTTTTCCTGGCCTTCTTCCAAGTGGTATGTGGACAGGCTGAATCTCTTTGGGCTGGGTGTCCATCAATATGCTGATGACACCCAGCTCTACCTGTCTTTCAAATCAGAACCAGTGAAGGTGATGAAGGTCCTGTGTGAGTGTCTGGAGGTGGTTGGAGGATAGATGGCAGTTAACAGATTGAGGTTGAATCCTGACAAGACAGAAGTACTGTTTTGGGGGGAGAGGAGGCAGGCAGGTGTGGAGGATTCCCTGGTCCTGAATAGGGTCAATTCTGTGGCCAGGGCAGCTGTTTACCAGCTCCATCTGGTACGCGAGCTGAAACCCTACCTGCCCACGGACTGTCTCGCCAGAGTGGTGCATGCTCTAGTTATCTCTCGCTTGGACTACTGCAATGCACTCTATGTTGGGCTACCTTTGAGGGTGACCCGGAAACTACAACTAATCCAGAATGTGGCAGCTAGACTGGTGACTGGGACCACATAACACCGGTCTTGAAAGACCTCACTGGCTCCCAGTATGTCTCCAAGCACAATTCAAAGTTTTGGTGCTGACCTTGAAAGCCTTCAACAGCCTCGGCCTGGTATACCTGAAGGAGCGTCTCCACCCCCACAGTGGCGTAGCGTGGGGGTGCAGGGGGGACCGGCCGCACCGGCCGCAACATCCTGGGGGGGCGCGCTCCCACTCACAGCTCTCTGCCCCTACCTGGCTCACTCTCTCTCACTGCAGTGCTGGCTGTGCAAATCCGATCCAAGCCGCCGGGTCGCCGCCCACTGTGGAGGGGGTGGGTGCCAGGCGTGCGGTGCGGAGAGAGAGCGAGGGACTATCTGGGGGAGGGACAGTGCAGCGGCCGCCCAGCGCAGCGCTGAGCGCGGGAGAGAACCACACCAGCCCAGCCCAGGCAGCAGCAAGAAGAAGCTGGCAGCGGTGGCAGGTTAGGGGTTAGGGGGCGCAAATTACTTGCCTTGCCCCGGGTGCTGACAACCCACGCTATGCCACTGCACCCCCATCATTCTGCCCAGACGCTGAGGTCCAGTGCTGAGGGCCTTCTGGCGGTTCCCTCACCGTGAGAAGTCAAGTTACAGGGAACCAGGCAGAGGGTCTTCTTGGTAGTGGCGCTTGCCCTGTGGAATGCCCTCCCACCAGATGTCAAAGAGAAAAACAACTACCAGACTTTTAGAAGACATCTGAAGGCAGCCCTGTTTAGGGAAGCTTTTAATGTTTAATAGATTATTGTATTTTAATATTCTGTTGGAAGCCGCCCAGAGTGGCTGGGGAGGCCCAGCTAGATGGGCGGGGTATAAATAGTAAATTATTATTATTATTAATAATATTATTATTATTATAGTATTAGTATACCACTCTATACCTGAAGATCTCAGGGTGGTTCACGTTAGGTCTGTGAGGACTGTCCAAATTATAGCATAGACATTCTGTGAGGTCTGCTCTTGTCCGCATCCCTCTCCCAATTAACCTCCGTTTCCAGGGCTCACCATCATGACATCACTAGGTGCCACACCTAGATCTCAGGTACGGACTCTGAAATCTCAGGATCTGGGATGCTTCTGACCTGGCAACCCCAGACAGACATATGCTTTAGAAGTCTTTCAAATCTTTATATGATATAAAAGAGGAAATGTGCTGCCACAGCCGGGGGACTTCTCCTACAGAAAAATTGTACATCTCTCATAAACAAGAAAAGGGACAATACATCACAGTGTTCCCCAGCCTGGTGCCCTCCAAAGATTTTCGGACACAATTCCAGCCCCAGCCAACACGGCAGTTCTGGCTGTGGCTGGTGGGATTTTTAGTTTAAAACTTCTAGAGGGTGGCAGGTTGGCCAAGGCAGATACGCTGTATTGGGTTTGTGGTGGCGAAGTCTCTGGCAGGAGGGAGAATACACTGCAACATTTTGTCGCAGGGCTTGCTCGTAGGGTCTTTATGTGGCAAAGTTGCTTTCAATAAACTGGAGCCAGCCCTGAAGACATGGATTACAGCTCTCTCGGACTACCTGGATCAATAAACTATCAGCAGCAAACAATGTAAGATCAACACATAAAAACCGCTAGTTATTTATTTTTTAAACGTCAAACAGGTAGGCTATAACTTTCAATGAGGCAGAACTCCTAGTCCCACAAAAATGGCTTTGTTCAGCACTTTGGGAAGAGCTGGTCAAAGGCAATCATTCCCCTTTTGTCTCTCGTACAATTCTTTCCCCGCATTACTACCAGCCATTAATTAATCTGTGAAGTTTCCCTTACTCAGTATTTTTTAAAAAAACTTAATTATTTTGGCAAAGGAATCTTCAAAAGAAAAACCTGTTCTCTCTTGAGATCTGCAAGCTGTATATAAGCCTGTCAAAATCCGGGTGCAATCTACCCCCTGAGCTGTTCCTGAGGGTTAACTGTGCAGCAAGGTCTGAGTCCAGTCCGAGGTCGAGGGTGCGGTATGGAGGCTGTCCATCAAAGTTGAAGCTGAGTCCAAGGCAGGGAGTCAGGTGAGGTCAGGAGCTCCGGCAGGACAGGGTGCAGGCAGGAACAGGCTACCAACAATGTTGCTCCCGCAACTTGGGACTGGGGCTGACTGGCTTTTATCTGCCCCGAGGCATAGGGCAGCCCCGGTCCACAGGTGACTCGCCTCTCCTGGCCTGGAGGTGAGCACTCCTCCTGTGGGAACTTAGTTCCCTCTGCCTCTCAGCCCTGAGCCTCTGCAGCTCAGGAGAGGCTGGAGGGTTACCGACCCAGAGGCAACCGCAGCTTCCCCTGACGGGGCTGAGAGTGGAGCACCTGCAGGCAATGGGTCCTCCATCCCCTCAGGAGCCAGAGCAGACTCAGCTGGTGCCTGCACCTGAGGATCCAGCACAGGTGAGGACCCTTCAGGCCCAAGCCCCAGCCTTGGCTCAGCTGGTTCTGGAGGCGGGGACTCCTGTGCAGGCTGGGATTCCTCAGGTTCAGCCTCCGAGTCTGAATCCCAGGCCATCACACCCCCTTTCTAACACACACACACACACCTTGAGCTGAAAGAGTGGAGAGAAGGGGAAGAGAAGGCACAGAGAGAAGGGAGGGCAGTGATATGCAATGCTTCAAGCTCCACCCCTTTTGGCTCTGGCCCCACCCACCAGTCTGGCATGCAGCCCCATGTCATCTGACCTGTGGGCCATCTGCATCCTCATACTATAAGCCCAAGAGGACACATCTATCTGGAAGCTAGAAAGGAACTTTATTGTCTCTTTTAAACGGGAACAGAAGAACCCAAAGAAAGTCATGACTCCATCCTGGTCCAATTGGCCAAACTGTATAATGACACTATCCACGCAGCCCCTTTCTTCTATAGTAGTGAATTTCTCCTTTGGGGAGAAATAAGATGGGGGACTTGGGAATCCTATTGTATTTCAGTTTGCTTATTACCTCTTCCCTCCCAATCCATTTTCCTTTTGTGCCATGTCTTCATTTTAGATTGTGAGGACAGGGGCTGTGTGGTTTAACTGTAGCCATCTGTAAGGTAATCTGGGAACAGGATTAAAAAAATATTTAATGACTGTTTTGCTGGTAACGAGTGGGATTCTCAAGGCAAAAAGAGAGAGCAGCCTGACTGTTATAAGCGGGCTGCCATACATCTGAATTATTATTATTTTTGGAGTTTTCGCAAAAAAAGCTCAACAACTTTAGTGTCCAGATTTCCACTTCTTGAAATATGGCAACCCTAGTACAGACAATAGGTTGTTCTCTTGCAGAATCTTCTGAGCGAATGTTATGAATGAATGTTCATGCTTAACCTCGTGAACGTTGCAAGAAGCAGCTGTCATGGGGCATCAATCTCAATTGTTTGGAGGGAAGAAAATGAAGCCATATATATGGCGCATGCCAGCGTTGGATAGTATTTCCTTTATGAATTTGGGGTATGGAATGTGTGGCATGCTGAGAGAGTTTTCTTAGAATGCCTTCTAAGAAATGCCTCGACCTGACCCATCAAGACTGGACATTTTGAGGGGTGAAATCCCCCAAAAGGATGTTACCTTTTTTCTGTATGCCACAACAGCTGCGAGAATATTACTAGCAAAGAATTGGAAGAAACAAGATTTACCAACTATCGAAGAATGGCAGATGAAGATGATAAACTATATGGAACTTGCCGAACTGACTGGGAGACTCCGGGACCAGAGAGAAGAGATGGTGGAAGAAGATTGGAAGAAGTTTAAAGAATATTTGAAAAAAATATGTTAATATTTAAATCTTAGAATAGCTTTGGAAGTGGACATAGGCTGTAGGGTTAGAAGTAGAAGATAGTGTATTTTAAAATAGCATTATATGTAAGGGATAAAATGTGAAGATTTTTGTGGTAAAAGTAAGTGTGATTTAAAAAATGATATATGTAAACTGCTAAAGATGAGGTAAAATGAAAATCAGATATGGGGGACTTGGGGAAGCTCAGCTAACGATGTTTAGAAAAAATAAGGATAAGACAAGAATTTGTTCGTATTGTTTGTTTTTTCCGTTTGTGTTGTTTATTTGTGCTATAAAAGGAATAAAAACATTTGAAAAGAAAAAGAAAGACTGGACATTTTGAAGGGAGCAGCAGCCAATTTAGGACTTTAGCTATTAAGTCTGAGTAAGGTGGCCATGTGGCCTGCTTTTCAGAAGTGAGTCCTCTGTTAGAAGCCCTTTGCTAGGCAGTCCTCTCCCCAGTCCAAGTCCTTGCTTGGTTGGCAAGTCCAATTTAAATATAAATAACCTTAGAAAGAAGAGGAAGGGCCCCCCAAAAATTATTACATTTGTATACCACCCTATGCCCATAGATCACAGGGCAGTTCACCACATAAAATTACAATACATAAAAAAACACAAAACACATAATAAAAATAAGAACAAAAACAAAGCAATAATTCCCTCTTCTGCAACACATTCAAACTGGCAACGGATGTACCGTATTTTTCGCTCTTTAAGATGCACCAGACAACAAGACGCACGTAGTTTTTGGAGGAGGAAAACAAGAAAAAAATATTCTGAATCTCAGAAGCCAGAACAACAAGAGGGATTGCTGCACAGCGAAAGCAGCAATCCCTCTTGCTGTTCTGGCTTCTGGGATAGCTGCGCAGCCTGCATTCGCTCCATAAGATACACACACATTTCCCCTTACTTTTTAGGAGGGAAAAAGTGAGTCTTATAGAGCAAAAAATACGGTAAATCAGACAAAGGCCTGGTTAAAGAGGAACATTTTTGCATCCCTGAGGAGAGCATTCCACAAGTGGGGAGCCACCATGGAACAGGCCCTGTTCACTTGTTGCCACCCTCTGGACCTCTCATGGAGAAGGCACACAAAGAAGGGCCTCAGAGGATGCTCTCAGGGTTGGGATCAGTTGATATGGAGAGAGGCGGTCCTTGGGTATTGTGGACCTCCACCACTGCCCACCAACATTGTCTGGCAGCAGTTCTCTGGGGTTTCAGGCAGGGGACCCAATGGTCTCTCCCTGCCTGACTTGGGGATGCTGGGAGGTCAACCTGGGATCTCCTGCCTGAGCTCAAATGCTCTGCTGCTGAGATACGGCCCTGCCAAACCTTAGACAGAGGCAGGCACACAAGTCACAGTCTTCCATACAACAGTGTGACATAAAGGTAAAGGGGACCCCTGACCATTAGGTCCAGTTGTGACTGACTCTGGGGTTGCGGCGCTCATCTTGCTTTATTGGCCGAGGGAGGGAGCCGATATACAGCTTCTGGGTCATGTGGCCAGCAGGACTAAGCCGCTTCTGGCAGACCAGAGCAGCGCACAGAAACACTGTTTACCTTCCTGCCGGAGTGGTACCTATTTATCTACTTGCACTTTGACGTGCTTTCGAACCGCTAGGTTGGCAGGAGCAGGGAGCTCACCCCGTCGCAGGGATTTGAACCGCCAGCCTTCTGATCTGCAAGTCCTAGGCTCTGTGGTTTAACCCACATCGCTGAATACCCATTGTTGAATATCTGAAAAGAACATGTGATGTGCAAACAACACAGGTGGGATTTCAAGAAGCACTGTGAAAACAGAGATATATTGTTAAAAAAAAAAAAACAAATAGGAGTGGGAGGGAAGTTTAATGGCAATATAAACAGAGAAATGCGTAAACTGAGAAATAATTATGGATGATTGTCAGAGAAGCCGAAGGAAGTCTAAAAAGAATCAAATTTGTGAAAATTTGTGAAAATTTGGCATAATTGTATTTTTGTGTTGGAAAATAATAAAAATTATTCAAAGAAAAAAAAACCCACATCGCCACCAGCATCCCACAATGTGATATGCTGTGTTTCAAATGGAATGAGAGCCAGTATGTCTAAACCTGCATCTGTATGTGTGCATTAGCATTTAGAAATGCTATGCTCACCTGTATCTCCTTTCGCGATCTTTTTTGATGATGCCTTCCAATCGATAGTTGGTTAGAGCGTGCTGCTGATAACACCAGTGTTGTAAGTTTGCTACAGCTGGAGTTTGGGGGTTGGACTAGATGATCCTTAGGGTCCCGATTCCGATTTTTTGGAGATGCGTAAATGGGAGAGTATGAGAGCCAGAGTCAGTGGCAATTTTTACACAGCCGGAGTCTGGTTTGGCCTAAGGAAGTTTCCTGCATTAATAACATTGCTTATCGTTTGAAACGGAGCAAGGCTTGATTGGTATTCTAAGAATCCAGGCTGCGGCATGACAAAACATATAAATTATGTCCCTGAGTTAGGGAAGGAAAGCGAAAAGATGTCCCATTTATTGAAAAATGGTTTTTGCGTGTTGCTTTATGGAATGAGAAGCCAACAATCTATTCTTCTTATTTCCTGATACTTCTCAGTATCATTCTCCCACCCACCCCAACCATAAGTTTAGTTAGAATGCCACGCTTCGAATTAACTCAGGGTGTCTCCAGACTGTCACTATTTTGCAGGGAGGAATTTAAATGCATACTGCAAATGTAAGTTTGCATAATTAAAATAAATTAAATCATCTGTCACTCTGGTGCAACAAATCCACTTTTCTCCTGGGGGGACAGTTTTTCTTGCAGTTGGGAAAGTGATGGGAAAATGTCCTGAAAAGTGTGAATGAATGGCTTAACGGAAAGCGAATCAGGATGAATGGTCATTGTTGTATAGCGGCCTTGCAAACAGATTGCAATGAATGCTCCATAAAGACGAGACATAATCTAGCAACCAAGTGCAAACTGTGTGCAAGCTAATCAAGATGAACGCTGAATAAACAGGGTGTCTGGAGGAGTCCTTAAGCTATATTAAAAATCATTCTGAAAGCTATGGTAGTCTCATCCCCCTGAGATTATTTCCTCCCCAAGACCTATTTACATAAATTCCTGTTTTGCCCCGTTAAAAATAAAAACGACGTTCTGCATCTGCTATGCAAGATTTCACTCTTTGACGGATCGCTAGGAACTTGGAACAAGTGTTTGCAGTTTTAGACGATGCATGACCTTAGCTGTTGTAATCCGATTCTCTCCTTTTTAAAAACAGTATTAATAGATTGGAAGCCCCAACTATGGCGCAGCTTTGACAGGCACAGATTTAGAGGCTGCTAAACATTTGACAAACGGGGAGAGGCTTTCCTCCCTAGTGAGCAAATCCTTCGACTCGGAACCAACGCCTGAATAGGGCAGCCCAACTCCTGACATGTTGCTTTGCAGACTCCGCGCCTCTCCGTAGCTACAGCCGTGTGCCCTTCTCATTTTCCCCGGGGGAAATCTCCACTAGCAACCCTTTTCCATGTGCAGACTCTGATGGAGAGACTTCAGAAGGAGGGATCAGATAAGCGCCAAGCATTATATTGCAGCCGGCTGCTCTTTGATGTGATTCGAGTTTGTATCTGGCTGTCGTCAGCTGCACCATTTCCCTCTCCACAAGTTTTTGCTGGTGTTGGTGTTGGTGCTGGTGCTGTGCAATTTGTAAGATTTGCCTTGAGAGAGTCTTTGAACCTCTTTTGCTGACCACCAGCATTACTCTGGATAATAACACAGTGAAGGAGGATATAAGCAGAGGTAGCAACCGTTGTTCTGCCAAGGGAAAATTTTCAGTTTTCCCCATGGCTACCTCAGATTAGAATTCCTAGTGCTGAGCTACACTATCTTGACATGGTTACTCTCAGATAAGTGTGTGTGTGTGTGTGTGTGTGTGTGTGTGTGTGTATAAAAAACACACACAAGAAGATGGGTTACAATGATAAAATATATAAATTGACCATAAAAAAGAAGTTGTTAAAAAACATTAAAAACAATTCCATATATAAAACCAGTGCTTTTTTTTCTTTTAAAAAAAATGTTAGGGGTACTGTACTCTCATTTTCCTACTCATATTGAAATAAAAGGTAAAGGTAAAGGTACCCCTGCCCGTACGGGCCAGTCTTGACAGACTCTAGGGTTGTGCACCCATCTCACTTAAGAGGCCGGGGGCCAGCGCTGTCCGGAGACACTTCCGGGTCACGTGGCCAGCGTGACAAGCTGCATCTGGTGAGCCAGTGCAGCACTCGGAAACGCCGTTTACCTTCCCGCTGGTAAGCGGTCCCTATTTATCTACTTGCACCCGGAGGTGCTTTCGAACTGCTAGGTTGGCAGGCGCTGGGACTGAGCAACGGGAGCGCACCCCGCCGCGGGGATTCGAACCGCCGACCTTTCGATTGGCAAGCCCTAGGCGCTGAGGCTTTTACCCACAGCGCCACCCGCGTCCCCATATTGAAATACTGCCCCTCATTGAGGCCAAACTTAGATTCACAAAATATTTAGGGGTATTTGTACCCCTGTGTCCCCCCAGAAAAAAGCACTATATAAAACAACGTGTGCTTCCTTCAGCAGTTTCCTTCAGAGACTACGCAAACACTTAAAAACAAATTCCATGGATAAAAGCAGATTTTAATGTGTGGTCCTCCCTGCTACCGTTTTATTGTTACAATAACCCTGCAAGGTAGGTTAGGCTGAGCATTATTAAGTCAGCACCTGGAGCCTTGAAGACTAGAAATTTGAATTACAAAGGAAATCTGGCATGAGGGATAAATTCCGCAGCCAGGATCAAATGATCCACTGTGAACATGTAGATTGGAAATATAGTTCACACTCAAAGGCTGCTTTCCTCGGCAGAAGCACCTCCATCCATAGCCACTGGATTAGCTTTAATTATTCTGATAAATGCTAATAAATCACTGTTGTCATCTTCACTTTCAGAGCCGCAGTGAATTCTGGCTGCTTAAAGACCCATGAAAGGAAAGGGGTTTGTGCTGTGTGGGGAATGAGCACCCTCTGGTGGCAGCAGTGTTTTATACCTTTGTTCCACACCAAAATAAAGGTAGTCATTCCTGGACCAATAATGCAATTGCATGGGGATTTTTTTCCAGTAGGAAATTATATTTGGACACCCAGATTTAGCAAGAAAGCTGTGGCTCTTCAGATTGTGCCAGCGTGCGATGCAATGCTTTTCCGGTTCACCTTGAACAAGTAAACCGCAGTCAAAATGGAGAATGTTGGACTCAAAACTTGGAATGGTTAAATTTGTTGCTCGTTGGTGGGGAAAGCGACTGACCAAACAAAAAAGTGACTAGCAGCTAGTGTGATCCTGTGTTGACCCAGCACTTTGGGAAAAAAGCAAAGTCCACGGTAGGGATCCTTAAGAATGAGGTTGTGAGATCACGCCATCGTTTATGATTGTCAGGGGCCTTCCTGGAAGGTGCTTTGGCAATTGTAAAGGTTGCATGAAAACGCCTCTGGGAAGCTGGACCTGCAGCTGTGGGAAGCAGAGGACAGTGGCATAGCGTGGATTGCTGGTGCCCAGGGCAGGCAAGTTGCCGACGCTGCTGGAGTGTCCTCCCTGGAACCAAATAAGACCCAGGGGAGCCCAGCCAACCAGCTGCCTTGTCGCTTGGTGGACAAATGCCCCTTACGCCTGCAGAGAGGAGCACCAGGCCATGCTAGGTTCACCCCTTGCTCAGTTTCTTCCATCTGCATTTGCTTAAACTAACTAGGGAGAAGGCTTCAATACGATGCACAACAAGGTTGCTGAGGGACCTGGCATGGAGGGGAGTCCCAAGGACCAGCTGGTGGTTTGTGTAGAGGAGACCGTCCTCTCCCCCTCTTTAGGAAAAGAGAGTGGCACATTCCACCTGGCCCGTCCTCTGCACCCTAAGCTAGCCAGTGGCCTGCAGATGGACACAGCTGTCTCACTGCATTGACAAGGCATTGACGCAAGATTCAGCTGATGTCAGATTCGGCACACGGAATGGAGGCCACCATCTTGTTTGTTGCCTCAGGCGGCAGAATGCCTTGAGCCGGCCCTGCTATCCCGGCAGAAGCTTTTTGAACCTGTTGTGTTGATTGAAAGAGGTAGGGGCGCTCAGTCTTTTGCCCTGAATAGTCACAGAGCGGCTCGCATTCCCCCGGGCTCTTGGCCACCTATCTCTAGGGCAGGGATGTCCAACAGGTTGATCCTCGGGAGGTCGCAGTTGATTGCGGGCTCATTTTCCTTTGCTTTTGCCTAAGAGCACCCGGTCCTGGCCCCCCTCCCCTGCCTGGATGTTCTCCTGAACTCTGAAGATGGAGTTTTTGCTGTGCGGCAAAATGGTTCCACAGTGCTGTTTTAGTGAGAAACTCTTCCACCAAAACAGAACCTTTATAAAAATTGGAACCTTTATAAAAACTTTGACCTGAACCCCTTAAAAGGGGGCTAGATCACTGCCAGATTTTAATGTTTTTAAGTTGTATTCATTCAACTTGTTTTTATTACTGCTTGTTAGCTGCCCTGAGCCCGGCTGAGGGAGGCGGCGTACAGCTTCTGGGTCATGTGGCCAGCATGACTAAGCTGCTTCTGGCAAACCAGAGCAGCACACGGAAACGCCGTTTACCTTCCCGCCGGAGCGGTACCTACTTATCTACTTGCACTTTGACATGCTTTCGAACCGCTAGGTTGGCAGGAGCAGGGACCGAGCAATGGGAGCTCACCCCGTCGCGGGGATTCGAACCGCCGACCTTCTGATCGGCAAGTCCTAGGCTCTGTGGTTTAACCCACAGCGCCACCCGCATCAAGGACGTACCTATTTTCATTGGAGAAATATTGGAGGTTCTGCAGAACCCGAGCCCGATCTCCTTTTGATAAAAGTAACATTGACAGCGATAGCTTTTCATCTCAAAATTGTTTTCAATGTAGGAATCACTCTTTCTTTGTAGAATGCCATGTTAACATTTGAAACTTTAAAAAAGACCGTTCCAATTTATACCCTGGATTTAGCCCAGCAGGAAAGGCAAAAAACAAACCCAAGCATTTCATCCATGCTGTTCTGAGTGCCACGGTCTACTCATTCATCACAGCCAGGAAATGTAGCAGACTGATCATAGCTTATCCTGTTGTGAGTATTGACTGATATAGAAAATAGGGGCGATTGGCCTTTGCTGCCCCACAATATCACCATTGACTCTGGAGAATCGTATTGTTGATGCTGCTGTTTAAAAGCAAATGCCGAAGTTTGTTTGCCATAATCTGAGGCCAGAAACAAGACGAATTGCGCAGGTGAGATAAGCTGGAGAGCTCTTCACGAGGGTGCAGAAACTGCAAGCATCTCAGGCCAAGCTCACCTGGCTAGTTTTCAGCGCGTGCTAAAAACCTTGTTTATGCAAGGCTGCCCAGACATGTCATTTTAACACATAACTGCTGGCTTTTACTAATATTGGGGTGCATGGGGGGAGGTCATTTTTTTAAAACATCAGATTTTATTGATATTTTTAGTGTCTCTCTCATTTTATGTAAACTACATAGCGGTTTGGTCAATTAAACTGTATACACATCCTGTTAAATATATAAATATTTTGGAAGCAGTTAATGTGTACTTTGTCTCTGTTACGTTGACTGGTTGCTGCAATTTTCTTTGTTTCGAAGATGGCATGCTCCTAATAAAAAAGGAATTAAAAGTTTTCCTTCTTCTAAAAGCCTAGGCAACTAATTGCGCATGGGGGCAGCGGCTATAAACTCTTTCCTAGAGATTCTCACCACTTATTGTCCTCTTGGCCCTAGAGTATGGAAGACAATCTTACTCAGCTATGAGTGATCACCAAAGAGAGGAAAAGAGGTGTCAAATCTTTTTTCAAAGAGGGCCAGATTTGATGAAGTGAAGGGCCGTGACCTTTTTTTTAGGATTGAAGTTGTTGAGCTTTTTTTAGGGTTGAAATAGTTGAGCTTTCTTTAGGATTGATGTTGGTTTTTTTTTAAGATTTTACCCCAGGAAACAGACTGCCACAGCGCCCAAATTAAACCAACCGGCAGGCCAGATTAGGCCCCTAAAATGGACTTTGGATATGCCTGCCCTAGAGACTTCCAACATTTTTGCAGACAGGTCTTTGACTAGTCAAGGTGTTTTTAAACTGGCTACAAGCAATGACAAACCTAGACAGCATCTTAAAAAGCAGAGACATCACCTTGCCGACAAAGGTCTGTATTGTAAAAGCTATGGTTTTCCCAGTACAGAGGTACCTCAGTTACATATGCTTCAGGTTACATACGCTTCATGTTACAGACTCCGCTAACCCAGAAATAGTGCTTCAGGTTAAGAACTTTGCTTCAGGATGAGAACAGAAATCGTGCTCTGGCGGCGCAGCGGCAGCAGGAGGCCCCATTAGCTAAAGTGGTGCTTCAGGTTAAGAACAGTTTCAGGTTAAATACGGACCTCCAGAATGAATTAAGTACTTAACCCGAGGTAGTGATGTATGGAAGTGAGAGCTGGACCATAAAGAAGGCTGATTGCCGAAGAATTGATGCTTTTGAATTATGGTACTGGAGGAGACTCTTGAGAGTCCCATGGACTGTAAGAAGATCAAACCTCTCCATTCTGAAGGAAATCACCCCTGAGTGCTCACTGGAAGGACAAATCCTGAAGCTGAGGCTCCAATACTTTGGCCACCTGATGAGAAGACTCCCTGGAAAAGATCCTGATGTTGGGGAAGATTGAGGGCGCAAGGAGAAGGGGACAACAGAGGATGAGATTGTGGGACAGTGTTCTCGAAGCTACCAGCATGAGTCTGACCAAACTGGGGGAAGCAGTGGAAGACAGGAGTGCCTGTCGTGCTCTGGTTCATGGGGTCACGAAGAGTCGGACACGACTAAACGACTCAACAACATAGACATAGCCAGGATTTATGTTATGGGGGTAGGAGTTATGCTAGGGGGTGGGGCAGAACCGAGCTATATCTGACACAGTTAATTAAGCATTTTTATTTACTTGATGGGGGGGGCAGCTGTCCTTCCTCTGCCCACCCCCACGCTGGCTATGCCCATGGCTGCAAATTCATGCTTCATTCTGTATTGTTTCAGCTCTTGAGTGGCTTTTGTTTTCATTTGCTCCTCTACTTTAATATTACATTTTTATCGTTGGTTTTTAAATTGTGTTCTTCTTGCTAACCAACCCAAGTACCAAGCATGTGAACCAACTACAGGACTCATGTCCTGCTTGTGGGCTTTCATAGACATCAGGTTGGCCACTGCGAGGACAGGAAGCCAGACCAGATAAGCCTTTGGTCTGATCCAGCACAGATCTTCATATGCTCCTCTGCTTCGTGACAGCGCAATATATATTTTTTTTACCTCTGGAACCAGTTCTTGTAAGGATTTAAGAGAACCAGACACGTCAAAGCAGAGGAACCAAGATTGAGAAACTGGTTTGTCCAATGACACCCAATTTGTGGACCTGGGATGGGATCTGAATTCAGGTCTCCAAGTGACTTCAAGATCATGCTGGATCTTAGCACCTAGCACTGTCCTAGGAATTTATGCAGGATGAGGGCGTTTAGACAGACACTTGCGTGAAATCTGTCATGGTCAATGTGTCAATGTGCCAAGTTAAGAAACGAAAAGACAGACCAACTGATGAGGCCACTACGGAAGAATCCAGTGGTTTTTTAAAAAACAAACATGTTTTTTGGAATGATGCAATCAGTTCTTATGTTGATTACACAAATGACTGGAGTAACAAGGGAAAGAACAGATTTTGCACACCTTGACTTGGGGGGTCACATAACTTCATACCCTCCAACATTTCTCCAATGAAAATAGGGATGTCCTAAAGAAGAGCAGGACATTCAGGGATCAAATCAGAAACCAATACGGCTTCTGTAAATCTTCTGTAAATCTCCTCCAAAGACATACACACACACACACAAATTGAACAATGACTGTTCATTTATAGTCAAAGGCAATAGGGCAGTACAACTGCTCATATGAACTGAGAGAGGTGCTGCTATGCAAGACATTTTCATAAAACAATTGGCTCCCCAAATATCGGGTTGGACTCTCAACAAAAACTTTTTAAATACATCTTATTGCCAATTGCTTATGCCCTGACGGGAGGACAGCTGGGAGGTCTTGCAGATTAGGACGCTGTCACAGAGTTGCTTCCATAAAAGGGTTTTGTACAGAGAGAAGGATAAAGACATGTGTGCAACACTCAAGTTAGCTGGACTTCTGCCTTTCTTCTTCTTCGTCATCATCACTGTCATCGTCTTTCACCTTCTCCTCCACTTTCTCTTTCACAGTTCTTTTGGGGAGAAAGCGCTCTACTTTTAAATCCAAGCTTTCGCTTGTTGAACTGCAAATGCTCAAGTGTGTCACAAACGGGCCTAGGAAAAAAAAGAAAAGGGGGAGGAAAAATCCAGTTTATCACTTTGGTGCTCTTGCTGACAAGTCAAACAGCATGCGCTGCGAGATCTAGAACACTGATCACACTGTCCTCAAGTTATTAAAAGTGTTGTAGAAAATAGTACAGGGTCAGGCCTAGCCAAAAGTAAAGCACTTTTAAGGCTCTTAAATTTCAGTGCGAGAGATTTAGGAATGTACTAAACTTGCCTATGGAAAATGGACGTCATGTATCGGTTCTCAGCTTGGGCTGAGAAACTTAGCTTTGACCTAAATGCTGTAATGAAATGTGTAAAAATAAAAGTTTGCTGCCGTCAACCGAATTGATATCTGATAGATTGAGCTCTTTCACCTCCACATCTGGCGACAAGAGAAGACCCTGCTTTCATGCTGGGATTGTGAATGTGGCAATCTCCATTACTTCTGTAAACACGGTTATTTACTGTATCTAGTGGCATTGATTGTTGAGCTGGTGTTGTGGAGCAGCTTAAGAGTGTGAGCTGGAAAGCCCCACAATTTCAAAGCTTAGCTCAAGAGAAAAAGGGAAGCAGCAACAGGAGACACAATTTCTATGGGGCACTGAAAATGAATTAAAAACACATTTGTGTTGGGGCGCAGTGATCAGCAGTCTGAAAAGGGGAGTAACTTGCTCAAATTTTCCATCTGCAACAGGGGTAGCTAACCTCTGAGGCAGGGTGAACATGAGAACAAGATTGGGCCCACAAAAGCCTTTCAAAGTGGCCTGCCAGCCCAAAATTTCCTTCCCATAGCAGGTTGGGAGGAAAGCCTCTTCTACACTCCCCATGCAAATTAATGGGAGAGATTGTGCTTACCATTAACTTGCATGGGGAGGTGCACCCACAATAACGGTGAGGATGGGATTATACCCACCCACCAAAAGGCCCTGTTACTCCATGGATCTCTGACTGATGGGAGTGGATAGGATTCTTTCCCCACCCCCCCACCAGCCATTTTCAGGGCGCTGTGGGTTAAACCACAGAGCCTAGGACTTGCTGATCAGAAGGTCAGTGGTTTGAATCCCCGTGACTGGGTAAGCTCCCGTTGCTCAGTCCCTGCTCCTGCCAACGTAGCAGTTCAAAAGCATGGCAAAGTGCAAGTAGATAAGTAGGTACCGCTCCAGTGGGAAGGTAAACAGCGTTTCTGTGCACTGCTCTGGTTCGCCAGAAGCAGCTTAGTCATGCTGGCCACATGAGCCGGAAGCTGTACACCGGCTCCCTCAGCCAGTAAAGCGAGATGAGTGCCGCAACCCCAGAGTCGGCCATGACTGGACCTAATGGTCAGGGGTCCTTTTAACTTTACCTTTAACCTCTTGCATCTCCCCCCCCCCACCTCCTGCCCCCGCCAGCTCTCAAAACTCAGGCCCACCTTGAATGTAGCCCTGAGGATAAAAAACGGTTAGCTACCCCTGAGCTGCAATATTGGGGGGGGGGGGGAGAAATTCTCACCGGCCTTTCAACGTTATTGCTGTTGGATATTCTCTCTCTGTGTGAGAGAGAATCATTTGTTCCAGAAACAAAGAGGAACAGAGGATAAGTTTCAAGAAGCAGCAGAAGGCCGAGATTGTTTTGTCTATGCAAGGACTTTTTCTGCGAGGACTGTTCTTTGGAAATGCGCAGCGTGACAGGAAGCATTGATAACAACGGTTCTGTGTAACTTGTTGTGAGTCTCTTGCTTGCAGTGAGAGAAGCAGAGAGAGTGCGTCTTGGACTTTTGTTAGACTCTGACCACGGCAGAGGTGAATGTCTGTATATATTGGCTACCAATATGCTTCAATGCCTGTCAAGTAAACCTCTATACTCGACTGAATCTTTATGGTGTCCATGAGTGTTTATTGCCTACTTTGTGTACCTTCAACCCCGAAGATGCTTCCAAGGAAGGAGATGCACTGAGATGCAACTCTGCTGAGGATAGATCCTGGCACACACAGGCAGTGAAAGTGATGCCGGACCCAATCCTTCTAAATCATCCATCAGAGGTTGATGGATTGATCCAACAATTGCAAATATCCCTGAGATAATGTGTGTGGAGTGCTCTGAGCACTCTTTAAAAGGTAAAGGGACCCCTGACCTTTAGGTCCAGTTGTGGCCGACTCTAGGGTTGCGGAGCTCATCTCGCTTTATTGGCCGAGGGAACTGGCATACAGCTTCTGGGTCATGTGGCCAGCATGACTAAGCCGCTTCTGGCAAACCAAAGCAGCACACGGAAACGCCTTTTACCTTCCCGCCGGAGTGGTACCTATTTATCTACTTGACGTGCTTTCGAACTGCTAGATTGGCAGGAGCAGGGACCGAGCAACGGGAGTTCACCCCGTCGCGGGGATTCGAACCGCTGACCTTCTGATCAGCAAGTCCTAGGCTCTGTGGTTTAAACCACAGCACCACCTGCATGTTAATGTTTGTTATGTGACTTCTACTCAAGGAGGTGTAAGGCAGAGAACAGAATGGCTGCCAGTCCCTGCCTGGTTTATCTTTATTCTTGGTGCCTATCCTGTATTACCTGGAGAAGGGCAAAGGAACAGCAGGCAGAAATATCAAGGACAATGGAGTATAGAGGCCCCGTATAAATGTCACACCCAACCATGGATTTTGTTAGTGCATGAGCTCGGAGCTTCCACCCTCCTTCTCCGTGCATGGCAGGAGGAGACATGACTGTTCATATTTTAGAATAAACTGTTTGTTGTCGTGTCTGAACCCGGCAAAAATAGTGGTTTGTTCACACCACAGTTTCTTAACAGGCCAGAATACCAAACCACCCTCCCTTGATGCACCATGGTTTGAAAAAAACCACCGTTTGCCAAGTTCAGATGAACAAAATAATAATAATTGCCATTTCTTCTAAAACACGAACAGAAGCTTTAAATCTCTTTCCTTTGCATGCAAGGGGGAAGAGGACACCAGGCTCCAGCGGATTCCTGGACAGATCAATGCCCCATGGTGGGTTGCTCCCTCTGAACTGGATCAAAGGCTATGCTGGTTGAAATTTTTAGAGATGCTACTGGGTCCCAGGACCACCCAGCTTTCTCACACAAGGCCAATGAGAAGATATTTGATAAGGCAGCCAAGTGGAGGTTGCAGCTTTAGTCATTACAGGCAGTGTTGAGGGTGCAAGGGCTGAATGACAACCGTCCAATTAGCATTTATACAGTGTTTCTCGTTTCATCCAGTACAGTGACTTTAAAGTCCCATATTGCAGGTGTGCGCAAGGGCACCCCCTCTAAATTCATAGCCAAGCTGAGGTTGGGACTGGGGATTCCAGCCTAAAGTGTATGTCCTTAACTGCCAACACCATTTCTTTTTAAAAGGACTTCCCTAAGGCAAAACCAAACTGCTTAAATCATAGAAGAGTTGGAAGGGACTCTGAGGATCATTGCAGGAATGCGCAGCTGTCCCATACAGGGACTGAATATATATCAGCACTTGCAAATTTAGGGACATACCCCACCTTAAAATTTTCAGATAATAATTCGTTCTTTTTTTAAAAAAGAGACCAATATCAAAATTTGCACTGGGATTCCATAGGAATCTGCAAAAAGATGGTGCTTGACGTTTCAAAAGCTGCCAGGATTAGGCTGGAGCCAGGAAAACGTCACACACCATTCCAAGAGGATGAGAAAATAGCTTCCCAAAGATTCCTTCTGAAAGGAAAGAAGCAGGTTTACTAGTGTTAATGATATCCTTTAAGTACATCTCTCTTGACACAGCGCTGCCTGTTAAGTGTTCCTTATTGCTGGGCTTGTCTGTGTAGGTTTTTAAAAAAATAATAATAAAGTCATTTCCCCTCCTCGGTGGTAGAAAGGTGCTCCCTTTATTCATCTGTGTAATATAATTAGCTTTTAGTGTCAATTAAGGGACTAAAAGAAAAGAGCAGCTTACCATAGCTCAAAGGTTTGTATTTACAAACGTCTTTAATAACTGCATCCAGATTGGCAACGATCTGATCATTAGGCATATCCAGCTGAAAGAAGTTAATGCAAAATTAATGAAGCAGAAAACATTAAACGCTCCCGGATTAATAAAAACTGCAGCGGCTGGGGTAAATATTTAATCAGAGTTCTGGGCTTTTGTTTTTTAATAAAAGGGGGGGGACATTTTCCTCTCTATTAAAGATGCAAAGTGCCATAAATGCCATTAGCGTCATTAGCTTAAAGATATTCTGCTGTGAAAAAAAGAGATATATTTGTACTCCAACTCAACCACTGTAAATATATAGGTGTATATACCCCCTGCTTAGGCAGCCTGCTATGGGATTGGCTCTCAATATGTAAGTCCTCAGATAAAATCAAATCTGTAAGGTTTAATATGCAACAAGCAGCCTGGGAACCTAGGGCAAACATCATCTCCTTGGGAGTAAAGGTGAGGACAGGAAGGCAAACTGGTCACACAGAAGCTGTGGTCTGAAGTAAATCAGTCTTAATTAAAATACGGATTGAGAGAAAATTACATACTGCACAAAGATCAGCCACAGATTGTAAAATTCTCATCTGCAAGCAAAACTGTTTGTGAACATTCCATAGCATCTCATCAACAAAGGGCTGAGGGCTGACTTTGAGCATCAGAGGTGGCGAAACCACCAGCCCTCCAGGTTTTGATGAACTACATCTCCCATCAGCCCCAGCAGGCATGTAGCCAATGGCCTAGGATGACTAGGGTTGTAATTCCGCAACTTCTGGAGGGCCAAAGTTCCCCCACACCTATCCTACACAAATATTGGGGCAGTATTGTTCAGGAAGAGGTTGAGGCTGGCAGTCTGAATTGGCCCTGGGAGACTTTGCAGGGCGGTCTGCAACATGGAAAACACAAAAACCCACAACACACTTAGCAAACGCAAGCAATACCTCTCTCCCAGACACTTGAAAAGGTTGTAAGGCTGATTTAGTACAGAAGACTTTCCCAATGTAGAGCAGGGCTTCCCAAATTTGGGTATCCACAGCTGGTTTTTTTGGACTACAACTCCCATCATTCCTAGCTAGCAGGACCAGTGGTCAGGGATGATGGGAACGGTAGTCCAAATAACAGCTGGAGACCCAAGTTTGGGAACCACTGATGTAGAGGAAGAGTGAGGGGAGACCAAGAGCATAAGAAGAGCTCTGCTGGATTGGAAAAAGGCCTAGCTAGTCCAGCATCCCATTCACACAGTGGCCAATTTGATGCCTATGGGAAACCCGAAAGCAGGAGCCTTTTCCCACTGGTGATTCACAGCAACTGGTATTCAAAGCCTCTGACAGTGGAGTGCCTTTAGGGATTAAATGGGAGGTACGTCATCCTAGCCCAGCTACTAAATAAATATTTCTACAAAAAAAATGCTTTCTGGTAGGCACATAGGAGAGTTTCCCCTGTGCCCTAGGCCACTAAGAAGCAGCAAAGAGGGAGAACAGCTCTCTCTCTTCCCTCATTTCAGACTCACATACGTGGCCACACTGACAATCTCGTCTTGGAAACTCTGAAGACTTTCCCATATTGTTCCAACTACAGTGGAACCTCACGTTACGGATGGGATCTTTTCTGGAGGCCGGTCCGCAACATGGAACAGACACAGGCCGAAGCACAGTGTCTGTGCATGCGCACGTCACGAGTTAGCGCTTCTGTGCATGCATGCGGCATGATTTAGCGCTTCTGCGCATGTGTGAGCAGCAAAACCTGGAAGTAACCATTTCTGGTACTTCCGGGTTGCCGCAGTACCCAACATGAAAACACGTAACCTGAAGCAGACACAACATGAGGTATGACTGTATATTTCTGGCATTCACCAGATCCACGGGTGGCCAAGCAGATCTGAACACAAAAAAGTTTTTAATATACAGAACGTATTTTAGAAATGCAAGCAGCTGACTCTGTCTTCCTGTGAGTGGAAGTGCCTCTTCTAAGCTGACAGGTCACAAAGCACCAGTACACTGTCAAACAAAGTACAGTGGTACCTCAGGTTACATATGCTTCAAGTTACATACGCTTCAGGTTACAGACTCTGCTAACCCAGAAATAGTGCTTCAGGTTAAGAACTTTGCTTCAGGATGAGAACAGAAATCGTGCTCCGGTGGCGCGGTGGTAGCAGGAGGCCCCATTAGCTAAAGTGGTGCTTCAGGTTAAGAACAGTTTCAGGTTAAGAACGGACCTCCGGAACGAATTAAGTACTTAACCCGAGGTACCACTGTATGTGTCTTGCTCCAGAATTGCTTTTTATTCGTGTGTAGCTTTATTAAATTAGAAGGCATATGATTAAATTAGAAGGCATATGATTAAAGTCAAAGAGGCAAATCCACTTAGATAACTGAGTCACCACCCCCCGCTGCCCAGGGGACTATCCCATAATCTGAGAAATACTGACCTATTCAGTATACAGTTTGCTCCGACCCTGGGCTTTTAGGATAGGGCAGGCTATTAACGTATATTATCAAGGGGCTGCTCCTTGCTAACGTGATGTAAACCTTGCTTTCTGGTGTATTCAGAAAAGAAACCTCTTACGTTAGCAGAGGGTAATGATTTGCAGACTTTTCCCCCCAACTGACTGTCCTGTGGGATGACCCATTTCGAAGTGTTCCTGAAATGCAACGGAGCAACGAAGAACGAAAGCTGTGTACCTGTGCGTACTTTCGGTAAATGATTAACAACGGCTTGAATTTGGCCGGACAGTTGCCAAAATCCCTTGTGAAACTTACCATTCCGATGGGAGTGTGGATGATGTTACCGTTCTCTACTTCATATTCGTGGCACACTTTAAAGAACTCGAGCATCTGGAGAATGTCGTAACTGAGAGAACCTGGTTCAAAATGGGGAAAGAGGGGGGGGGGAGAGAGGTGTCAAGACAAATGCTGCAGGACAAACAAGAGCTGTGTGTCAACAGGCGTTCTTTGGTGAGGCCCAGAAGCGCGTCACATGCCACAGTGGGGACCTGTGTGCAAAGTATCATTAGCAAAGGTAAAGGGACCCCTGACCATTAGGTCCAGTCGTGGCTGACTTTGGGGTTGCGGCGCTCATCTCGCTTTATTGGCTGAGGGAGCCGGCGTACAGCTTCCGGGTCATGTGGCCCGCATGACTAAGCCACTTCTGGCGAACCAGAGCAGCGCACGGAAACGCCATTTACCTTCCCACCAGAGCAGTACCTATTTATCTACTTGCACTTTGACATGCTTTCGAACTGCTAGGTTGGCAGGAGCAGGGACCGAGCAACGGGAGCTCACCCCGTCGCAGGGATTCGAACCACCGGCCTTCTGATCGGCAAGTCCTAGGCTCTGTGGTTTAACCCACAGCACCACCCATGGCCCTTAGAGTATCATTCCCTGGTGCTAAATAATAATAATAACAATAATAGTAATAATAATAATAATAATAATAATTTATTATTTATACCCCGCCCATCTGGCTGGGCCTCCCCAGCCACTCTGGGCGGCTTCCATAGAAACCAAAAATACACTAAAATATCACACGTTAAAAACTTCCCTGAACAGGGCTGCCTTAAGATGTCTTCTGAATGTCAGGTAGTTGTTTATCGATTTGACATCTGCTGGAAGGGCGTTCCACGGGGCGGGCGCCACTACCGAGAAGGCCCTCTGTCTGGTTCCCTGTAGTTTTGCTTCTCGCAATGAGGGAACCGCCAGAAGGCCCTCGGCGCTGGACCTCAGCATCTGGGCAGAATGATGGAGGTGGAGATGCTCCTTCAGGTATACTGGACCGAGGCCGCTTAGGGCTTTAAAGGTCAGCACCAACACTTTGAATTGTGCTTGGAAATGAATGTGAGGAATGTAAAAGAATGTGAGGAATCCTATCTGCACGGCAAAGCCTTGCTATGGCCAACATTTGCAAGTTGAGCAGGTTCCCAATCTAGGTAACAGGGGGAGGAACTAGCGTTCATGTTTACAATCTGCAAAATCTTGCAATGCAGCCCAACAGCTGACCTCCACTTCTTCTCGTCTGATCCCTAGAGGACAAGGGCTCCACTGAGGAAGGGAGGTATCCTGCACCCTTGATCCCTTTTACAATCACTCCTTGCTCTGCAGGATTCTCTCAGCACCCTGACGCTACAGCAGCTAATCACCATTAAGGATTAGGGTTGCTTTCAACTAAATCACAGAGAAACTTCCACACAAGTGCAGTGGAAATTCCCCGTTCCCGCCACATCCCCTGTGTTAAGCCTTTTGCGGGAAGAGTCCTGTGACTCCTAAAAGGCTTAACAAATGGAGGCCGAGGCCTTTAGGCTTCCAGATCTTGCTGAACTACAACTCCCATGGTTAGGGGTGGTGGGAGTTGCAGTTCTGGAGGGCCACAGATTCCTTGCCCCTGGCCTGGCTCCTGTGCAACAACTGCATATCCGATTGTTGTCACTGTTACAATTTGTATAATGCCCTTTATCAAAATATCCCAGGGCAGTGTACAACCTTAAAAACACTTTACAGAACATCAATGATAAAAACGTGGTAAGAACATAATAAAAAGCATGCTGACAGACAGCTTAATAAATCAGCCTATCGATGTGGCTTGTGGAACGTCATCGGGTGTGTCTGCAGCTGATTTCACACCTGCTTTATGGGATGTGTTGAATGTTGAAAATGCTTCCTACAGAAAAACCCCAGACATAAATTACTGGAAAGGAAGGTTAAACTCACGTAAGTGTCTACAGTGTTGTAGCCTTACACAGCATGCTCACTAAAATTTTGACCCTCACCATTTCTGGTCCTTGGGAACCTTTGCTTCAGCATCCCCCTTAGAGGAGTAATCTTGGATGACATTGTCGGCACGCCAACATAAAAATCTGCCTTGATCTCACCATCCAATATCTGGTGGGGAAAGAAGAAAAGATTGTTATGATTTATGTCCCTTTTAGAAATTAAGTCTAGCAAAAGTCAATACAGTGGTATCTCGGGTTACATTCCTTCAGGTTACATACGCTTCAGGTTACAGACTCCGCTAACCCAGAAATATTATCTCGGGTTAAGAACTTTGCTTCAGGATGAGAACAGAAATCGTGCTCCGGCGGTGCGGCGGCAGCGGGAGGCCCCATTAGCTAAAGTGGTGCTTCAGGTTAAGAGCAGTTTCAGGTTAAGAATGGACCTCCAGAATGAATTAAGTACTTAACCCAAGGTACCACTGTAATAAAAAACCGAACACCCAGTTTGCCTCCTTACTTCCTTGCTAGGCCTAAGAAGAGCAAGGAGCGGAGGGGAGAAGAGATGAACCTGTGGTCCTCCAGGGGATTTCAACTTCCACCAGCCCCAGCCAACATGGGCAATAGTCAGGGATGATGGGAGCTGTGGTCTAGCAACGTGGGATGGGCCACAAGCTTCTCATCCTTGCACAAAGGTAACAAGGACGAAAATGTGGGAGCTGCATCCTCTTTAAAACAGGATAATGATAGCACCAGGCCATGCACAACAGCCCTTTCCCATGCTAGTTCTGTTCAGCTGCTGTGACTTAGATAGACCTACATTTCCTTCCTTGTTTTTTGCTACTCCTATACCAATGTCCTTCATGAGATGGTCTCCCAGTGAGGATTCACTTACCCCTCCCATGAAAGCAATGATGCAAATCTATCGCTTAAAGTTCAAAGCTTAGCATCAAGGCCAGAAGTCATAACATTCAGAAGGTGACGATAACTTTTTCAACGGCTACAAACGGCAGCAAGAACGTGTTTCTTACACATAAAGTAGTAAGGGTTTGGTCTACTTAATCAGACACGCAAGAAACCCGTGTTGGAGACAAATATTTAATGATTTGCCAAGATGGCAATCTAACATATAAGCTTCAATAATGCTTAGACAATGCTAGTGCAAAAAGAAGGGCATTTATTTTCATTTGAAAGCAGGAGGGCTGCTTTTTCTTTGCTGCTGCATAAATGACCACAATGTTCATGATCATTCTGCAGCTGAGGCAAATATTTACTTTGTGCACTCTCAGTTCTAGGACAAAAAAAAAAAAAAAAAAGTGAAGCGGAACGGCCTCTATTTTCTGTCTCATAATGTGTAGCTTGTAGGGAATATTACAGTACATTCCCACTCCAACCAGGGACAGCATTTGCTGAAATCCAAAGACAGCAAGTTTCTCCATGTGCAAACTGCAGCACAACTGGATAATAATTTTCAAGACATAACAATATCGTAGCATGTCAAGGTCCTACTCTGGTATGAACCAAAGAGGCTAAAGCAATCTGTATATATAAATATTTTAAATTCTATTTTTTTGGTTCGCAGGAGGCATCCTCATTCTGGAAAAACACCCAACCAAGAAATCAAAATGCTGAATCATTTGTTCTAATCTAACCTCTGAAACAGAGAGATGCAACTATTCAGCTGAGAACACAGTTTAATAATTGGGTTTTTTTGTTTTTTATTATTATTATTATTATTATTATTATTATTATTATTATTATTATTATTTTATGATTAATACTCTGCCCATTGGCCTGGGGTTTCCCTAGCCACTCTGGGTGGTTTCCAGAACATATAAAAACATGGTAAACAAACGTCAAGCATTAACAACTTCCTAATACAGGGCTTCTAAAAGATATCTTCTAAAAGTTGTATAGTTATTTATCTCCTTGATATCTGCTGGGAGGGCGTTCCACAGGGTGGGTGCCATTGCTGAGTATGTCCTCTGCTTGGTTCCCTTTAACTTCACTCCTCAGAACGCGGGAACCACCAAAAGGCCCTTGGAGGTGGACCTCAGTGTCTGGGCAAATATTGGGTAACCCGCCCTGGCATACATGCATCAATTTGAGCCAATAATTAGAAAATTACAACTACATCTTCATTTCAGTTGGCAGAATCCCTTAAAAGAAACATATGCACATACACACAAAACCCAGAAGAGGTACATTTTAAGGGAATTTATAACAGGCTTTAAAATTCTGTTGTGCAACAACTTCAGGAGACCCCTGATGCCACTATATCTCTGCACTTATAAGGAATCTGAAAATATACTTTAGATTCTAACCTTCTGAAGTTGTGGGATCCTGTTTGCCTTCCTAGTACCTCCAGAATTTCAGCAGCCTTGAGTGGCACCACAAACAATGACAAGGGTAGCTATACTGGGGGGGGGGATGTGATCCCCAAAAATGGAGCAGGAAGTGACATAATACAGTGGTACCTCGGGTTACATACGCTTCAGGTTACAGACTCTGCTAACCCAGAAATAGTACCTTGGGCTAAGAACTTTGCTTCAGGATAAGAACAGAAATCGTGCTCCGGCAGTGCAGCGGCAGTGGGAGGCCCCATTAGCTAATGTGGTGTTTCAGGTTAAGAACAGTTTCAAGAACAGACCTCCGGAACGAATTAAGTTCTTAACCCGAGGTACCACTGTACATGTATCTCAGTAGGTTCTGGCAGTGGACTCTTTTGAAGGGCTGCAACCAGGCTGCTTGTAATAATAATACTAATACTAATAAAACTACTACTACTACTAATAATAATAATAATTTTATTTATACTCTGCCCATCTGAATGGGTTTCCCCAGTGCTAGTATTCTCCCGCAAGACAAGAAACAAATGATCAAAAGTGAGAAAGATTAAAAGAACTGATTTCAGATTACGTAGATGCTTTCTACTTTTCTTTAGGTCTTCTCACAGTACTTAATTAACGCCATCTGTTAATTACCGGCTTGATTAATTCAGTCCCTCCTGCAAATGTAGCTCCATTTTCTCTTGCTAGAGCAGCTTGCTCTGCATCCTGTAAGGAAACGAAAGTTCAGAATGAAGACAATAGGAGCACTAGATATTTTCCCATACAGCTGGCGTTTCTTCAAGGCTTTCTTAGGCAGGTGAAGGTGCTGCTAGGTAGGAAATGCAGACCCCCCTCCCCTCTGGCCAAGTTATAGGTGTGTTTTGACTGGGTGACCCCAATGAGCGCACCAGACGTTGGATGGGCACAATGAACATCTTGAGCATGCATTAATGCTTTAAAAAGTGCCCTGGATGGCCAGACAAAGGTCAAGTTAATTGAGCATATTTTGCAGGAATCACAGCACCCAACAGAACCAGGATGATCTGCTGGCTATTTGACAGGTCCACTAGCAGGCTGTGGTTTTCCTTCTGCCCAGCCCCACTTAATAGGGCTGTTGTAAGGGGTTATGGATGAACACCAGTTCCTCCTCCTGTTACCTAGATTGGGAACCTGCTCAACTTGCAAATGTTGGCCATAGCAAGGCTTTGCCGTGCAGACAGGATTCCTCATATTCTTTTGGCACCAGGGAGTGATACTCTAAGGGCCATGGGTGGTGCTGTGGGTTAAACCACAAAGCCTAGGACTTGCTGATCAGAAGGTCAGCGGTTCAAATCTCCACAACGGGGTGAGCTCCTTTTGATCGGTCCCTGCTCCTGCCAACCTAGCAGTTCAATAGCATGTCAAAGTGCAAGTAGATCAATAGGTACCACTCCGGCGCGAAGGTTAACGGCGTTTCCGTGCGCTGCTCTGGTTCGCCAGAAGCTGCTTAGACATGCTGGCCACATGACCCAGAAGCTGTACGCCGGCTCCAGTCGGCCAATAAAGCGAGATGAGCGCCGCAAACCCAGAGTCGGTCACGACTGGACCTAATGGCAAGGGGTCCCTTTACCTTTAAGGGGTTATGGATGTGAAGTGCTTTGAACATTCTCTGATATCACTTCACCCATTCCAAGATCAAGCTCTGGCTCAAGTGTTCTCAGGAACATCATAATCTAGAACACACTGTACCAAACACACATCATGGATGTATACATTTAGAAAACCTTCTGGATGTATCCAAAACGGTGAGATATCTGCTAGATTCTGCAAGAGTGGCATCGAGGCCACTGCCTCAAAACACTTGCCTGACTAACCTATACATACAAGCTCAAGGAGGCATTGCAGCAACATGCTGTAACTCACCGCTGTGAATACTACGACCTTATGGATGTCATCTGTGAAATGGTGAGGCAGACGAACTGTGCCAACGAATGGTTCCAAAGGTTTCTGAAAGGTGCCAAAGCAAACAAGCAAAATTGAAAAGCCTCACATTATTGAATTCAGCAAAATAAATTTACTTAGTTGACAAAGGCAAGTTGATCCAAAATTCAGATATGTGCTCTGTATTTCTTTTCACGTGCACAGAAACATTAAGATTTTTAAAAACTATTTAAAATATACATAAAATGCACGTTAGTCAATAGTCAACTGTTCAACTAGCTTCTATGAGCCGAAGGAAGCCCCTAAAATATCCCTATAATCCTTTTCAAAGATCACCACCACGAGCCAAACATTCTGCAGTGTGTTGCAGAAAATATTCTGGATGACTAGAGGCTTCCACCTCGTCTTTGCTTCTCCTTCCGTTAGCATTTTTGCATCGATAATTGCATTGACACAAATTTAGAGAAAGGTCTCCCCAGTGGAATGAAGGCCCAGGGCAGAGAGGGGCAGAACTCGCAACTCAGTGCAAGCTTATAAAATACAAGTGAAGATATTTCAGCTAAAAATTTTGGGAGCCCTTCTTCGGGCATCATGTCTGAATGAACAACTTAGAAAAATTGCACTGAATGTTTTAAAAAATAAACTAACTTTCAAAGTCCCTGAAATACTGTAATTTCAGTTATAAAGGAAAGTGGCCACTAATACTTGCAAACTATGAGCCTTTTCCAGCGTACCTTCTTCTCCATTGCCATGTCCAGGGTCATATCAATGTATACATGCTGCTTGGGGGAAGTGAAGTCCAGTTGCTGAAACGTCTTCAGCATCTCTAAAGCCACTTCTGCCTCATAAACTGGCCTTTGATAGCACCACGTCAAATAAACATCGTCCTTTGGCTCACTTGGCAAGGGAAATGTGTAAGGGTTCTTTTTTTTCTTGGGCTCTGATTCTGCGGTCTTCTTTTTGGCGTCCCTTCTGGGTTTTTTCTCTTTTCTTTAAGGAAATGGAAGTGATAAATGAAACAGCCCAGCTCAATACACTTACCATAAAAATACATGTTTCTGGTGGCTGGAAGTTGGAACTAAAACAGGAGAGCTGCCTCAATCTGTGGCAAAACATTTCAAGGTGCCTATTATCTTGGGGAAAGTTTAAAAATAAAGTATCTTATCTGAATTAGGATACTTTATTTTTAAACTTTCCCCAAGATAATAGGTTCTCTTTCTTCATTCACACCCAGAAATAAAACCAATTGTCTAGCACTAATCTTCAGCTAGCAGATTGGGACCCGCAAATGTGTCACATCGTTCTCTTATTTTGTTGAGAAGAAAATCTATATCCTTTTTTTTAAAAAAAAAAAATATTATTTAATCATTTTTTCAATACAAACATCAATCGCAAAAGATACATACAACAAAAACCATAATAACAATAATAACACAATTTAACAATTCAGATTTGAATACACTGATTTACCTATGACTACTCCTTTTTTTTTACTTGGGACGCAGGTGGCGCTGTGGGTTAAAGCCTCAGCGCCTAGGACTTGCCGATCAAAAGGTCGGCGGTTCGAATCCCTGCGGCGGGGTGCGCTCCCGCTGCTCGGTCCCAGCGCCTGCCAACCTAGCAGTTCGAAAGCACCTCCGGGTGCAAGTAGATAAATAGGGACCGCTTACCAGCGGGAAGGTAAACGGCGTTTCCGTGTGTGGCTCTGGCTCGCCAGAGCAGCGATGTCACGCTGGCCACGTGACCCGGAAGTGTCTCCGGACAGCGCTGGCCCCTGGCCTCTTGAGTGAGATGGGCGCACAACCCCAGAGTCTGTCAAGACTGGCCCGTACGGGCAGGGGTACCTTTACCTTTTTTACTCCTTTTTAACAATATTTTCCCACCTCTCCCTTCCACTGCTCTGCAATGTAATAAGGACCCTAACTACAATACAAACAACAATTAAAAGAACAGATATGAAAACAATTTTTAAAAATTAAATGACAAGTATGGGGAGATCTTGGGGACCGAGTCCTGCCGCAGAAACAGGCTGGTGCTTGCCTGAACCTATTCAGTGTTGCTATTTATACTTTGATTTCAAGTGTCTTGTCTTTTATTACTAAGTTTAAAAGAAATAAAAGTTATTTACTTACTTTGCAGCATAGTGTCTATTGGAAATCAGCAAACGGGCAAAACTGGGAAGCACTGCAGAATGCTGACGAATTCTGGGGAAAATACGGCTAGGACAATGAGCTGAAACTGTTTAAAGACGGGGGGGGGGGGGAGAGAGAAACCATGCTAATGAGAGCCAGGAATCAGCAAAGCTGCAAACGAAGTTATGTGACAGAACTGGCATTAATAGGCCTTTGCATTTAGTGATTCCAAGGATATATGATTTCTTACCCTCCTTGCACCGTAAGATCCCACTGCAGGTTATAACAATATAATTACACAATTATAACAACAAATAAAACAGTTCCAAACAAAAGTACAGTATAGATTAAATGTGGCACCAAAAGGCCTATGTAAGGTTCAAGACCGAGCACGCTTGAGCTGCCTACATACTTCTCTCCACCACTAGTTTGGGAAGGAGTGCACACACATTAGTCAGAATTTATATTTATACTGCATCTATCCGGTCATTTCTTACTATATGCTGCATTTTGATGAGCTTTGAAGTAAACTAAGAAAAAGAACAACCTAACTGCGTTTTGGGACACAGGTGGCGCTGTGGGTTAAACCACAGAGCCTAGGACTTGCCGATCAGAAGGTCGGTGGTTCGAATCCCCACGATGGGGTGAGCTCCCGTTGCTCAGTCCCTGCTCCTGCCAACCTTGCAGTTCAAAAGCACGTCAAAGTGCAAGTAGATAAATAGGTACCGCTCCGGTGGGAAGGTAAATGGTGTTTCCGTTTGCTGCTCTGGTTTGCCAGAAGCGGCTTAGTTATGCTGGCCACATGACCTAGAAGTTGTACACCGGCTCCCTCGGCCAATAAAGCAAGACGAGCGCCGCAACCCCAGAGTCGGCCACAACTGGACCTAACGGTCAGGGGACCCTTTACCTTTAACTTCATTTTAAGCTGGTAATATGTACACAGCCTTACTTGGAAGTAAAATTTGTTGAAATCAATGGTTTATGCTTCCAACTAGAGAGATTTCTGGTACAGTTCTCACTTACAGTGGTGCCCCGCAAGACGAATGCCTCGCAAGACGAAAAACCTGCTAGACAAAAGGGTTTGCCGTTTTTCGAGGCGCTTCGCAAGACAAATTTCCCTATGGGCTTGCTTCGCAGGACGAAAATGTCTTGCGAGTCTTGCGATTTTTTAGCTTTTTCTCCCTTTTTCTAAGACGCTAATAGCCGCTTAGCCTTTAATAGCAGCTAAGCCGCTAATAGCGCTAATCCGCTAAGCGGCTAATAGGGGTGCTTCGCAAGACGAAAAAACCGCTAGACGAAGAGACTCGCGGAACGGATTATTTTCGTCTTGCGAGGCACCACTGTATTTCTCTGGTCTTCACCGCTCCTGATTGCAGATGGGTGCTCACATATCTGAACATTCATTCATTAAAACATGCCTCCACACAGAAAACGAAATGTCATGTTTGAGGCTATGTTAGAACACATTCTTCCCTAGTCTTCTTTCTGAAAGGAACTTTTTGTGTAGAGGAGCATTCAGTCTGCTGCCAGAAATGATAAAGCCAAAAGGTTTATTATTTCATTGAGAGTTATGTTAGAATCTAGAGAATAACTGTTTTTACTCCAGTCATCAAAATCCATTTGGCTGCTTAGATAGAATGAGTTGATATGGGATGTTTTCCAGGTTAAAGAAGTAACTCTAGCGCTGGGGAGCTCAACCCAACTACCTGAGGGGTGGTTACATTGAGTACACCTATTAGGAATATGGCATGTAAAGTGTGGTATTTAACTCATGCACCATTCTAACTCATGTTCGTATTTTAATGAAACTTATTGATGCTAAAGTTATCAGCCCCAGTTCCGGTGTGGGACCCTTCCAAGTTCAGTGCAAGTTATGGGCCACCACATATAAAAATCATGATTGATTCACCAACTTTAGTCCTTTTAGGTAAGTGACTAAACACAGTGTGCAGCAATTAACACTACCACTCATATGGTATAATGCCACCATAGGGTTCTCAAGAACAAACTACAGTACCTTAATAGTAAAGGTAAAGGGACCCCTGACCATTAGGTCCAGTCATGGCCGACTCTGGGGTTGCAACGCTCATCTCGCTTTATTGGCCAAGGGAGCCGGCGTACAGCTTCCGGGTCATGTGACCAGCATGACTAAGCCGCTTCTGGCGAACCAGAGCAGCGCACGGAAACGCCATTTACCTTCCCGCTGGAGAGGTACCTATTTATCAACTTGCACTTTGACATGCTTTCAAACTGCTAGGTTAGCAGGAGCAGGGACCGAGCAACGGAAGCTGACCCCGTCGCAGGGATTCAAACCGCCGACCTCTGATCAGCAAGTCCTAGGCTCTGTGGTTTAACCCGCGTCCCACCTTAATAGTACATTCCATTAATTTAGGGAAGAGAAACCAAAACCTGCCTCTGGAAGAAGAAGAAAAATCCCAGCAAAACAAAGAGCATCTCATTACGTATTTTTATGTTGTGAACCACCTTGTGATCTCCGGTTGAGCGGCAGTATGCAAATTTAATAAATGACATGAAATGAAAATTCCATTACTATACTGATCCTCACACACATCTTTCCCTACAAGCCTTTCATAAACTTTTGCATGCTTTAAAGCAGTGTGGCCAACCTTTCTTTTGTTTTCTCTTATTGTAAACCGCTTCGAGGTTGGTTGGTTGGTCAATTGAGCAGTGTATAAATCTGATCAACTAAAATAAATAAATAAATGCATTCCATTTTTAAAAAACAATTTTCAATCTTGTACATTTCAATAATTTTACAATCATTTTAAACATTTCAAAACCCTCTTTCTGTGGTTCTTTAAATTTATTTTTGAAAATATTTTCTGCGTATCCAAATTACAACTATATTTGCTCATTTGTTCATCTGCTTGAAACATACTGTATACTCTTATAAAACTGCAGGTTGTTTCAATAATCCTGCCAATGTCCTTATCTGTTTACAGCTTATTTGTAAATAAATGCAATCCAAGCCCTTATTGCTGGAGATAAATGATTCTCTGCCGCCTTTTCTGGCAGCCCTGGCAGTGCAATCCTATATACGTCTACTTAGAAGTAAGTTCCATTTGAGTTCTCTGGGGTTTTGCTTACAAGTGGAGGAGCAGAGGACTCTGCTAACTACGGCGTCTTCTGTCTTAAAACCTCGCAAAAGGTAGACCGAGCACACACAAAAACCAACTCAAAAACAAGGCACGTTTTCCAGGACCGGGAAGCGGGGACGCCTCTGAACCCGCGTGCGCCGAGCTCAATGGGAGCCGGCTCTCGGGAAAAGAGACCCTCGGCCCTAAAATATTTCGAGGAGGGGCTGGGGGGGACACAGAAAGCAGCCGCCCCACTTCTCCGCTCTCACCTGTCCTCCAGCAGCATCTTATCACGGGCGCCGCCATCTTGCCGGGCGGACGGAGGAAGTCGAAGTGTGCAACGGCAAACCGTCCCCGGTTGCCTCGCGAAGCCGGGCAAGGAAGGTTCCGCCCCTGAGGCGACGGGATTAAAGTTCCTCTTCTTATTCAATGCATTTATAGCCCCACCTTTCTCCCCAAGTGGGGATTCAAGGTGGCTTACAAACAATGTAAAGACACCCATTACAAAAGACAGAGATATAAAGGAGCTTAGTTCAAAGCAATAACCAAAATGCACCAGGGCACAGAGCAATAATAATGCAGAGGTACCTCGGGTTACATATGCTTCAGGTTATAGACTACTCTAACCCTGTTCTTAACCTGAAGCACCACTTTAGCTAATAGGGCCTCCAGCTGCCGCTGCACCGCCAGAGCACAATTTCTGTTCTCATCCTGAAGCAAAGTTCTTAACCCAAAGTACTATTTCTGAGTTAGCGGAGTCTGTAAACTGAAGCGTATGTAACCTGAAGCAAATGTAACCCGAGGTACCACTGTACTGGCCTGCAAGCGCTCCAGTTGGAGAACAGCCTTTACCAAAGGTGTCATGGACTTTGATGCTCGAACTCAGGATGCAAGGGAGAAATGTGCTATGAGGAAGGCACGCTTGGCAAATCCACACCATGATCAACTCCTGCCCGGAAACCTCTGTCCCCACTGTGGAAGGACGTGTGGATCCAAAATTGGCCTCCACAGTCACTTACGGACTCATTGTTAAAACTGTGTTTAGGGAAGAAAATCTTACTCGGCTACAGGTGATCCCGAAGAAAAGAAGAAGAAGAAGAAGAACCATTAAAGCTGGTCTTGACTTTTCCGGAGAAGGAAATTGACAAGGTAAGGAGGTGGGGAGAGCAGCAATGCAACATCGTCTAGACTCCTCAGTCGGTAAACCGTGTAGCTCTTAAATGTAGGTTCGAGCACCACTTAGGGCAAAAGATTCCTGCATTGCAGGTGACTGAACTAGATGACCCTCATGGTCCCTTCCAACTCTACAGTTCAATGATTCTTCAGAAATACCATCAGAATGGATGCTCCGTTAACAGGTCTGGCCCACCTATGGGGCAAGGTGATGAGGTTGCCTCAGGTGGCAGGATTCCCTGGCGCAGCAGATCTCGATGTCCCTCTTTGTTTCCCCTTCACCTTGTTCCTGATGTAGACATTCACATCTTTTCAGTGGTGGAAACTATTTTACAATCCCATCAATTTTTTCAATTACATTTTTTCAATTAGTGCTAAAATGCTTTCCTGGCTATAATAATTATTTTTTAACCGGTATTTAAATATTAGTGAAATATTGCTGAAATGAAAGAATGTTATAGCACTATAACTCTTTAAAGCTAATTAAGAAAAAAACAGCAACACTGCAACATGTTCTTTTTCCTAATTAAACGCTTCCACTCTACGCTTATGGTCCATTAAAAAATAATTAGCAAACTATTGCTTAAACCAAAGTGATATGTGTAATGCTGCAATACTAAAAGCAGTCTTACCGATGGCCATCATTCTAGATTAAGATGTTGGTCTGACGCAGGTGAAATATATATTTTTTTATAAATTGTCCAGGAGCACCTTAGAGACCAACTAAGTTTGTTCTTGGTATAAGCTTTTGTGTGCATGTTATCTGAAGAAGTGTGCATCCACATGAAAGCTTATACCAAGAATAAACTTAGTTGGTCTCTTAGGTGCTACTGGACATTTATTTTATTTTATTTTTATATTTGGTGGCCATCATGTTAGAGATGGGGTTTCACCCAATTAAACACTTTTGATCTACGCTTCCGGTCCACAACAAGTGTTTTGGTTTTTGACTTTTCATGAGTAAGAATGGGCAATCACACTTAAATGAGTAAGTACTTAGAGAGGTGTGTAGCTGGGTAGATCCAACTATCATCTATTTATCATGGCTTGGGAGTTATTGGGATAGCTCAGTTGGTAGAAAACAAGACTCTTAATCTCAGGGTTGTGGATTCAAGCCCCACACTGGGGGCATTGCAAGGGGTTGGACTAGATGACCCTCGTGGTCCCTTCCAACTCTACAATTCTGTGATTCTGTAGAATCAGACCACCACTTCCCCACCCACAACAAATATGCTGCAACTGCTGTTACAGAAAGAATATGATGATGATGATGGTGGTGGTGGTGGTGGTGTTTATTTATATCCCACCTTTTCCCATCACAGGCAGCTTACAACTCAAGGCAGCTTACAACTAAAATAGAAACAGCTACAAACATAAGGGGAAAAGCAATCCTTAAAAAACACACACACAATTAAACATCAATAGATTAAACTTTTAAAAATTCATCTCTTTATCCTAATTTTAATCGAAAGGGGGAAATATTAAAACATTTTTTCTGCCTGTTGCACAAAAGGTCCTTCAAGGCAGTTAACAATGTTAAAAATAAAAACTATTAAGAACAGCAAACTTGAAGCGGTCCAACATTTAGGGATCCTCAGGGACTCCAGAAGTTTTGATAACAGATACACCATCTCTGACACTACAATAGCATGGAGTCCGTCATACTATTGGGAGCTTTTTGTACAGGAATCTTTTCAGTTCATCCCCCATGTTGTCAGAAGTGTTCAATTGAACAGTCCAAAGCTTGCTGGTCCCACAGCGACACTAGAAGGGCAACATTTAGGAAAACCCCCGATAATGTGGGAGGTCAATTGCAATTCCACTTGTATCTTACAGTGGAAGACAGTTTCAGCTCCAGGTTTTGGAGAACTCTTAGGCAAGACACACTCCATGGTCCCTCACCTCGATGAGCCTACCTCTGCATTGCGGCAGATACAACCAGCTCATGCCAATGCTCCCCTCCGCTGGAAAGTAGACCCACATCAGAGGCCCAGCTACGCTGTTCCTTGGTGCTGGCCCTGGCAGAAGAGAAATGTTTGTTATTTATCAGGAGCCACCTGTCTGGAAGCAGCCCTGTGTACACTTTGGCTTTAAAGCACATTCAAAGCACATTTCCCCCCTCAAAGAATTCTGGGCGCTATAGCTTGTTTAGGATTGCTGAGTTTTGTAACTCTGCAAGAGGGAAACAACAGTGCCAGGTCACTCCTCCTGAAATGAAAAGGAGGTGAATCATCAAGCTTGCGATTTCACAAGGGATTCTTGACCTTTTGAGTTTAGTTCAACCTCCGCATTACTCCTTCGGAGCCTCAGAGGCTGGCAAGGATTCAGGGCGTTCCATCCCAAGACTGCGGTTTTATAATCCGCCTGTGCTCTTATTACAGGAACAGAGCCCGCACGGTTGGGCTAAATCAAAGCTTTTAGTTCACCTGCTGAGCAAAACACTAGGGACTTGCTTTAAGCATTCATTATTCTGTTTCCTTTTTTAATTAGCTCAGCTTTGGTCTCGGGTCAAGTAAGTTTAAATGGGATCATGTACTCCAAATTTAACTACTTGTGTTTTCTTAATACTACACTAATTGCATGTGGGAACAAAATGGGACAACCATGGAGAGGGGACGGTTATCTGATCTGGAGCAGGCCATTTGTGTGTGAAGGCATATCTAGTCCAGGGTTGTGAACCTGGCACCCATGGGAGATGTGGCACCCATGAAGTCTTGCACTGGTACCCTTGGGCAGGTACCCCCAGACTCTGAGCTTTCAGATAAAAATATAAAGTAAGTCTCTAGCCCTCCTATGAAGAAAGTTATAGGGCAAAATGTGCAGGTATCTTATGAGTGAATTCTGTGAAATGAGCATGAGTATTGTGTGGCCACTTTGTATATTTTCCTGGAGCTAAGGAATGTTCCCTGTTGCTATTAGACAGCAAAAGTGTGTGTGTGTGTAAAATCAATAATGTGTATAATCTCCACCATCAGAACAAGCAGGACATAGCTGACTTTCCATAGTAACTATTAGGTTTTCAGGGGTGGCTGTCTCTAATTTTGTGTTACGCCACACTCCCCATGGAAGCCACTTTGTTACACCATGCCCTCCACAGCATACCCTCCGAGGGACGCAGGTGGCGCTGCGGTCTAAACCACTGTGCCTCTTAGGCTCGCCAATCAGAATGTCAGCGGTTCGAATCCCCACAACGGGATAAGTTCTGATTGCTTTGTCCCAGCTCCTGCCAACCTAGCACTTCAAAAGCACACCAGTGCAAGTAGATAAATAGGTACCATTGTGGCGGGAAGGTAAATGGCATTTCCGTGCATTCTGGTTTCCGTCACGGTGTCCCGTTGTGCCAGAAGTGGTTTAATCATGCAGGCCACATGACCCGGAAACCTGTCTGCGGGGGGAGATTGTGGCCCCCAAAATACACAGTTTCTTCATGGCAGCTTCCCCAAAACACGTTCTGGGGCACTGTGTGAGATTGCGGCCCCGAAAAAGGGGCCTGATATACTGCATCTCTTTTTCCTTGCCCTCTTTCGCACTCTTCAGGTGCGTACTTTAATGCTTGGGGGGGTGATGAAGGCAGACAAAGAGCTATAACCTGAGATATAAAAGTGTGATACGGAAATTAGAGGCCACGAGCAAGAAAGGTCAGGGTAAAACCACACACAAAATCAGAGTAATGACTGTAAGAGCAGATTCAAAGTCGCTTACTTAGAAGAAGGCGGATCTGTATCAAGTGTTGGTGGGGGCGAGGAGAGTTGGTTGTATAGATCCACTCAAGTTTCATCTGAATTCCACCGTTAATTATCTGTCTGCATGATGACACCGAGGGAAAAAGCAAAGCAAAACCACAGCCCTGCGTGAGTCACTTCCTCCTTCCATCATTCCCAAAACATCATCTTAATAGCAGCTGCTCATACCTCGTAGGTTATAATTATTTGAAGCGTTCCAACTGATACCAAAAGGCAACTCGTCAGATTGTAGTTTGGCCTGAATAACTTCATCTGTTGCTGCTCCAGATAAGATCTAAGAGGACTTGTGGAGAAGCTAGTAAAATGCTGGTTAGACGATGTTACTGTTCAGTGGATTCGCAGCTGGTTGACTGATCAACCCCCCCAAAGTGCTCACTGAAATCCCCACATTTTATTTAAATTATACAAATGTTTTTCACCCTCCGTTAGAGTTAACCGGCATTTCTTTCTCCTATACGCTCACAGCATTTTCAACAATCAAGGACACTTTCGCCTCAGTCAGAAAAGAATATGTTTTAAATAGGTTTTCGTTGTTTATCACTTGCTGTTTTGCCAGCCCAGGGCTCCTTTGGGAGGAAAGTCGGGAAGTAGATTTAATACGTAAAGGGAAAGTTTCACGCACACACACACACCCTACACACACCAAGAAAATTGTCAATGAGTATGCATCAACAAAAGCATAATGTCCAGATCAAGGGAAGTAATAGTGCCACTCTATTCTGTTTTAGTCAGACCACCCATGGAGTACTGTGTCCAGTTCTAGGTGCCACAATTTAAGAACGATATTGACAACCTAGAACGTATGCGGAGGAGGGCAACCAAGATGATCAAGGGTCTGGGAACCAAGCCTTATGAGGAATGGTTGAGGGAGCTGGGCATGTTTAGCCTGGAAAAGAGGAGACTGAGAGGAGATAGGATCGCTATCTTCAAATATCTCAAGGGCTACCATATGGAAGATGTAGCAAGCTTGCTTTCTCCAGCTCTGGAGAGTAGGACTCAAACCAATGGCTTTAAAAAGGAGATTCCGACCAAACATCAGGAAGAACCTGTGAAAGATTCTTAAACTGCATAATATGACAAATAGGGTTTTTGTACATAAATAGGGGTTCTTATTTGCTCATACTAGAAGCCTCTGAATCGTGACAGAGAAGGTGTGCCTGGTTATATACAGAAATAATAAATCTTGGGAGATGGAAACAAAAACCTGATGGAATGGAGATAATCAGTGATACTTATCTAAGGATGTAGACTCTGTAAAGGAGAGAGAGGATGTAACTCTGTATGTGAGAGGGCATACAAACAGAATATATATATATATATATGCAGGTTTTGGTGTCCTCGGGTGTCTTCCCGTGTAAAAGTTGGGGTGTCTAGGCGACGTTTCGACGAGGTCTCACTCGTCATCTTCAGGCTGGTGCTTTCGGCTTCTGGTGGCTCTTCGGACTTCTAGTTTCTCGTAGGTTCTTGTCAGCTGGAAGGTTTCCTCCCCGTAGAGGTAAGATATTTGCTTTCGTAGATTTTCACGGGTACAGGAATGCAGGTTTTGGTGTCCTCGGGTGTCTTCCCGTGTAAAAGTTGGGGTGTCTAGGCGACGTTTCGACGAGGTCTCACTCGTCATCTTCAGGCTGGTGCTTTCAGCCGAAAGCACCAGCCTGAAGATGACGAGTGAGACCTCGTCGAAACGTCGCCTAGACACCCCAACTTTTACACGGGAAGACACCCGAGGACACCAAAACCTGCATTCCTGTACCCGTGAAAATCTACGAAAGCATATATATATATATATATATAACATTAGAGAAGCAGCCTACACCACAGACTCATCAGAGGGGTTTAGTAATTCTGCACCCCATTAGTAGTTTCATACTGGAAACATTATTCTGAATTCTGAAGATGTTTACAGCAATGTAATGAAAGCCAAAATGCTGCAGATCTAGGGGCTACAGATTGGTACATGTTGTTCACTGTGGCAAAAACAAATCATAACTTAACTGTGCTTTAGTATTATGACAGGAATGTTTGCAAAAATAAAAAAGCCTTCATTCGCATGCATGCATAATTTCCCGTTAAGTCTGTAACAGAAGGGTCATGGCAACAGAATGTTTTTCCAGAGAAAAACATTACTGGGAAGTGGAGGCCCATAGGAACCAAAAGTAGGATTAGAGGCTGACCTTGAATCTTCTGCCGTTTAAAAAATGCAAATTTGCACTTTCTCTTCAGAAAGGCTACTGTGTCATTGGACTCAATGGTAGGAACAGTTATGGGGTTCGGACAGAGCAAGTGAATGGGAAACGTACAAAAGGAGGGATATTCCTAAACAGATCATCTTGGATTCCACTGTTAATTATCTGTCTGCATGATGACACCGAGGGAAAAACCCTTGAAGCCTTTCTTTATATGATATTCACAGAAAAAGTAAATCACACACTTTTATAATCCATTGTCCCGAAAAACTTTATTTCGCCTTCTCCACAAGATCTGTAACCAGAGAGATTCTGAGCCCCCAATAATTCCACCATGGTTTGAATATGAGATTGTTAAGGAAGGTTGGAGAAATCAAGCATTTCAGAGATGGCTGGGGATTAGTGCAGATTAATTTCATCAAGTAATTGTGCTTTTAGTGGGCGCACAGTATGAGAGGCAGAAGAGGGATGTAAAAAACACCCCCCTAGATTTCAATAACCTTCTGGTCTGCGTTTCAAAGGTTTGTATTATCACAACTACTGCTTTCAAGAAAGGCTTGCAGAGACCTTGGCATTCTCATTAGTGACGGGAAAGGAGCCTTGTCGCCTAAACAACAGGGAGACAGCTTAACATGTTTTGGTAAACTAACCCCGGAAATGCGTTAAAGGTCCTTGATACAGCAGAGTTCCCAGTTGCTCATTTCCCCACCTCCCAGATGGACGGTGATAATTCAGTCCATGCTTTATGAACAGTAAAATTGACGGAAAGTTTTGATAGAAAGGTCCAGCCTCCTTTTTTCTTTCTTTCTTTTTTTTTTTGGAGGTGCTAGGCATTGAGGGGGAAGGCTCCAGAGTGAAAGGGAGAGCTCTCTGACACACAGCTTTAGAGTGGACCTGTACCTGGAAACCACAGCCCAAAAGGTAAGTGGGGATGAGCTTGGAGATGTCCTTTGGTAGAATATGACTCTCAATCTCAGGGTTTGGGCAAAAAAAATCCTGCATTGCATTGACTTCATGACCTTCGTGGTTCCTTCCAACTCTGCAATTCTGTGATTTCCTTCCCTGCTCTTCCCTGCCTTGCTTTGCCTACGCTAAGGATTTCATGTCATTTCCATTAAGCTTTGTATATCCATAAATGGAGTAATGAATTTATGTTACATTCAGGAGCCAGGGTGTGTTATATGCAAACTTGTGAGTGTAAGCTTTGCTCCTTCTTCCTCTGGGTTGCTACTAAGCAAAAGTGAATTTGACTGGAAGCCAGTGAACATTGGTGCATCGGCCAAGATTTGGACCAGTGTTGAGTGGATCTCCAGATTAACACCACTGAATTATGCTAATGTCAGAATGGTCCTTCCAAAGCACTAATGTGTTTGTGTGGTCCACTATGCTGTGAACACATCCATTTATAATGCAAGTATAGAAAATAAAATACTGTAGTTCTTCCTCTGTTGCAAAATAGTGAACAATAGAATGTGCATGCCATAGGTATTAGTCAAATCAGTGATTTAAGGGTTGCCAGGCCGTGAGAATTTGTGGGGGGGGGGGGGCTTGTTTTAAAGAAGATATATTACCTTTGACTGAATTGTTCACAACCAGTCTCTGAACATAATTTGGGCTTCCAGTTCACAAAGGCAATACCTTTAAGGAAACCTGATACTTATGCCTTAAGGCCAGATCACATAACATATACATTGTTTACCTCACTTGCTGACCTGCAGCTAAATGTGTGAGCTGCTTCCATTGGAAAAACTGTATGTGCGGCAGAGATATTTTTATGAGCTAAAGGAGCAGATGCTCAGGGCGGCAGATTGAATGGGGTGGCAACAACTGTTCCTAGTAATCGTGCGGATTAGAAACTCGTGCAGTGTGAGTGCAACTGGGGGGAAATCTTGCTTCCCCCATAGTCGCAGCCTTGGATTCAAACAGAAATCAAACATCACTCTTGCCTTTTTCCGTTTCCATCTTGCTGCTTTGCTTCTGGCTCACATCACTCCAAACTCAGAACCCTTTCCTTTGATTCCTTAGCAGCCCATCATCTCAGCAGGAAGCTAGCTTGGCTATTCCAAAAAATTAGAAGCCAAGGCATACAGCCTAACACCCTGCCCCACCCCACCCCAAACAACCCCACATAGCAGTATTTTTGTGTTCTTGTATCGTAAACCACCACCCTGTGCTCCTCGGAGAGGGCAGTTTAGAAATCCAACAACTGAAATACAGTAAATGGAACTTCTGGCAAGGATAAATCCGAATTGAATTAGAAGGGGGCCAAGGCATTCACCAAAGGAACTCTCATAACAATATTTTTGTGTTCTCATATTGTAAACCCCCTTGTGCTCCTTGGAGGGAGGGCAGTACTGTATAGAAATCCCACAAGTGAAAACAAATGAAACTCCTGGAAAAGGCGGGGAGGGAAATACAGGGCTGCGTTCTGGCCTCGTCCTCCGCACTGGGCAGCCACACGCAAACAAACCCCGCGCGTGTGGAAGCGCCCTTGCGCGAGGGCAACGCGCGTGTCGCGAGCGAAAAGCCTCGAATCTGGGTCGCGTGCGCGCGCGAGAGAGGAGGGCTCGTCGGGACGCCTTAGCCGAAGAAGAAAGAGGCGGGAAGAAGAAGCGGCGGCGGCGGCGGCGCCTGGTCCGTCCCTCCTCGCCGTGTCATCCAGGCCCCTCCTCCGTTATTAATCCCTCTTATTGAAGGGGGGAGGGTGGAAAGAAGAGGCGGCCCGGGACTGCCCGCTTCCCCACACGCAGTCCATACCGTCCTGTCAGCGGCGCCGCCGCCGCCTGCCCGCGCTTTCCCTCTTCCCCCGCCACAGACACGCGCGCACGTCTGTATTCCTCTAGGAGAGACACCCGGGCGCGCCTCTCTCTCTCTCTCGTCCGCCTCAGCGCCAGGCCCGCGACTCCTCCGCGCTTGGCTCGGCCCGGCCCGGCCGCCGCCTCCTGCATGTCTTTGCTGCCCTCAGCCCCGCCGCCTGAGCAGCCGCCTCAGCCCCCTCGACAGACGCCCAGGCTGCTGGATGCAGGTGAGCCGCCCGAGGGGGGAGACAAGGCCGCGCGCGTCCCGCCCATAGACAGACCCACCGGGTGGCTGACGGGTGGGGGGAACTGAGGCGGCGGCGACGACCGAGAGGGAGGCCTTGTTTGTTTCCGAGGCGGACTGTGGTGGAAATGGCCGCTTCTTCCCCGCGGCCTCGGCCCGGTGGAGGTGAGGAGCCGCGCGAGAGAGGCCCCGGCGCCCCCTCAGGCGACGGAGAGCCTGCCCTTCCTGACACGCGGGGATTGGGGTGGTGGTTGTTGTGGCGGAGACGGTCGGGGCGCGTACGTGTGGAAGTGGAAGCGGGGAGACGGAGGAGCGTGTGAACGGGCGGCGCACCCGCGCGCGGGTCGGACCCTGGCCGGAGTCGGTGGCGCAGGAATCCACGGGACTTAGCTCCCAAGTGGGTTGTAGTCACGGCATGGTGGCGAAAGGCTGCCGGGTTGTGTCCGTGGCGGTTGCACGGAAAGTGACGGGAGTGTCGTGCTTCGAGGAGGAGGGGTGGCCAGCGTGGCCGACCCAGGCAGTTGTGCTTTTAAGTGCGTGTTTGGGTGTGTGTGTGTACACATATGCTTCCCTGGATAGCTCAGTTTGGTTAGAAAGCGGTGTTGTGGACACCAAGGTCGCAGGTTCCTACTGGAGGGCTGCTGTAGCAATAATAATAATAATAATAATAATAATAATAATAATAATAATAATTTATTTATACCCAGCCCATCTGGCTGAGTTTCCCCCGCCACTCTGGGCAGCTCCGAATCGAGTGTTAAAACAATATATTCCTGCATTGCAGGGGGTTGGACTAGATGATCCTCAGGGTCCTTCCACAACTCCTACGATTCCATCTGTTGTAACCGCTTACTGCATTTTAACGTGGCAGTTTTGGTTCCTAATCTCTTCTAGCTCACAGGCACTCCTGAAACGATTAACTGCGCCTGAAATTGCAGGGCACTGAGCACACACACACAAACCAAACCCCGACTTGGAAGCTGCCTGCTTCCAATACTATAAACTTATGAATGTAAGGGTTTAGCTCATGTTTGTCCTTGGGTGACTTCACTGTTGTAAGCCTTCTCTGGCTGGAGAGGAGGGATAGAAACACTTAGAAATAAATATGTGGCTCAGTCGGTAGAGCATGAGACTCTTAATCTCAGGGTTGTGGGTTCTTGCCCCACGGGCAAAAGATTCCTGCATTGCAGGGGGTTGGACTAAATGACTCTCTTGGTCCTTTCCAGCTCTTCAGTTCTAAATATGTTGGTGATACTCTGAGGATAACTATTAGATTGTGAGTAGGGATTGCGATGTGATTTTATATTGGAGTGGGCCTGCTAGGACAATTTTCCATGTAACATGGCCATAAATTATGCTCATCAGAATTATAGGCTGAATGCAGCTTTCTGACACGTGTATTTTCAATTATTGTCTGTCACATAATTTTCATCTTTGGGTGACCATTTAAAAAAGCCTTAATATGTGAAGGGGCCCAAATAAATATGTTGTATGTGTTCTAGATTGAAACACAACCTGATCCAGGTAGGGTTAATTGTTAGGGTGTTGGAGCTGGACCAAGAAGAGCTGGGTTTGAGTCACTTCATAACCATAAAGCTTCCTGCCAGTTGCACTTCACTTAGTGTTGTTGTAAAATGGGATAATAACATCTCCCTCCGCCTGCATACCAACCTGAGATCCTTGGAGGAATGGTGGAAATGTGAGCTTTAGATAGCTGGTGTCCATTATGTTTTCTATTGGCATGTAATATTGTGTTGTGAGATGCTCTGGAATAAGGAAATCAGGGGGATTTGACAACTGTGCTCTTTAAGAAGTACATGTGTTCAGAGGAAATCTGGACAGTTTATATGGACTGTTCCCTAACAGCAAGAACACTGTGAATTTACACATCAAGTCTGGGCTCAATCCTACATCCATTTACCTGGTGTAATCCCACTGAACCCCAGTGGGATTTACTTCTGATTAGATTTGGATAGGATTGCACTGTAAAATGGTGTGAGTAAGGAGGGGCTGTAATGTACTTGGTGTGTTGAAACTTCTGTGTTTTGTTCCCCGCCTTTGCAAGGTTAGTGTTTCTGCTGTCTTGAAAAGAACGTTTAAAAAACTCCCCAGATTCATTAAATTGAGTAAACATATACACAGAGCTTTAAAAATGTATACATATAGAAGGCATGGCCCCTGAATGAACATTTGGTTTGCTGATGCATATGTCTATCTACAGCACTGCAAAAGGAGAGGGGAAGCCAGGCTCATTCTACAGGAGAGAAACCCATGGCTGCTCCTTTTCAGTCTGCGTGCACTCTTAATGTGAGAACTTTCAAAATGTAATAGTCACTCTAAATGTTAATATTTGATTTGCATCTTCCTTACTGCTTCAGAACTGTTGCTCTCTTCCACCTTTCTTTGGATCATGTTCATGTACAGCAGCCATGCTGTCCAGTCAAGGTGTCGTATTTCACATGTCGTATTAGAGCAAAGAGAAAATGTTTCACGATATTTTCAAGATCAGAGTGAGGTGGAAAACTGCACTAATCCCCTCTTCCCCAATATACTATTTGGACTGTCTCACCAGAGTGGTGCATGCTCTGGTTATCTCCCGCTTGGACTACTGCAATGCACTCTACGTGGGGCTACCTTTGAAGGTGACTCGGAAACTACAACTAATCCAGAATGCGGCAGCTAGACTGGTGACTGGGAGTGGCCGCCGAGACCATATAACACCGGTCTTGAAAGACCTACATTGGCTCCCAGTATGTTTCTGAGCACAATTCAAAGTGTTGGTGCTGACCTTTAAAGCCCTAAACGGCCTCGGTCCAGTATACCTGAAGGAGCATCTCCACCCCCATCATTCTGCCCGGACGCTGAGGTCCAGCACCGAGGGCCTTCTGGCGGTTCCCTCATTGTGAGAAGCAAAGCTACAGGGAACCAGACAGAGGGCCTTCTCGGTAGTGGTGCCCACCCTGTGGAACGCCCTTCCAGCAGATGTCAAAGCAATAAACAACTACCTGACATTCAGAAGACATCTTAAGGCAGCCCTGTTCAGGGAAGTTTTTAACGTGTGATTTTACTGTATTTTTGGTTTTTATGGAAGCCGCCCAGAGTGGCTGGGGAGGCCCAGCCAGATGGGCGGGGTATAAATAATAAATTATTATTATTATTATTATTATTATTATTATTATTATTATTATTACTAGTAGGACTCAGGCAAAGGATCTGAAGTGGCAGTCCCCATGTGGACTAGTGCTTTCATGCATGCTGAATCTGGGTATGTGACACATGAGAAAGCCACCACTGATAGGCCTTATCTAGCATATTTGGCAATGTAGTTGTGTTTTAATTCTAGATTAATCCTTCAGTTTTTATAAATGGATCTCTGTAGTCTCAGGAGTTTTGATTTTAGTATCTGTACTTTAAGACAGGTTTATTTTCACATTTTATTACCGTAATTTATGTCCTGTTAGACTATTATTATAATAATTCATTAAATTTCTATACCATCCTTCATCCAAAGATCACAAGACAGTTCACAATCTAAAAATACAAAAATACCTACCATAATAACAAACAAAAACAATACCCCATATGCTTCAGATAGAAGCCTTAGGGTAGCATATTACAAAGTCAAGAGAGAGTTATTGCATCTGTATGATATGTGTGTTTGCACACATACCTGTTGTGTTTGCACACTTACCTATTGTCACGCACAGTTTTGTACTGATAGCTTATTATGTAAAATTACCTAGCATATTTGACAGGTACAGACAAATACATAGCATGTGAAGAGCATGACAAAACCAATATATGCTTTATAAGTGTTCACTAGTGTATTCTGACTGTCCATAAAATACTGGAAACAGCTTTAAGGCACACAGTGATTTCAGAAGAAGTTGGAAATGAAATTTAGAATGAAGCTCCAATGGGAAGAGATCTGTCTTTTGTTTATGGTGTTCTACAAGGTGTAATGAACACTAAAGTTGCGAAAGTTAATAAGTTTCCAATGTTGAGTGGAAAGATTTGTTTCAGCATGGCAAAATTGTGAGTTTGAGCGCCTTCCTTTAATTACATAGCTATCTTTATGCTTCTGAATAGACCCTTGGATTTCAGTAAATAGTATGGTTGCTAAACATACTTTTGTAAAAAGTTTGTCAGAATGGGATCAGGTTTAGTATGTGGTAGACAAACTTTCATGTAAGTGGACTGAATTCCCTTTGTTTATCTAATTTTCTCTAGAGCTAATTATTGGAAGAAGCATTGGATTGGCCTTGTCTTTAAAGTGAGGAAAAACACCAAGAGAAAAACACTCAAAACTAGCCGTGAGCTTAGAATTTAATGTTGTTGCTCTGACTCTTGTTCCACTAAAAACTTGGTGGGTTTGCTGTTTTCCATAACCATGGTGAAATAATCTGTGCAAACAAGAATTAATGCAACAGACACTGCTAAATGTACAGAATGACCTGTGAAAATAAGTTTAACTGAAGAATCTGTATTCTATTTAAACATATTACCAAGCCTAGTCACTTCAGTCAGCATTGTGCCTAGTTCCTGACAAATAGGAAGTGAAGCTGATTAAAGAATGGATACTGCTTGATCTGATTTCACCATTTGCTCCACTTCTACCCCGCCCAACAGATGTAAATAAGTTACAGCATGTCAACCTTTTTACTGAAATAAGACTTTACAAGTGGAACTATTTTTAAAAAATAATAATGCAGGCAGCTTGACCTAAAATTCCTGTGTTAGCATTTAAACTTTTGGCAATCTTCTACATTGATTAGGCACATTAACTTCAGGCAAGCTAAAATCAACTCTGACAATTATAATGGCGTCCTTTGTGTATTCAGTGTTTGCTGATCTCAAGTGAGTGGGTCTCCGGCATAGTGAGCATATTCATATGCAACAGGTGCTTCTGAGGAACCTATCCTTTTTCACAGAACAGGCATTACTCACATTCAGGCTGTACACCAGCTGCAGACTGGCATCTAGCATATTCAGCTAACTTTGTTTGAAATGCAGTATGGATATATAAAAACATGCAAAATAGCTCCTTATTTGAACATGCTGGATTTCTTGAAAAACCTCTGGCACTCGACCTTTCAACTCCTATTTTCAAGCAATTTCACTATCATCTTTTGTTCATCAATATTAGCTTGTCCTAGCTCTGGGGTAGCCAACGCTCTGACATCCAGATGTTGTTGAACTCCCAACTGCCATCAGCTTCAGCTGGTATAGCCAAAGGTCAGAGATTATGGGAATTGTGGGGACGCGGGTGGCGCTGTGGGTAAAACCTCAGCGCCTAGGACTTGCTGATCATATGGTCGGCGGTTCGAATCCCTGCGGTGGGGTGCGCTCCCATCGTTCGGTCCCAGCGCCTGCCAACCTACCAACCTAGCAGTTCGAAAGCACCCCCGGGTGCAAGTAGATACGGTAAATAGGGACCGCTTACCAGCGGGAAGGTAAACGGCGTTCCGTGTGCTGCGCTGGCTCGCCAGATGCAGCTTGTCACGCTGGCCACGTGACCTGGAAGTGTCTGCGGACAGCGCTGGCTCCCGGCCTATAGAGTGAGATGAGCGCACAACCCTAGAGTCTGGCAAGACTGGCCCGCATGGGCAGGGGTACCTTTACCTTTACCTTACATTGGTACCCTTGCTCTAGCTAGGCAAGGATGTATGAACAGGGTGCTCAGCGGTTGTACCTTCTTAGTCTAGTTTTGTATAGCATTTTTGCTTCTCTTAAGGAAGAAAATAGAGTTTGAATGTATTATGTAGACGTCACAGCATCAGGAAAAATAAGGGTTCACAGTATTTTTCTGATGAGTGACAAAGTTGTCTGGATTAATCCATCCACATCTTACTCATAGGCCAGAGACAGAAACTTCTGTGCCTTACATATAGACTGATGCATAGATTTTCCCTTCACTGTTGCCACGATGGGGAAAAAATAATATAATCTTCCTAGCAAATAGCTTATTGGCACAGAAACTTTCTTAGATGTCGTGTTAACCGCCTTGTATTCTTATGGGTTTTATGGATCCCTGAGTGTCTGAATTCATAAACTTGGTACGAACTTTTAGGTTACACTTACCAGGATAGTCACAATCCTGTGGTTTCACTATTATTTCATGGTGATTAAACAAATGACATCTTTTAATGACATACTTGTTGGATATTGAAACAAAATGGGAGAACAGGATAGAGTACAGTGGTACCTCAGGTTACATACGCTTCAGGTTACAGACTCCGCTAACCCAGAAATAGTGCTTCAGGTTAAGAACTTTGCTTCAGGATGAGAACAGAAATCGTGCTCCGGTGGCGCGGCAGCAGCAGCAGGCCCCATTAGCTGAAGTGGTGCTTCAGGTTAAGAACAGTTTCAGGTTAAGTACGGACCTCCAGAACAAATTAAGTACTTAACCCGAGGTACCACTGTATTGGAAGTACTATGCTGGATTTTATTTACCTGCAGCTGGTTATGCAGTGATAATTGTGGGTATGGTCTACGGATAAAATTAAGCAAAGGCAAGGTTTATAAGGGTCGCATTTAATATATTGCAATGGCTTGAATTTTTAATCTCTCACTGCATGGCTTGATTTCCCAATACACCGTTTCCTCAGCGTTTTTCCCTGAGAGAGCTATATTCCAAGAATTGTTTTGTTTGCCTTTTCTGTGTTGTACAAGGTTAAGACCTTTAAGCAAAGCTAGTACACGTTTAATAGTAACCTCATTTGGAAGCAAAGCTTCAGTTCCTTCTTAAGTCTGATCAAGTTCAGTGGCATGCAAAGTACTTCACCAGAGGACGTGATTGATCGGGTGTAATTCAGATAAACACAAGCTAAGCTCGGTTGTGAATAGGATTTGGCAGTTAGTGTCCTTCCTTGACAAATAATGTAATGCAAAATAAGAAGGCCAAACGTTCACCAGTCCAACAAATGGTATGAGCTATGCTTTACTAGTGGAATAACATGTGCGTGCCCCAATTGATACTCATGCAAAAGTGTGTTTAATGGCACAGTCTTACTATAAAAATGGAAATCTCATCACTGCCCATTTAACATAGCATAATTATGCAGCAATATTAAGCTACTGAAAAGGAAAACATCTGCTTTTGGCACTTTAGTAGAGGCATAAGTTTGAGGGCTAATTAGAAATGATGCTTATAAGATGTGAGAGAGCTTTGAAGGCTGTCATGGGTGTTACATTTTGTTAACTTCTTACAGTGTAAATGTATTAGTCGATTTTCTTAGGGATTGGGAGCTCATAAGCCATGCTGTGTATCTATCCATAATAGAATACACCAGGTTTCCAGCTCTTTATTCTAACCACCAGTTTGCAAATGGTTTCCAAAAAGAACTGAACAGAGGGTTTGCTTTGTAGGAAATGTAACATCGGTGCTGTTTAGAATTAATACTTCTGGGAAAGTAGTTGTTGCATTTTTTTAGGTTTTGTAATTTTCCAGGCAAAACTATTCCATGTCAGGCCATTTGTAAGTACCATGTTTTTGGTAAAGAAAGTGAGAACAATTGAATTAAAAAATGTCAAAACTAGAAACACCCTCCATAAAGTTAGTGGGTCATTGCAGTGTACTACCGAGGAGTAAGAAATACCATCTCTAGTACATTCAGATGGGATTTCTGTTAGACTGGTTTTTGACCGCTGACACTTTGGACTGGTAGTCTGTGTCTCTTCATGCTTAATGCTTCAGAGCTAGGACTTGGTTATAGTAGTGGTGGTTGGTTGAACTAAGTTCAGTGTTTTTAATAAAACTTGGAATGATCTGATTAACTTTTTAAAAAAGTGTGTAAGCATATAAAATATATTCTCAGCCTTTTGGCTAAGAAATCATTTTCTGTTAAGATAAAGTCATACATATATTTTTATGTATTAATCAGCATATCAATTTATTAGTGTTAGTTTTCTTTGTTTACCACTATAAATATTTCTCAGCATTTATAGATAATTGCTGTAATGCAAGATAGCTGATGAAATTATTAATCCCTTAGACTAGAACCACTGCGTTTGTTTGTTTGTTTGTTTGTTTGTTTGTTTGTTAAATTTGTATGCTGCCCTTCATCCAGAGATCTCAGGGTAGTTCACAGCATAAAAATGTAAAATAAAAACACTAAATACATGATTAAAAACAAAGCAAACCTATAATTCTCCCACCAAAAAAAACCACACCACACTTAAAAGAACATAGAATATTAATCAGCCTGGTTGAAGAAGAACATTTTTGCCTGGTGCCTAAAGGTGAAGGTGTCAGGTAAGCTTTCCTGGGGGGAGAACATTCCACAAGCAGGGAGCCACTGCAGAAAAGGCCCTTTCTTGTATGACCATTCTCAGGGCCGTCTTTAGCATATGTGGCGCCGTGGTGCAAAGATCCCCTCAGTGTCCCCAAATTTAGTTTTTTTGGGGGGCCTCCCAATGCAGGTGAAACTCTAAAAATTTGAATATTGTGGAGAAGTTCATTTATTTCAATAATTCAACTTAAAAGGTGAAACTAATATATGAGATAGACTCATGACATGCAAAGCAAAATATGTCAAGCCTTTATTTGTTATAATTGTGATGATTATGGCGTACAGCTGATGAAAACCCCAAATTAACAATCTCAGAAAATTAGAATATTGTGAAAAGGTACAGTAGCTATTCAATCCATAACACCTACAATGGGTTCCTGAGCCTAGACAGAGGTCTAGTTCAGTAGGAAGCACAATCATGGGGAAGGCTGCTGACCTGACAGTTGTGCAGAAAGCCATCATTGAGACCCTCCAAAAGGAGGGAAAGCCTCAAAAGGTAATTGCAGAAGAAGCTGGATGTTCCCAAAGTGCTGTATCGAAGCACATTAATGGAAAGTTATGCAGAAGGGAAAAGTGTGGAAGAAAAAGGTTCACAAGCAGCAGGGATGACCGCAGCCTGGAGAGGATTGTCAGGAAAAGACCATTCAAACGTGTTGGGGACTTTCACAAGGAGTGGACTGAGGCTGGAGTTAGTGCATCAAGAGCCACCACACACAGACGGATCCTGGAGATGGGCTTCAAATATCGTATTCCTCTTGTCAAGCCGCTCCTGAACAACAATGTCAGAAGCGTCTTACCTGGGCTAAAGAAAAAAAGAACTGGTCTGTTGCTCAGTGGTCCTAAGTCCTCTTTTCTGATGAGAGCAACTTTTGCATCTCATTTGGAAACCAAGGACCCAGAGTCTGGAGGAAGAATGGGGAGGCACACAATGCCAGGTGCTTGAAGTCCAGTGTGAAGTTTCCACAGTCTGTGTTGATTTGGGGAGCCATGTCATCAGCTGGTGTTGGTCCACTGTGCTTCATTAAGTCCAGGGTCAACACAGCCAGGAGATTTTGGAGCACTTCATGCTTCCTTCCACAAACGAGCTTTATGGGGATGCTGACTTCATTTTCCAGCAGGACTTGGCACCTGCCCACACTGCCAAAAGTACCAAAACCTGGTTCAATGCCCATGGGATTACTGTGCTTGATTGGCCAGCAAACTCGCCTGACCTGAACCCCATAGAGACGCTATGGGGCATTGCCAAGAGAAAGATGAGAGACATGAGACCGAGCAATGCAGAAAAGCTGAAGGCTGCAGTTGAAGCATCCTGGTCTCCGGTAACACCTCAGCAGTTGCCACAGTCTGATAGCATCCATGCCACGCCACACTGAGGCAGTAATTGATGCAAAAGGGGCCCAAACCAAGTACTGAATGCATATGCATGCTTCTACTTCCCAGAGGTCCAATATTGCTCTATTTGCAATCCTTGTTTTGCTGATTTCATTTAATATTCCAATTTTCTGATATTGTTAATTTGGGGTTTTCATCAGCTGTACGCCATAATCATCACAATTATAACAAATAAAGGCTTGGCATATCTCGCTTTGCATGTCATGAGTCTATCTCATATATTAGTTTCACCTTTTAAGTTGAATTACTGAAATAAATGAACTTTTCCACGATATTCTAATTTTTCAAGTTTCACCTGTATACATGTGCAGTGCTCCTCTCAATGTAGCTTAGATGTTCAGCAGCTTGTAGATAGAAACAGCAGTTCCATGTAAATAGTTTGTAAAGCAAGTTAAAACCTGTTAATAGGCAGGCTTGCTGGATCTGATCCAAGTTCTCTAGTGGATTTATGACTGTGTGGTATGAATTATTACACACTTGTGTGAGAATTTCTATCACATGATGATACTGCCTCAAGTGCCTTCGCAACTGCTTTACAGTTGAATAAAGTTTAGCTTGTTTCTCTGCCTATACATAGTTTTATTTAAAAAAGGGAAGCCAAACCTCTTGCTTTGCAGACTTTCACTAGAGCAAATTAGTGAATGAAGACTTGCTTGCATATACAAGGCTTTATTTCTTGGAGCAAGTACTTGGGTTTCAAGGCTGCCTTCATTCTATAGAAATCTGAGTAAACAAAAAACAAATGGAAGAGCTGCTCAGTCTCTTCAGCTGTGTGGATTCAGTGTCTCACATTTGCTTTTAAGTTAGATGAGAAAATAGAACTGTAAATTGAAGCTGTAAAATAAAGGGATCTGATAAACAAGCAAATTGTTTGGCAATTTAATGTGAGGGGTTGTAACCCTGCACATGTTTTATTAAAGCAAAAATGGTAGATATATTTGAAGGTCTAATTTCATAACATATTAAAATGGTTGTCCAAGCTGCATTTTCACAATCTTTGCTACAATTGAAGTGTGCAGCTTGTTTGTATCTCAATGTTGCACAACTATGTGTCCTGGAATTGAATTTACAGAAGTATTTGTGTCTTTGAAACTGAAGCCATCAGGTGATGCAACCTGTTGTTGACTAAGGTCTTGATTTATAGACCAGCTGGTTGCCATCTATGTGACCTCTTTCCTTACAGCTCTTGATCAGACCTCAACTAATAGTGGGTTTGCAGTCAGTCCAAATAGATTTGGAGGCCTCTCTGAATTTCAGTTTGATAAACCAACCCCTGACAGCCCTGATGACCTCGGGGAAAAGTTGGTGTTCCCAGAGAAAAATGCATGGTTGAGTGTCTCTTTGTCCTCCTCCCTCCAGCCAAAAGACTTTGGATACATCTAAATAGCTACAATACAGGACTCTGCATGTTTGATTAATTGATGCCTGATTAATGTTGTTATCAAGAATAGGCAAATTATGGTAAAGCATTATTGGTAATTCTTTTATTTGAAGTTGTTGCAGCTAACCCTCAGTTCAGGGGTCTGAGTTGGCCTGCTAAGTAATATTTTCTCTTCCCCCTACCACCACTCCAAGATTCTACCTACTTAAAATGACACAGTGCTGGAGTGGGCAGAGCCCAGTAGCCTCATATTGCCCCCCTACCCAATCATCAGATTAACCATTCAATAGGAGGCTGTATGCCTGCGTGTGTCCACACATGCAGTGTGAGATGCCCACAACAATTTTTAGCTGTACCCACTGCTGGCATGCAGTTCTGAGAGATTTAGCCAAGGGCAAAAGTGGCCCTCTGGACAAAAATGTTAGCCACCCCTGCTTTAGATGATGATGGAGATACAGAATTATCAGTTCCCACTATTGGAAATGTGACTTGACAAGTTCTTGTCCTCCTCCTCCTTCTTTGGAACGCTGGGATTTTACTTTTCTTGTTGTTTGGTCTATTTGTAAATGCAAAGTGTGGCTAATTCTGGAGATTCAATAATCGGCACAAGAGGCATTCCCCACCCAGCAGAATGTTCCACTTTGTGTGAGACTTCTTTTGCATCCTTTTGTTGTGGAAACGTAACAAATTTGCCCCTTTTAAGGATAAATTAAGACTAAAAAATTAAGTGGTAGAATGGAGTGCTGAGGGCCAGATCTCAGCTGATACACCTTATCCTTGCCTCAGGTTTTGGCTAGCACACATTTTAAATAGACAAGCTGCGCCAATTAAGGCTCTGATATCACAGGTTATTTTCCCCAAGTATTAAGCGCACCCCTGTACTCTGCCAGCTTGAGTCTATATGAGGAAAACAGTATATCAAGAGTTGCTAAATATATTCCAGTATTGATTGTGGTTCTCCTCTGGGCAAGTATAGCCATTTTCAAATTTCGTCTTTGAGTGAAAATTGCCTCCAGGTGATCATTCAGGGAAATTTTGTAAATTGCTCTTTTTTTCTTTCTTTCTTTACACATAACTTTCATAGCATGTGAGACGCACCGGGTTAATAACTTATTTGCAAGATTTATGTTAATAGTTGTGCTGACTGCAGGCGGGGGGGGCGGGGTGAAGGAAGAGAGCAATTACTAGCAAACTTGAGCTCTGTACTGAAGTTTCTATTTATTTGTGGTATGCTGGCTTTTTTACTTGTGTTAGAAGAATTCTCAGAAACATAACCTTGGTATTTTTTATAATAAAAACAACTAACCTTTTTGTAGTAAGGGCCATATTTACCCTTGGCCAAGCCTTTGTGGGTGCCGCTGCTGGGTATGGCCACCTCACAAGGTACATGCAGACACACACCCATACCCCTTGGCTGATCCATGCAGATTAGTTGAGGTGGTGGAGGAGCTATTACCCCCTCCCAGCTTATCAAATGATCAATTGGATCATTGGGAAAGGGTTGATTTGCATCTCTGTTCAGGTGCTGGGAGAAGCTTAAATGTCTGCTCCAGTGTCACATCTACTCTTTTAATTTTATTTTTGCTGCCACCAGAATCAGTGGGGTCTTAGGGAGGCTGGGGGGGGGGATATTGGGGATAGGGCCAGATGTGCAACTTTGGCTTAACATGTTAAAAGAACAGCCAATGTGTAACTTCACAGAATGCGATAGAATGAAAGTTGCTTTCAGTAAACCACAAGGCAATTTTTTTTTTAAAAAAATTAGATATTCTAAAAGGGACTGGGCAGATCTTCAGGTCAATGTATTTATTTAACCTGTAAAACAAAGCTTTTTAAAATGAACAGTTAGAGCCCATAAATTAAACTAGGTGCTCCAGATTAGATGACAGAAACAACATTCTTAATTGTGCCCATATTCCAACTTTTCAGCTGCTCCATCTTAAGGTTTATTTTGTTGGTATTGAGTCAGGTCTGGTGGTTAAGGAGCTTGTGCACAATAATCATTAATGTCAACAGTAGTTTCTAGCCCTTATTTACTGGAAAAGAGCATGTAACCCAGACCAAATTCTCTACAGAGTCATGTGCTTTCCCAAGGATTATTTTTGTGTTATTTATAATACTTGCTGTAAATGGTTCAAGGCACATTTTGTAGAAAACATACAGGGGAACCTGCATCAAAGGATTGCGTGTGTGGGAAGGGGGAATTGCAGTGTCCACCACAGTATATGTAGCCATATGGCTGGCATAAAATCAGATTGTGTTTACCTGGCATGTTGTTCATACGTTTGACTAATGTTTTAACATGGACTAGCCATTGTAGCCGGGGGTGGGATGGTGGATTCTCTGTCATAATCACTGCCCTGCTGACTTCTGCCAACCAGGGGGGAAGGTAGCAAATTTTCTACCCATTTCATTGTGCCAACTCCAGGTTGGCACAGCACAGGGGTCTATTTTGTGTCCCTCACCAAAGCTGGCTTAGGATCCAGTAGTTTCATAATCGTTTTTTGCTTTATTTATCTATATTTCACCTTTTTATGACAAGGTCTTTGTAAAGTGGCTTTCAAAAGTTGGCTTTAAACGAGCACAAGACAGGCAATGTCGTTTTGTGCTGGGTTATGTTCCTGACTCACGTGCGCATCGGCAGAGTGCTCATAAGTCCATTACGCCCCTTTTCCAGCCACTTCCGGGTTGCAGCCATGCACTCATGCATGGTCACACACATCTTGGACAAGCGTAAACACACAACATCTATGAACCAATTCCGCCAACAAAAAATAATTCAAGGACAGCCTTAAAAGCGTTCTTTTTTAAAGTCTTTAAGTTATTAAAACAATGTCTGACTCCTAACCAGAAGGTTGGTGGCTTGTGCCCGCCCAGGGACTGCTGGGGGAGGGATTCCTGCATTTCAGGGATTGAACTAGATGACCCTCAAGGTCTATTCAAACACTACAATTCTGATTCTATATGGAAATAGATTATGTAATTCCAAAGAGAGAGCAGGGCCTCAGCAGGACCATCCCTCAGGTACCAGGAAACCGTATAGATCCGGAAGTATTTGTGTGCAAACCATTTAAATAGCTGACACTGCCACCTCACTAAAGCATCAAGAGCAGCATGTGGTGCAAACCTTTTTTTTTCATGCGTAATTTTTATTAGTTTACATAAATCAAAATACAAGACAGACTATAATATTCCACTTAATATCACACATATTTTAAAAGTGACTTCCTTCAACCTTTCCACAAATCATCCGTATTAATAAAGGCAAATAATTCCGCATTTCTTATTTTGTAGTGCCGTTAATCATTCTAGTTCATCTGTTTTTCTTTAGACATTACCCTTTGCTTCTTACAGAGCTCCCTTAAAACCCACTAGTGTTATCTGTCCATCGCTTAAGTTTTCCAGATATTTCGTAAAACTTTCCCAATCTTTTACAAACCTCTGGTCTTTTATATATCTGATTTTCCCTGTCATCTTATCCATCTCCACATAATCTAGTAATTTTGATCTCCAATCCTCAATTGTCGGCAAACCCTCTAATTTCCAATTTTTAGCTAACAGGACCCTTGCTGCCGTTGTTGCGTACTGAAACAGCTTGTAGTCTTTCCTTTTTATCTCCCTTCCTACCAATCCCAGCAGGAATGCCTCGGGTTTTTTAACAAAAGTATAGCTTAAAATTTTCTTCATTTCATTATACACACTCTCCCAGAACCCTTTAACCTTTTGGCATTCCCACCACATATGGTAGAAGGTCCTCTCTCTTTCCTTGCACTTCCAGCATTTATTACAGGATCCGTACATTCTGGCTAATTTAACGGGAGTCATATACCAACGGTAGAACATTTTCATTAGATTCTCCTTAAGTGTCACACAAGCCGTAAACTTGAGATGTTGTTTCCATAGTTTTTCCCATTCTTCGAAGTAGATGTTACGGCCAAAGTCTTTGGCCCAGTGTGTCATTACCGACTTGACTTCCTCATCAATTAGATTCCAGTCCAGTAACTGATTGTACATTTTAGACAAAGTTTTTATATTATTTTAGCATGTGGTGCAAACCTAACCAGCTACTGATCTGATCATGACAGCAGAGTAATTGAAGGCTCCTCCAACCACCATTGTCTTGGTCTAACCCAGTGGTGGCCAAACTTGGCCCTCCAGCTGTTTCAGGACTACAATTCCCATCATCCCTGACCACTGGTCCTGTTAGCAGGGATGATGGGAGTTGTAGTCCCAAAACAGCTTTCCCTGAGACTTGTAGTTCTGTATCTGACGATCCAGGACAGAAGAGTTAAGCACTTGTGTCTCTTTTCTGATGCAAAGAAAAAGGGTTTTTCCCCGCTTCATGTTGCAAGGCGAGTTGAAAAGTGGGCTGCTTTGGTGGTACCATTCCACAGTGTCAATAACCTTTGAAATGGAGGGGCAGGCAGGATATGGCTGTTGCCCGTGCACTAGAGGAACGGCCAGCTGAAATTTCTCAGAATAATCATGCCCAAATGGGGCAGCTTCACATAAGATTTTTCCTACATGCTTTTTTTTTTACTTTTCTTTAGGAAAATTGTATATATACTGTATAAAACTGCAACGGGTTACATGCAGATATGGATTAATCTATACAGTAGCTCTTCTATTCAGTGTGAGGAATGGAAAGAAAGAAGATGGGAACTGTTCTCAAAATGTGTTTCCGTCATGAAGTGGGTGGGGAAAGCTTAGCAAACTTGTGACAGGTGGAAGAATGATGTGTAGATTGCAACGGAGTATAATCCCAATTAGCATTGCTTGCTGGGGCTAATGAGATTTGGGAGTCTAGTAACATCTGAAGGGTCACAGGTTTTCCATCCCTCCATCCATAAAATATTGTGTATTTTATGCTTGACTTGTGTGTGAATCATAGGTTCTCCTGACTTGCTAACTAACCCCTAGTTGTTTCCTACTGGCTTTTGTACTCTGCATCTCTAAGCACACATACATAGTAGTGGGTTCATAGAAACTGAAGCATTTTAATTACCTGTAGGGATTTTTAGGAGTCAGGTGTAAAAGCAAAAATAATTAAATGTATAGTATATATTAAAGCCTGTCATCTGCTCTAGTTTGCAAAACATGTGGTGTATGCTAGCAAGGACAAGATGTATCACCAGAACCTGTAGGCATCAACATAATCTACTTCATGTGATCTGTGTACTATATTAGGACTTGAACAAACAGAAACTTAATGCATTACTTTTTATGCCATGAGTATTAATATCTATACCAAGAAAAGCATGCATAATATAGAAGTCCTGCCTAGTGCCAGCTTCGTAAGCATATTGCAATGGAAAAAAACCATTCACCCAGCCATTCCCTCGTGAGATGCCTGCAACACACACATGAACCGTGCCAATTGTCATTCTGAAAGCTGTTGCTCCACCTCTTGCAAGATGAGTGTGGGGCAACCATAGCGCAAAACCAATTACCAGAACCTGGCCAAAAACCCAGAACCTGTTAGTATTTCTTTCATAGGGAAGTAGTCTTCTGAAAGCAGAATATCTTGAATGGAAGTTTAGTTTAAACCAGTGGGTGCCAAACTTTCCCCTCATGGGCCACTTGAAAATCACTGAGGGTCTTGGTGGACTACTTAAGGGTCATTCCACACCAAATTTGGACCAAAAAATCTTTAAAAATTAGAGATTATCTCATATTATTATTATGAGATCTCATATTATTATTATTATTATTATTATTATTATTATTATTATTATTATATGTATGTACACGCACAAAAATTTTGAACAAAATCTGAGACATGAGAGCACAATCAAGTATTAAAATCAGGTGATTTGGCGTGGAATGACCCTTAACTATTTTTCTGTTTGTTGTAGCAATTGCGATTCCATAGTGTTCAAGTTGTAATACAGCTGGCAACCACTTCGTATGTGACTGATGGATACATGACTGCTGACACATGCTTTTGACCCGAGAAGGTGGCAGGGTGAGGGTAGAATGGGCTTATGCACGACTGCTGGTGTGTGCTTGTGTACCCACAACACAGCCCCCATGCAAACTGGGGGTTGCCTGTAGAATAAAATTCAATATAAGAAATAAAGGAAACGATAAAAAGGCAATGTGAATATGTAATGTGATGGATATGCCATCTCCTGTCTTCAACCACATCCACAGAAACATCATGTCCCACCTGATTGAGGTTTGGGGGGCAGAGTCTAGAAACCCTAGGTATAAACTTTAGTTACTTGGAGACATTACTCAGCACCAAACCACATTTTTCATTCAGTATTGAGACGACAGGAGACAATGCCAGTTTTCCGATGTATCATGCACAAATTCCTGAAACCCTTGTTTGTCATGTTCACATCCTGCCTTTCTAGGTGTAAGCATTAAAATTTTAATTTGTGAAGAAGACCCTTTTATATAATTTCTGCAGTTGGCACTGAGAAAAACACCTTGTAAATTTCTCTTAGGCTTCAGACAATTCTCATTGAGATGTTTGCCTATATTTTGGTGTATAACCTTTAATTTAGTAGCAAACACTGTGCCTTTTTTTATAAGGCAAAGAAGGAAACGGAAATTATGGCTGTGTCTCAATTAAGGTGGAAGTTTTTAGATGGCAAATTTCTGAGTTGCATTTACAACCATGACAGCCTATCTCTACAAAGTCTCAAACACCCTGAGATCTTTTGTGAACAGTTGGGCAAAATATTTTTATGTTTATTATCTAAGTGACTTAACAAGATGCTGACCTTTATTAAATAAACCTAGAGTTCAAATAACAATAATCAACCAGCTAAACATAAAATCCAATATTCAGTCAGATGAAAGAGGAAAATAACATCCTAAATCTACCCTCTGGTGCAGTTTGGCAGTCTGCAATAGCCAGTGTTTTGACTCAGCTATATTTTGTTATAATTTATATGGGTCCTTAACACAGATTTTAGAGCCAACACCTGCCCTGAGGTCTTGCTTAGCCTTAGATCAAAGCAACTGGCCTTCATCCACTGCTATTTTCTCAGCTGCTAGACATTTCTGTAGCTGCCCCAGGAAAAGGGGCATGGATGTCAGTATGGTGGTGTATAAATTATGCATTCCTTTATTCTGCAAGTATCCCACAGTTGCAGAAATCAGTTTTTAAAGAGGAAATGGTTGTGTGAATTGGCCTTTGATCACTCTTCTTTATAAGTGTTTGTCTGGTAGATTCATAAAGGATGTTTGGGGATACCCAGTCTCAAATCTTCCATTCTTGGGCAAGGTGATAGAGCGAGCGGTTGCCGAACAACTCCAGGCACGCCTGGAAGAAGCGGACCATTTGGATCCCTTCCAGTCAGGATTCAGGCCTCATCATGGGACTGAAACTGCCTTGGTCGCACTGGTTGATTATCTCCGGCGGGCTAGGGACAAAGGTGAGAGCTGTTTCCTAGTTCTGCTGGATCTCTCAGCGGCGTTTGATACCATCGACCATAACATCCTTCTGGACTGTCTTGAGGGGCTGGGAGCTGGGGGCACTGTCCTACAGTGGTTCCGCTCCTTCCTCCTGGGCCGTGTTCAGAAAGTGGTGGTGGGGGATGAATGTTCAGACCCCTGGGCTCTCACTTGTGGGGTGCCTCAGGGTTCTGTCCTCTCCCCCATGCTTTTCAACATTTACATGCAGCCTCTGGGAGAGATCATCAGGAGGTTTGGGCTGGGTGTTCATCAGTATGCAGATGATACCCAGCTCTACCTCTCTTTTAAATCAGAACCAGTGAGGGCAGTGAAGGTCCTGTGTGAGTGTCTGGAGGCGGTTGGAGGATGGATGGCGGCTAACAGATTGAGGTTGAATCCTGACAAGACAGAAGTACTGTTTCTGGGGGACAGGAGGCGGGCAGGTGTGGAGGATTCCCTGGTCCTGAATGGGGTAACTGTGCCCCTGAAGGACCAGGTGCGCAGCCTGGGAGTCATTTTGGACTCACAGCTGTCCATGGAGGCACAGGTCAAATCTGTGTCCAGGGCAGCTGTTTACCAGCTCCATCTGGTACGTAGGCTGAGACCCTATCTGCCTGCGGACTGTCTCGCCAGAGTGGTGCATGCTCTGGTTATCTCCCACTTGGACTACTGCAATGCACTCTACGTGGGGCTACCTTTGAAGGTGACTCGGAAACTACAACTAATCCAGAATGCGGCAGCTAGACTGGTGACTGGGAGCGGCCGCCGAGACCATATAACACCGGTCTTGAAAGACCTACATTGGCTCCCAGTATGTTTCCGAGCACAATTCAAAGTGTTGGTGCTGACCTTTAAAGCCCTAAACGGCCTCGGTCCAGTATACCTGAAGGAGCGTCTCCACTCCCATCATTCTGCCCGGACGCTGAGGTCCAGCGCCGAGGGCCTTCTGGCGGTTCCCTCATTGCGAGAAGCAAAGTTACAGGGAACCAGGCAGAGGGCCTTCTCGGTAGTGGCGCCCACCCTGTGGAACGCCCTTCCAGCAGATGTCAAAGCGATAAACAACTACCTGACATTCAGAAGACATCTTAAGGCAGCCCTGTTCAGGGAAGTTTTTAATGTGTGATATTTTACTGTATTTTTGGTTTTTATGGAAGCCGCCCAGAGTGGCTGGGGAGGCCCAGCCAGATGGGCGGGGTATAAATAATAAATTATTATTATTATTATTACCATCGTGTAAATCATTTGGCAGTGTATACAGAGAAAAAAGTTGGCTTCCTCTTTAGAGGCAGGAAACTCCCCTCTCCAGATAATCAAAGCTGCTGACCAGTGTCCAGATAGGAACAGCACAGCTGCTTATAGCGTTCCTCTGGCAAGCCATCAGTCATCTACCACGAATATCTTTGCACAGCAATCTAGCTGGCTCTCCAGGATAAATAAGCCTTGAAAGCAAAAATATCAGTCCACCTTTTTTGGTCAGTTTTCTGAAACTATTTAGAGAATCTGACAGTGTTTACATTGCTTAAAATAAACCTTTTAAACATTAAAAGCCTAGAGTTAAGATTTAGAGGCTAAACTTTAATGGCTAGCTGAACTTCACCTGGGATCTTTCCTTTGTCCTACTTCATTGATGTTTTTGAGAACAGCCTGCAGCTGCTGATTGTGTGAGGAATTGGAGGCATATCTTCTGTTTGGAATGTTCACAGGACATTGCCTCTTTTTTGTTTTGCATACTTATATCTAAGCGGAGCTTGTGTTAGGACTAGAGGCTGCTGCGTGGCCTTTTTGCAATGAGTCCGGCAGCTTTTCTGCTTTGTAGCTTTTCTGTTTTCCTTTCCTCTGCACAGCTCTGAAAATTAACACTTAGTTTCAGTGGGAATGCACTTAAAATCTGATTGTGACTCTGTGAATTCAGAATATTACAAACGTCCTTTGAGTTGTTCCTAAGAAAAAGAAATGTCTAATCCAGGGGTCAGCAAACCTTTTCAGCAGGGGGCCGGTCCACTGTTGCTCAGACCTTGTGGGGGGCAGGAGTATATTTGGGGGGGGGGGTGAACAATTTTTGCCCGCCCGCAAAGAGGCCTGAAGATGCTTCACTTTACCTGTCACAGTTGTCATCCCAATAGCCGCAGCTGGGCTTCTCCAGCCAACCAGGCACCGTGGTGGGATAGCAGGCTGTGTTGGCCAGTGAAGACAGAAGCAGCAGCCCTGGCAGAGGAGCCACAGATGAAGGTAGGGGAACCGGAGCATCGCTGGAGCTTTTACCCACCACCTGCTTCTTCCAGAGAGGCACCGTGGAGAAGACAGAGCCTGCCACCAACCCGCAAGCGGCGGCCGCAGCCACCGCAACTGCCCACCAGAACGCCATGGGAGGAATGAAGGAGGGAGGGAGGCAGGTGGCGGTGAAGAAAGTGCGCAAGGAAGCGGTGTGGAAAAGGGGCACGGAGAAGGAAGGACAGACGGACTGAGGGAGAGGGAGGAGGAGGAAAACGCAGCAGCAACTGGCAGCCAGTGTCACACGCTCCCTTCACAGCACCACCCTGCTGAGGCGGGCAGGCAGGCTAGCATACTCGACGGCACGCAGTGTGGGACAAGATTGCTCCGTCCCTGAGGAGAAAAGCGCCACCGTGTGAGGGAGAGGGAGGGAGAGGAAATGAACATGCGTGCTGGCAATCCCCGGACCGTCTGTGGGCCAGATCTAGAAGGCAGTTGGGCCTGATCCGGCCCGCGGACCTTAGTTTGCCGACCCACGGTCTAATTCAGGCATGTCCAAAATTCGTTTAGGGTTGGCCCTTTGGTTGGCCCCCACGGCCCTTCACTTCATCAAATCTGACCCTCTTTGAAAAAAGTTTGGACACCACTGGTCTAATCGGAACTTGAAGAAACAACATTTTCTGTGTGTTTTTGGATCCTTGCTAACAGAAATTGGATTGCTAATGGGGCTAGAGCCTGTCATTCTTGTATTACTGTAGTTTATTTGTTTAAGGCTGCAATCCTTACCACTTTTCTGGGAGCAAACTACTTGAGACTATTGGAACAATCATAGGCTTGCACTGTAAAACATTTGTATCCCTACTGTCCCATTCTCTCATGGTGAGTTAACATAAAACCAAACCATTAGGCTTTAGAAGAAAACACACAGCAGTGGAACTCTGTAATAATGGAATAAAGCAGTTATTCATCAACAGCCACATCAGCAACTCCAAATGGCAACAGCTCTCTAGGATGGGGAACAGAAATGCTTCTAGTCTTTCTACCCAATATCTTTTAAATTTGAGAAGCCCAGGATAGAATCCCATCGGAGGGGGCTGGGGAGGGATGCAGCAAAATTTGTGCATGAAAAATGGGAGGCGGGGAGAGACATAAATAGAAAGAAAGCTGCCTCCGCCTCTTTGGGGTATGTATGGAATGCATACAAAATAATGAATGAAAAAGCCCAGGAAAAGCAATGAAGCAAAACAGCGACTTTTTATGTAGAAGGAGGAGGAAGGAAGGAAGGAAGGAAGGAAGGAAGGAAGGAAGGAAAAAAGGGAATAAAAGAAGAGAGAGGGTTGGAAAAGGTGCTGGCTCCTCACCTTCCTCATCCAGGGTCTCTCCAACTCCATTGGGTGAAAGGAAGCCAGCCTGCCGTGGGGAGGCAGTGAGCGAGGCCGGGCCAGGGGCAACCAGGCAGTGTAAAAGCCCGTCTCGGGGTGGGGAAGGGCCGGACAGAGGCCAGGCAAGGTGAGGGCTGGGGGGCAGCGGTAGGGCTCTGCCTTGCCTCTACTCTCAAGTCTTTTATTTGGATGTGAGATCTGCAGCTACTAACTTCAGGGGCCACAGGCCAGCCTGCCCTTGTCACACCTTCGTTCTCCCGCTCTGTATGAATGAGTGGTAGTATAGGGACTCGGTGGAGATTGTCTGTTTGTATTTAAAACCCTTGTCACTTTTTCTGAGAGTATTGTGCAGAGACTTACAGCTCAAAGCAGCCACGTTAGTAAGTGTAAAACATTGTGATAATCAGTCCCAGATGGGGCTCCTGTCTCTTTGAATAATTCTGTGAAAGGAGTTCCAGTTACAGATAGGTAGCCGTGTTGGTCTGCCATAGTCAAAACAAAAAAAATTCCTTCCAGTAGCACCTTAAAGACCAACTAAGTCAGTTCTTGGTATGAGCTTTTGTGGTATCTGAAGAAGTGTGCATGCACACGAAAGCTCATACCAAGAACTGACTTAGTTGGTCTTTAAGGTGCTACTGGAAGGAATTTTTTTTGTTTTGTCTGTGAAAGGAGTATTTCAGCATCTGTAGCTTTTCCTCTCTTTGCGTGGCAACACACTATGCTGCCCTTTCAAAATCCTTTTCTCAAACACTGTTAACGGTACAGGAGTCCTTTCCACAATGGATGTGTTTAGAACGATAACAGCTATTTTAAGAAAATGGTTGCTTGTTCTAAGTACAGTTGTGTTTCAGGCTGGAATGCAATTCTTTTGGCGACTTGTATTTCCAAGGATGCCTTTGGAAATTTGTAGCCTGGAGGTTTGTTTTGTCTCCATTAAACACAAATGCCAACTCTTGAGATACATACGTGGGATGCAAGGTCTTTTCAACATGTTTCTGCCAAACTGGATCGCTGTACATTCAGTTCTTCAAACCTTTTTGTGGACATACAGTAACTGACATGTACTCTGAACTAGGACTAACAGCATTATTCACTGGAAGAAAGCAGCATACATCGAGTTACAATGAAAGAACCACCAATAATCTATGAATCTTTTGCTAATTGGAATTTTTTAAAAAATTGTTCTTAAAGATACACCATCTTTTGCAGCAGTCCATCAGGGTGAAATGGAAACTTTCCATAAAAATTTCTACCAGCAGGTCTGGTTCTAAATTTCTCTCTTTCCCTCCCCCCCCCCCTTTCTCTCTCTCTGATTTACAGCTATTAGGTCTAAGGCAGTAATCATGATATTTGCATGGGAATTAGTCCCATTGAAATTAGAGGTACTTCAAAAGAAACATACTTGGTTACATGTAGCTTGCAGAACACAGATTTATTTTAATCAAGGTGGAAGGTGGAGGTATTCAAAGGGCTGTTGTTGACTCCCATCTATCCATAAAGAGCCAGCAGTTTTTAAGGGCAGGAAGGGTGACTAGGGGTTTGCCTGGAGATTTGTAAACTGCAGGGACTAGCTAGCTGCAAGTTCATTTCAAGTCAGTTAGTTACAATAGAGCTTTGGAGCTATCAAGTTCTCTTCGTCTTTCCCATCAGATTATGCGTGGGCAACCTGTGGCTCTGCGCCTAAATACATGTGGGTGGATAGAGCTGGGTGTGGGGGGAATGGTGGAGGGAGTCAGAACAGGTGAAATGAGGGAGGAGGGGGTGAAAGCCTTCTGCAGGTAAGAGGTGCACCTCTGACGAGAGTGAACTTTCCCTGCCCTAGCAGCCTTTTGGGTGATGGTGAAGAGGAAGACTGGGAAAGTGAGAGAAGGTGGCAGAGAGGGAAAAGCCGCTTTGGGGTCTGGCCTGCCCACTGCCAGCATCTGGCCTTGCACAGATTCTCCTCCAAGGGAATGTGACCCTCAACCCTTTCTCCTGACTGGTTAGAGTTCAAAGCCAGGACTGATAAAGTGGGAGGTCTGGATGACCAGGGACAGCTTTCTTTGAAGGTGGAATAGAAGGGAGATTTACGGCCACTGAATACCTTGGTCTGGGGTGGGAGAGGATCCCTCTTCTGCCCTATAGTGTAGCCTGCTGGCTATTATGAAATGAAGTTGAAGATCCTGGATCTCAAAATTCCTAAACACAAGTTAAAGTAAAGGGACCCCTGACCATTAGGTCTAGTCGTGACCGACTCTGGGGTTGCGGCGCTCATCTTGCTTTATTGGCCAAGGGAGCCAGCGTACAGCATCCAGGTCATGTGGCCAGCATGACTAAGCCGCTTCTGGCGAACCAGAGCAGCACACGGAAATGCTGTTTACCTTCCCGCCGGAGCGGTACCTATTTATCTACTTGCACTTTGACATGCTTTTGAACTGCTAGGTTGGCAGGAGCAGGGACCGAGCAATGGGTGCTCACCCCATCACGGGGATTCGAACCACGCCACCCGTGTCCCTAAACACAACTTACTCAGACTCTTTTATCTCATAGTCCACAGTGTCAATCATCATCATCCCCCAAATTGTGCTTTTCTTCACTAACTTGAATTCAGGAAGTAAGAACTTTTCTGTCCACAAAATGTTGGGTCAGTACTCTAAAGGAAAGCATAGTTCACTAGCTTTTTATAATCGTTAGGCTAAGAAACAATTAATTGTGTGATATATTCCAAGGTTTGAGTGTTTTAAGTTAATCAAGATCACATTTGTTAACGGCACACTTTGACTAGGAAAAAAATACCTAGTTACAAGTTTTCCAGAAAAAAATTGTTTTTAGTTCATGAAGAGAAACTGGAAATCATCATTAAATTGCTGCAAAAATAGTATCTCTCTTGGGATATTATGCTGAGGCCAGAAAAATAATTTTATCAACCATAAAAGATTGAATTGTGAGCTTTTTGGGAGAGACATTCATCACTTAAATTCATGTTGCTCATCTTGGGTTTTCTTGTTTGTGTGCTTAGTTCAATTCTTCTCCAGCGTTTGCTTAAAGGCTAAACTAGACATGACAGTTGCAGGCGCTGTGGTCTAAACCACTGAGCCTCTTGGGCTTGCTGATCAGAAGGTTGGCAGTTCAGGGTGTGCTCTCATTGTTCTTTCCCAGCCAACCTAGCAGTTCGAATGCACACCAGTGTAAGTAGATAAATAGGTACCTCTGTGGTGGGAAGGTAAACAGCATTTCCACGCATTCTGACACATGTCACGGTGTCCTGCTGCGCCAGAAGCGGTTTGGTCATGCTTGCCACATGACACAGAAAGCTCTCTGTGGGGAAACGCCGGCTCCCTCGGCCTGAAAAGCAAGATAAGCGGCACACCCCATAGTCGCCTTTGACTGGACTTAACCATCCAGGGGTCCTTTACCTTTACTGCCTCGTGTGGCTAAAACATTTAACTGCTGAAATGATGGCAGAATCCCAGTGTGGGGTGTTGAACATTCCCTGTGCTTGCTGTTTAAGTCTTTGTCTAGCTGTTGTGATTTCTAGTATCTGAGCTAAGATCAGCTGAAAGTGCTTAAAGAGAGAGAGAAAATTTTGAAGCAGCAAACGTGACTGGATGGAGGATTCTGTGCTTCTCATGTATTTGCCCCGTTTTCTTCTCCCAGTTCTGACCTGCATACATAACAGGAATAGTTCTGTTTAAACATGCAGAGTGTCTGCCATCATGTCTAGTTCATTACTCACTGGGAGGGATGCTTGTAACAGACAAGTCTTCTGTCTTACATGTTATACACTAGGGTTCTCTCTCAGTCTGGATAAGAAAAATTTTGGTAGCACATTGTGGTAATCATATGGTTTCTCTTTCAGACTAATAGGGATGCCAAAGGAAAAATATGATCCTCCAGATCCTCGCAGAATTTACACCATCATGTCAGCAGAGGAGGTAGCCAATGGGAAGAAGTCCCATTGGGCAGAATTGGAAATCTCGGGTGAGTTATGAAATGATTTGCCTATCTGTTGGGAGGTGGATCTCTCTGGCCTTAGGCCAGGTATCTATCCGCCTACCTGATAAAACTTGTGAATGGATCAGCAGGTCCTCAGAGGCAAGTTCATCAGTGTGTGAAAATCTTGCCTTCAATCTTGCCTGCAGCCTGAGCGCTTGAAACCATTCACATTATTAAGATGCAAGTGGGCATCCCCTATGAAATGCCTTAGAAAAGGCACTATAAGAGTTAGAGATATGAATCTGAGGTGTTTGGACAGAGAAGTATGTGTGTTTCTATTGCTCTGCCCCCTCTCAGATCTGAAATTGGGGAGGGGGGGACCATCTAATGTTCATTTCAGAAAAAAACATGTTTTCCATTTATCACTTATTTCCAAAAGTGGCTTCAAAGTGGTTTCATGTACAGTTTTCTACAATAAGTTCAAGCAACTTGAAAGTTGCATGGCTCCATTAAAAAATAATAATCATTAATTAATATGAATTCAGAAGGGATTGGGTTAGACTCTTGTTGGTTAATTTGTACATTATTTCCATTTTAGATAGCCTGCATCTGATTTTCTCTTCCTTCGTTTTTATACTTTTGCTGTTATGAGAATCTGTATTATATTATGTATTTTTATTATAATTGCATTTATGCAACTTTTGATTTCTATAATGTGCAGATATTAAGTTATGCATTAACTTATGTATTAAGTTATGTTGTAAAGTACCCAATGGTTTTTTTTATGAACAGCAGCATATAAATGTAGTTAGTTAGTTAATTAATTAATAATTAAAATCCGTGACTACAGAGTTGTTTCCTTCCCACTTTCAAATTGGAGGGAAGCCCTCTTTCTTCTCCCTTCCCTTGGCAAAAAAATCCCTTTTAGCTGCCAAAAAGTTTTTGGCCAAAAAGTCATAGCAGATATCCTGCATTTTATTATGTTTTGTGGTGGGCATGAGAGATAAATCAGCACATTTTTCTTGCAAAACTATCAGTATACTTGTAGAAACAGCTGCCTGAATGCTTAACATTCTCCACGTGCTCTTCATTTTAGGCAGAGTGCGGAGCTTAAGTACGTCTCTATGGTCACTAACACACTTGACTGCTCTCCACCTCAATGACAACTATCTGACTCGCATTCCACCTGATATTGCCAAGCTTCATAATCTGGTTTACTTGGATCTCTCATCCAACAAACTCAGAAGTTTACCAGCAGAACTAGGAAACATGGTATCTCTCAGGTGAGGAGTTTCACTGCCTCTTACAAAATAATTACAGAAAGGTTTTAGGCTGCAACTTTAGCTTTGGTCCAGCTGTTAAATTGATGTTGCGGTTTAACTTGGCTGTTGATGTACACAGTTTCTGTACTGGGTGGCGCTACATGGTATGATACTCAAGTTCTGGTGGCTCATATTGTACCTTGCCCACATGATGCCAAAGATGATGGAGGGGGGTGAGGAAATGAACAATGCTAGGATGTCAGCGTTACATTTTACTACACATTACAGGGGGAGAGAAGAGAACACAGCAGCAGCAGCCACACCCTCACATTTCTCCTAACGTGGTTATGTCATTAGGCTACCTTTCATAATTACACCAATCTTCACCTCTCTCAGAGATGATGGTTAGGGGCTATAGTTCAAAGCCTCTGGAGGGCACCTGGCTTGGTGTGCTGTTCCAGAACACCAAACTGCAGACACTTAACCACTGTAGAGCTAATTTATTTGTGGCCATTAATGTGTGTATTAATGCGCACATATTTCCCCTCCGGCAATGGAGCCACTCCAAGGAATATCAAAACAAAAGTTGACATTTTGCAAGATAAACAGAACATACAATATGTGAATTCTTTTAAAGTTGACCCTGCTAATGTGTTTCTTCTCTCTTTAGGGAATTGCTTTTAAACAACAATTTGTTACGAGTTTTGCCTTATGAACTTGGACGGCTATTCCAGCTGCAAACACTAGGTTTGAAAGGTAACTGAAATATTAAACCATACATGTCCATGATACCTTGTTCTCTATCCTTTCATTCCTTTATCAATTCCTTGTTCCGTCTTTTCACCAAAGAAACCTGTAGGGCTGAAGGACAAAACCTTGTGGAAAGTGTAGGTAATGGGTTTCTTAGCCTACTATTTTGTTTGTTATCTATTCATGAAAAGCTTTAGGAGAAGTCCTGAATTGTCCTTTTGGGTTTTTGCTGTGCCCTTTGTCTTCCTGCTGTGCCAAAGCCCTTGGAATCATAGAATCATAGACTTGTAGAATTTGAAGGGACCCCCAAGGGTCATCCAGTCCAACCCCTGCAATACAGGAACCTCAACTAAAACATCCATAGCAGATGGCCATCCAATCTCTGTTTAAAAATCTCCACTGAAGGAGAGTCACCACCTCCCAAGGGAGCCTGTTCCACTTTCAAACAGCTTTTACTGTCAGAAGGCTCTTCCTAATGTTTAATCAGAATCTCCTTTCTTGTAACTTGAAGCCTGACGCTCTGACCACTGTTTTACTCCTCTGGAATTCAAATACTGCTTTAGGACACCCCTTTCAAATCTACCGTCCTCCCCTCTGACAGAATGAGAAGTTGGGCTCTTAACTGATGTTAAATGTCTCACTTTTATTCTAGGCAATCCTTTATCACAAGATATTCTCAGCCTGTACCAGGACTCAGATGGAACACGGAAGTTACTGAACTACATGCTTGACAATCTAGCGGGTAAGAAGTGTTTGCCTTCACTTTGATAGCAGTGAAAGGCTCGTCTTAAATGACAGGTGGCATTTGTGTTAGAGGGGGAGTTTTCATATTGCAGGCACTCCTAGATGGGTGCAGGGGGTGTGCTATGCATTCCCAACATAGTGTGCCCCTTTCAGTACACTACACAATGCTAATTGGGAGAATTGCCTTTGCCTATTATGACAAAATTGCCACAAATGCAGTATACTTTACTGTAACAAAACATGGTGGGCATTTGGTTATGTGGGATAAAGTAAAGGCATGCACTTGATAACATTAGGATAGAAGCTAAACCCCTGTTCCCTTCCCCCATTGATCCCAACCATTCAAAATCAAGCCTGATCCTACTCCCGCCTGTATAGCTCTGTCTTGGGTCTTGTTTCTTGGTTACACTGCAGGGGGATGTAATATTGGGAGCTGGCTCTATCTAACTTTATACCTAACCACCTGCCCAATGATGTTGAGTGCCAGCTCATCAAGAATCTTGAGTTCAAAGGTCCACATAGTAGCTATTCCCAGATCAGGGATTCATCTCTTACTTGGTGAGGGTTTTCATTCATTCAGTGGAGGAACTGGCCTGTATATATTGATAATTCCTTTTTAAAAGAGACCATTTGTAGCTGGGAAACTTATGTGTGTACACCAGGTCTTCTATACTCAAAACAGCTTTCTGGATCTGGCTTCAGCTAATCTCAGTTGTTCTGGATTGAAGAGCCAAGTGGAAACCATGCTATATCTTTTAATTAAGCCTGCATGGGATGATTGTCACTGGAAAAACCCTTCAATATGGAAGGGCTCAGCAGGCTGGTGGTATGAATTGTTTACCCTGCAACTTATTCCCATCACATGGAATGTTGCATGCCTGTTGAACTTCTTTTGCAGTTGCAGATAATGCTTTGTGATCGTTCAACCTTATGGGCAAAATAATAAACTATTCATACATTTCCCCCCAGCACTTTTGAAGCAGTTTTGGGTGGCAACTCTGCCACTAGGGTATATGTTACACAGGCTTTAGTTGATCCAACAAAGTGATCACACCAAAATGTGACTGTTCCTTTAGGTTCCTGTGTGCATGTTTGAGTGAGAGTGAGAGAGAAGGTGAATGAAATCAGACATAATTATTCCCAAATAAAATTGGTACTACCATTGGAAATCTCAGTGAGATTTTGCTGTTCAGAGCCCACCTATATCTAAAAGTACGAGAAACCTGCACCATCTAAACATTTTCTCTACCCATATCCCACTTTCAGCTTGCAGTTAAATGCTTTCTTTTCTGAACTTCTGTACTACAATACGGAGTGTGACTATTGCAAGTTCTTGAGGGATACTGGGCTTTCTATCATTAATGTTTACTTTCTCAATATTTCAGTTCATCCGGAGCAGCTGCCTCCAAGGCCATGGATTACTTTGAAAGAGCGAGACCAAATTCTGCCCTCCGGTAATTATGTGACTTTCTCTTCTTCCTGTAAATTAAAGATAAGCAAGGAGATATCTTTTTGCACAGCTGCACTCCTCATTTGTCAAGTTTTATTCATCCTTGATGATGATTGAAGAAACCTCACAGCCCACAAAAGAGAGTTTTCCGCCTGCTTTATTTGTGTAACCAAGCAGCTGCCTGGGACAGAAACGGGAAGTTCCTTGAGGGTCTGAAGGCAGCAGTAGGCAAGGAGAGCTCAAAGTTACTGGAACCCCAGAAAGACCCCTGTTTTGTGCTGCTGCAGTAGCTGGAGCCAAAGGGCAGGGGTTGAACTGTCTGCAGTAGTATCAGATGGCCGGTAACATGATACAAATCCACATATTTATCAGTCCTTTTTTAACTACTCAAAATCTGCTCCCAGAAAGGGTCATTGGAACATTTTTCTCCATGGCCTCATAAGGCCACATGCAGAATTGAGGCTTGCAATCTCGTTATCCAGCTGGAGAATGAGGAAGATGTGCTCCTTCCCCCTTGAGCTAACCAGCTGGTTACCAGATCCTGCTTCAAGAGGCCTCATTAGAGTTTGCTGTGGATAGGGCCAGTACCAACATAAGCCTTAATCTCAGTGGAGAAGCTATGGGGCAGGAGCATGTGATCACCATTAAGAGATTGGCAAATGGGCTGCTGCTGAAGTTACTGTCAGTGTAACTGAGTAATAACTGCTTCCGCTTGTAGAGAGAGGACCAATTTGTGTGTTACGAATCTGTTCAAACTTGCTCTGCACATGCGATCAGTGAAATATCAGCAGGCTTCACTTGGAAGAATGTGTGGCTACTTTGTGAGGAGTGCTGAGAAAGTGAAAAGTCATTTTAACAGAAATATCAGTATGGTCATCCTCTGATGTTGTACTGCTCATATGAGCCATTAAAGGTGAAAGGGCCAATTCATAATGTATGAATCTGTCTGTTGAATCTAAGTTTTCACCTGAGGTTCTTAGCTACTTGAATAATTTAATTCGCAATGAGCTGCAGCTTTATCTCATTTAAGAAAAACCTAATAGCCTTTTATGTTATCTGTTCTGGCTGAAGTAATGTGCAAAAATATGTAAACCTGAAAAGTATGCTAGATCATCTCTGCAATGCACTGTATAAGTTTATTTATGCAAATAGTTCCACCTATGCAAAGCAGTTAGCCATGTTATTAAAATAGAGGTTAATGAACTCTAGCTTCTTAAACTAGTACTTGGCATCTGAAAGAAGTTTCTTTTCCTTAATCTTACGATTTAATTACCGTCTTTATGTCGGCCACACAACAACTTAGTTCTCTGGGTGGCTCACAAAAATAAAATACAACATTGAAAATACAAATAAAAGAATTGCAATGTAAAAATTAGAGGAATTCTGGAAGCTTTTGCAAAACTGGCCTTTAAGTCAGAGATACCTACTTAATTCCACTGAAACTCCTTGTTCTAAGGGGTGATAACTTCTGTCAAAAGTGTGTGGTACCTCAACGTTCTCATCACCAAATATTTACTTTCTCTCCTTCCAGCTTCTTTTACAGTCATGTGTTATAATGTGTTGTGTGATAAATACGCCACCCGACAGCTCTATGGCTACTGCCCATCATGGGCATTAAATTGGGAATACAGAAAAAAGGGAATCATGGAAGAAATTGTGAACTGGGATGCAGATATCATTAGTCTTCAGGTAATGATAACAATATAGCCCTTTGATTTTCATCAGGAAATAGTAGGAATAGGGTTCCCTTATTCTCTTCTTAAAATGTTGATAGAAAGTCAAGGGCATCTCTTCCAAGTACTTCTTCATGTTTTCTTCTGTAGCCTTACAGCTTTAATTTTTTTAAAAGTATGTTAAAAACATGTTAAGATGTGAAAATAGCAAAAGATCGCCATTGGCCAAATACTTTTTGCAGGGCCCTTTGTCCATTGTTCATTTTGAATAAAGCATAATAACTTGGCAACCGTGGCTTATGATGACTTGTGGATGTGACTGCTCAGTCCTTCCCAAGCCAATGTAACCCTCCCTGAAACAGGCAAAAATGAGGCAGCCTACATTTCTCAGCACAGTTTTCTGCAATGTTAACAATCATAGAATCCCAGAGTTGGAAGGGACCCAATGGTCATTTAGTCCAATCCCCTACAATGCAAGAATCCTGCCCATAGCCTTCCCTGTATGGATTCAAACCACCAGCCTTCTGGTTAACAGCCAGACACACTTACCCACTGTGTGATATTCCTTTTCAGGAAGTAGAAACTGAGCAATACTTCACCCTCTTTCTGCCAGCATTAAAAGAGCGTGGATATGATGGGTTTTTTTCTCCAAAGTCACGTGCCAAAATCATGTCTGAGCAGGAGCGAAAGCATGTGGATGGTTGTGCAGTATTCTTCAAAACGGAAAAGTAAGAGACTTTCGCTGATGTGACTTTGTTGTTTTATGCCTGTACCTCAGATGTCTCTGATAGTTTGCAAAGCAGCGTCTGTTGTTCCTTTAATGTGGACATGAAATCGACCTTTGTATTTAAAAAATGAGAGGGAGAAGTTTTATATCCTGGCTTTCTAGTAGTCTTTCCCCCCCCCCCCCCTTTACTTTTGTACGTTTTTATATCTGTTGACTGAGTTCTTGGGTATGTTTTACATGTTTCAGGTTCACATTGGTGCAGAAGCACACAGTAGAATTCAACCAAGTGGCAATGGCGAACTCTGAAGGATCAGAAGCTATGTTGAATCGAGTGATGACAAAGGACAACATTGGCGTTGCTGTCGTGTTAGAGGTGCATAAGGAACTGTTTGGGACAGGTGGGTGTCAGGCATTTCCAACACAAACAGGGAGAGGCTTCATAAGGCGTACTAGTTTTTAAACAAGTGAAACTTTCCTGTATAGAAATAATGCCACTTTATAGTACAAATTAAGTGGAGACAGAACAGTACCAGCTCAGTGGACTGCATTGCTGAAGCAACTTCTGAAACAGATCCATTCATCCCTAGGAACAAAAATGCTGTCTTAAATTGAGTATGGTCTATCCCATGTTGTTCTAGCTGCTAAGACTTGTGATAGTGCTCAGTTAGGGGTCTTTCCCATCAGTTATCCGCTCTACAGGATATGTTAGAGTTTGAACCTGGTACAGGCGGCCCCCCACTTGCGCAGGGGCTATGTTCCGGCCCCCTGCATGCGTAAGTGAAATCGTGTGAAGTGGGGAGCACCTTCTCAGCACCCCTTAAACACCCTCTCAGCCAACTCTCTCTTCTATCCATACTGCTGCTGCTGCGCTACTCCACTCCACACATCAGCTGTTAGGCAGGGAGGTGGAGCAGCATAAACAAAGCCTTACTGTGCCTCTGGTCTCTTCAGGGCTCCTTCCCAGATTTGCTATACAAACTCTGGGCAGGGTCTCCTTGCAAGCCACAAGGACTCTCCAGCCATTTCCGGATTTGATTTGAATCATTTAATTATTTGCTGACATCATGCATAAGTGGTTTTTTGCGGGGGGGGGGGGCTGTCTATATTTCCTGCATGCAATGTGTGAGTTTGTCCATGCAGGTGTGGCCTTTGCCACTCCAAAGCACATAGCTCATGCTAGAGCGGTCACTCACTTAGGAAGAATGCGTTCCTTCTTTCTTCAGTCCAACCTCTTTTCTCATAGCATTTTGTTTTTCCTAACACAATTCTCTCTGGAACGCTGCATGGATGCCACTAGGTATGCCGCCTGACTGGGATCAAAGTCACAGTACTATTTGGTCTGAATTGGCACAACCATGTGCATAGCGTACCCTCAACTGCCTTAATTTCTATAATAATTTCTACCAGGCCACCACTGTCACGGGAATTGAGACAAATACAGATACTCTGGCCATGGGGAGGTGCTCTATTGTTCACATAAACCCTCCCAGGCCACGAGTCCAGCAGTATCTGCACAGTGAAGAACATTTCCTTTGCATGTAATTAAATGCTTTTCTGTTTGTTTCTGTATCATGGAAGGAGTTGAATTAACTTAGAATTCATTGCCTTTAGGTATGAAGCCTCTCCATACCGTGGACAACCAGCTGCTTATTATAGCAAACGCCCACATGCATTGGGACCCTGAATATTCAGATGTAAAACTTGTCCAGACAATGATGTTTGTCTCAGAACTGAAAAGTATCCTTGAGAAAGCCTCTAGCCGGCCTGGAAGCCCAATAACAGATAAGAATTCCATCCCTCTGGTGCTGTGTGCAGATCTCAACTCACTGCCGGATTCAGGTATTTAGAAATAGCGGTTTTGCTTTTACTTCAAAGTTAAGACTTACCTTTTTTTATAAAAAATGCATTTATTAAAAGGTTTTATTGGGTAACAGTAGTACATACAAAGTCTCCGTTTTCAAGTCATAGAATCTTTCAAACAAGTCGGTCACATTCAGTGAGACATTACTGTTACAGGCAATATGGAATTGAGGAGGGAAAGAGGGCAGGAAAAGGGGAGACGGTAAAATTCCATTCTTTTATATAGTATATGAGTAAAGCTTTTGTGTGGGACGTGGGTGGCGCTGTGGGTTAAACCACAGAGCCTAGGACTTGCCGATCAGAAGGTTGGCGGTTTGAATCCCCACAACGGGGTGAGCTCCCGTTGCTCAGTCCCTGCTCCTGCCAACCTAGCAGTTCAAAAGCACGTTAAAGTGCAAGTAGATAAATAGGTACCGCTCCGGCGGGAAGGTAAACGGCGTTTCCATGCGCTGCTCTGGTTCGCCAGAAGCGGCTTAGTCATGCTGGTCACATGACCAGGAAGCTGTACGCCGGCTCCCTCGGCCAATAAAGCAAGATGAGCGCCGCAACCCCAAAGTCAGCCACGACTGGACCTAATGGTCAGGGGTCCCTTTACCTTCAAAGCTTTTGTGTTAGCATCACTTAAAACATGTATTTTATTTTTGTTGGTGGTACAAGAGACCAGAGGGCCCAGGGCATGGCTGGTTGCAGTCGGTGGGCTGAAAGTGTGTCTTGTTTGTGTGTTGTGAGGGGAATGTTACTGGATCAGATTAACCATATCGATTTGTATGCTGTGGGCGGAGGGACATAGTATTGAAAGTTAATACTATCTTGTATCAACTTTCCACCAACATTACACCTAGTGGAAAATGATCTTTTTCAATGTCTTGTGTCTCAAGGGGAAATTTTAATGTGAATTGCTGAATTGTTGTCTTGCATTCTAAAATGAGGAGAGGAGGTAATAGGGTAGATTTGGGGGTTGGTAAGGTGAACAAGACCCTCTGTCAAACCAGTATTGTTTGCCCAGGGAAACTGCTATTTATAACCAGATGAATGGTAAATTACAAGAACCACATCACATTTAGTACATAAATAATCACTTCCTTTCTAATTACAAATGCTGTCAGCCTTAATCAACTACTGGTGGTATTTCTCTAACTGCTAAATAGCTTATTTCTTATTTTAAGCAGGTGCTTATATAGCTACTTGGGTGATAATTCTTCCCTCCTGGTCATGAAAACATTTGCAGCGTTAATAATTCCCTGGCTGCTGATGGTGTGCATAGAGCTCCAGAACTGAGTTCATGTTAAGCTACAGGAAAACAGGTGGCACAATTCAGCATTCGCATCCGACAGCAACAGATTGACTGTTTTGTTTTGCAAACAGGTGTCGTGGAATACTTAAGCAATGGAATAGTAGCTGACAACCATAAAGATTTCAAGGAGCTGCGTTACAATGAGTGTCTCATGAACTTCAGTGGCAATGGGAAGAACGGGGCTCCTGAAGGAAGAATCACTCACGGCTTTCAGCTGAAGAGCGCTTACGAAAACAACTTGATGCCTTATACCAATTACACCTTTGATTTCAAAGTAAGTAGAGCTGTGGCAGAAGCAACTAGGAATATATCAGCTGGGTACTGGAACGACAGATATTTACTGTGATTCAAACCAAACACATTTAAACCTATGGGTAGTTGCAGCTTAGACCGTGATTCAGTTGCAAATGTGTTGAAGTGCACAGATGAATGGCCACTGCTGCAATCTGCCTGCCACGATCCCTGTGGTCGTTGCAGGATCACCCTGCTTCATGCCATTTCTGTATGAAGAAGTAGAAGCAAGATTTAGGTTCTGATCCCTGGCTCCGATTCTCCTGTACATGAGAGGCAGGCTGGTGCCTTTTAGCATTGACTGGCAATAATAATAATAATCTGGGCGGCTTCCAGCAAAACACTAAAATACAATAACCTATTAAACATTAAAAGCTTCCCTAAACAGGGCTGCCTTCAGATGTCTTCTAAAAGTTTGGTAGTTATTTTTCTCTTTGACATCTGGTGGGAGGGCGTTCCACGGGGCGGGAGCCACCACCGAGAAGGCCCTCTGCCTGGTTCCCTGTAACTAGGCTTCTCGCAGTGAGGGAACCGCCATAAGTCCCTCAGCGCTGGACCTCAGTGTCCGGGCAGAATGATGGAGGTCAAGACGCTCCTTCAGGTATACTGGACCAAGGCCATTTAAAGGTCAGCACCAACACTGCTCGGTCCCAGCGCCTGCCAACCTAGCAGTTCGAAAGCACCTCCGGGTGCAAGTAGATAAATAGGGACCGCTTACCAGCGGGAAGGTAAACGGCGTTTCCGTGTGCGGCTCTGGCTCGCCAGATGCAGCTTCGTCACGCTGGCCACGTGACCCGGAAGTGTCTCCGGACAGCGCTGGCCCCTGGCCTCTTGAGTGAGATGGGCGCACAACCCTCCTCCTGCTTTTATTGACATGTTGCAACCACCTTTGCCGTTTATAGGATTGGTGGAGCTGCAGCAAGTTCCAGGTCCCGTCCCCCCCAACCATCTTCTAAGCAACCTTGCATTTCTCCCTGGGCTTCAGTTGAGACGCTCCCAAAATCTCTTACTACCTAGCAGTGCAACAGGTGGTGCACAGATTGCACTGGAACAAAAGCAGGCAGCATAGGAGGTTCTTGGTGGCTTGATTTGTTCATAGGATCCTGTTCTGAACTGACTTTTCCTCCTTCCCTTCTGCAGGGTGTAATTGACTACATTTTTTATTCCAACACTCACATGAACGTGCTTGGTGTCCTGGGGCCTTTGGACCCTCAGTGGCTGGTTGAGAACAACATCACCGGGTGCCCCCACCCTCACATCCCTTCAGACCACTTCTCACTCTTGACGCAGCTGGAGCTCCATCCTCTGTTCCTGCCTCCTGTCAATGGCATCCACTTGGCCAGCAGGCGGTAGTGGGGCCCCTGCCCCTTTTGAGGGCTGGGACCCGTTTGTTTGTTTATGGACCTGTACAGTTGTAAATCAAAGTATGTAGGAGTGAAGTATGGCCGACCTTTTAAAAGCTGCTGCTTCAAGCTCCTCTCATTATATGTGTTGATGATACAATTTTGCACTTTTCCCCCCCGGTGCATATTGGTACCATTTGGCACTAGGGCTGGAACCAAAGTTTTTGTTTGTTCCCTTTTTCCAGGTTTTTGCTTTTAAGGTATGCATATATATATATATAAAACCCACACATTTTAAGCTGGCGGGCTCTTGTTTGTTTCATTGGGACGCTGCCTTTGTAAAACGACGTCAAACAGCGGGGTTTGCGAATGCTTTCTTTCACATCTTAGCAAAATGAGCCATACCTCTCTTCCCCCAGCCCACTCTCATATTTTATTTTATTTTAAACAGCATCCTGAAATAGAGTAGGTCTATTTGATGTTTCGGTCCTGTTGGGAAAGGTTTGGTAACTGGAGATAGCACTTGCCGTTGTAAATTATTTGCAGCACAGACTGCTCTCTTATCTCTACTGAAATGTTAAGTTAATTTAGAAAGCCAAAGGTGCTGCAAGACGCAAGACTTCCTGCTGTTTTTGTGCTGTTCCAGTGGAGAATTTGCCTGGGAGCATCTAATTGCATATACCAGGGTCCACTTGTTTGTTGTAATCTTCATTTCTGATCAGTAGGAGTTCGCATCCTGTCCAAGCCCATGAAAACAAATTGGGCTTGTGTGCAACCTATAGATCTCTGACTCCAGTGAGCTCTGTGTATTTCTATAGAAGGAACAAGCTTAGCTGACAATGGGGAAGCTCCAGGTTGCATCATAAGGCCCAACTACTGGCTTACAGCTGTGGATTCTTACCACAAGAGAACCATCTCCCTTGCAAAAAATTATGAAGGATGCCAGCATAATGGATGGGATCAGTTTGACAGTAACCAGCAGAGTAACTCTGGCAATTCAACAGACCGCTTTGGGGAACAGACACTGCATCAACTGGAGGAGAATTTGGGATTGTCAGCAGTTTCCAGGAGGCAGGTGCGGGGTCCTCTATTAAAAATCTGTGGCTGGGATTCTTGGGTTTGATTTTCACAAAGTGAAAATGCATTTCAACCCAATCCACTGGTCCCTTTTTTGTTGTACCTTTTCCATCGTCCTCCCCTTCCCCCAGAAAACCTTTAGGATTATTCAGCTGAAAAGAGCAGATGAGGAAATGCCTCCGAAAGCCATCTTGCAGCTGCCTCCTCTGTGCGTGAGAGCTGGCTTTCCTGGGTGCCCTTTTCCCACGTGAAGGTTGGCCATCTTCCTGACCTAGTCGCCAAATAGTCATCCCATGCTTTTAACTGCTTTTGTTTTCTATCAAGTTTTTTTTTTTTAAGCTGCTGGTTCATTCCCAACAGTTAATTGCTCCCTTTAAGATGTACTTGGAATCTTTTCTTCTGCTTTCCTTCCCCCACATTCTTCCTGGTGGCCATTAATAATAATAAAAAGCTTTTTGCCTTGAAAGAGCAGAGCAGAAAAACCATACATGCCATCTCTTCAGAAAGCCGTGGCTGCAGTTTGCTCAGAGGAGCTGTCAAGCAGCCTCTGTTCATTTCGGTGGAGCTTGTGCAAGGTTTCATGCATGCAGCCTGTGAGAATGAACGGATGTTGCTTCAGCAAAGCCTCTTGAGCAGATGGAGCCTGACTCTGCATTTCAAAAAGCAAAAAGTCCAGTCAACAAGGAAAGGTTGTGTCTGTGTTCCTTTAAGTTTTTCTGTATTCTGCTTCTTTGCTGCTATATACGATTCCTTGAGCTTATATTTTAAACTTTTCATGCACTTTACTGTTTCTAGTCTCAAAATGTGATATTTTTAATAAATGAGAATTTTTTTCCATTATGTGAATGAAAATTTTTAAAGAGCTTATATCTGTCTCATTCATACGCTTAAAAAGGAAGAATTAAAAAACAAAAGCGAAACAGCTGAATCGGTTTGTTGCACAAAACATATACCTTAAGTTACTTTCTTCCCACCTACCCACACTCACTTTGCTAGCTATGTATAGAATGGCAAAGGAAAATTTGGAATCGGGCTAAAGAAGGAAATGCTGCCTCATTTTTGTGCATGACTATGGGGTGTAGAGGAAGGAGTTACTTTGGTGACGACCGCAATTTGCTCTCGGAAGTGCCTACAGCCAACAGTTCCTCAGCGATTGGAACTGGTTGTATTTATGTGAAACTTTCAGGATGGAACTACATTAGGCAACAAATGCAGGACGGCGGCTGCTCAAAAGGGCAGCCTTGGGTCGAATTTTCCCTCTGTGTGCTTGCCAACCTTTCACATCACATCTTTGGTTCCCTCCCTCCAGTGGGAATGGAGAAACATCACACGTCACGAGAGCAGCAAAGAAGGGAGATTGTATTGGATTTGGAAGGGATTTGACACTGAGCTTCTCCTCCCGCCCCCCTTTTTGACAGCCTTCCTGTGTTTCTTACAACATGTAGCTCCATCCAATGTGTAGAACAGCTTATAAAGCACGACAAAGTTATCTCCTTCTCAGAGAGAACATTTCCCCCTCTCCAATATTGGTGCAGGTATCTCTTCTTATATACCTCAAAAGTGTTACTTACACGGCCGTGTATATATGAATTGATAACTCAAATAAAATATAGTACTGGGAAGTAGAATAGCATGAAAAACTTAATTTGGTGGACATTAGCCTTTTCAGTTCTTTTTATTTTTGTAAGGACCCAATCCGCTGGGAAGTCCTCCTGCTCCAGCCCCACTGAAATGTGCAAGAGCTGCCCAACTCCCTGTTCATTTCAGTGGGGCTTGCGCAAAAGACTTCCCTCCTGGAATGTGTTCCAAGTCATCTGCTGTATCTTCACTTGGGAGGTATGCACTAACAATTTTCCTCCTTTTCATATGTGCATGTTAACTAGCAATGTGAGCAATATTTCCTACCATACTTCACTCCCAACTATTTTTTTTGAGATGTTTGTATAAAATGGAGTTTAAAAAAAAAAAATCGCCTGTGATTGTATATGAACTGCAGAGGAGCCGGTTTATTAAATAATAATTATTATTATTAATAAAAACCCAGCAATCTTTTGTAATGCTGTTGGGAGGTTGGGGGTGGGGAATAAAATAAAAATATTGGGAAACATTGCAAACAGTTTAAGTTCCTCTTTTTGTTTAGTTGTAATTAGCCGATGCAGTCGGGGGTTGAGATGGCTTTCCTCTGCTTCAAAGTTGACTTGTATCTTAACCTATGTAACTCTCTTGGTTTTTGTCTCCGTCTTTAAAAAAAACCACCACCTGTTTGATATGTTGCACAATTCTCTTCTTTAAGCAGTTGTTGTTTCATTGGCCATAGAAGCGCCAGGAGGAGGTTTCCGTTGCTGGAAGGACTTTGTGCCTTAAAGTTTTCCACATACCAAAGTGTTGGTTTAAAAGCAGGGACTGGAAATATTTGTTCAGAACAAGGGCTGAATTTTCTTCTGGGGCCACATACCAATGCTAGGTGGATCCAGAGGCAAAAAGTAGGTGGAACAGTGAATGTAATCTTACGTTTGTACAGTCGACTAGTTGCTACACAGACACACACACACACCCCATGCAGGGGAGCAAGAAAAATTAACAGCGTCCGATTGCAAGAGGCGCTCCAATCAGGCAGGAACACTCAAAGACGGTGCAAAGTAGGGCTGGGTATGTTGTGGCTGAGGATACTAGCAAGACAGAACCTCCTCTTTTCAGGAACTCCCCCCATTTGAAGAGACAAGTTCATTAAATCAGGGCTGTTTCTATGGGGACAGCTGGATGCACTGGGCATGTCCACCTAGTCTTAATGAGAATAAGCATTCCCCCCCCCCCCATTTTCAAAAGGAAATATTGCATTGCACGTGCTCAGGTAATCGTAAACACTGCTGTCAGTATGCTGAGATGTAGAAGCTGGTTCATGTTACAGTGTTTCCTCCACAGAAGCCCCTTAAAGGGCTACTGTGACCCTACGTTAGGGTGGAAACAGGAAAGGACGTTGCAGTTGAGCAAATCGCAATGGTTATGTGTGTAAAAACCCCAAGTGTCGGAAGTCCCACTCGTCACACACAGCAACACCTCCATGTGTCCTAAGGCATTGCTGGGAACTAATAAAATGTATACAGGCGTCTCCCCATTGACACACATCTGTGTGGTGCCGGGAAATAAATAAATCAGTTTAAACCGCAGAAAGGCAAAAAAAAAGAACAGGGAAAACTGCAAAAAAAAGAAGGGAATTTACTAGCAACCCAAATGCCATTGTACCGCCCTTAAGAGTCCTGTGGAGGGTTGGCATTTGAGAAAGGCGGTTTGGAGGGAGCGATTGCGGGGGAGTTTTGGCTTTTCAGGTGGTGTTCCCCACTATACACAATTTCACAGTACCCAGGAAGTAGCCCCTGTGTAAGTGGAGAGACGCCTGTATACCGTTAAGTGTTGGCACACAGTATGTTTTCAGAAGAAAAGTTGATCATTGAAATTATCGTGAGCCCCCCAGAAACTTTATTAACAGGCAGAACTGTGAAAAAACTAACCCACCCACCTCCCTGAAGTTCTACTAGTGTGGATTGTAGGCAGATAGGCAGCCTCTGGGATGGTCCATTAATGGCTCTGGGAAAAGGTATTGCTCATTGCCTATTGCTGACCTTTTGAGGTAAAAGTGGCTTGCTTCTCTGCTTCCCATTCTGATTAAACAAGGCATAGGAAGAAGACTAGTATTGTAATCCACTTTCCTGTCAACAGACTTTAAAGGTTTTTTTCCCTTATCTACAAACAGGATCATCAACAAAGAATTTAATTCCTCTTTATCAATAAGCATATTGTGTGAGAAGAAGAAATTCATTCTCTCAGAAATCCCCAGTACTACTTAGATCCACACCCTGTTCAACATTACATTTTTAGGTAGAACTAGCCATACACCTCGCTGAACCTGAGAGATCTGTGTTCATGATGCAAACTATGGATTACCACTGGTCAGAGACGAAGCAGGGAGGGTTCGCATGTTGCTTAGGCTGCCTTGGTGTGCATCTTTAATGCATTAGTATTATGTATTTGACTCTGAATACATCTTAACACTTAAGAGGGGGAAAAACAAACTTGGAACGCATCTGCATGCATGCGTGCAAGCTTCTGAGTTCTTGCTTTGGTAAAATGGGACTGGACAAATTAATTGAAAATAAGCCTGAATGACTTTCAGGCATCATGTCCTTTATTGGTCCTTCTTGCGTATATATTTCAGCCACACCACACTAGAGTTTCATTGCCTTTGGTTCAGAGTTTTCCAGGTATAGCTGGATGGCACCTCTTTGAAACCGAATGCAGAACTTCTGCACCAAAACGTTGTGTTCTTACAATACCATTGACACTTGTATTAGCAGATAGGAATTCATTCCCAACACACATAGCAAGGACCACTGGCACAGATACGGCTTCAGAAGAGGATAACAGGAATGGAGGATTGTCAATGGAATAAGAATAAGGGTATCAATGACTACTAGCCATAATTGCTATGTTCTGCCTGTTGGGGCTAGGTTGTGTCTGAATGTCAGGGAGGGAGAGGGTGATGTTGCATTCATGTCCTGCTTTTGGACTTCTCATGGTCTCAGTGGTCAGCCACTGCAAGAATTAGATGCTGGACTAGATGGGCCTTTGGCCTGATCCAGCAGGATCTTATGTTCCTATTAGGGCAAGAGTTTGGAAACAGCCCTGCAAACAGCCCTGCAAAGAAGACAACAGTGCCTGGGTGTAAGCAGGACTTGGGGCTCAGATTTGGAATTTGTGCTAGACCAGTGTTTCCCAAACTTGGGTCTCCAGTTGCTTTAGGACTACAACTCCCATCATCCCTAGATAGCAGGACCAGTGGTCTGGGATGATGGGAATTGTAGTCCAAAAGCAGCTGGAGACCCAAGTTCAGGAAACCCCGGTCTAGACTCAGGAGTAATGGAAGCTCCCTTAACTAGAAAAGGAGCTCTCTTTCCTTTTGTAATGTAACATCGCCCAATTATCCGAGCTACTTGGCACATTTTGAGTAACATCTCTGCTGATAATGTAGAAATTGCACAGTAGCCGTTCAGTATAATTGTTTAATGGCTGCTAGAAGCATTCGTCTTTCTTAATGCTAATTTGCATTCTTTGTGCTTTATTCCAAATGAGCCAAAGCAGTCACTGATGTCCACCGTTCAACCATCTCAGAAGGGCACAGTGGTTTAAAGTGTGGTTTTGAATATATATATATATATATATATATAATTACAAGATAGAAAGCATGACAACAGGGCAGCACTGCATCACTGTTTCTTCGGGCTCCTTGTGCATTTTTCCACCTTCAGGAAGACTCCCATTTGTGGTCACTGGTTGCTATATGTTGAAATTAGTAAAAGAGAAACTGGTTAAATTTCATTACTTAAGCCACAACAGTCACACATGTTCTTTGGGGTAAGGATAGCACATTCATAAGTGGCCCCCATCAGAAGCGATAAGGAACAAGTGTAGTGTCCTGGCTGTTTGTTGTTGTAGAGGATTTTGGGCACCCTTCACCCCCCCCAAAAAAAGTAAAAATAATACCTCTGAGTGCTCAGATTAAGCTACTTTATAATCCTTACACAATCCAGCAAAGTAAACTAGTTTTGTCCCCGCACTGCAAACGGAGAGCAGAGATTCCTTGCCCTAAGGTCAGCTAGTGAGGGCTGCATACTTATACCATACATTTAAAGGACTTCCACCTTGGGAGCCGCAGTTTGTTGAAATTGTAGCTCTGTCAGGAGTAAGCTGCAATTTCCAGGAATCTTTGGGAGAAGTCATATGACTTCCTTAAGGTGTGTAAGGCTTTAAAAGTAAGATCATGGTAGACGGAACTGCAGGCTTCCTCATTCATAGCACAGTCCCTTTGCTGTTCGTGTTTAGGCTAAACTGGACATAATGGAAAATCAATCGTAACCTTAAAAAAAAAAACCCAAAATCCAGCACCCTACAACCTGCTTCTTGAATGAAAAGTAGCACCTGGAGAGGAACCATTTTCAGAAGAGAAGCACTTTGACCCTTTCCCGTAACCACGTTCCTGCTGCAACCCTCCTCAGCTGCTTTCCCCCAGCAGAATTCCAGGTGTATGCTGAGCTTGAACCCCATGGGAATGGTGCATAGAAGCTGTGAAAAAGCAGGGTGTTGGGTTAAGCATCCCTTGCTGCAGCTCCTCTAAAAGGCACCTTCTCCTACTGCTTTTCAGCAGAAAACCGTGCATGGATTATCTCAGCGATTCATGCCATCTACACAGGGATTTTGTGTTCTCTGCTCTGGGACAGGGGACATAAAGGAATGCTTTTTCAGATTTTTCCTATGATTCAGGTGACTTGGACTATTCAACAATAACACACAGTCATATTTTAAGGGACAGGTGTGAAATGTCCCCATTTCTAGAATTATTTGGGGTGCCTTGGACGATGTGTGTGCCAAGGGTTAGTTTTTCTGGTTATACTGAGAGAGTTTGGGCTGCTTGGCTTGCATTTAACCATGTAGCAAATTTCAGACTTCTGCATGAAAGATGAAGGGAAAAGCTTCAGCTCAGTCGGAGAGCATTCAAATATCCCTGGATTAAGACTCTGGCATTTATAGGTGGGGCTGAGAAAGACTTGGGTCTGAAACCCTGGAGAATCGCTGCAAGTTCTTCTAGATCAGTGTTTCCCAAACTTGAGTTTCCAGCTCTTTTGGGGTTACAAATCCCATCATCCCTAGCTACCAATTGTAGTCTGTTCTAGATTATGGTTACCAGATTTTTTTCAATGAATCTGGGGACAACTTTTTTTTTTAAGCTGAGTAGCAACAGGGAGTCAGTAGTGGGGATGGAGAGGCAAAAGACCCCGGGCCCAAGCACACATGCATATTGTGTAAAGGTGCAAAGCCCTTCTTTTGCACCCTGTGAAACAAATGCACAGGTTTTTTTAAAAAAACTTTGCAATGGTGGGCTGCACGCCCGTGACTCCGGAGCCTTCCCCAATCTCCTTCCCCCTTCCCCCTTTGTTTTGACAGATCAGGGAAGGCTCAGGAATCACAGGCAGGCGGGCATTGCCCAGGAGGGGCCAGCCTGGTAGTGCAGTTGGCTCTGGCTGGCTTCGGGAGCTGCTCACTGCCGTGGCACAGAAAAATGGCGGGCGCCATGGCAGCGAGCAGCTCCTGAAGCCAGCCAGAGCCAACTGTGCTACCACGCTGGCTCCGGGCTGATACATTAAATATTAAAAACTTTCCTAAACAGGGCTGCCTTCAGATGTCTTTTAAAGAGAAGATAGCTGCTTATTTCCTTCACATCTGAAGGGAGGGCGTTCCACAGGGCTGGCGCCACTACTGAGAAGGCCCTCTGTCTGGTTCCCTGTAACCTCACTTCTCGCAATGAGGGAACTGCCAGAAGGCCCTTGGCGCTGGATCTCAGTGTCCGGGGTGAACAATGGGGGTGGAGACACTCCTTCAGGTATACAGGAATTTGTCCCAGGACAGATTTGCAAATCTGGGGACTGTCCCCGGGAACTGAGGAAGTCTGGTAACCCTATTCTAGATGATGCTAAACTAGATTTGTGAATGCCCTGACTTGGTACAGGGCTGGTTCTTGTGCCAGTGAGCAGCTTGATTAAGCGTATAATATCTACATTGGCTGGATGCAGGTGAGAACAATATTAGGACCACTGCTATTTGCCTGTTGCTGGAGTTTTTTCTTGACTATCAAATAAAACTCCACGTTCTGCTCAATCAGGAGGCCCTTATATTTTGGGAGACTTGGGAGCACTTCTGCAATCTGTTGCAGGCAACATATAACACCTGTTTTGCAGAAGGAAAACTGGCGATGCTCACAACCCTCCCTCTATAAAGAGCATAATACCTACAATCTCCCCCCAAACAAGCAAAACTCATACAGAAAGTGAAGCAAGCCCTTCCACCAAGCAGCTAAACAAACAAACAAAAACTTTAAAAAAAAATAATGGAGGGTCTGAGGGCCTTGGTAGGTGTCAAGGGAAGTCACCCAGGGAGCCCCAGCTGTAACTGAATATGCAAAATCATACCTCTTTATCAGCCTCTTCAGCAATTTCTGCACCCACTGGGCAGTAGGTGCCACACAGACCTGCCATTTACTTTTCAGGGTTAATCTGAAACGTAAGGATGAGGTCATTATTAGTGTTCTTCCTCACCCTCTTCAAAATGGTAGGATGTGGGCGTGCTGGCTTCACTTACATTATTTCTGTCCTCCCGCACTGTATTCCCTTGGGAATGACTTGAATGGATTGGATCTGTTTCGGGCCAAAGGCCGTGAAGGTGTGCTTCTGGCATTTGCAACTTCCCATGTGGACTAGGTGACCCTCCATAGCAAGACCTTTGTGAAAACACCATGAGAAATGCTCAGATTCTGGCACGCATAATGTTAATTTCATTCCGTGTTTATGCTTCCTTTACTACAAAGAGTTTAGGGTGACATGGGAGGCCCCCTGCACTGATCCTCCCAGTAGCCCTGCAAAGTATCTTAGGCTGAGATATACTTACAGATAGAGCAGGTCTCTGTGAGCTTCACTGCTGAGCAAGGGTTGAGCCCAGGTTCCCCCAGGCCTAGCAAGGGGTGGACTTGTAGGGCAGAAGGTAAGGGACCCAAAATTAGGTGCAGCCAGAGTCAAACTAACTCTAGCTCTGTCCCCATCCTCCCTGCTGAGCTTCACAAACCACAAGAGCAGCAGATAGTAAGGAAGGAGGAGGCTGATAGGCAGTACAGTGGTAGCTCGGGTTAAGTACTTAATTCATTCCGGAGGTCCGTACTTAACCTGAAACTGTTCTTAACCTGAAGCATCACTTTAGCTAATGGGGCCTCCTGCTGCCGCTGCACCACCGGAGCACGATTTCTGTTCTCATCCTGAAGCAAAGTTCTTAACCCGAGGTACTATTTCTGGGTTAGCGGAGTCTGTAACCTGAAGCGTATGTAACCCGAGGTACCACTCTACTACCCCCCTGGACCATGATTATAAGAAAGAGGTCAGGCAAGTGGCAGGGGCATACAAAGCGGGGCGGAGGGGGCAGGTCACCCCGGGTACCACTCTGGGGGGGTGACAAGATGCCCTGCTGCCTCCCCCCAGCTGTAGCCAAGGGTGCGTGGGTGTGCAGTTAGTATGGGCGCTGCTTGCGCGGCGTCCATATGGGCTGCCGCTCGTGTGTGCCATCCATATGGGCATCCATATGGGCTGCTGTGTGTGCACAGTCCATATGGATGTTGTGTGTGCGCTGCTGGGCAGTTCGCCCCGCCCCGCCCCTTGGCATCCTGCCCCAGGTGCCAGAGGGTTCCTCTGCCACTGACAAGTGGAATTAACAAGTTGGTGGAAGAGGGCCCTATTCACTAACGGAGCAGCCTCCACTGGTCTTAGCCCAATGCTCTTAGCAAATTATGGTTGTAGGGCGTATACGATGGACAGAGGTCCTTAATTGGCAGGAAAGAGATGTGCCGTTTTGCCGTACGTCCCAGCCCGATCCCTAAAGCAATTTGCAGAGCTCCTGCATGTTCCATGCTGGTTCTGCAAGCAAGGGCAGCCATATTTGGCTAGCTGAATAAATGACTGGCAGTGCTCAGAACCCTAAAAAGAGCAAAAGACCTACAGATGTTTCACATGTGAGCTGGAGGGACACTGCAGCTTGCACAGCTGATGCACGGGGAAGCAGAGGCTGCTGCGCTACCCTGCAAGTCAGCTGTTAGTCGGGGAGGCCTCAGCAAAGCCCCACTGTGCCTCCAGCTTGCAAGGACACCCTCCCCAGAGCCTGATGTGGATGTCCTCTTCGGGCTCCAGAGAGGGTCTCCTTGTGAGCCAGGAGGACTCTCCAGGATGCTCCCAATATACGCGATTTCAGTTACATCTGCAAAGGCATAGAGCATAACCCCCACATAAATTGGGATTTGCCTGTACCATAAGCCTGTTGTGCAATGGGATAAATGTCCGTCCTTTTCATACAGGAGTGTGTACCCTAAACCCATTGAGTCCTTCCTTGCTGGGCTTTCCTCTTCATGCACTTAAAGGTAAAGGTAACGGGACCCCTGACCATTAGGTCCAGTCGCGGACGACTCTGGGGTTGCGGCGCTCATCTCGCTTTATTGGCCAAGGGAGCTGGCATACAGCTTATGTGGCCAGCATGACTAAGCCGCTTCTGGCGAACCAGAGCAGCGCCCGGAAATGCCGTTTACCTTCCCGCCAGAGCGGTACCTATTTATCTATTTGCACTGGTGTGCTTTCAAACTGCTAGGTTGGCAGGAGCTGGGACCGAGCAACGGGAGCTCACCCCATCGCAGGGATTCAAACCGCTGACCTTCTGATCGGCAAGTCCTAGGCTCTGTGGTTTAACCCACAGCGCCACCCGCGTCCCTCACTTCATGCACGTAGAAGGGCATAAATGGGAGGCTGGGGTCATGCTTCTTGGCCTCATCTTGACCCTTCTGGTGCCTCAGTCCACATGCCTCCAGCATGTTGCAAGGGTAACGTTTTGCAGCAGGAAGCCTGCTGTAAGCCTATGGACTTCAGAGCATGAGAGAGGCAGACACTCCAGGCAATAAGGGCACATCAAATGCGGCGGGGGGGGGCAGGAAGCGCAGCCCTGCTCTTCCCCCTTGTGTAATTGAAATTGCATGAGGGAAGCGCCCAAATGGGGCTGTGGAAAGAGGAAGGATTGCACCTGCCCCCCCAACCTTTGAAACTTTCACTTGACCCATATTTTGATTGATTTGTGGACCGATTCATTTTCCCAGAGCTGTTATGTTGTTCTGCAGCTGTGCCTTGCGAAATCTGATCTTACCTGCCGAATCAGATCTTACCAGGTGCACAGAAAATCCAAAGTGGTTTTGCTTAAAAAACGAGCTTCAGTTCAGTGGGTAAGATCTGATTTTTGAGAGGCACGGCTGCAGGAAAATGAGAAAAGCCCTCAGAACCAAGGGAATTAAACAATACCCGATACGATCAAAATACGGGTCAAGCAAAAATGTGAATAAGCCCTAAGAACATACAGCTAGGTGCATTGCAGTTCTTTTTATTGTTAAATGACAAATTATGAAAAAAGAAAGAAAGAAAGAAAGAAAGAAAGAAAGAAAGAAAGAAAGAAAATACACATAAGTTAATGTTACATGAGTTATTTATGCTTCTAATAATACCAGTAATAATACTACAACAGTAATAGGACAGTCAACTAAGTATTGACCGGTTAAATATAAATGTAATGACTTTACACAAATGTAATGACTTTACACAAACACACACATAAGTTTCATATCTTGTTTTTCTATCTTATTTAAGATGAAACAATAAAATGTGAAGTCTTCTGTATAATGACGTGAAATTCCATTCTATTTCTATATGTCTCCAAACAGCAAATTGAGATTTATTTGTTCTTCCCCAGCTCCATTTGCGAACAGATCTTTGATTTTGCCTTCCTTCTCTTTCTCATTTTGTGGGTTTATTCATACGTGGCATACTCTGGTGACCCAGGAATTTACTGCCAAGAGGAAGAGGTTTCTCCAGGTTCTGCAAATTTCATCCCCAACCTCTCTACGTTTAATCAAAGGTCAGCGCAAACAGTTGAGTGTCTTTCAGCTCTGCATCATGTACAGTAGAATACTCTGTTATTTCTGGAGTGTTTGGTCATGTGGCGAGAGCCTGTGCGCTTGCCACTGACACATGTATAGATTCTGTTTCTACCTTCCGCTGAAGTTGGTGATGGTTGTGAGCAAACGTAATGGGTGTGATCACAGTTTTCATTCAGCCGCCACCACCACCCAGCTTTGCAGTCACTGGATATGCAAAAATGAATTTTGCAAACAATAATGCAACATGTTTGAGACCCGAGAGATGCGAAGCCTGTTTTGCAAGGACAGGGTATTTGTGGATTTATCTCAGTTAGGAATGGGTGAATTTGCCAGTTTCAGTCTTTCTCAGTTTCTCCTTTTTTCTGCCTTAAATTCAGTTCTCCACATTTCCACATCGGTTTGCAATTTATAAAAAAGTCATCACGAAATTTCACCATCATTTTAGTACACATTTCTCATGGTGCATTTCAATGCAATTCTGCCAAATATACACATCTTTGCCTAATAATTTTTGCATCTCTAATATATATTTTTAGGCACATCTGCAGTACATGCATTTTGGTACACATTGCTTAGCTGGAGAATTGCACTGCAAGATTCAGACAAGTTCAAATTATGAAGGAAAGCTGAGTTTTGGTTCTCATATTAATCCAGCAAGTGCTAATCAGGTAGGTTTGCCTTTAAATGCAAACAGGATCAAATTTCTCCCCTATCTCTAATCTTAGTACTGTCTGTTCTGACTACAAACAAGCCCAAGGTCTCTGGCTGAATCCTTTCCTCAGCTGCATGATTCCTTTTAACGCCAGGGATTGAAGCGGAGACCTTCTACATAAAAACATATGCTCTACTGCTGAGCTCTGCTACCTCCCCCTGGTGCAAGTCATTTCAAACAAAAAGCCATCAAATAAAGTTCACAACGCAAGCAATAAGTTTGCAAACATAGTTGGCTGCACAAAAGGAGGTAGCCAAAAACCAGTACAGTGGTGCCTCGCAAGACGAAATTAATTCGTTCCGCAAGTTTTTTCTTCTTGCAAGTTTTTCGTCTTGCGAAGCACGGTTTCCCATAGGAATGCATTGAAAATCATTCAATGCGTTCCTATGGAGACCGTCCGGGGACAGAGGGGAAGCGCCGCACGCCTTCCCCTCTGTCCCCGGACCTGTTTTAAAGCAAGGAAAGGGGCAGCGGGGAGAATCGCTTCTCCCCGTTGCTGCCCCTTGGTTCAAAAGGGGTCCGGGGACAGAGGGGAAGGCGCGCACGCCTTCCCCTCTGTCCTCGGAGATTGCGGGGCTGGCAACGGGGAGAAGCGATCTTCTCCCCGCCGCCCCTTGCTTCAAAAGAGGTCCGGGGACAGCGGGGAAGACGCGCTGCGTTTCCCCGCTATCCCCGGAGCTTGCGGGGCAAGCTTCGTTTTGCGAAGCAAGCCCATCGGGAGATGCGTCTT